>NC_140934.1:154584240-155311740 GCF_014529385.1 Adiantum capillus-veneris
GAACGAAGCAGCACCAGAAGCCGTGCGCCTATCTCCTGAAGACATGTTGAGGAAGTTGGCACGTCAACCAATCTATGAAGGCGCCAAAATATCCGTGCTTCGTACTTGTCTGGCGTTTTTGAATTTTCAGTCAGTGTACGGGTGGTCAAATGCAAGCGTCACTGCTTTGTTTAGGTACGTAATTTACAAAAGAGATTTTCCGATTGCAACGGTGATGTGATTGGAGAGATTTTTAATTTAATGTGGCTTAAACAGGTTATTGCGGGAGCAACTTCTCCCGGCTGGCAATGAAATGTCCCCCTCCAGGTCAGACGCAAAGCAACTTCTGACCTCAGTTGGCTTGGACTACAACAAGATTCATGCATGTCCAAATGATTGCATTCTTTTTCGCAATGAATTCGCAGATTGTCTGTCGTGTCCTAAGTGCGGATCAATGCGCTACAAACAAGATGCAGTTGGTGAGACAGTGCCAGCTAAAGTGTTGCGGCATTTCCCTATTATTCCTAGGATAAAAAACATGTTTCGTTGTGGTTCCATTGCAAAGTTGATGCGGTGGGATTCTACGAATAGATCCACTGATGCAACATTGAGGGTGCCCGCTGATTCAAAGGCTTGGAGGCACATTGAAGATACCTAGCCACATTTTAAGAGTGAGCCACGCAATTTGCGTTTGGGCATGGCAATGGATGGAGTCAATCCATTTGGCTTGAGAAGCTCGTCGTGGAGCACTTGGCCTGTGTGCCTTATCAATTACAACCTCCCGCCGTGGCTTGCTATCAAGAAGGGTCATTTGATTTTAAGCTTGATTGTACCTGGTAAGTTCAAGGCAAAAAACATGGATGTTTATCTAGATCCACTAGTTGACGAGCTCAAGGAGTTATGGCATGGGATCGACATAGCAGATGCGGTTGAACCAATAGGACAACAACATGCAAGGATCCATGGACTTCTTATGTGGACTATGCATGATTGGCCAGGATACGGAGAAGCTTCTGGTAATGGTTATTGATTTACAAAATTCTCGCTATTCGCAAGACCTTTGCCTTGGCCTCATTCATGCTTTGATATATGCAGGACTAACAACTTCGGGATACAATGCATGTCCAATTTGCGGGCAGTCTTTGGATGTGCGCTATTCTACCTCTCTTCGAAAGACAATTTATCAAGGCCACCACCGTTATCTTCCAGATGGCCATCACTTGCGCGAAGGCCAGCTTGGTCGCGTCAAATGTCGTCCTATGCATGTACAAGAGTGGCGTCGCCGATGGGAGCAACATAAAGGGAAACCTGTTCCAGGAATGAAACGTTTGTCCATTCTCCATACGTTGCCGTACTGGGGTGATCTACTAATTAACCATTTGCTGGATCCAATGCATATATTCAAGAATGTGGGAGAGCTCCTCTAGAAGACAATCATGGGAATGAAAGACAATCGAGCTTCACGAGATGATTCGCAGTCGGTTGGAAAGATGCCAGAGCTGTGGCCTTTCACCAATGCAACTGGTCAAACAAAACTTCCAAGAGCGCCATGGGTATTGCTAAAAAACGAAGAGCGACAAGTGAAAAGGGTGATTTCAGAGTTCAGGACGCCAACAGGATATATGCGATGTCTCAAGACAGCATTCACCCGTGACGATCAACTGTCAGGGTTGAAATCGCACGACTGGCATAAGTTCTTGCAATTCATTCTTCCAATTGCGATCAAGGGGTGTTTAACGGAGGAAGTGCGGACCTGCATACAGAAGATTTCAGAGCTAGTGCGGTGGATCTCTTCCAAGGAGATACGGGAGGAATCTATTGCAGTCACAAGGACTAACTCCATTGAGGCAGTTTGCATGATTGAGAAGTATCTACCCACAAGCTGCCTAACTATCCAAATGCACTTGCTCGTCCATGTAGTAGATGAGGTTGCAGTGGCAGGTACAGTCCACAGCCGTTGGATGTTCTTTCTAGAGCAGTTCATGAAAACACTTAAGGGTTTTGTTCGCCAAAAAGCACGTCTAGAGGGGAGCATGGCAGAAGGATGGCTGGTGCAAGAGTCTCTTGTATTGATGACCGAATTTCTATCCGTTTCTGACCCAGAAATGCCTCGACTATGGAGCGATGAGGAGGATGCAAGACTGGTGGGAGAGGAGCCGCAAGGGCAAGGGGTGCCGAAGAAAATGAACCTGGCCATGCGAGAAAAGATCATGAAGTTTTGTATACTAAATTCAACACCGATGCAAAAATGGCTTGAAAGGTACGAAGAAGAGAAAGAGAGACGCAATCTAGAGCGACAGGATTTCAGGCGAAGTCGAATGACTAGACGCTTACCCTTGCCAGACTATCTCGCTCCTCTACCTGAATTCCCTACAATGGCATGGTTGGACAAGACAGCGAGAGCAGCTCGACAGATCGGAGAACCCATATCTCTAGAAGAGGAAGAGCTAGCTATTGGATGTGACTGGAAGTATCATACATACATGGCACTGTGGTTGCATGGAAAGCATTTAGAACACAACAAATTGACAGCAGAAGAAACACGTTTGACAGTGGGGTAATGGTTAGTTTCATGCAAAAGAGCAGGGCCAGTGCTAGAGACACGAATGAGAGCACTAGCAACCTGGATTACTGTGGTCTGGTGTCAGATATCCTGAAAGTAAGCTTCAGGCGGTTTGAGATGTTTTTGTTGGATGTGAAGTGGTTCAAGGTGATTACTTCTGGTCGCAATGCAACGGTACGCAGAGATGGAAACAAACTTGTGCAAATAGATTGTACAAAGATTTGGACAGATGCGAGCGACACATTTGCTCTCCCCGAACATTGCGAGCAAGTGGTCTTTGTACCGGACCCTCGAGAGCGACAATGGTGGTTTGTGGTTCAGGTTGCTCCAAGAAATAAACAAGTATTTGAAGGGCAAGTTCTCCTGGAGGAAAGTCAGTTAGACGACGTCCATACTACTGTGACATTAGATGAGATGGACGAAGGTATGGCAGAGGAAGCTGACAGATATACGAGGGATGACGTAGACGTGCCAGAATTGACACTTGTAGATGAAGATGCAATGGATGAAGACAATCTGCCAGAACAAGTTGGGGCAGAGTTATGTTTGCAATTAGAGATAGACGATGATACGGTGCAAGATCTTATCGATGATGCCTCACTCGTCGAGGCCTAGTCCTGTAAGTGTTTGTGTGAAGACCTTGATTTAAAATTAAGCTTAAAGTTAATTTAAACAACTGTGTTTTGATGCTTTATTTTACTTTCTTTGTGCAGGACTTTAGTATGGTAGACGAGATTCCAGATCCCGCTTCCATGAGTGCAGATGCATTCATGGGATTCGTTACACGCTCGGGAGGTTCACTATGTGTAAAACTACCATATCACGTGTGTTCAAGACATGTTTGTAAAACCCCTAATTTGTGAATTTTGTTAGGAATATAATATACCCTTTTCTCTTAAAATCTGTAAGTTTTTTTCAAATTTGAAAAAATAATGCCCTTTTGTATATATATTTATGTAAGTTTCAAGAGATTTAAATACCCTTCTGTTGAACTCACGTGATAGTTTACATTTTTATTAGGTGACCTCCCCGGGGTTACACGGATGACGCCTGCTCAGATGGCAGAGGCTTCTCAGTACTGGGTAGCCAGAGGCACGGGTGCTACGCCTCCGGGATTCACACCCGAGGGTCCGACGCCTAGGGGGGGGATGCCTACGGGGTTCAAGACGCCTATGGGTACGACGCCTTCTTCTCCCATCACGGCCGCTTCGACACCTAGGGGTGGGGCAGAGGCGGGTACGTCCTCATCTCCGCAGCACAGGTGCACTCGCCGATCTCGACGATCGTCAGGTGGAGGTGGTGGTTGTTGTGGAGGAGGGTCCACAGATGCTTCGACCCCTCCTTGCTCACGACCCCCGTCCTACCCAGACACACCTCTTGGCACACCTCGGAAACCTTGGGGGGCACACGATCGTAGTGCCTCCAAGATCTATATTGTACGGGGAGATGGTTCTGTTGACATGGATAGAGTCGGGACTGAGATGCGACAGCGGATTCGCCAGCTCGTGTAGCTGCAGTTTTCGACCAGCATTCTGACGTCTTGGGATCAGCAAGAAAAGGAAAAAGTCACTTACATAGTGGAGACCATGCTGAGAGAGTACCAGCCTGCTCTGGGTTCTTCCGTTGTTCCGACGCGGTGGATCAAGGGTGTTACACTGGACACCCTGAAAATCGACGAGATGCAGCTCGGAAGGCTTTCAGGACCGGCTCGCCGAAGCCTTCGAGCATCCCACACGAGACGTGGCTGCAGATCAGGGAGGATGAGCGGACAGCGGGCACGCGGTTCAGACAGTAGCGTGAGGTCGTGCAGGTACGACAGATGACTAGGGGGACATCTCATCTTGGTAGCGGAGGCTTCGACACCTTTCGCTATGAGTTTGTGAGTTTCTAATCCAATCTTAACTATGGCGTTTTTTAAAACGCGATGAATCATGTATTCTTATTACTTTGATTTTTGTATAAACGCAGAATCTTGCGATGCATCGAGCTCCGACACGCGAGGAGGAGTCAGATGGATATCGCAGAGGTATCTATGAAGTACTGAATGATCTTGAAGCTTCAGGAGAGCCTGTAGACTGGGAGGCCTTACAGTCTCGCTGATCGCTTGAGGTGAGACGTTAATATGTGTGAGTTGATTTAATTAAGTCAGTATATGTGAAGTAATATCAATACTAATTTTGTGAGTTGTCCTATGTGCAGGTTGTGACGCCTAGTCATTAGTGGACCAGATTTCATATATATGCTTTGTGAGACACAGACACGCTTCTGTGTCTCTTTTTTGTACAAACAGTTAGTGTTCAGACAGTTATTGTTTCCCTTATGGTTATGATTATTGTCATTGTCATTGTATAGACAGTTATTGTTTCTCTTTCTGGTTATGCTTATGGTTATTGTTAATTTTGTTTATGGTTATGGTTATCTGCAATATGGTTTTGATCAAAGTGGTTATAGCCGGTTATGGTTTTAAGTTATGGTTATGCTTTTAAGTTATGGTTATGATTCATTATGGTTATGTTTTTCAGTTGGTACGGTTGCCTTTCATTGGCCCTAAATCTCATGTGAGATCCTACATGGATAGCATGTAGGAGGCGTATACATGATATGGTTTTTTTTGAAAAGTTTATGTAAAAACAAAGGGAACTCTGCCAAAATTTCTGCGCGCGGGAGCATGGTTGATATTTTGGTGCTGCTCGCTTTCTTGGGCAGAGGGCAGGAAGTCTGGCTGTGGCTGTGCCCATCTTTTAACTGGGCACAGGCCAGGCTACCTGTCCTCTGCCCAAGTAAAAGTTTTTCTGCTATGGTCGTCGCTATGTGCGTGGCAATCTGCGTCGCTATATGCGTGGAAATCTGCGTCTCTATACGCGTCTATACCTGCGTCACAAATAGCGACTGGTTTCACAGCGACGCGAATAGCGACGGGCTGCATCGATATCTGCGTCGATAACACCTTTTTTTGTTGTAGTGTTTGAGGAGAGGCTTCGCTCAAAAGAGAAACTTAAACAGCCAAAACAGCAGGAAACAATGAGGCATTTGGCAAAATGGACAATGACATCGCATCTAGAATGGCCAAAAACCCCAGTCTACAATATCAAAGTGCTCAAATCCGAGCTCGGATGAGCAGTTTATGGCCAAAACACGCTCCAAAAACAACAAAAACAGAGTTGCGGCAGTTCCTCCTCTTTTTGCCACGTTTTTTCTGGTTTTTTCTCATGCTTTTTAGTGTCCACACTTCACTTTATCCCTTGGGAACCTTTGGCCTTTTGATTGACCTCAAATGTACCTCGAACTGGCCAAAAAATGGCCACGCAGTGCATTTTCGTTACCCTTCTACATCCATCCGCACACTTGGCACTCAACTTTTCTCAATAATGCGTCCCACAATCACGTGAAGTGGCCCCAAAATATAGTTCTCATGATAACCTTTTTACATAATTCATCACAAGAAAACACTCCTGTTGTGTCCTCACTTGTCCACGTGCAAGTCTTGATCCCATTCGTCCTCCTGACGCCATTGGATGCCACTTGACGCACCTGCTTACCTCATGGTGTCGGCCCGCTGATAGCTTCCTCAAGAAGTTTTACGCTCTACCAACTCCTCATTATTATAGAGAAACACACTACTACTGGTGACGATCAAAATCGATGTACTATGTACACGATGTCCTACCTGTACACATATGGGCCCCACGTAACCACCTGGCTCTGGAAAATGGGCAATCCTTTATTCGATGCACCATGCATGTGTATGTACATATGTGCAATCACTTCTTCCAAAAAACTCCTAACATCGTGTTCAGGTCTGGTGTTACAAACTTCTCAAGCCATGCTTAAAATGATAGTGACAATGTTTGTGAGTTCTAAGGGTTGGGCAATGGTGGTTTATTTGATTGTGCTATGGTGTCATAGTCATTTAAGAAGGGATTTGTAGACTTGCTGGGGGTTTCTATGGGCTTTTTCTTCTCTTCCAAAGCCCGTGCCATCAATTCTGGCGTTATCACTCTCTCTACATCCTCTGGGTGAATTGGCTTGTATTCTTGTCCATACTTATCGACAAGAACAATATGGTTTCTAGTTATCAAATCATACAAAAACAAGTACAGGACTTTGTCTATGTTTAATTTGTTCACATGGGGTTTCATTCACCAGTAGTAAGAGGTGACTCTTCCCTCCTTGTGCTTGTAAATCCCAATATTTTCCTAAATTGTAGCCATTCTCTCTACTCTCTTGTCATGAATGTAGAAGGCTCTGGAAAGAGTGAGTTTAGGAGGTATATCTTGGGTCTCCATAACTATCTTCCCTTTTTCTACATTGTCTCCATACCAATTGTATTTTTTTTGGGTCTTTGACAATGAGATAGTGGTTTCCCTCCTCATCGTGGAGCCTATCACCTATTACCATGATTACTGACAATCCTCTTGCTGGCTGTTCTTTAATTTAGATGCATTGACATCCTTGAACATCAACATACATAAGGGTTCCATGGGAATTTGCTCCCTTTAGGAAGATTGCCATGTATTTTAGCATGTTAAGGGTTTTTGAGAGGTGCTACCCCCCATGGTCCCTTGCTATTGGAAACCTCTAAGTTGTTGGTTAGCCATCCACTTATATGATCCTTTGGAAGAGGTGTTAGTATCACTACCCTCTTCTATGATTGGTGCTAGCGGATCTATCCTTGCTTTGTTTACACTCTTTTCTATCAACACTAAGCTATCATGATCTCCTACCACTCTTCAATGTCTTTGAGACACCTACCAGATCTCAAATTCATCAAATCTTCACATAAACAACTATCAATCCGAGCCTCTTACCTTAGAAGTTTTCTTCAAATGCTCCTTTGTTTTGATTTGCTTTCAAGCCGCTTTATCAACTTGTAAAGTACTTTGCCTCCAAATGACCATCAACTTGCAGGATCCTTGGTTCTTGCTATCTGTAGAAACTTTGACTCTGTAATTCTTTGTTAAACTAGTGATTCTCACTTAAGTTCTCTACAGTGTAGAGTGGTGGCACTAAAGGGTTAATCCCAACCCAACACCTATATATACGGACTTGATTCCCCCTATGCAATGGTTTGAAAGGACAAATGGGATCCTAGGATTCCAAGGAAGACCTCTGGACCACCGTAAGTTCACAATCTGGGTCCTAAACTAGGCCTTTATACATTATATGCATATGATGTCTAAATGCTCAGAATCAGCTCAAACTTGAATCTTGTACTATTCTTGATACGCTTTGTTCAAATCTAGGCTTTGAAGTTCTAACACCTGTAGGTAGATCAATTTCTCCTATGTAGGCCTTGGTTACTGCCCGCTTCTCCAGGAGGTTAGCTAAGCCAAAAATGATTTAAATTGGGTGAAACTTGGTCCTGAAGCTTGCTTTGGGGTGTTAAGCACCCTCGTAAGTTCTGTTGTTAGCTTTGGTCACTAAAAGTACCCTTAAGACACCATACATGTATGATGTCCAGCTGGTCAAAATAAGGTGAAACTTACTGCAAAGGTCGTCCACCACACAAGCAACTCATTTGGGTACTGTGTTGGCCAAAACTTTAGTCTCAAGGTGAACTAAGGTAAAACTCCCCTTTTAAACACTTTTGTGCATTCTTTTTTTTCAAGTTTGGTCTCTTGCTAGGCCCTAAGACCTCATATGCGTATGATGTCTAGAGTCGTAGAATTGAAGATTTTCTCAACAAATCTCTTGCAATTTCTTTCTTATACACTCAACATCATTCAGTTATGCACAAATATCCTCAAAAGCTTGTTTGTTGCATTTTCTACCCTAAAAGCCAAAATTTTCTAGGATTTTAGATGCAAACAAGCACACAATAAAATAATTCGATGATGAATAGCTCTGGATCACAATCAGATGTCCTATCTACAACTACTCCTACACATCATGTGGGTGTTGTCTTTATGATTAGAAAAACGATTCACTGCCACACACAGACTAGCTATTGTTTTTATCACCTCACAAATCAATCACACACCATCAATGAGAGAGAGACATAGAGAGCGAAGTAGATTAAGGGCATGGAAAGCGAGAGAGAGAGAGAGAGAGAGAGAGAGAGAGAGAGAGAGAGAGAGTAGAGTTGTGTGTGTGTGCGTGCTAAAGAGGAAATGGTATGTTATTGGGACTAATTCATAAGCCAAAATTACCACTACCCATAATTTTGTCCACTTTGCACAATGGCACACGGAGACGATTCTATTATTAGCAAAATGTCATTTGCGCGCCATAATGTCACTTTCTCACAGATAGATAGATAGATATGGGAATGAAACAAGGGAGCAGAAGTAGAGTCAGTGTACAGAAAGGAATAGAGAGAGAGAGAGAGAGAGAGAGAGAGAGAGAGAGAGAGAGAGAGAGAGAGAGAGAGAGAGAGAGAGAGATTGGCTTACAGGTAAATGGAAAGAACAAAGGAAACTACAAGAAAGGCAGGCAAAGGACCAAGTTTGGCTGCTAAAGTAGGAGGAAGATCCGCTAGTAAAAAGAAGAGACCAGGAAAACTCATGAGAATCTTGAAAGCTCCAAGGATGAAGAGTCTACAAAGACACATCGAGTTGTTCAAGGAAATCAGGAAGGCTCAAAAATGTATTAAGCTTCTAGTACCAAAGCTTCCATTCCAAAGACTAGTCAGGTCAATATGTGAGGAAGCATGTTTTGGGACCATGAGGTGGAAACCTATTGCACTGTTGGCATTACAAGATGTAGGAGAAGATTTTTTGCTAGAATATTTCAATGACATAACAATCGTTGCAACACATGCATACATCGTAACAATTATGGAAAAGGACAGTGAAACGTTGAAAAGAGTAAGTTGGAGATATGATAAACTGCTCCAGTCCAATGAATTTATAGACAATAAAATAAAGAAAATTTTGCTTATTCCTCCATCGAGGCCACAAAAAGAGGTGAAGATTGTAGAAGTCAGCCACAATGTGAATGTCAGGACAAGGGCTGAGTAGGAAAACCGGTGTGCAGAGGAAATGAATAAACTGAAAGAGAAGGAAAAGGTAGCAAATGATATAGAAGAAGAATTAACAGCTACCACATTGTTACACACAAAATTGATGTGAGCAAAAACAAAATTTTATCATCTATGGAGGAAGGACTTATAATTGATATACAACTAGAAGATGGTATAAGAAGACTTGCATTAGATTCTATGGATATTAATATATTGTGGGATCTAGATGCTCAAATCTGTGAGATCCCCAACCCGCCAATACTAAGAAGCGGAATGGGATCCTTGACAGGTCTCTAGGCCTAATAAAAATCAGAGTCTCTAAACAAGAAAAATTCAATGAATAGACCTTTACCATTGACAATGGCTTGGGTCTATAGCCCTAGAAGAAGACCTAGTCCTGTCTCGCAGTGGAAACGGGACAACATATTAAAAGTCTAAAACTATTTTGACCTTATAACTTCCACAAGTTGGGCTAAGGTATCTTCAACCAACGCTTTCCCCCCCCCAAGAGATGTAAGGGCATAGCCGCTGGTGCACTCCTCTTCCAAGTGAAGAAGTTTTTTAAATATTTGTAGTGCACAAGGATGGATAATTACCTGACCAATTAGGTCCACCCGTCCATGATTGACAACCTTAGCCAATCCCCACTTACCACCCCACACTCACATATGATTTTTTTGTTTTTTAACTATCACATTGTTTTAACATTTAAAATAATGGTTTCTTTTAACTTTTCGTCACAGTAATTCCTTCAATCAAGTATTAAAGACAGCATTGAAAAGCATTCTTTAGCAAACAAACATCTCTAAACTTAAGACATGGTACTGTCAATAAAAAATATTGATCATAATAACCATGACCAGTACTCTTCTTTTCTCAAGACCACCTAAGTGTGAAAAACGGCACCCATTCCTTATTCACAATTCGGGGTGGATAAACCCCCATCAAGATTCGGGGTGCCCATACACCAAACCAGTTGCCCATACAACCGACCGGCTCCCCTAGGATAAAAAACGGTATCCTAACTTATGTAGAAACATCAAGACATGACACGGAGTAAAAACTCATCATTCATGGGGGTAACCAACTTATCCGTGTCTGGAAAGCCATCATTATTCATCAAAATATACCAAGGAGTCGGAGGTGTCTTGAGACAAGCTGTCTTACGAATGATCAATCATATCTTTCCTAATTCAACCAGTCTTAGCCCAAACAATTCTTTTCTAATTACAAACAATGCACGTTGGTTTCTTGGAAGCTACCTTCCGTTTTCGGCCAACTATTCCTTTTCTGATTCTTACTCACTCCTTACGTATGTAATGTTAACTTATAAAAGAACTTAAACTATTTAAATACTTAATTGAATAATTGGAAACCCATTTGGGATTGATCGGCCACCTGCTACTGCGCTGGCGCTTGAAGACTCTCCTCCGTAAGCCTACTACTAGGCCCGACTTCGTCGTCGTGTGACGCACTAGTTTGTTTTGGAGCTACATCCTCATCATTATATGTAGGATTTGCTTGGGTCCTTTTGGGTGCCATAACTTCTTATTCTTATAAAAAAGGATGTCTAATCCTTAGGTAAATTATCCAAAAGCTAAACTTAACCTTTGTATTCAATCGTAACCCATCCAAGGTTAAATTTGTAGTCTTAACTGGTAAATTCTTGACCTAATAATTTATTATTTACCTATATAGATATAATAACTTTTTCCAAAGCTTTCCTAAGGGTTTTCTAAGCTCTCCTAATTTTCTATATCTTTTCTCTAATTTCCCCATAGAACTTTAAGCTTGGAGTTTGCTTATTTTGAGCTTAATATTTATTCTATTTATTTTCTCTTAAAGATTTCATTTCCTCAACTTTATATTGCTGGTTTATCCTTACTGTAATTTTTCTAGAAACTTTTGACCCCAAAATCTATTTAGTTTTATTAATCTTTTGCTTAAAAATAGAACTTTTGGTCAATTATAATTTTTTAACCTTACTAATTAACTATGGTATAATTATCGCAAGTAGATAATGATATTTGTGACCTCTAGTAATTATCTTTTAATTTTATAACTTAACTATCTAATTTCCATCTCTAATTTTCAGCTAAAATTATTATAATTTGACCTAGATAAATATCTATACTAATTTTCTAACCTTATGATAATTATCATGGTATCTTTATCATGTAATCTAACTTTGATAAATAGAATGTAATCATCTAATATGATTTACTAGTTTCTCCCTTTAATTTTTAGCTCAAATTAGTATAATTTGACTTAGATAAATATCTATACTAATATTCTAGTCTTAAGATAATTATCACGACTTCTTTATCATGTAATCTAACTTTCATAATAGAATGTAATAATCTAATATGATTTACTAATTTCTCCTTTTAATTTTCAGCTAAAATTAGTATAATTTGACCTAGATAGATACCTATACTAATATTCTAACCTTAAGATAATTATCATGGATTTTTTATCATCTAATATAACTCTGATAGATAGCATGTAACCATCTAACATGATTTATTAATTTCCTCCTTTAATTTTTAGCTAGAATTAGTAGAATTTGACTTAAATAAATATCTACACTAATTTTCTAACCTTAAAATAATTATCACGATTTTTTATTATGTAATCTAACTCTAATAAATAACATGTAATCATCTAATATGATCTACTAATTTCCCTCTTTAATTTATCCTTAAAAAAATATTTTGTGACTAAGATAATTAGCTAAACCAATTTCCTCTGAATAAACTAATTATCACAATTTTTAAATGATGCATATAACTCTGAAAATTAACCCAAAGCTATCTAATTTAATTTACTAATCTCCCCCTTTATGTTACTATGAAAAATAGGGTTTTTTGACTAAGATAATTAGCTAAACCAATTTTCTATGGCTAAGATAATTATCCTAGCTTTCAAATGATATATTCTAACTTTGACAATTATCTCAAAGCTATCTAATATAATTTACTAATTTCACTCTTTAATTTACCTTCAAAAACAGGGTTTTTTGATTAAGATACCTAGCTAAACCAATTTTCTAAGGCTAAACTAATTATCAAGGCTTCCTAATGATGAATTCTAATTCTGAAAATTATCCCAAAGATACATAACCTAATTTACTATTCCCCTTTAATTTACCTTCAAAAACAGGATGTTTTGACTAAGATAATTAGCTAAACCAATTTTTTGTGGCTAAGCTAATTTTGATACCTTTTTTAACACATAAACTAACCATGATAAATAGAACATGATTATTTAACATGTTTTTCTAATTTCCCCCTTTCATTTATGACTAAAAACAATTAGTTTTAGCCTAATTAAATAGTTAGATTAATTATCTATTAATGATTAATTTATCTTGTGTTTCTAACAGTATTTTCTAACTATGATAGTTAACTTAAGATTTTTTGAGCTAATTAAATAGATTTTCTATCAGCATTTTGATTAAAAACAACTTATTTCTACCTAATTAATTACAAAAATCATTAAAAAAATTAAGAGATAATTTCCCTAGCATCTTGACAGTCTAATATAGCTCTGATAATTATTTTATATTAATCTAAGATTAATTAGTATAATTATCATTAATTTATGACTAGAAAGATTAATTTTAGCCATAATATGGCTTAACCAAAATTTGATTAATAACCCTAATCTTTATCTAGGTAATTAATAGAGTATTAATAATTAAGAGAGTAATTTAGAGTGCAAGTAAGTTTAATCTTCTTAATTAATTGGATTAATTAAGAAAATATTGATAAATTAGCATAATTTTTCTAATTAAAAAGGGTTAAGCTAATTATCATGGAATAATCAACTAGAGTTTTTGATCACTAGTGATTTTTGAGTAGAGTTATCTCTAGGAAAGAGAGAAATGGACAGGACTCCGAGTCTCTCTGAAATTGTGAAGCAAGGGGTCATATTTATAGGTTTCTGGGCACTCACAGGATGAAAATGGCAGTAACTTGCATCCCAAGGCAGCT
This sequence comes from Adiantum capillus-veneris, assembly GCF_014529385.1. Classification (NCBI taxonomy): domain Eukaryota; kingdom Viridiplantae; phylum Streptophyta; class Polypodiopsida; order Polypodiales; family Pteridaceae; genus Adiantum; species Adiantum capillus-veneris. The sequence goes on from NC_140934.1 coordinate 154,597,739, forward strand.
CTACAGTTCCACAAGTGCCCCCTGCTGCTAATTACAACCTTGGAAAGTTCATTACTGCCCCACACAGCCCCCTAGATACAAAAAATCAATTTTTTGCTATTATCTGACCCTTTTCATAATTAATTTTGAAAATATCTCCAATTATCAGTAAATATCTATGGATTTTATGGTAAATTTATTTTACAATAATGATTAACAAAACCTTATAGTTTATTTAATTAATTTAATCAACAGTGTAAATCCAGGGGCCATAACTATGCCAATTTTTATCGGAATTCAATTCTGAAAATTTTTAGCCCGGGGTTTGTTGTGCTTAAGATTCCAAAAATACCATTTTTTATTGCTTTTGAGATAGTTTTTGTACCTGATTGCCTGATCAATGCTTTCTCCTAAAGCTTGAGCTCATTCCCGATAGCTAGAAAGGTGGAGACTTACAAAATCACAAATTCAATTGTCTATATCTTCCTGACGTAAGATGCTTTCACCAGCTTCAACATATTTTTATTCAGCCTTGAGGCTAGAGACTAACAACTAATAATTGTCTTGTAGTTTGATCAAGAGCCATCTATCTATACAAAGTCATGCAAAAATATATATCTTGGATCCCCAGATTTTTGTCATTCTCAGAATGAAAAACACCCCTATCAACACATTCAAGAAGTGGCTTGCCCATTGTCCAATGTTGCAAGTAACAACCATAATTTTTTCATATGAGAGCAACCACCATTGGAGCCTCATTCACATTGAACTTGACAAGCCAGCTATCTGGACACTAAACTCAATTCAGGGAACGCATCGAGAATTAAGACTGTGAGTATTGAGAATTATGAATTGGTTTTATTTTGGATAAAGTATGGAGACAATTATTGTGTTGGGTTCATACCAACTCCTCCTACTTGCAAATATATAAAAAGAATGTTGCATGCATATGGAATGCTATGCGGAAATCTAGAGTTGTACAGGTCAAAAATTAAGGAAGTCACGATGCCTTTATAGACAGATGCCAACTTGTGTGGATGGAGGTGCCTCCTCCATGCTGAGTATATACTGCAGAGCTCTTTTGCACTAAAGCAATTCATGTCAAAGGTAGGCATTTTGCATAGCATTACTATAACATTGTGATTGTTTTGACAAAAATGTGTCTCAGTTCCTTTTTGTTTTCATTTTGTCTTTTGTAGAGTTCATTGGAGAAGTACACCGTATAATATTTTCAACAATATCGTGCCACCCTAATCAAGCAAATTTTCGTTCAATTTCACATCCCGTGAGCATGGATGCAAAATTGACCCTATTGGATGACCACATTGTAGAGTTAACGATGACCAATGAGGGACATCAGCAAATAGATTTCATATGGTCAGCTAAGAAAGGACATGAGCAAGAGGAGGGAGAAACTTTTGAGAAGAGAAATGCTGCAGCAGAGGGAGAGTTTGACAAAGAGAAAATTCGAGATGAGGGGAAGCCCACACAGGAGAAAGATCACACATATTGAGGGACCGAGGAGGAAATAAATGTTGAAACTCGCTCTACACTTGGAGGGTTTTAAAAGGAAGAAGTTTATGCATAGGGAGGGGCTGAGAAAGAACACCCTAACCCTCAAGCAGAGCACACCTCTGCCACAAATCTACCTGTTGAGCTTGAAAATCAAGAGTCATTTATGCCTGACACACAAACAAACCATAGAAAAATAGAAGCTAATTCAGGTGCAATGGAGCCCTTAACACTGGAGACATAAGAATAGGACTGGTGTGAAGAAAAAGGGACTGGTGAGAATAGGAAAACCCAGTATGGACCTTTGCTAGACATTGACATGATTGTTTTGGTAATAACCAATATAAAAGAATATGAAAGTCAACCTATTGTCTAACTACTTATTTGTTCTGCAAAATGTTTGCAGGGACTATTTATTTTGGATGCCAACGGATTGTTGTTGTTTTGAGATTCGTATGATTGCCATGCAGAACTTGTCAACCTACCTAGCTTCAGGATAGACAATTGTAGAGCCATTGTGCGTCCAAGAACCAAGGAATTTATATAGTTTCTACTTCCAAGGTTCCGGGTTGCGATATGGTCCTCTATGAATCTTAATCCCCTTGTAAACATGGTTTGCAACGTACCGGGAATCGAACATTTTCTATTTGATTTTTTTTATTCACAGAAGGAGTGTGTTTTCATTGACGGACACTACCACCCTACCAAACTAGATTTATTCCTATACTATAAACCTTTTAATCAAATCCATGCCCATATGATGATGTCAAGACTTTGTTGATAGATGACACATGCCATAAGGGCTTGCTAAATCCACCGGGGACCACTCTCTCCCCACCCTCATTTGAAGGTCATGAGCATGACTTTTATCTAGAGGACATTTTGATCCCTTATCTCTTGAATTTGTATTTTAGCCGATTGACTGTTTCAAAATTTGTACTTACAAATACTCTCTAATTTGCTAACTATGTACATTAATATGATTCTTTGTACTTCTCAATGTGGTGCCATGGAAATATGTATATGTGTGTGTGTGTGTGTGTGTGTGTGTGTGTGTGTGTGAGAGAGAGAGAGAGAGAGAGAGAGAGAGAGAGATTATACATCAAAATCTGCACATGTTGCTCAAAATATGCAGTAATCACACTTCCACCTAGCAAAGGGAGAGAGGTAACGAGACAGTTTCATCTTACAATTGAAACAAAGATGTAACCAAATGGTGGGAATCATCTCACAATTAAAACAAAATATTTAAATTGCAAGAAATGTTGCAATGGAAGTCATAAATATAGATTTCAAGTAAAGAAGAAGTTACACTCAATGGAATTCATTCAAGTTACATTGGCACGATTTGGACTCTGCCAGTCAGTTCTCTACACACAATCTCTTTTTCCCTTCGTTGCATTACTTTGCATCCACTGATTAAGAAATAGAACTGCAAGGGCTGGTTCTTCGCGGTCTTGTCCACTATGTCGTGCCAAAGTTGCAAAAGGTTGCATTGCTCTCTTATTATGACCATTGTCACAAGGTTGAGCTCTTTGTCAAATACCTCCACATCTATAACACCATTGTTATCTATGACTTTTGATCAATAGAAATAAACTTAGAGTAGCCTGCCACAATATGAGAGTGATGGTACTAGAAGGAGATGAGAAGGGACTGTGTGATGATCATGTACTTGGCCACCAAAGTTTCCAATGCAACCTCCCAATGTATGCCGTCCACCTCTTTAACATATCACCCTCTATCAAGAAGCTTGTCATAGAAGCAAGCATCTAGAGATTTACATACGAGCATTGTCTTTACAACATGTATGTGGCATGTGTGAAATAGTTCCACAAATAGACTTATAGGACAAAAACTTGCAATCTTTACCAATTTACTGGGCACTGAATTTTGTCCGGGACCAGCCAGTCAATACATGTTCAATTGGTAGGGAGAGGGAGTTTACCCAAAGTACCTTTTTGATTTTTTAGGTTGAGCTGGTAGAAATGCTCCTATAAAAAAATTCCCTCATCTCCAAGACTCTTGCTAATTCTTCCATCATACTGTAAAACACCAATGCCAGCATGGATTATAGAGATAAGATCGTTAATACACTCCACTGGCTCCCATTCCTCATAAGATGAAATAGACATATGCAATTGCAACAAAAAAACTTAATAGACCATCTAGTCTAAACACTGAATAGAATTTAGAACTTATGAGAACTTGATCTACCTCTGGTAATATTGTTCTCCCTCTTCAAAAAGAAAAAATAAATTAAGAGAACAACAAGGTATGAAAGAAATAATAGATATGGAAGGCCATGAACACACTTACAGTTGCATCGTGGATGATAAGCAAATGAGACACCTCCGCCATTAGCAATCACATCGGAGTGACTATAGACATGATGTACAAAACCCTCCGTAACAGTTTTCTTGCCCACCTCCACTTTGAAATAGCACTCGTGCTTTCCATGCCGAATGAAATAGATTTGTTGTTGAGGATCTTTTCCTCCTTCTTAGTTGCATAAGAACCCAAGAGCTTTTGTATGTTGGCTGTTGGTGCCATTGACTATCTATATTGATTGAATTTGAGATAGTAATAGCTTATGGTGCTACTTGGTCTCCTTGGGAGACTAATGGTGAGGCTGGCTAGGGAGAGAGCACCACAACCCTAGAGCTTTTAGGGTGGGAAGAAGAAGAAGAAGAAACCATGGCTCTTTTAGAGTGGTAGAAGAAAGCATGAACTTGCTTGCTATGGAGGGAAATTCAGTTTTGAACGCTTGGTTAATAGAGCAAGAGCTTTTGGTGGCAAGAGTATGATACACATTATCGTAGTTGTCATTCTGTACCTTAACTACATTCAGACCATGGGCCCACATATAGATACTGTAAACGCGATAAAAACAAGGTTTTACCTCATGTTTCTTCTCTTTCTTTTGCATTTTTTGATTTATTTCTTCCCATTTCTATGTTACGTTGGCTTGCTGTTCATTGGATGCACCTCCTTTTCTCTCTCCTCAATAAGGCCCTCTAAATGACATCCCAAATTCTCTATTGCTAGTCGTGTGAATCGTGTTTGGGGCCTCAGTAACCCGATGCGTGGTCATTGGCACACCTCAAACCTAAGGATCCCACCGGTCTAGGTACAAAAAAATGTGGTCACCTGAATGAGTCTTCCACTCTAGCTCTCGTCAGACTCACTCTTGCACTTTTTGGGATGAAGAAGTCCTCCAAGGTACGTATATATCTCTAGTCCTTGGCATTTTACGATAGAGTACCATTGTAAAGTTTCCACCTCTTTGGGATTAGGAAAATGAACCCTAAGTTTTATTTGGGAGCACTCGACATTTAAACTAGTAAACCCTTATCCTGTATTTTTGGATTCTTAAGCACAACCTTCCTGTAGTTAGAAATGTTTTGAATTGAATTCGAATAAAACTCACCCTCAAATCCTTTCAAAAAAAATTCATGGTCCCTTTAATTAAATAAAATAATTGGAAACCTCTATAATTATTAAATCACATGGGCTTTTCACTTGGCCTAGTAGATATTTTAAGCACATGGGCCAGATATTTCCAATTAAATCATTAAAGTAAACTAAAGTTAACAGTTTTGACCAACCAAGCTGGGCAGGTGTTATGGGGTGATATTATGGACCTGCTACAAGCAAAAAAATAGCAGGGAAAGCTAGGGGGACTGCCTTGGAGAGTTGGGAAATGTTAAATGCAGGCCTTGGTTGTAAGAGACCTATAAATAGACCCCTAGGCTTTACATTTTCAGACAGACTCAGAGACCCTAGAAAAAACTCTCGTGCTTAGAGCAATTCTTCTCAAAAATCACTAAGAGAGAAAACGTGTAAGTGATTAATCCAGCTAATTAGCACTAATCTCGTTAAATTAGTGAAAGACATATAAATTTATGTTTTTTTGTTATCTTATTAATCAGGAAATATTAATCGCTCTCTACTAATAATTACACTCTTATATATTATTCATCTATTGAATAATTTTTTTTTCTATTTATGATTATTAATTTGATTAATTATTAATATATATTAGGGTTAAAATTATCAAATTTTAGTCTTAGTTAAGGAGAGATATACCAAATAATATTAAATAATTATGAATTAGTTTTTAGAGTCTTTACACACTGCTAGAGAGCTGTGGAAATTGTATCAAAATTTTTAAACTAATTTTGATATCTATTTAAGCAAAAAATATCTATTTCTAGCCTAAAATGGATGGAAAATTTAGAAGTACAAGTTAATAAATCATGAGATCATTATAGAGAAAGATGACAATCTAAGAAACTTGTGATATTCATCTCATAATTAGATAATTAGTTATGCTAATAACTTTTACTTATTTCTACCTGAACATTAAGCAAGATAGTTAGTAAATTAGCTTAAAATTTAGTGAGATACTTTTGAAAGGACTAGTAAAATGTGTGGAGCCCATGATAACTATCTCATATTTGATACTTAGTTTTACTACTCAATTTTTCTTAAATTCTCAGTTTTTAGTTAAAAAATAAGCAAGATAATTAGTAAATTAGCTTAGAAGTTAATGAGATAATGCTCAAAAAAAGATTATAATGTTAAAAACCTGTGATAATATATAACTAGTTTTGCTAATTACTATTGCTTAAATTCTTTGTGTTTATCTAAAGACTAAATAAGATAATTAGTAAATTAGCTTAGAAGTTAATGAGATAATTTTTAAAAGAAGCTTACAATGATATAAACACATAAAAAATATTTCAAAGTTAGTTGAATAGTTTTGTTAATTAATATTGCTTAAATTCTATGTTTTTGATAAAAAAGTAAAGAGGATAACTAGCAAATTCACTTAGAGATTTCTAAGATAACTTCTAGAGGTATAATACTCTATTAGAAATTTAGGATAAATATATCTTCATCAGATAATTTCTTTAATAATTATTTAGTACTTTTAATCTAATTTAGAAGGGGAAATTGAGGCAATTAACTCAAAAAATTAGAGGATAATTACTAGATCTTAAGAAACTCACAAGGAGACTACGATAAAAATATCTTACTTGTATAGATAATTACAAAACTACTATGTCACAAAGTTTCTATTAATTGAAAGAAAAAGCTAGCAAATTAGTTATTCAAAATTAGGCATGGATTCTTATAGTTAAATTAAGGTAGCAAGAACCCGCGAGAATGATATCACACCACAAGGAACAAATAATACAAATATAATCCAACGAACAGCTTTAGGCTCTTAGAAACGTGCAATTAAGTTAAATGAAAGAAATACGTTATGAATATTCTATGGTATGTTTTGAGTTTTGATACTCTACCTAGTCGTTAAGCATCCTTTTATAAGGACAAAGACCATGGATCCAAAAAGAACCTGAAGAGGATGAAAGCAATACAAACAAGTCTAGGGCCACACATGACCACAAGGCTGGTTTGAGTAATAGGCCGATAGACGAGAGTGTTTGTGCCCTCGAGTCTCACCAGATCTTTGATGAGTCACAAGTAGGTCTTGGTTATAAATTAAGCTCATAAGTAGATTTAATTATTTTAATTTATAACATTGCATCCGTCAAAGAGTAGAAAGGTAAGTAGGAATATTAAATTGGCCAAAAACGGAAGGGTACCTTCCAAGAAACATCATGCATTTGTTTGTAAACTAGGAAAGAAATGTTTGGGTTAGCCTGATTGAACTAGGAATGATTTGGTTAATCATCCTTAAGAAAATTTGTCTCAAGACACCTCCAATTCCTTGAAATATTTTCATTTCAGGTGATGAGCAATGAGGGCTTTTCAGCCAATGATGGGTCGCACTACAAGAGGTTGTGTGCACTTGTGACGTTTTTAGCGACAAAAATACATTGGGTTTTTATACTCCCCGTCGTCGCTAAGACCGCCGCTAATAGATTCGATTCGGGAACGTTGCTATGAGTGTCGCTATAAGTGTCTCTATGTGTGTCGCTATGGTCGTCGCTATATAGCGATGACCATAGCGACGCTTACAGGCTACGTATAGCGACGTTCATAGCGACGCTGTAGAGCCTTATATAGCGACGTTCGAGAGTAAAAAATTTTGGTGGCAGGGCCATCAACCATATTGAATGTTTGAATAATAGAGTAAACCTAAATCAATCCAAGATAAGCCTAGATTCACCTTTGAAAGAAAGTGCAAGCTTAGGTATAGACCCAAAGTAGTCACCCACAAGACAATATAACCATTAACTCCATCATCCGTAGTATTGTTTGCAGAATAAAGATACAAAACTGACAAAAGTAAATTAATGAAAGTAAATCAAGGACAATTGTACACATCATAGGCAAAATCACTTGATTGTTAAACTTTGCACATGTAATAGTTACAACACCATTGTCAGTATTGAGAAAATATACATGGTTTTCCAATAGTTACAAAAAGATGTATATACGTCATCTCATGATACATATGCTATGACAAAAGGAAACTAATGCTATCTAGCTACGGCTAGACTGACGTCGTCTAATCAGACGTCTCATCGAGTCCAAGTGGCGTATCTGTCGGATTCTGTAAAAAAAAAACAATAAGACAACTTTCTGTAAGTATAAACATATAATTTATAAAATAGTACAACAAATAGAAAAGAGTAAACCCTAATACTAACCATGCCGCCACGAGAACTCAGAATGTCCATCAGTGCATTTAAGCCCTTCCTGCCTGTGTACTCGCGCTCGTATGGTGTGGGTCACGTCTTGTCATCGACCACTGTCAAAACATACAAAGAATCCATTACATAAGAATTTAAAAACCCCTCAACCCTAAACTATCAAACCTAAAGAGCAATGCGAAAACACTTACAAAATCGGCCTCAAATGATGCCCACCCATCGCTCCCCAAGTGGTGCGAGCTCCCTGCCTCTACTCGCGCTTTGGCTGTCTCCTTTTGTTGCTTCCACTTATCAGGATTCTCGCGCGCTGCTTTCTTCGCATTCTTCCAATCTTCTTTGGCCAGACAATCTGGTATGTTCCACCCACGCTTTATTGCTTTTTGCACTTCAGAATGCTTGTGCTTGCAGTATTCGCACATTCGAACCTTCATCAGGTCTTCATTGAAGCGGTCATCCCGTGTTGACACAGGAAACTCATCATGCAACATGCTGAAGACTCTGTCTTTTAATTCACTTGGTACTTCACTCGAGGTGTTTAGTATGTAGTGTCTAAACACCTGAGAGCAAAGACCACGCATGTGGGAGATCACCATCTTGCCTTCATCAAGATGATGCCGTTGCTGAAGTCGACGGAGTAAGGCAAGCCCTCTCACTGGTGACGTGTGAAACTGGGTGTCTCGAAAGGGGTCTCTAGCGGCGTGTGGATGGGGGTACGGACGTCAGGTGTCTCCACTGGAGTCTGGGCCCCGAAGCGAGGAGTGTCGACTGGGGTGACTCCCGAAGGAGTAGGTAGTGGTGTGTAGCTAGGAACGGCCATCAGCCGTGCAAAACCTAGCGTAGATGGCGATGCCGTGGCTGGTGTGGGGGCAGGCAAAGAAGGGGAAGGTAAAGTGCCTCGTCGAACACGAGGCGGTGTCAAGGAATTGGCGATGGCATCCCCACAACAACCGCCACCACCACTAGAGCGTCGGTTACTAGACGAGTGTGAAGATCATCTCGTCGACGCCGAAGCTTCAGAGCGTGCTGAACTCTGAAACAAAGGGAGACGCTAAAGGAGTAGGAAAGCGTGATGGTGCTCAGAGCAATGATGATCCTTGTACCACTGCCTGTACTGGGGTGACAAAGAAGAAAGAAACTCATCATCATCCATACCTGCATTAAACACACGAACACTTAATCTTAATATTGAATGAATGGAGAAGAAAACATGGACAAGTAGAGAGAGAGAGAGAGAGAGAGAGAGAGAGAGAGAGAGGGAGGGAGGGATTCCTTTGTAGACATATTTCGTTGAAGTTCTTGTGAATTTGTAAAAGCACTCGCTCCGGATGCGATGGAGACTGAAGCTGCAATCGTGAAAGTTATTGTCGCTGCTAATAGATGCTGCTTGCCCCACCACTAGATCTAGTTGATCGGGTGAAAGAGACACTAAGAAGCAGTAGTAGTGCTTCTTAGTGTCTCTTTCACCCGATCAACTAGACCTAGCGGTGGGATGAGCAGCATCTATGAGCAGAGACAGATCACTTCCTTTGTGATTGCAGCTTCAGTCTCCATTGCACTTGGAGCACAGTGCTCGTCTCCCCTGCTTGTGAGAACATACCTAGAGCATACGTACCTGGACTGGATGTAATGACGATTAAATACAATGACACAATAATGCACATAGACAGGAATGGACAAAAAGCCACATGAATACAATATATATTATAAAACGGAGCAAAATTGTTCAAATACAATATTTATGGCTTTAAGAGGCCTCTCTCTCATCCTCGCATAGTTCATCATAATTTCCATATTTATATAGAGCTCTCCGTTTAGATAGATGTCCTCCATTTCATTTTGTAGATCCTCTGCATGCACCCCATAGAGAGTAGTAGCTTGATGCTCGTCTGGCAGCACCTCAGTGTCTTCTGACTGAGCATCTTCTCCGATCTCCTCCATTGATGCGGCTATGATTGGCACATGGTATCCCTCATACGTCTGTGCACTACAAGGGGCTACCTCTATGACGTACCACCAGTTTGATGTAGACTTTGTAGGATGAAATATCACCTGCCAGAGCCACATAACTTACATGAGAGCTTAACTTCTAAAATTGGATGTGAACTATTTACATACTTACTTGTCCGCAATGCTCGGGTAGTACAAAAGTGTCTCTTAGGTTAGTCCATTGCTTAGTTGAGTCCACCTCAAGGAAACCAGAGTCTCCTCTACATAGCATTGCGACCCTCCATGATTATCTTGAACCATTGCACGTCGAACAAGTCGACAAAAAATCCTCTATAATCGATCCTCAAAATCTCTTGTAGCGTGCCGAAGTAAGTGAGTTTCTCCACTGTAGGATCTGCATCAGAGGACTGTTGTCGACTAGACTGTTCAAATTTTGCCATGATCCACAATCTTGAGTAAAATGCTTACATATGCTGCTTGACCAAAGCGCCTGCGAACACATCTATTGGGTTGCAAGATTGCTGCCTGTTGGCTAGTGTCAGAGTCCCACGAGTTAGAATTGGCAACAACTCGATCTATAATAGATGGATCGAACTCACCAAATTCGAGAACGTGCTGCAAAGAAACACGTCTTGTCCATCGCACAGCATGCTTGCATTAATTACAAGGACATAAGATCCTTGTTGAGAGATAGGTGTTTCGGTTGGACGACCCCACATCCTCATCACTACTCATAATGACGGTAAAAACCTTATAGCCTGGACATAAATTTGATCTTCTATTGGTATCCTTTGTCTTTTATCTCTCTCTCTCTCTCTCTCTCTCTTCACACTGTAAACTACCTCACATTCTCTAGTCATTTCCAATCCCGACACACCTCGGTCTAGATGTGCACGGAGATCAAAACCACCGGGTTATAATCTCATCTTTATTGGTCAATGCCTATATTTGTGGGTACGACGAAACTATACACCCAGTCTACATGATACATTAGGAGATTTCGGAGGTCTTTTGGAGGGCCTTTTGGAAGAGAGAGGAAAATAAGCTCCTCCAATGAGAGAAGAGCCTACGTTACGTAGAAAAATAGATTGATATTAACAAAAATATTAAAGGTGTCCCTTTCCTCATTTAATAATCTAGTGGTCCTTGAAGACGAGCACTCTCTTTCATTTAATGCGAGCACCTTTTTCAGAAGGTAGATGCGGTGCATTTGATACGGGCTACGTCATCACTAGAACTAAAAAAGTCACAAAACTATCAAGTGGTGGAAGATTTTGAAACTTTTGATAATGTCAATGCGTCCGGAACGCACATATCTCCCAGAAATGAATGTCTAATTGCCTCGCTCAGACATCCAAAGAGGCAAAAAATATCAAAAACCCCTAAAAGAACATTTTACTAACGGCGCGCGAGGGGGCATTCCAAAATTTTGGAATGCCTCCTCGCACGCTGTTAGTAAAAAGCCCCTTTTTTCCTCTTTTTAGGGAGCTTTTTGAGAGGAAAATGTCCAAAAACCTCTAAAGAGGGGCTTTCTGGAAAGATAAGTGTCCAAAAATCACTAAAAGGAGCTTTGTACTAAGTGCGTGTCTTAAGTAAAAAGCCCATTTTTTGGAGTTTTCTGACATTTTTTGCCTCTCCGGATGTCGGAATGAGACAAGTAGACATTCGTTTTTAGGATATTTTGGCATTCCGGACGCATTGGTGGTGTCAAAAGCCTCAAAATCTATCACTATTTGACAGTTTGTGACTTTTCAACTTTCAGTGATGACGTAAGCTGCATTGAATGCGCCACACCTGCCTCTTGAAAAAGACGCTCACATTAAATAAAAAAGTGACCGTTTTCAAGGACGATTGGGAATATAAATCTACTTTTTAGAGTGTCTGGTTGTCCTTTTGGACGTACTCACAAGGTGCAAGTGCATTGTAAAAAAGGTTTCTAGAGAGAAATATAATTTCTTACAAGGCCCTCCAAATGACCTTCGAAATTTTCTAATAGTGCATGTAGTGGAAAAAATCCCTTTGCCTCTTCTCTAGCTGTAGCATTTCAGAGCATCTTAACATCTCTTCACACTAGATCTTTGTTTGAGGGATTACTTAGCACACTACATGTTGGCCTTCAGTCTAAGTATCATGCCGTTGAAAGCTTTCCAACTTAAGTCGCATCCATAGAGAGGAAGAGAGGGATCACTGTTCTTATAACTCTAAATTTTTTACCATAATTCCGAAGGTAGACTCTACTATGAAAACTGAATCCAAATCTAATCTTAAATCTAACCTAATTGAACATGTGGTGATTCGCAACTAATTGAATATGGTTAGTGTGTGAGTTAATAGGTGTCTTTGATGGGAATATACATATTGTTCTGTAACTAGTGTTTGCTCTTTGGGCAAAGCGCGCCTTCATTGACATGCACTAAAATTTAACCTAAATCTAATCTAATCTTAAATCAAACATAAATCTAGATCTAATTTAATCTTAAACTCAAAATAAACCTAAATCTAATTTAATCTTAAATCTAACCTAAACATAGATATAATTTAACTTAAATCTAAATTTAATCTAGTTAATTTTAAATCTTATCTTAATCTTAAATCTAAATCTAATTTAATATTAAACTCAACATAAACGTAAATCTAATCCAATCTTAAATCCTAAACCTAAATGTAATCTAACTTAAATCTAACATAGCTAGCTAATCTTTAATACTTTCCTAATTTTAAATCTAACCTAATCTTAATCTAACGTAAATCTAAATCTAACTTAATCTTAAACTCAACATAAACATAAATCTAAATGTAATCTAACCTAATCTAGTTTAAATCTTAACCTAATCTCTCGCTCTCTCTTTGTTTTCTCCCCTTACCTCTCTCTTTCGTCTTCTCCCCCTCTCTCTCTGATCTCTCTTTGGTTTTTTATTCTCTCTCTCTTTCTCTTTTTTGTCTCCTCGCTCTCTCTCTCTTTGTTTTATATCTTTCTCTCTCTCTCTCTCTCTCTCTCTCTCTTTTCCTCTCTCAATGTGTGTGTCTATGCATTCTTTGTTTATGCATGTGTGTGTGTGTGTGTTTTTTTTTTTTTTTGTTTATGCATGTGCTCTCTCTCTCTCTCCCTCTCTCTCTCTCTCTCTCTCTCTTTCTTTCTTTCTTTCTTTCTTTCAAAGACACAATGTGTGTGTGTGTGTGTGTGTGTGTGTGTGAGAGAGAGAGAGAGAGAGAGAGAGAGAGAGGAATGGAACTTGAGAGAGAGGAGAGGGAAGGAGCATACCTGGCTCTCCTTCCTCTCCTCGTGTGTGTGTGTGTGTGTGTGTGGGGGGGGGGGGGGGGGGGGGAGGGGGGAAGAAAGAGAGAGAGAGGGAGAGCGCGGGTTACCTCTTTGCTTGAGCGTCGAAAACTCAGATTTGAGATCTGAGTTTTTGAGCACTCTCGGTTTATTTTTTACCCATGTCGATGTCGCTATAAGCGTCGCTATATGCCTTGCTATGTAACAAATAAAATAGCGACGCCGTGGATTTTCACTTTTGAGCGTCGCTCTACGAGCATCGCTAATGTGAAGTACCTCTTGTAGTGTCGGTTACCCCCATGTACAAAGATTTTTTTCTTTGTGCATGTGTATGTTTGTATCTATCTTAGGATATCGTTTTTTATCGTAGAAAAATCAGCTGGTTATATGGGAAACTAGTTTGCCGTATGGGCGCCTCAAACTTTGGATCATGACTTTTCCACCCTAGACTATGAATAAGGAAGGGTGCCATTTTTTAACCCATGATAGGTGTGTTTGAGGCAAGCTGAGTATGAGTCGGGTTTCCAAGATTGTTCTAAGTGATTGTATCTTGTCTTAAGTTTAAAGATTTTTGTTTTTTATAGAATTCTTTCCAATGCTACTTTCAATACTTGTTTAAAGGAATCTCTGTTATCGAGATTCAAAAGGAACCATTATTTCAAGTGCCAAAAGAAGATAATTGGTATAATAGTGAAGAAACTACATGGGTCGCCAAAATAATTGATGTAGAGAGAAAATTTGTGAAATCCATCTTGAAACAATAAAGAGGGCTTGGTTGTATAGGATATGCGTGTCAGTTATGTTGAATTGCGTGGTGATACTAACATTTTCATGCACTATTACACATTGGAATCACTCCTATGCAATAAGTGTCGTGCGATTGATACAATCAGCTGCACGAAATTTGAAGAATGGAAGCTTGACCAATTTGAATCAGTGAAAGTGAAATTATAAGTTTACATGGATCCATAAATAAGCCTTCTTGGTGGAGGAGTGTAATGGATCCATACCACATAATGATGCCTGTTATGTTTGCGATGTGCAACCTTGATCAGAACTGTGGATGACTTGGTGGACAATCCAACAAAGTTTAGAAAATCATGAGGAGTTAAAAGAGTGTGTAGTAGAGAAAGAGTGGTGAATACCATTCTTTGCAAAACAACATTTTTTTTTTGTTTAAGTACTTTTATGCAAGGTGGAAGAGTTCTCATAGTCCGCTCCATAGTGTGGCTTACGTGCTGGACCCTGAGTATTGGAATTTAGACTTGATGTAAAATAAAGAGGTGGTCAACGATTTCTATCGAGAAGTCAATATATTCTACTTCAATTTTAGGATCGGATTGATTGCATCAAAGAGATGAGTGCATTCAGACTAAAGGAAGGACCTTTTGTGAATGAATTTGTCCAATCGATGGCAAAAGAGCAACCTGTATGGAACACTACAACATAACCCAAAGTTATCGACGCTCGTACCTTTCCATGCGGATATCGACGTTCTTAGACCCCGTCGATATGCGCATCGATAAGTGCGTCGATACGGGCGTGGAAATACACGTGGAAAGGCAAAATTTCCCACGTGTATATCGACGGACATTACCACGCATATATCGACGCACTTTTCGATGCTAAAAAATTGGGGGAAAAAAGGGGAACCTGCGCGCAGGGGCCATTTTTGCCCTCAACGCGCGCGCTCAGATCTTGGCCGAAACCTGCTGTGCAGGTATTATGGCACTCTTCCCCCCATCCCAACCCCTCTCTCTCTCTCTCTCTCTCTCCACATAGTGTGTGTATGTGTGTGTGTGTAGGAAAGAGATAGATAGAGAGAGAGCGAGAGAGAGAGAGAGAGAGAGAGAGAGAGAGAGAGAGAGAGAGAGAGCGGTGTGTGTGTGTGTAGGAAAGAGAGAGAGAGAGAGAGAGAGAGAGAGAGAGAGAGAGAGAGAAGTGTGTGTACGTGTAGGAAATTAAAGAGAGAGATAGAGAGAGAAAAATGTATGCGTAGGAAATTAAAACTAGAGAGAGAGAGAGAGAGAGAGAGAGAGAGAGAGAGAGAGAGAGAGAGAGAATTATGGTTTGTGTAAAAAATTAAAATTAAAGAAAGAAATGAAATGAAATGTTATATTAACGTCTTCAACAGGCCAAAGTGACCTATGAGACCAGAAAGTTACAATGTGGTGGATCTGATACAAAGTCAGAATAACAAGATGACAAAATGACAAAATAAAATATTATGGAATCCTAAAATGCTGGGTGTGGACTAAGCAGCTAAAACAGCTAGCTAGGATAGGTAGATCATAGGAGATCCAGCATCTGTCGCTGGCGGACCTCATCAATCTCCTCCATGGTCAGTAGTCTGACCGGGCGTTGTGCATGTTGAGCCAAAGTGACCTGGATCGTCTGATGCAGCCTCTGTCGATGTTGTGTAGTCTGGCCTCCGCAGTCGTGGGCGTCTGGATCTCCCTAGCTGAGTCGCTTGTTCGATCAGTACGTAGAGAGATAGGGAAGTAGAGAGAGAGAGAGAGAGAGAGAGAGAGAGAGAGAGAGAGAGAGAGAGATAGAGAGATAGAGAGATAGAGATGGTATATGTTGGGGTATAGGCGTCTGTGCCTTGCCTGGCCGCCCAGAGTCTGGGCGCCCACTGACTTGTATACCTTATACATAGCATAAGTGTAGGGTATAGACGTCTGTGCCTTGCCCGGCCGCCCAGATTCTGGGCGCCCACTGACTTGTATACCTTATACGTAGCATAAGTGTATAGGGGGCTGCTCACTCTTTGGAGTCTCCCCACCCATATTTGTGTGTCGTGTGTCTCCTTCTCTCTCACACTCTCCGTCTGTGGTGCTCCCCGATCCCCTTCAATTGGTATCAGAGCTATGGCGACAGCGGAGAGCCAGTTTCATTCCCGAAATCACGTCCGCGCGCGTGCACTTTCAAGAGTGCAAACAGGGTTTCGACTTCGGCATCGGCAAATTCAGCTTTCCGAGAGCGTTTCCACCAGGTGTCTTGGTGTTTTACCCCCTTTTTGAAGCCATTCGAGCCATCAAAAACTTCATTCGAGCTACGGTTGAGGAGCTGCATTTTCAGCCCTCTTTTGGCATTTTATGCTGCGTTTTTGGGTCGAAACGGAGGTTTTTGGCATAGCTTTCACACTCGGACTCAGATACATGTGATCCAGGAGTCTACCTTGGGGTTTTGGCATGCTCCGGACGCGCTTGTCATATCATAATTTTAAAATTCTGAACGCTGAATTTTTTGCAGCAGCAGTTGTTTATTGTGTGTCGAGGATTCCACACATGGTTTGCTCTTAGATGTGAGAGTGATATTTGCTGCAAGTTTCCTCACAGGTGGGAGGATACAATGTATGCCTTATGTGGTTTGATGCTCAGGGAGACTAATGTGATTGCATTTTGAGCTCGGCAATGTATGCCTCGAGCATGTTTTTTGGCAGTCACAGGTAGAGAAGATATTTGTGTACTAGATTTGCAGGTGTTTGCAATGATGTATGCAAAGTGTGGAGATTGGTGCATGCATTTGGAGTGCGGTTTGATGCGCTTTGGTTGCTCATGGTTTTGAGCGTGCAGTCAGTTTGGTTACTGGTTTTGTGGCCGTTTTACTGACGAAACTCTGGCGAAATTTTCCCAGGAGTTTTATGCGTATCATTTATGCGATCTAGGTAGAGATTGCGGGTTGCACTCAGCATTTGCGTGCGGTGTTCTCTGCAGGTGGGAGATTTGTGTGTGTGTATGCATCGATACCGCACAGTGTGGGCTTGGTGATTAGCTCACGGTTTGACAGGCGTACAGTTATCTTGGCACACTCACAGGAGTGAGTATTGTGATGTATGCTTGTGTGGCTACGAGCTAGGTAGCCGGATTCGAGCACTAATGGCTTGAGGTTTTTCAGCAGGTTTCAGCTACAGGTTTACAAGTTTACAGGCATGTTTGAGGGCTTATTTGGGTGCTGAATTTTCAGCCATTGTTTCCTCTTTGCAGGTGTCCATGTATGGCTCGGTTGTAGGCTGATTTGGGACACATTTGTGACTTGTTTATGCAGCTGTTTAAGAGCTGAATTTTGGGGCTGTTTTGGGACTGATTTGCAGCCATATCTTACAGCCATATTTGCAGAATTTTGTTGATGCGATTCGAGCCAGTTTAGAGCTGATTTGGTTGACATTTGCTACTCATTGTTGGTTGCTCTTTTGCGAGCATTATGGCTGATTTTTCATTTGACTTCCAACGTTATGGTCTGACACAGTTTGATGGTGTAGATTTTGTTTCTTGGAAGGAGCATATGCTTGTTGCATTGGAGGATTTGGGGCAGGATAAACCCTTGCGTGGTTTATCGGCGAAGCCCAAGTCTATGCGTGATGATGATTGGCAGGATCTTGATGAGTTGGCAATGTCTACGATTCGTTTGCATCTGGTTGAGTCTGTTGACTGGCAGGTCTCGAGGGAGACTACAACTCATGCTTTATGGCAGAGTTTACATGCTATGTACGCGACATCCATGTCTACAGGGGAGTCTAGTCCCACTTCTATGTCCATGGGAGAGATTGGTCCCACACGCAAGTCTCGACGGCATAGAGACTTGACATGTTGGCATTGTGGACATAGAGGGCACATTAGGCGTCGATGTTTCAGGCGTTTGAGACAACGGAGGCGAT
Source organism: Adiantum capillus-veneris (assembly GCF_014529385.1). Taxonomy (NCBI): domain Eukaryota; kingdom Viridiplantae; phylum Streptophyta; class Polypodiopsida; order Polypodiales; family Pteridaceae; genus Adiantum; species Adiantum capillus-veneris. The sequence goes on from NC_140934.1 coordinate 154,615,743, forward strand.
AGATGCGTGATGCAGATTTGGGCATGACAGATGCTAGTGAGATCAGTACGGTGGTTACTGAGTATGCTTGTGACGGCGATGTCACATTTACATCTAGCTTGTCTTCAGACGACCTTATGTCTACGGATTGCATATCGGATTACACATTGTCTTCACATTGGTTACTAGATTCAGATGCTACTTTCCATGTCACATCTCATCGTGAGTGGTTTAGCACGTTTTCTAGTGGGAGACTTGGTTGTGTGCACATGGCTGATGGTGCTGTGTATGACATTGAGGGTGCAGGAGACGTATGTTTGTCCTTGCCCAGTGGTATCAGATTTACCCTGCGTCATGTGCATTATGTTCCAGATCTGAGACGGGATTTGATCTTAGTCAGACAGTTACAGGATAGTGGATGTCAGATTTCGCTACGAGAGCGAGATTTTGTGATGCATTTGGGTTCGCTAGTGATTGCGAGAGGTGCCAGGAGTGGTACAGGTTACCCATTGCATGTGGATCACGGGAGAGACGGTGTTGTCTCTGTGATCACGCAGCCAGGTAGAGAGCGAGAGAGCAGGCGAGTCTCTTTTGCTCATGTTGCAGGGTACTTTGCATGGAGTGCAGAGTAGTGAGCTCGTTGTTCACACAGTTGGGGCACGACTTGAGCAGTCACACAGAGAGGTGACAGAGTCAGACATGCATGCTTTGCTAGTGACTGAGCAAAGCAGAGAGTCAGTTGTGCGAGATACTTCTATGCAGGATAGATAGGTAGAGCGATCTTGCTCTAGTGAGTCATGACAGGAGGACGTTGTGCAAGAGTCTATGCATACGGAGTTAGAGCATGAGAGCTCTAGTGAGTCACAGCAGATTGAGTGGTCATGTTTGCAGTGGATGATTGCAGAGAAGGCTGAGATGTCAACGATTATGCAGTCATTCCTTTCTATGCTCGACAGTGAGCATGGGGATATAGTTGTGCAGGATATGTCTTCCAGCAGACATCTACAGCAGCTGGTTTGCTCTGAGGTTGCACGACAGGTTGATGCGTCTTTTGCGGACAGTCAGGAGATGCATGTGGCTGACACGCCTTGTCAGTCAGAGATGCCTATTGCCAGGGATATATATGTTGATGCATGCTCCGTAGAGCTAGCAGGGCCCGCTAGCATTGCATCGGCATTCGGTGGTCTCGTGTATGAGATGTTAATCCTAAGACCGGATATCGCAGCTGCAGTGGGAGCATTTGCAATTGGGGTTGTCAGTCATTTGTTGACTGATGATGGCATAGTGCACGAGGGAGATATGCAGGTATTGCGTACATACTTGCAGTACGTGTGCGGTATGTATGGTGGTGTATAGACTTACACGGGAGCAAGATAGTCGGATGCACACGATCACAGCCAGCCAGTGGGCATCGGTTGAGAGCGGTTTTCTCTCACCTTTTGTAGTCTTTAGACTAGGTTCCCTTGCTTAAAGGCACAGTCGCCTTTAAGTGGGAGGTTGTTGGGGTATAGGCGTCTGTGCCTTGCCCGGCCGCCCAGAGTCTGGGCGCCCACTGACTTGTATACCTTATACATAGCATAAGTGTATAGGGGGCTGCTCACTCTTTGGAGTCTCCCCACCCATATCTGTGTGTCGTGTGTCTCCTTCTCTCTCACACTCTCCGTCTGTGGTGCTCCCCGATCCCCTTCAGTATATATATATATATATATATATATATATATATATATATATATATATATATATATATATATATATATATATATATATATATATATATATATATATATATATATATATATATATAGAGAGAGAGAGAGAGAGAGAGAGAGAGAGAGAGAGAGAGAGAGAGAGAAGTGGAGAGCGAGACAGAGAGAGAGATAGGGAAATAGGAAAATAGTAGAGAAAGAGAGATAGCGAGAGCGAGATCAAGAGAGAGAGAGAAAGGGAGATAGCGAGAGCGAGAGCGAGAGAGAAAGAATGAGAGATAGGGTACGTAGACAGAGAGATAGAGAGAAATAAAGAGATAGAGAGTGATCTCTCTCTCTCTCTCTCTCTCTCTCTCTCTCTATATATATATATATATATATATATATATATATATATATATATATATATAGAGAGAGAGAGAGAGAGAGAGAGAGAGAGAATTAACTAGACATAGCTACAGAGATAGAGAGAGAGAGATAGATAGTAGATAGAGAAAGAGTTAGGTTGGGTGACCAATTGCATGTGTGAAAAGGACAGAAACTCTCTCTATCTCTCTCTCTCCCTCTAGAAAAAACTATGGAACTAAAAGAGGCAAAGGGGTTTTGCCCGCTACATGCATTGCCATGTACACCTGGGAGTGCACGTATGTGTATACCCATATAGGATTTGACCAATAAAGACGAGATTTTGACCCGGTGGTCCTGATCTCCGTACACCTCTAGACCGAGGTGTACGGAGATTGGGCAAGATTAGAGAATGCGAGGTAGTTTACATTGTGAGGAGTATATATATTAAAACAACATTCATAATCATTGTAGATGGCAACGTCATCAACTAACATGGAGGAAAAGATTGCATGCTCGTGCATGCTCTGCAAGTATCAAATCCTACGCAATCGTAGGATATGTAATGAGCATGTGCACAAGTATGGAGAGTTTGCTAAAGAAACCGTATAGAATCTACGATACGACTCCTACGGAACGGGCATTGATTTTCGTGACATAGCACCTACATCTGAGAGAGAGAGAGAGAGAGAGAGAGAGAGAGAGAGAGAGAGAGAGAGAGAGAGAGAAAGGATTATGCGTGAAGGTCCGACCAATATAGAGCCAAGGATGGAAGCAAAAAAGGACTCAAAGACAGAAGACGACGGCATGGAGGAGATGCTGGATGCCTTCTTCCAGACAAGCGAGGAGAACGCTAACGAAGCACCACCAGAAGCTGTGCGCCTATCTCCTGAAGACATATTGAGGAAGTTGGCACGTCAACCAATCTATGAAGGCGCCAAAATATCTACGCTTCGTACTTGTCTGGCGTTTTTGAATCTTCAGTCAGTGTACGGGTGGTCAGATGCAAGCGTCACTGCTTTGTTTAGGTACGTAATTTACAAAAGAGATTTTCCAATTGCAACGGTGACGTGCTTGGAGAGCTTTTTAATTTAATGTGGCTTAAACAGGTTGTTGCGGGAGCAACTTCTCCTGGCTAGCAATGAAATGCCCCCCTCCAGGCCAGATGCAAAGCAACTATTGACCTCAATTGGCTTGGACTACAACAAGATTCATGCATGTCCAAATGATTGCATTCTTTTTTGCAATGAATTCACAGATTGTCTATCGTGTCCTAAGTGCGGAGCAATGCGCTACAAACAAGATGCAGTTGGCAAGACAGTGCCAACTAAAGTGTTGTGGCATTTCCCTATTATTCCTAGGATAAAAAGCATGTTTTGTTGTGGCTCCATTGTAAAGTTGATGATGTGGCATTCTATGAATAGATCCACTGACGCAACATTAGGGTGCCCGCTGATTCGAAGGCCTGGAGGCACATTGAAGATACCTGGCCACATTTTACGAGTGAACCACGCAATTTCCGTTTGGGCATGGCAATGGATGGAGTCAATCCATTTGGCTTGAGAAGCTTGTCATGGAGCACTTGGCGTGTGTGCCTTATCAATTACAACCTCCCGCCGTGGCTTGCCATCAAGAAGGGTCGTTTGATATTAAGCTTGATTGTACCTGGTAAGTTCAAGGCAAAAAACATGGATGTTTATCTAGCCAATAGGAGAACAGCATGCAAGGATCCATGGAATTCTTATGTGGACTATGCATGATTGGCCAGGATACGGAGAAGCTTCTGGTAATGGTTCTTGATTTACAAAATTCTCACTATTTGCAAGCACTTTGCCTTGGCCTAATTCATGCTTTAATATATGCAGGGCTAACAACTTCGGAATACAATGCATGTCCAATTTGCGGGTAGTCTTTGGATGTGCGTTATTTTGCCTCTCTTCGAAAGACAATTTATCAAGGCCACCACCGTTATTTTCAAGATGGCCATCACTTGCGCGAAGGTCAGCCTGGTCCTGTCGAATGTCGTCCTATGCATGTACAAGAGTGGCATCGCCGATGGGAGCAACATGAGGGGCAACCTGTTCTAGGAATGAAACGTTTGTCCATTCTCCATACGTTGTAATACTAGGGTGATCTACTAATTAACCATTTGCTGGATCCAATGCATATATTCAAGAATGTGGGAGAGCTCCTCTGGAAGACAATCATGGGAATGAAAGACAATCAAGCTCCACGAGATGATTTGCAGTCAGTTGGAAAGATGCCAGAGCTATGGCCTTTCGCCAATGCAGCTGGCCAAACAAAACTTCTAAGAGCGCCATGGGTATTGCTAACCAACGAAGAGCGACAAGTTAAAAGGGTGATTTCAGAGTTCAGGACGCCAACAGGATATATGTGATGTCTCAAAACAACATTCACCCGTGACAATCAACTGTCAAGACTGAAATATCGCAAGACTGGCATAAGTTCTTGCAATTCATTCTTCCAATTGCGATCAAGGGGTGTTTAACGGAGGAAGTGCAGACCTGCATATACAAGATTTCAGAGCTAGTGCGGTGGATCTCTTCCAAGGAGATACGGGAGGAATCTATTGTAGTCGCAAGGGCTAACTCCATTGAGGCAGTTTGCATGATTGAGAAGTATCTACCCACGAGCTGCCTAACTATCCAAATCATTAGAAAAAATATTGACTCTCCTTGGGCCTTTTTGATTAGTGAAGGCTTAAGGGAGAACCAATGAGAAGGCTCTTGGGATATCACCTAGAGGGGGAGGAATGGTAGGGGTGCAGCCTAATTGTCTCCCTCTTCAATGCTTGGTTCTTAGAGAGAGGTGGGAGGTAGGCTAGGGGGGGGGGTAAATAGGAGGAGAGAGGTGTCATAAAAGAGGGAGGGACCCCCCAAAAAAAAACGCGCATGCTTAAAAACCCAAAAAATTGAAAATTTTTCAAAAGTTCCAAAGTTGACCCATTTGCCTCCAAAACTGCCCCAAAACATAAACTAACTTTAAAAAGTCAAATTTTCCCCCCAAAATCCACTTTTCTCTCTCTCCCTCATTACTTTTCTCTCCCACACTCTCCCTCTTCTCCCTCCTCCCATTCTCTCTCTACAGTCAAGACAGCCATAGCCAAAAGCTTTCCACCACTCTCTTCCTCTCTCTCCATAGCTCCCCCTTCTCTCACACCTCCATCAACCCTCTACAGTCCCACACTCCATAGCCCACAACTCCACTATCCTCTCTACCTCTCTACCTCTCACTCCTCTCTTTCTCTATCTCCACTGTCAAAGCCACCATAGCCACCATAGGCAGCTCACCTCACCCTCCCCTCAGCTCCTTATTCTCTCTCCACAGTACTCAACTCTTTTAAATCCCTTCCTAAGCCCAACTTCCCAAGCATGTCCACGCATAAACGGCCCAAACCAGAGATAGAGGAGATTGTGTTGCACAACACAAAAGACTCAGAGGGGGTATGGATCCCACAAGTGTTCAAGAAGGGTGCATGGATCTACATGCAACCGTCACGTGCTGGACCTCATCACGTACGGTGTCGAGGCGTATTGGAACGTCATTGGAAGGGTTGGCTATTGACATTCAAAGAAACAAAGTCCGGAATGGTGGCCATCGTGCAACACGTCTACGGTGCAGCTGAGCTCCACCTCAAGAGAGCTTCTACTCAATTTGCACCTCATTGTAAGTTTTCATGGTTTAGCTATCCCATGCATATGTCATGTTTACGTTTATGTGATCATTATGTTTAGCTAAGGACATTTGTAAAGATGTTTTTCCATCCAGCTTAGTTGAGGAGCAGCCGCTTGAGTGCCTCTCAGGCACGTTCATGGTTGTGCATGCTCACATTGGGGAGCTTATGTTTCCTAATGTTTCATCGAAAAAACTTACCGAGCAGCGAATATTCATGTACTCCCACAAGTACGTGGTGCCGAAGTCAAGCCAAAGCTATGGTAGGCTGGAAGCCGTGGAGACACCCTCATTGCAGAGTGCAGAATGGCCAACTCCAGACCATTGGGCTTTGCTTTCTTTCAAGCGCAAGGTGCTGCAAGATTTCCAAGGGTCCCTAAAGTTTGGTAAGGCAACCAGATCGGTGGGTCTCAGTTGGCATTGTCCCATTCATTCGTTTGTGCATGCATTCCGCTCTCTACCGATTGTAGAAACACCAACAATGTTTTTTTGCAACGAAGGTAACATAGATGAAATGGACACCATTCTAGGTGTTAATTGGGGCTATGTTGACGGTTTGCATGATGGTGACCGTTATAAGTGCAATGTGTCCCCCACACAGCTTTGCCTTCGGTATTTGAAAGCAAGGTGCACCTTGTATGCACGGTTTAGCTATGAGAGGTGGATGCACAAACGTGGCAAATGGATACCCTTGTAGCTGACAGCCGAAGAGATTCAATCCTTTGAAATTCGTGTCCGCATGCCCAATAACGAGGTGGAGGTGGTTGCAGTGAATCCGCATTGGACTCTTGCCAATCTTCGGGAACACTTTGTCATAATGGGATTCGATGATGCCGGTAATGCAAGTTTCAAACTAGAACAACGCAAGGTCTGCTTTGTTCTTCCTTAGCTACCTTTTCTTATTTTCTGTGGGTTTTTGTATTTTGATTGCCCATTTTTGGTTGTATAGATTGGAAGGCGGATGGAGGCCACTATGCTTGTTTACAAAGATTGGGCTACAGACGAAATCATCTTGTCTAAGTGAATTGGCTTGTAACTTTAATCGTTTATATATTGGATATTTTATTAAAGATTTTGAAAAGTTTTAAGGTGTTGTACTTGATTTTGTACTTGAGTTTTAAGGTGGTGTAAATTTATTTTTTAAATCCATATTTTTTCTTTTTTTCGAGATAGAATATGTCTATATAAGGAGGACCACCTCCTCATTTCACCATTTTCATCCCAGCATTGCAGAGAGACCTAGCATACCCAATCACGCAAAGAGAAGACATGGCTGCTATTAGTGCTTTAGATGCATTCCTTACTGAGGTTGGGCATGCAAATCGCCCTGAGCTTCAAGCATTTTTCACAACCCAACCCGATTTGGAAACCACCTTGACCCTCCACTCTCAATCTCTTGAGCACATTACTTCATACATTTCCACGTGCGTGGGGAGATTCATTGTTGAGTTACCAAACCAACCAGGGCAATGGGTCCCTGAACACCTTCTCCACCACATCTACGAAGGGGACAGGCCATTTCATCAGCGGCTTACACGCTTTGCCACCATAGCACAACCCGTCGGACAATATGTGCGGCTTGAAGCTGATGATGTGCGAGCAATGCGTAAGGGAAGGATCGGAAACACTTTTTTCTCTGTTCAGGCCATAATGATCTTCCTCCTTCATGAGTGCCCAGCAGGCCCTGACGTAGTGCTACCTCACTTGCAGATCGGCGGGGTATTGGCTGATGTGAAGGACCCCAAGCCCGCGGCCATTGACTCATCCACAGAGGAGAGGACGCTTGCCTTGACCTACCCTATAGGGATTCAAGGCCTCTTGGAGGCCTCTCCATCAGTCGGTTCATCCTCGGGACCGCCAGAAGGAACCACCACTCGGGATGCCATCCCTGTGGTAGAGATTACCCGCTTCTCCTCCATTGTGGTGGGTGGGGAGGAGTTTGTGTTTATGCACGATCTGGAGAAATCCTTTGAGCTTCGCATGGATGAGTGTTTCGCCATCCTCGATGCCCATGGAAAGTTTGAGCTTGATACCACCACCTCCCATGACGATGATCTCCTACTGCCCATGGGGAATACTTTGGCGGACACAGTGGCGATCGCAGAAGCCGAGGTGGCAGCGGCCGAGCAGGCCAAGGTCTCTGAGGAGGAGTTTGTGGCCGTGCAAGCCATGTGTTTGGCTAAACGCGCAAGAGTGGATTCACCACCACCTGCTGCAACACCTGTTTTGCTTGATCCAAAGGGGAAGTCAAGTGTGGATCTTTACTTGCACCCGGATGCTGATGAGGAGGATCGTAGACAAGAGGTATAGATGCTCACTTACATTTGATTGTTACAAATGATTTTGTTAATGTTATATCATAATTATGTGCCATATCTCAGAAAACCTATGTTCTACAGGATGTTCTGGAGGTTGACGCCTGGGCGCAACGGTCAGGGGGGAGGAGGACACCGTTCGGACCTCAAGCGGCACTTGCTCACTACCTCGGCACACTTCCCACTGGTGTCGTGGTGTTTGTCCATGCCGACTACTCTCCCAATGGTCGCTACAACATTTTTGCTCTCCGTTCACTCTCCAAGGCGTTGTGTTTAACAACACTTGCCCAAACGGCCAACCTTGTAGTGCTTGTAAAGAAAGATTTTGCAATATCCACTTTCGGTGTAAACTTTCGCGGGCGCCTTATTGCTCATGTCGGCATGAACCAAGCTGTAGGGGTTAATGACACCCAAGAAATCACAACCACTTTACTTAACAGGGAGCCACCCCAAAAGGCCAAGCGCCAGAAAATTGTAATTAGAAAGATCCTAAAGCAAAAGCCGGATATCATGTAAAGCATTGATTTCTTTAATGAAACTACTTTTTGCTGTCTATGACTCTCTTTCTTGCAAGGTTTTGAATTTCTTATATGTTGGGCTTCCATTGTGTATGAGAAGCACCATAATTTTTGCTATGACTACTAAAGGGTTTGGAAGGCATTAAAATTTAAAAAATGTATACTTTGTTATTTCTAGGCTTCCAAAGTTATGTATGTGCCTAGTAAAGGGCTTGGAAGTGCCTAAACAATGCTGCCACAAGGGCGCACATTAGGGCTTTCCATCAGCAGATGAAGTGTGCAAATGCGCGCCCTTGTGGCAGATGAATTTGGACACATCTAAGAGCATACCCAAGTACAAAACAGAGTTTCAAGGCATTAATACCCAGTTGCAAAAGAGAAACACATGGATACCCAGGTAACCTAAAGCCCATCTTGCCCCATATACCTAAATATGTATTAACAAAACACAAAACTGTGGCAATATCTAAACCCTTCTTGGAGAATAGGAGCATATCCAGTTACAAAACAGAGTGAGAAGACAATAATACCCAGCTGCAAAACAGGAAGACATGGATACCCAGGTAACCTTAAGCCCATCTTGCCCCAGATACCTAAAGTTGTATTAACAAACCACAAGAGTAAACTTTGTGGCAATATCTAAGCCCTTTCTGGAGTTTAGGACTGACATGGACTAAGGGGGGATGAATTCCAACAGCATCTATGCTAATTGAAGCATTGAAGCAGAAAAAACATACTTATTGCTTGTCAAAATTGTCTGGAAACCACTGGAGAGTGTCAGCAAAGCACTAGGAGAGGCTGCCAGAAGGGCGCGCATTATGTCCATCCATAGGCATCCAACTTGGGGGAATTCCAAGCCATTTTGAACACTTTGTAGATGTTTTTGCCATGCAATAGTGAGTCACATAGCATGGATACATCCGGAAGTGCATGCCCCACTTAGCCAAGGTGCTAAACATAGGCAATTTTTCACAATAACAAGCTAATGGCTACATACATACAATAGAAGGTAGACAAAACTTGAACCACTGCTACATTGCATGGTGTAGAATTAAAACAATAAATTGCGCACTGGGGTATACAATAAAAGACGCTTATATTCAAATTCTTCCCAATACAATGCACAGAGTGGGATATAGATTCAAAAGACGCTTGTATTCAAATTCTTCCCAATCTTGGAGTTCCGTAAATACAAAAAGGTTGATGCCTAATTACAAGCTACTCCTCATGGCGCAAACGGCGAGCAAGCTGCATATCCTTGGGCATAATGGTTACACGCTTTGCATGGATGGCATAAAGGTTAGAATCCTCAAATATGCCAGTTAAATATTGCTCTGCTGCCTCTTGGACTGCCTCTATGGCCACGACGCCCATCCGAAACTGAGTGTTGTACAATTGCAAAACCTCCCTGCATAGCCTTGCAAAATGGGCCCTCCGAATCAAGAGCTCGATGCTCTTTTGATAGTGTCGAATCTCCGCAAAAGCACGGCTGCACTTTCGTACCTTCTGAGGTCGACGTGGAGGTGCATTTTTGGCACGAGTCGGGGCAGCTTGCTTCCTCTTCTTGTAGACAATGCTCTTTCTCTTTTTTTTCTACACAGGCACTTCCAACACCTCATAATCGGATTCCACCCACTCTCCATATGATTCGTGCTCTTCACTATCGACCGGATGTGATGGTGTAGGTCCACTCCCTTTAGGAAGTGTCTTACCCCCAATAGACATGTGAGCCTGATAAGTTTGTATTTGGACGCCAACCCATGGGGCATCTTCATCCGTTTGTGTCTCTTCGGAGCCTTCTGACGGCTGCTTTAGGTTGTTTTTTTCTTTGCCCTGGTCGCTCTCATCCTCCCTGTTGCCATCAGAATCGTTGGAGTCCGATGAATAGACAACAAGACGATGCTTCCGTCTCTCTTTTGCTGCTGTAGAGGACTGGCCATGCTGATTTGAAGCTCCAGCTTCTTCTGTGTGGACTTCACCTTGAGCTTGTGAAGTTCCAGCTTCTGTTGCTGTAAAGTTTGAGTCGTTGGCCATCCGGCCCCTCTGGATATGCAATCCTAGCCATTTGTTTTGTTCGTGCCATGGTTGCACCTAGTAGGGAAGATGACAAAATGAGCCCCTTCAACCTTTAAATAGGTTTTTTTGAGATTTGGGCCCTTTCACACTATGCGGCCAATTGAGTGAAACTCAAATAAAGCAATTGAATTGAACAACTAAACTAGGATCATGCGGACGGCTGACGCGACGCCCAAACGCTGCCTTTTCGATATTTAGTTGCACGCCAAGCTTCGTGGCCGAGGGACGCTCGCGAGCGTTTCCACTTCTTGGATGCTGCAGTACGGGAAGCGTTGCGTAACTTCTTTGCTAACATCGATTCTCTTGCTTTCTCAATAGTACGAGTTCTCCCAAAGGTGTGCCTAAAAAACCAATTAAACATCTCTTGGAGGTAGTTGGAGTGTGAACTACCACCACCATGCCAAGTATTCTTGAAGTAGACTCCTTTTTCTCAATAGTGGGACTTCTCCATGCCTTGTGTACTCCATATATCAAGCGAACCATAGCGGTCCATGAAGTATGCACCATGCGCATAGAGAATGTGCTAAAACAACCAAAAACGAGATAAGCGAATAGAAAAGTTACATTTTCAAACATTGCATATGTATTAAGTCCGTTAAAACAAACCATGTAGTGTGTAATCTTGCTTTCAGACCATCCGTCCTTAGCGGCCTTTGTGAATTCATAAAGCACCTTCTTGAACTCCTCTCGCTGCTCAACGGTGGTGCTTGAAAGATTCATCAATTGCACAACCTTTTGAAAGGATGACCATACTAGCTTGCGTTGGTTAGCAACCTCCACATTGGGATCTTTGTCCGTCGTGCATGAACACAAATCTTTCCACAACTCCCACCGCTTCTCACTTGCTAGATCGACACTTGCCTTGGATACCTGCATTGGAGACTTTGACATCTTCTTGAAAAATCAACGTGCTTTGGCTCCATTCATGGAAACCTTCTGTGCCACCTCATATGTCTTCTCCCTACAAGTCTCTGCTACAATGTTCACCCTTGATCGGTGACATCCAATCTCATTAAGGAGCGTCTCCACCCCCTGCAAGGAGTCTTTTGACCGTTGAAGGGGCTTCATTGTGAAAGCATAATCAATGTGATGCTTTAAGATCCTATCAAATATTCGCATAAACGCATGCAATGTGCAAAAGTGAACATTGTTGAGGGAGAAGGGAATTATGGGGTTCCACCCAGGATCTTTGCTATCCCTATTGGGCACCTGCAACATATCACATGAAAGAACCGAACTTTGCCACTCCCTATTTATATGGTAATCATTATCATCGTCCTGACCTTCCACTTGAGTTGCTCGACTTGTCTTGTGCCCTTTCATACAGAATGGACATGGGAGTAAAGAATTTGCACCTTGTTTGCATCCAAGCATGCACTTTATGGTCTTTAGATCACCACCTAAATGCCATTCAACATCAAACTCCCCACGTCCTGGAACCATGAGCTTCTCACCGTTTATTTGAGATTTAATGACCTCTGTGACCCATGGGATTCTACTGAAAATCCATGCAAGGACTTCATGTGTCTCTTTCGGAACTTCAATTGCACCAAGCCACAATATATCCTTCTCTGATTGCACACTAAAAGAGGGCTTTGTCGCTTCACTCGAACTGCAAGATTGCTTGGCATAAGCTAGGGCTTCATTCATAAGCGTGATGCTCATTCTCTCCAACTTTCTCCCTTTAACAATTACACACTCATCCAACTTCAGCACGAACACAAGCTTGCCTTCAAGAACTGCCAACAACATAAAGCCTCAGAATGCATGTTATGACACATCATAGAGCATGTAGGCAACTCTAAACTAACCTACATCACTCAAATTGTAGAAAACAGCCATGGACTGCTGCAATCGTATCAAGTCCACAAAGATATTGTTGAATTTGGTGTAAACAAACCCTTCGGTCCACAACACACTGTTAGAAACAGCACCGCTTCCCTTCCCGCGGCCCTTCCTTCCTTATGATTTGCTACGGAGCGGCTGAAGAGGCATCGTGTCTTCAATATACAAGTAGTCCCCTAATCGGTGAACAACATCTTCATTTGACACCTTCTTGGCAATCTTCACTCTGTGAGGAAGTGGGAATAGGTTTTCCATGACTCCTCGACTTCTTAATGCATCTTTTAACACTTGATGTATTGCTTGATAGCCCTTGGTACTAATCCCAACAGCATCACAAATATCCTGAACATCTAGATCAGTGACAATATTAGAAAAATCTCTAAGAACTCTCTTAGTGATTGCGTCTTTCAAGTGTTTTGCCTTTGGAGCATCAAGCATCCCAATAAAATCCTCTTTGTTGAAACAAGAACGAAGTAAAGTAGCCCTAGCTGACGCATTCTCGCCGCCACACGTTTCTTGGACGAAGTTCCTATTGCCCAAAACAACAATGATGAGCCGTATTAAACTTAAACAACATGAGGGATAGAAAATGTTACCTCATAGCTGTCACCCTTCGTTTTCTTGCACCTCCACCTGGTGCAAGAGTCTGAATTTTGGACAACTCTCATTTCCTCACCCTACCTCCCATGGCAGTACTCTTCATGTGTGAAAGAGTATCCTCAAGATTTTTAATTACATTTTCCTTGGTTGTGATGGTGCTCTTTGCCTCCTCAAGCACACTAGTAGCTATTTTCATCTGAGCTTGAAGATTGTGGAAACTCCCATTGAGCAATTGCCAATGACGCAAGTAGATCTCGGACCGCGCAATCTCGTGTTTGTTGCGTCTCTTGCAGTAGCCCAACAAACCTTGTTCTCCATTTCCAACGTATTGAAACAGTGATGGAATGTTTGTAAAAGACGGATGAACATTGAGAGAAGGATCCTTTGGATACAAGCATCCGTCTGTCCAGAGATCCACATTCTTCTCCCCTTGAGCGCGGCGTTCGTTGGCTGAAGCTAATATACCCAAGCATGTTTTCTTTGTCGGAACATACTCTTGAGATAGGCGTAGGAAAAGCCCTGGAGACCTACTGCGTGAAGAGCTTGCTGGGACATTGGTCACGTCGTCAAGAGGCATTGTAGGATGGAGAGATGGATCTTGAAGGATGGAGAGATAGAGCTTGTAGGATGGAGAGATGGAGCTTGAAGGATGGAGAGATAGAGCTTGTAGGATGGAGAGATGGAGCTTGAAGGATGGAGAGATGGGTGCGTAGGTGCAGCAGCAGGTGCAGGTGCAAGGGGGATGGGTGTAGGAGAGGAGCTTAGATTAGGAGAGAGAGTTTTCAATTTTGGGGGGAATTTTTTAAAAGTTTGGAGGGAGTCAAAAAATGTTGAATTTTGAGTAATTTAACTTAAAAAACTTTTTTTTACTATGTGTATATGTTGGGGGTACTTTTTAGGGGGGAATAGAGTTTTTTTGAAAGTTTTTGAAAAAAGTCATTTTTTTGACCTCTTTGACCCACGGATTTGCTTAGGTGGCATGGGAGAGTTAAGAGGCCACTTACAAGTTGGCCAAAAAGCTAGAGAGAGAAGACCCCCTACCCCCTACTTTTCAAATGGTTTACCCCCCCCTTCCCTACTTTTTAAATGGTTACCCCCCCCCCCCCTTCCCCCTACCTTTTTAGGGGTCAAAGGTGGAGGAGACCCTACCAAAATAGCCCCATTCAAAGCCTTTGTCCCCCTTAATCTTGGCAGGCTTCCTTTAAAATAGGGATTCTTACAAGGCCCATGGAGAGTCCATTTTTTTCCTAATGATTTTGTTTCTGCCGGTTTTTGTAGATGTTTTGGCACTTCCTTGTTTGCCACTGGTTTGTTGTTGATTGGCATCCACATAAGTCGGTTTTCCTTTTTCAAATACAGCTGTCTACCTTCCGTTGTTGCTTGTACTGAAGGGAGTTCCTTTTGCTTTTCTTTTGGTATCCAAATGCGAGTGACATTTGGGTTATGGCTAAGCATTTTCTTTGGGATCCATATCTGTTTTATGCCCTTGGTTTTTGGTTGAACCTACTGCTTCGTTGGAATTCTTTTGTTGCATTGTTGTTTGTCCGCCATGTTAGTTTTATCCTTCCATATCCATACTTGTTCCCCTTGTTTTGGTAACCTAGATCTTTGCATTGGGGTCGGTGACTTCGTATGTCTGTAATTAGCATGGTTGGCTTTTACCTGATTGTTGGTCTTGGGTATCATGTTGTTCTTTGATGGCATTTTTGCGCACTTTTGGCTTTTTTTCCAGTGATTGCATGGCTTGCAGCTGATTATTCTGGTATTGTTGAGCAAAGGCTATCACTTGTTGTTCATGTGCATGCTGAATTTTGACTGCCTTTGCATTCCAATCTATCTGCACATTGTACTCTTTTTGCCAAGGTTGCCCCAACATCACTGGGTGTTGTGTGCTTTCATCCTCCACCACATAGAATTTGTGTGGGTAAATATATTGATGTATCTGTACATGCAATATAGTCCATCCCAATGTTTTCAACGGGTGTGATGTGCTACTTTCTAGCACTTGAGGAGTAGGATGAAGTTGACCTGTGAATTTGAGCTGTTGGTATAATCCATAAGAGATCAAATTTGCTTGAGCTCCAGAATCAAGCAATGCCGCCGATTCAACTTGATTGCTACCCTTTTTGACCGCAATTATTGGCTCCACTGTGTCTTCATCCAACTTCGTCAGTCGAATGTCATTGATTCGCAATGGTGCTCCACTTTGTTGTTGTTGTCGCAGAAGTCTTCTTTTTGCCATGCGTTCTTGTGCTTCTGCTTGTGTGTGAGTGGTAGATGATATTTCTTCAGTCGACATCCACTAATCCAGTTCGGCATTTCTTCACCTGCTAATGTAGCAAGCTTGACAGCTCCACTTTGTGATAGATCACTAATCACAAAGGGTCCCATCCCTCGCTTTTTAATTTTCTTGGCATGTTGCTTCAAGGTATAAACAAGTACGTAATCACTTGTTTTGAACTCTTTAGTGCGCACATGTTTGTCAAAAAATTCTTTTTGTCTTCTCGTTTTAGCATAGATTGAAGCTATAGCTCGTAAGCGGAGTTCATCTAGCTTTTCAAGATCATCTATTTTTGAAGAGAGCTCATGCCCTGTCCATTCTAATCGTTTTGCTACTCGTAGAGTTGGAATTAAAAACTCTATGGGTAGTATAGCATTTAGACCAAACACCATATTGTACGGTGTTGTTCCTATTGATATTTTGTAAGCTACCCTGTATGCCCATAGTGTTGAGTGTAGCTGCTGATCCCAATCTGTTCTTGATTCTAACACTATTTTAGTGAGAACCGTGCATAGTGTTTTATTTGTGGCCTCAGCTTGTCCATTGGCCTGTGGATGGTATGGTGCAGATTTTCTTTGTATGACCATGAATTCCTCTAGCAGATATTCAATGAATTCATTGAGAAAATGTGTCCCACGATCACTGACAATTTCTATTGGTAACCCATATCGTACAAAAAAATTCTCATACAAAAATTGTGCAGTGGTGCGTGCATCAGCTTTTTGTGTTGCCTTGGCTTTGACCCATTTTGTGAGATAGTCCGTAACTCTCCAACCTTGTTCAATGGTACTGGCCTAGTGTTTAGTTGAGGCCTGTCCAACTCTCTGATCCCTTCTTGTAGCTTCAAGGTGGGGTCTTTCACTCCAAATTTTTCTAGGCATTTACCTACTGTGGTCCACATGTTTGGCCGTAACCTTAAGAGTTCTGCTAATGTGATTGTGCATGCCACAGGGGTGGACAACAACTCAATCAATCCTTGCGAATCCATCACTTTGTTAGAAGAAAGTCTTTGAGATGGGATTGCTCTCACTTCCGACTTAGCTTCATACTCTCCTAGGTAAGAGGATAAAGTTCTCAGCGAGTTTGGTTGGCTGTGCCCCGAACTAATTGATCCTTGGTCTCCCCCTTGTGAATGTATCTCAAAGTTCATTTGTGACTTTGCCTCAAATTCTTCAATAGGAGGTAAGGTTACATTCTTTTATTTTCTCGTGCTATTCATGTGGTTACTTATCCTATTAGCCTCGTTGGCCTCATGGACTTGCTTCCACAGATCGTCTAGACCGTTACACTCCTTACCCATTTCTACCAATGTTTTAGGCTGGAACCCGTCACTTGCCTCATCTGTGGTATTTGGCACTATGATAGGCTCTCCTCTGGACTCATAGGCATTAGTGAGTCTTTCCTTTGTTTCCACATGTTTCTCTAAATTTGGTTGGATAGGGGCTGGAGCTGGTGCCTCATGCCAATTTGCAGGTTTACCCAGCGGGTCTTCCATCAATGATTGAGCTGTTTCGATCATCTTTTTACACATTTACAACCTTCATTTTTCTATTTCTGCATATGGATAAGTCATCCACCTTTGCTCCTGGGTTTGGTTATTTTTAAGTCTAGATTCATAAGCTTTTAGAAGCGCATCCAACTGCTCATTTACCTTGTCTGCCAGTACAGATCCTCCTGATCCCGCACTTTTGGGCTCTGCTATTTCCTTGGGTGCTATGGTCGCCGTGGTGTGTGAGCTTAAGCTATCTAGATCCTCTAACCGCTCTAATCTATCCTTTGTATGTTTTAGCTCCTCGGATAGAGCTGTTTGCTCTCGTTCCTTCCTGGATTTCCTACGCGCCTTTCTAGATTTCCAAGTGCTTCTCTGATTTCTCGTTTCTGAACTTTGGGCATCGGTTTTTGGTTCTTCAACTATGGGTTCTTTCGTCCTTCTTTGAGGTTAGGCTCGTGTTACCGCCTGGATGGGTATGATTGTTTCATTTTCCGATCCTCCACTGGAAGGTACTGTTTCTAGCATGTTCAAGGTGGTTTTTTCTCCTTTGCTCGAGTTTTTAGGGCAATCGGGAATCAAATGAGTAATTCCACATTCTGGGCAATACGCATTGACTCTAATGATTTCATCATCAGGACAGTCTCTCAGCCAATGGTCTCCATCACACTTGTAGCAGGGTCCCTTGGGTTGTTGAGGTGCTCCTTGAGCTCCCCTTTGTTGGTATGCATGTCTCTGTCTGCCCATGCCTCCATTGGCTATGAATAACAATGTTTGTTCATCTAAGCTATATCTTCCTTCTCCTACTGTCTGTGTAGCAATTGGTGTTCCTGTATTTCCTATCATGCTCCATGGTTCTGGTGTCGAGGGCTCTTCCGGTGGATAATAGACAGGGATTGCCGCATATCCATTGGGATCTTCATAATATGCATGCATAGGCACTAAAGCCTTATCCTCTGATTCAGTTACGATTGGTGTGTATCTTATACCAACTGGTCGTAATCCTGGTAGGGGTGGTTGTTGCCCCAATACCGGTTGTGGTCTTTCTACACCTATAGGTCCTGGTAGGTTGCCTGCTTGATATCTAGGCATCGGTGGAACTTGAGGAGAAGCTACCAGAGCTTGGGGAGCAGGTCTCTCTCTCACATACCCCTTGTGATAATAACATTCCTCGGTCCCATGGTTTGTCCATTTTTGTTCAATAGCACACCACTTGGGCTGTTTAGCCTGGGGTTTGGCGTACAAGTTGATCTTTTTTAGCACTTCATCTACAAGCTGCTCCTGGTTTACCGCTACTTCTCCTTTCGGTGCTGTCTTAGAAGACTTGTTTCCACTTTGTTGTGAAGATGAATTGTCGTCAAGGTCCTTGAACTCCCCCTCTTTGTAGACCGCACAATTGTCCACCAGGTAAAGAGCCTCCTTGGTCAACTCATTCAACGTCGTGCTCCACTTCATATGTAAGTCTTTCTGGAGATCCGCATTCTTTAGTCCCTGGATGAATATCAGCATGAGTCTGGACTGAGTTGGCAGTTCTTCCACAGGGCAGAACTTAACATATCTTTTTAGTCTTAGGGCTACCTTTCGTACAGATTCTCCATCTTTCTGTTTGAATTTATGGATCTGTGAGACGGTATTATGAGCCATCCCCCTTTGTGAGAATTCCTCGATAAACTCGTCAAACACTTCCTCTATAGACTCAAAGTCTCTACGCTCTACAGAGTCAAACCAAGTGGCAGCATCATCCTCTAGGGTTAGTCCAAACCCTGCAAATTGGGTAGGGAAGTCTAACACCTCTTCGGCTCTAATTACACGCATAAAGGCTGCTACATGATCTCTTGGGTCTCTGCTTCTTGTGTATTTCTTGTTTACCCATTTTTGCACTTGAGAAGGCCTAATCCTCTGATGGTCTACAAACCTCATCATTGGATCTCCCCGTCCTAATCGATATACCTCCTCAGGTCTTCTGTAATAGGCTGGTTCCTCTCCCAGTGGTGCTCCTAAGCCATAATTTCCTACAGTTCTTGCTGGAGGTGGTTCATCTCTTCGAACTCGTTCCATGGGTGGTCCTCCAAGCTCTGTTGAACCTTGAGTCTTTGGCTTACTCTCTCCTTGATACCTTGAATAGAGTGGTGGTTCTTGCAAATCCCTTAGCCCTCGTGCGGCTTGATAACCATCTCGGTTTCGGTCTTGTTCCATTGTTGCACTCTGTCGAAGCCATGCCTGCAATGATGGCTGGTTTGCCGGTTGGTCTTGGTTATTGAATGCTTGCGGTCGGGTGGAATGTGAGGTAGAGTCATACTCATCTGAAAAAGGATTTGTTGACTTGCTTGGGGTGTAGGTGGTTCTTGGCACTTCCTCAAGGGAATATGCTGATGCTCCTGGACCTGTTGCCCTTTCTACCTCCTCTAGGAGAATACGTTGGTATTCTCGCCCGTATCTATCAACAAAAACTATACCCTTCCCCATAGCAGTTTCATAAGAGAATAAGTAAAGAACCTTGTCTTTGCTTAATTTGTTTACGTATGGTTCTTTGCTGCGAAAGTAAGAGACTATACCCTCACTCTCATGCTTGTAGATTCCCAAGTTCTCGTTATAAGTTGGAACCCTGGTTGTTTTCTTATCATACATAAAAATAGCTCCGGGTCGATCAATGTTTGGTGGCGGTTATTGAGCTTCTGAAACCATTTTCCCTTTCGCCACGTTATCTCCATATCAGTTGTAATCTTCAGGGTTACTAACTATCAGATAGTGGTTCCCCTTTTCGTCTCGGAATCTATCTCCATCATCATAGACTCGGATTATCTCCAATCTCTGAGCTGGCCTCTCTTCGATACAAATGCACTTGCGTTCTCGATAGTCAGAATAGACTAGGGCTCCCCTCGAGTTTGTTCCTTCTAGGAAGATCACAGTGATCTTGGAATCATTCAAAGGATTTTGGGAGGTGCTTCCTCCTGGCATAGGTCCGTCATAGGTGAAACCTCCCGGCTGTTGACTACCCATCATGAAGATATATTTTTCTGACGAAGTGTCAGTATCACTACCTTCCTCAATAATTGGTGCTAGCGGATCTAGCCTTGCCTGAGTTACACTCTCTTCGGTGGACACTAAGCTACCTTGGTCACCTGCCACCTTCTGGTCTCTAACAATGTATCTTCCTGATCTTAAATTCATCAAACTTATCAATGCAATTTATCACAAATCCAACCACTCACTTTGCAAAGGGTCAGTTTCTGCACAACTTCTTGCTTTGTTGCTGAATATACCTGTACACAAGAGTTTTAATTTCGGCAATCGAGTCAAAGCATTTATCTGCTAGAGGCTATTTTAGTAATGATTGGTATAAGTGGAGAGTTAATCTCAACCACTATTGTATTTTATACATTGTTGATGTTTTGGATTAGGTTTGCTAATCTGAACTGTACTTCCCACAGATGTTTGTCAATTTATGCGAAAAAGTCTGAATTCAGTCTTTGATCCGTCAAATGGACAAACAAGGTCCAAATTCACTTCTGAAAGAAGTTCTGGAACCCTTACTCCAAATGGAATCTCACTGTCTATGCCCAGTCAAGTTTTCTCTTCAGTAGGCCCCAATAGACATCCTACGCGTAGGATGTCTCCTGCTTTGTTTTGCCTGGATTTTTGCACTATGGTTTCCCCTTTATGTGCTGAGACCACAGCTGTTTTTACTTTTTGATTTGGACACCTATTAGCTGGTCAATGAGTCAGAAATCTGTTCCAACAGCCTGTTGCTGATATTGATCAGTCTAATCAACTCCAATTTGGACCAAAATTGACTAGGAGGCTTGCCTTAGGCTATACAACACCTTGCTATGCCCACTGTCAATGTTTGGCTTTAATTTCTTGCTTTAGACATCCTACGCGTAGGATGTATTTTTCATCAGAATGGATTCAAACTCAAAGCCCAGGCTCCCCTTGAGTTGCTGATCACTTTGGTATACTCAAAATTTGGTTTAGAGTCCAAAATCACACAGAAGACATACTACGCGTAGGATGTCTTTTTGGCTTGTTTGACCCCAGACTTGTCCCACAGCTTCCCCTTGATGTCAGTAACCCAGTGGTATGCTTAGCTTTTGGTTTGGATTTCAAAAGTCTCAAATTTTAGCTGTTCTTGCCTTTTTCAGTCAAAAGTGCTAAAGTCCGCTTTAAACCCAATTTTCTCACCCAAATGAGGTGAAACCCCTTTCAGTCACTCAATATATCATGCAAGACATGTTCATCCAGCCATCTTATGGTTTTGGTCTCAAAATAATATTTTGGCACAATTGGGTAGGATGTCTGGCAATTTCAGTCTATCTGGCCTTATCCTGTCAAGATATAGTCAAATTTCCACTTTCCAGTTGAAATTAGGGTAAACCCCTCCTTCTGAACACACTGGTCAGCTCAAACTCCCAAAATTCCCACTAGATTATCCTGTAGACATCCTACGCGTAGGATGTCTCCTGGCTTGAAATTAATTTTTTTCCTGACAGGAATTCTCTTGATGTTCTGTAGATCTATCAGAAACACTCATAGTAACTTTTGGACTTCAACTAGGCTTTCAAACACACTTTTTCGTTTTTTTGCGTCTTTTACAAACTTGGGATGACTTTACCAAGCAAGTATACATGCATGAAATGCTCTAGATCCTGAATCATAATATCCTACTTACTCTACTCCTACTTATCGTGTGAAATGGTGATAATGGTGTTTTGGTTGCTTTTTGGCCTCTCCGGACTCTCAAGTTCTCCTCTCACCACTTCTACCACTCCAATTCCTACTCAAGAACTCAACTACTACCTAAAACTATCTTGGTCTACCTAATCTACCTAAGTCGAAGGATCTAGGCCAGACACACGCTTCCTAGACTCCCTCTAAGACCTAGAGAGTCTTCCACCCTCTGATCCTATCTAAATGTAAAACGAGACTCTTGGCAAGCCAAAAATCCCAATCCTCAAGGATTAGTCTCGGTCACCTACCTAAGGTTTTTGTCCCCGGCAGCGGCGCCAATGTTGGACGAATACGCCGCGACGGACGTCAGCACAATGAGAACTCACCTAACATATAATGTCAGCTAAGGAAGAAGCTCAACCTGTAGGCGCGTGGAAGTAAGCATAAGGTGTCAACCTACACTTGACCGACTTCTAACTAATTCCTACAGAGGTCTCTACCGATTGTCTAAGTCACAGCCTTCAAGAGTGCATAAGAGGAAACTTCCTACAATGCTTTCTAGAGCCGAACACCCATCAAACAATCCCGAAACACCATAGAACTTAAAGGAGACCCTACTAACACCAATAGGTCGCTCTCCCTAGGGTCTATGAACCAAAATCCCAACCCAAAACACCCCGTGCAAAATCACGTAGGATGTTTGGCCGAAATCTGCAGGTCTTCGTTTCCGAACTCTAAAGTGCCTAATGTGTAGTTCTACTCAATGTGAATGCGTGGATATGCTGCAATGCAAAATCAGACAATGTATGCTCACCCAAACAGTAGATGAAGCTCGTAGAAGGATCTTGCAAAACCGGACCGTACACGCGCAATGTAGGTATCGACGCGTAGCTCTCGACGGGGGCAACACGCTGCACTTCTTCGCACTCGATTCCGACCACCGGTGCACACGTAGCGTCAAGATGAAGCTCACACTCTCTCTCGTACACAGTACGCTCACTCACAGACTTCAAACCTTCTTTTTAAAAATGACAAAAGGTTTTTCATTAAGGTCAAAAAGTGGTATATATACCTTACAATTCTCAAACCCTAAAGTTCCAAAGTCAACCATCTACTCAATCTAACTATCAAAACTAGGATACAATCTGGAAACTTCTGTAAGTCCCAATATTTACAAGGTGAAAAATCAGGTTTTCCTCAATGAATGAATAACTACAAAAATAATAATCTTCCGAGTAGTTAGATGCCGTGGGGTGTGTCCAGCTTCTAACAACCGTCCTCTTGTTGAATTTGTTTGCTCGCTTGACTATCCATAGACAAGACCTTATCCTTCTCTGCAAAGCTACAAACCAACTACACTGCAATAGCACTTTCCACTGCAACTCCCATTAGCCTGTCGATCAACATAGTGTCACACACGCTCTTTGATTACATATCCACATGGACAGGCTTTGGCAGTTCATCCTACTCTTCTTTCACATTGTCGATCACCATATTTTTAGACCCACAATGAGGTATCCTTATCTTTACCAACAGAGGGTCATTGGAACCAGTCTCATTGCCATAGGATGTGGACTCATCCACTTTATCCTCCTTGATTGTCTTTCAAAAGCTCAAACCCGTATCTTCATTATCATCTAAACCATATACTGACTTTGTATCTACATCTTCATCCTCTTGCTACTCCATAAAACCCTGACAATCATCCTAGCTTCACCCATATTCTTCCTCCACTTCCAAGCTCTTGGCATCTACAACTTGTCCACACTCTGCTAGCTTTTCATGCATGATATCTATGAGAATAGACTCTTTTATGTCTTCATGCTTCTCTTGAAACTCCACATCGGCTAGCTATTCATTCAGCACATGCTGCAAAATGCTTATCCTTGTTGACAAGATTTTCAATATTTTCCACCATCGGCATAGGCACACCACAAACAAAAAAACTTCCAAGGGGTATAATTGACCATTGGTATTACCTCAATAGGTTCCACACTTCAAACAATTGGCACCACCTTTGATTGAGCCATGGAACACTCTATCACCACCATTGACACATAATCTTTAAGCTTTAGCAAGCCCAACTCTAGC
Organism: Adiantum capillus-veneris; assembly: GCF_014529385.1. Classification (NCBI taxonomy): domain Eukaryota; kingdom Viridiplantae; phylum Streptophyta; class Polypodiopsida; order Polypodiales; family Pteridaceae; genus Adiantum; species Adiantum capillus-veneris. Next base: position 154,639,349 of record NC_140934.1, read on the forward strand.
TTCCGCTTCATCTTTTTGTTCTTCACTTTGGCCAAATACACCATGTCTTCATAGCTGTCCGCACCCAACTCCACCTTTTCGTTGGTCTTTGGATGCAAGCAGTCAAGGAACTTTGACAGCTTGAAGTACTGGTAGCCTTTTCACCCCGTATCAAATTCCAAGTGCTTCCAATATGCTTCAAATTGCTCAAGAAAAACTAAAAACTCTTTACCTACATCTTGGTGTAGCATCCTCAGCTTTGGAACGCTTTTGCTGGAGACATCACTTTCAAAACCGCCCAAGAAACTGATTCTGCAACTTCTTCCATGATCTTTGATCACCAATCTTCAGACCATCAAGCCATAGCTTTGCACACTTGCACATCAACAGTGGCACTATTTGCAAATTCTCCCCATCTGTCACCATATGCATCGATAGCATCCATAGCTCAATATCCGCTACCCAGTCATGAGGGTCTTCAACCCCTGTGAAAATGGGGCCAATACTTGTCTCCTTCATCTCTGCCAACTTTAATTATGTTCACCACACATCTCACTTAACCATCAGCCAACCATTTGTTGGCTTCAAACACCCCTTTCAACTTCAAATAGGAGCATCAATGTGCTCCTCTGTGGGGGCACCATAACATAGAGAGGGAGAATGGGGAGGATGCCTAGCACACAAAAATGCCTTTCTATATATAGCCTAGGGTATCCACAACACCCCTATCCTCACAAAAACACCTTCACAAAATACAATCTGCACTATCCTCACAAAAACACCTTCACAAAATACACTCTGCAATAATTGAGCACGATCTGCACACCACTCAACACACACCCACTTAATAAGATCATCAAGAAACACAATTTCACCTAGTGTGCTTGTTTTACCTCTTCCAAAACACATGGACCCCTATTTTACTCTCTTTGCACCAGAAAATGGTATGTGGACCACCGACACCAACACACACACAAAGACTAAGAGAGAAGTAGGGGGGAAGGGTGGGAAAACGACACTAGAAAGGGGAAATAGGTGCAATCTTGCTTAGCACATCCTTTTTACAACCAAACCAACACCCAAAATGGCGAGCTTTCACAAAACACAGCCCCTCGGGCTCAGCTTGTCTCTTGCAGACTTCTCTTGTGAAAAAAAATTCCAAAAATGAACCCAAAACTTGGTTTTATAGTTCCTTCGATCTGTTTTATCAAGTAGATGAGCATCCAACACTTGTTTGACTCCTTTTGGAAAGTTTTTATGAGAGCTAGCCCTTGACTGGTAGTTTTGACTACTTTATCCCTCTCTGTCATTGCCTCTGCACTGTGGGAAGGGCCCTGCCTTAGGGCGCTAGCACTAGCTCTAGTGGGGGTCCCCCCTAACCTTTAAAAAATTGGTCTGCTTATAGGCGCCGGCACCTGGGCTTGCCATTCAGCAACCACACCAAATTTTCACCCGTCAATGGTAGAACATTCCAGAGCCGGTGAAGGCACAACCTACACTAGAGGTGCCGGGCTCCACCATCACACACCTGTGACCGCCATCATGCCACCAAGGGCAGCGATGGATGGCATACACCATCGCCATGAGCTTGTGAGAGCTCTCTCTCACCCTTTGCTTGCCAGTGTGGGGTTCATACTTTGCAATATATACTCCATGCTCCTGGATCAAGACTTTTCCGTTGGGATTTTCCTCTGGCCATGTGACACCTCCTCATGGATTTGACTCCCAAGGCCTCCAAAATCCACAAAGGAGCTTCAAAAAATCATTTTCTTCTCTTCTTTCCACCATCTTCCCATTGATTCTTGGCATTCCTATTTCCAAGCAACAAAGCACTATAGACCCAGCCCCCTACTTCATCGTGTGCAAATCCCGCCACCTTCTAACTTTTTTGGACCCTCCAATTGAGGTTGCCAATACGACAAAAAAATTCCAAATCCGCCACGGCCACTACCAACTTCAACCTGCTATAACTTTGCTCTTCAATTTGTGCTTGATGTGTTATCACTTTTGGCTTATTCCCCTATCTCCACAAGTCCCGGTGAGCTGTAAAAAACCCCTCATGGCATGCTTACCACTGCATTCAAACTTGCTCAGAACCGATCCATTTTGAAACTTCAGTTGGTAATATCTCTCCCGTCCAAGATCCAATTGGCAATTCCAAAGAACCGACATATTCCAAAGCTTGAGCACTTCATATCCATTACTTCAAATCAGCTTTGACCACCTCTCATCACCTGCCCTGTCCATTTAGGATATGCAATGCACTCCAGTTTTGATCTACCATATCTTTCAAACTGTAGCTCCATTTGAAGAGCTTTCTAGACCGGTAGGCCGAACATCTTAAACATCACATTTTAGGGCCCCAACTCTGCACTTTGAAAACTTGTACATTCCATCCTAATTACCCCATTTTAGAACCCCTTTAGCCTATAAAAAACATATCAAGCATACATCCCTATACTGTCACTTGCTTTGCGAGGTCTTTTGTACTAGTAGGTTATGGTGGATAGGTTAGTGTTCCATTCATGTTAATAGAATTCTTAGAGAGGTTATTGTAGAGATTTAGAGACAAATTATTGCACAATACAATAGAGTATAATTGCAAATGATAGACTTACATTTATTCAGTATAATGTGCCTCAATATATACATATACAAAGAGACAGCCTTTTGACGCTGTTTAAGATGATGAAACAGGAAACAGAAGGAAGATAGCAACTCAGAGTAGGAAGAAGATGGAGAAGGAGAAGACACAGAGCTTGCGTACGAGATCTCTGTAGTCTGTCTGTCTGTATTAGAATAATAGAGTATACAAACTCAGAGCTACAAAGCTTATATGAAACCCTAAGAGATAAGGTGTCCTTTCACACTAGATGTCTAGGGGGAAAAACCCAGTGGGAGAAAAGTGCCCCTGGTGAAGCGCGTATACACACTAACACTACTACATGTCTATAGACGCATGGGTATAAATGTCACTGCCTATGCACACATACAAGTGGCTAGTGTTTACACAAGGGTTGCAAGGGTTTCTTCACATGGGTTATTTACACATGACACTTTTCTATGTGAAAGAGATTGTTCACAAAAGAGATGCAACAAAAGCCCACATCCCAACAATCCTCCCCTATGTGGGTTTTGGTTGCATATCACTCACACAAGATTATCCTCCCCTCAAAACACACTAGGGTGAGGCACACAATTCACAAGCCTCCCCTTGAACACAAATCACCTGCCCTAGACACAAAGGGTGTAGGCACACAAAATATCAGGGTGTAGGCACACACACAAGTCTCCCCTGGCACAGATAAAGGGTAAGGTACAATTGAGAGAATGCTCACAGTATATCATCAAATACCAAGACAACATTGTTTTTGTTTTCATCGTCAGAATCTTCAGTGGTGGCGAGTTTGGATTTTGCTTTTGCTTTATCTTTGAAATGCTCTTTGTGATTGGTTACCTGTAAATATTTATCTTTAAACTTGCAATATTTACAGGTAACCAATCAGATTGAGCATATCACTGCCATCACCATGGCCATTTACATAAGAAAAATGCAAAGGGCTTTGACAGGCACACTCCTCTATCCAAAAGCTCCTCTTTGCAGGCTTCAAAACGGCACAAAAACTAGGCCAAAAATCCCCTAATTTGATCATTTCTTGACTTTTACAGGGTGGGGGGTTCAATTTGGGGAAATTGCCCTTTGATTGGTCCATGGGGCACCCATTTTTGGTATCTCTTGGGAGGGGGGCACCGCCTTGCTCCATCTGCTCTCTTCTTCTCTTTTGCACTTGGGGAGGGGGCATTAGCGACGTTGCTATTGCCCCCTAGCTTTTTTATTTTTTATTTTTTACCTTTCATTTTTTACCCTCTTTAGGCTCCCCTTTGCACTGCTCCTTTGGCTTGATTTTTTATTTCTCCTTGTCCGGTCCCTCTTACCTTTGCCTTTGCTTTAGCCACTTGGCCTTCCTTCAACTTTTGCTTGCCTAGACAACCCTTGGCTTGGCTTTGCTTGTTTACTTTGCCCGGATGGCCTCTACCGCCCTTGAACTCCCTTCCTCTCTTTTTGTTCAACCTCCGCGGGACCTTCCTCTTACCTGAGGGGGGGAGGCAATAGCGATATCGTTATTGCCCCCTCTCTCTCCTTTAAAATTTCGGGGCCCCAAGGGCCGTGGGAACTGCTGCATGCCGGGCGAGCACGCCACGTCAGTAGTTAAAGTCGACACCACTTCCATCTCACTCGCGCGGGCGTGCCACCTGCACCGCCCCGCCTCCAAAACTGCCATGGACAGCCACTGGCCGCCCCGCAGGGCCACGTTCAGCCAACGCAGCGCCACGAGCTCCAAAGCTCTCCACTCCTCACTTTCATACCAAATGGCCTCACGGCCTAGGTGTTAACCCCCTGCATTGAGAACTCCGCATGTGCATATGGGCCAATACCGCTGCCACGTGTCAGCCATGGGCCTCATGGCCCCTCAAGCCAACCAAAAATCTTCAAACATAAATATTTAAAACTCCTTTTTTTCCCCTTTTTGGCCCTCTTTAGCAGGCTCCTATTCATTGCTCCCTTGTCCGATCACCGAGCAAGAAAAACTCTCTGAAGCTCTATATTCCCGACCCCGACTACATTTACCTTCTCAGCATTCCGATCCCTCGGCACCTTCGAACCAAGGCCTCCAAAACGGAGAAAAATCATCTGCAACTGTCCACTGCCCACGGCTCCCAACTTCATCTCCTTATATCTGGCCAATCAAGCATCCGATTGACGTGCCGTCAACTCGTGCTAGCTCCACATGATGCACCCTTCCACCGAGAACTTTGGCGAGGCTCAAAAACTGCCAAATGGCACATCCTCCAATGCGGCCAAGTGGGCTGAGACCCGGCCCCCGAAAAATCTTCTAATGGCCATAACTTGCTATCCAGAGCTCCGATTCGCATTCCGAGAAGACAGGCATGCTCCACAACTCAAGCTCTACACATATATATACTGACATCAACCCGGTCCACCTGTCCCCAGCTGCCCTGTCCGTCAGGGAACTGCTACACACTTCAACTTTAAACCGCAATATCTTGATCACCGGGGCTCTGTTTGATGAGCCGCCTGAACCGGCTTCGAAAGCACATTGAACACAAAATTCTAGCACATAAAACCCACATCTCGGGCACAATAGGCCACCAACCTCCTAGGCTCTTTGCAGCACACCTTTGGCCTAAAAAACCCCATCGAGCATACACCTCTGCTATCCTTGGGCTGCCTAGGGATTTGGTATTTTCCCTAGCCTTCTGCATTGCACTCACCTGCTGCCTCTGCTTGGTACTGACCATCTCCTAACTTGGACCAACTTTGGCTGCACCATCATTTCCCACCCCCTCGTTGAACATTTATGTTCAACCACACATGGCCTTATTGCAACTAAAGAAATACACACCAAAAACAAACTCTCTGTACATTGCAAAACACCCACCATACATGTACAAAACCAGCACCTGCTACCCGCTTTCTTTGCTCATGCGGGTTGCCCAACCCCCTACGTTACCTGTTATCAACCGCCTGGGTCAAACACCTTGCATTGGTCTTCTCCATCCACCTGTAACACTCTTGCATAGTTCCACACCAAGGCACACACCCAACTGCATATCCAAACTGCCATCCACATGCTTCTACCGCTCCAAGCACTCCTTGGAAAACTGCCCACTCGCAACAAAGCACCTCCAAGAACACTAAATAAAGCACCCTCGTGCTCACCATCCTGCTCAATCAACATTCGCGACCTACCTTACCCGCCCTCCCATCCATGTAAAGCTAGATCCTCGTCTAGCAGATCCTGTACCTGCTCAACATCATACTGCACAACTGCTTTTATCACCATTCCTTTCAACCACCACTCACAGACCTCCTTACCAAGCTTGGACACCACCTTGGAATCCGCATCACCTGTCATAGAAGGCACTGACTGCACAGGAATCACCTCTAGCTTTGACTCCACATCGTCTTTCTCACCTGCCATGAACTCAATTCTAGCATCGTCGAGCTCCTCCTCGTCAATTGACCCTTCAAGGTCAATAAGAAACACCTGCCTGTCGAATGCAATTACCTGTTCTTCTACTGCTGCATTATCAATCTCTGCCAAGGAAGAGAGAAACTCGTTCTCTATCACATCCTCCTTGTCCTCTTCCATAGGTACAATTGCTTCACACCTTTTAGCAAAACTTTGCACTTGCTGCACCACTATGGCATATTCCACCGCTACCTTCACCAACATGGCCATTAGCATGGCACTGCACACCAGCTTTACCTGCTCTTCACCACCTGTAGGCCTAGAGTGCTCCATTGGTCTCCACTAAGCACCTCGGATCGCACTTCATGCTGCTCCTCACACACATTCACTGCCTCTCCACTCACATGTAAGAGGTCAAACTCATCATACCTGGATTGGGATGACTCGGTCTCCCAACTCGTATCTGCATCCATAGAGCTACTATCACTCGACCCAGTCTCCTCTTCGGTTTCAAGCTCAGTAATCTCCTCTAGCTTCACCGCTTCAACCTCGTCTGCAAACCGTACTCCTTGCTCTTTACCACACTTCAATGGAGCTTCAACAGTCGCACTCGAACTCGGCAGCACTTCCTTTATCCATTCTGGAACCACCTGCACATCCTCCATAATTGGAGCTGCTCTAGCCGGCATCTTCGGCATAGGAACCATTCTGTCTCTTTGTAGCCAAAGAACGCTTGGTTCTTCTTGCACCTGCACTTCTCTTTGCATCACCTGTGGCTCGGCTACCACCACCTCACACTGCTTTGGCATCATAGCATTTGGCAAACACCACCTAGTCTCGCGCTTCTTCAAAATATTTTTGGTTCGCCCTCTCACTAGAGCTACCACCTCTTCATACGAAATTGGGCCATCTATTTCCACTTATCTCGCACCTCCTCATGCAAGCAATCCATGAATTTACACAATTTCAAAAAACTGGCATTTTCTGTAGCAGTTACCTTGATCAATTTCCCTCAAAGGGCCTCGAACTCCCACTCGAACGCTTGAAAATCCACCTCCAAGCTTTGCTTCAAACTGTCCAGCTTCCGCTTTACTTCATCTAGCTACGTATCCGCAACAAATCTCCTTCGAAAAGCTGCCTCTAGGGCTTCGCAATCTGTTTTTTCTTCTTCACGCAGGCCATCGAACCATAGCCTAGCTTTACCACGAACCAAGAGCGGGAACACCTGTACCGCACTATCTTCTCTTGATAAACCGCTTTCCAACACAAAAAATCCGTAGTCTTGAAGCCAAGTTTCTGCATCTTCAACCCCATTGAAAATGGGAAATCATGCCCAAGCCATCACTAGCAGCACCTGCTCTTCAAAGGCCGCACCTTTGGCATCACAAAAATCATTGCTTCGACTTCAACTAGGAGCATCAACATACTCCTCCATGGGGGCAGTAGAAGATGGAGAGGGGGAATGGGGGAACACACTAGCACAAACAAAAGGGCCTATGATGTGTAGAATTGTCATTGATTTAATAATCAAGTGATTTTGCCTATGATGTGTAGAATTGTCATTGATTTACTTTCATCAATTTACTTTTGTCAGTTTTGTATCTTTATTCTTCAAACAATACTATGGATGATGGAGTTAATGGTTATATTGTCTTCTGGGTGACTACTTTGGGTCTATATCTAAGCTTGCACTTTCTTTCAAACGTGAATCTGGGCTTATCTTGGATTCATTTAGGTTTACTCTATTATTGAAACATTCAATATGTTTGATGGATGCTCTGCCACCAAATGTTTTTACTATCGGGCGTCACTATAAGTGTCGCTATATAAGGCTCTGCAACGTCCCTATGACTGTTGCTATAGGTGGCCTGTAACCGTCTCTATGGTAGCCACTATATAGCGACGTCCATAGGGACCCTTATAGCGACACTCATAGCGACGTCCCCATATCGATGCTATTAGTGACGGTCTTAGCGATGTCGGGGAGTATAAAAACCCAATGTATTTCCGTCGCTAACAGCGTCACAAATGCACACAAACTCTTGTAGTGGAGGTTGATACGACGTGAAGTCCTTTTGGATTCCTTGGTCTCCTTTGCCTTTTTGCCTCTCCGATGGTCACTCTGTGATGTGACTCCTTTTTTCTCCTTACCATTTTCACGACCGTGCTTGATGCCATTTTCTTCCATGTCAGTCTCAATTAAATCTGTCACCTCTATCACATGCACATTTGGATCTAGCAAAGCTAGAATTTCTTCTACCCCTTGTTGAGGTGGTCTTGCTCCATTTGGCCTTTGTAGAAGCCTGGTTGTTGACCAGTTCCTTCACCTGCATTTATCATTGGGTAATTCAAGTTAGGGCTTGCTAGCTCCCCATAGGGCCAAGGACAATTATGCATCCCATGTCCAGACTCTCTGCAATTCCAACATTGCAAAAGTCACCTAGGTTGTGGCTCTTGCTCCTCAGCTTTCTTAGCTTGTCCCTTGGGACCTACAACTTGTGCAAGATGAGTTGACAATTTGATTACTAAATCATTTAAATTTTCAATTACCTCACCTGTTACCTTAGTAATGTCTCTGGATTTTGATGCTTGCAATTATCCCTTGGGTCTAGGCCCTCTATTGAAACATCTCCCCTTAGGCACTTGAGTTTTCTATACTTCTCAATAGCCCTAGTTTCACCTGCATCAAAGGTAGCAGGTGCACCCGTCTCAACTTTTATCTTGAGTGTGAGAAAGACACCGGCTATGAACCTCTCCTTCTTTAGAAACTATACACCATCACCAGGGTTGGCAACATTTCTTACCCATATAGCCAAAGATGTAGAAACTCTTCTTTATACATGTAGTAGTCATCTAAGTCTTTTTTCTTGTGAGAAAATATTTTTTGCCATAGCTTCTGAATGTTTTGGGGGTCAAAGAATTTTCACTTGAAATGATCAACAACTTCCTAATAGCTTCCCTTAACCTCTTGAGATAGAGAGTCAAACCAAGTGCTAGCATCCTTCCTCAAAACTACCTCAAACATTTGTAGAAATTCCTCATCTCCTATCACTCTGTTATGCGGTAAGCCATTTTAAAATTTTCTAGAAATAAATCGACATCCTTACCAGGCTCTCCAAAAACTAGAGGATATCGTCACATTTGATGTTGGGCCTCCATTGAATCAATTTCAACGTGACAACACATTTCTTTTTTTTCTTTCTTAAAAAGATTTACACAATAAGTTTTTAAAATTGCAATCTATTCTACAAAAAAAAGAAAAATATTCACATCAAATGATCTATGATAGTCAAGAAGAGGTAGGATGATAGAGTTTGGTGCCGCGAGAATTTCTCCTACTCTTTGGGCACCAAACATGAACACCATACGTTGTTGAAAATGGATCTTTCTACTAATTGAATGTTTATTTTAATGTGTGGGTGAAATGAAAGGGAAAAACCTCTATTCCTGGGCCATTATCCTTGGTCTATGCATGGCCTAATAGAATCAAAATATATACATCTAAAACCAAGGTTGTACCTAATAAGAGGCAAAATATAAGGATTTACTGAAGCGTTTATATGAGCCAACCTAAGAGGGCCCAAAATTCTACAAATTACTCGTTGAAATTGTAATTTATTAGATATACACTTTTTGCCTTGCAATGGGAACAAATGGATCATACAAGTTTTTGTGATTCGTACAAATCTACTTGATTATGCTAAAAGCTAAACATTAATGCAATATGAAACAACAATAGACATCAAGAACTCCTCCGCGGGGGCACCGAAATTGAGGTGTTCTGAGGAGGGAAACAAGAGAGGCAACCTCCAAACACCACTCAAGGATTTTGTGCTGCTGAGTTAGGACTGGGGCAACCAAAAGCAAGAGAAAGCAACAACAAATCCACATCCAACAAGTGAATGGGCACCACCTAGTTATGGGATGCAAACTAGGATGCAAGAGAGATTTTCTTACGAGCAAGGGGAGGCACAACAAAACACACACAAGCAATATCACACCAAATGGAACAAAGAGAGCTAGAGAAAAAAGAAGAGATATAGAAATAAAACTTGCGTAATACCTCATTTGTTACTTGCAAATGCAGGTTGTTTGTTACGGTGCTATCACGTTGCGTGCACAAGATTAAGCTAATGCTTAATGAAATCTAACCATTGCCATCACAAGAACACTCTCTTAGGGTTTTGGGACCAATCTCACCACCATATCCTCTTACAATGAGCAAGAAATTGACAATGAGAATGCACTAATCACTTACTCATACAAGCTCAAAATGACAAAACTTAAAGATACAAGTCACCTTGCATTTTCCCAATAACTCTACACAAATCATAGGACAACGATTTTGAAGCCAAGAACGCCTTTGAAGCACCAAAATCTCAATTGTTGATAGTGGAAGAGCATGTAAAATAATAGTTCAAAATAGGGCACTCTCACTCTCTCACTTTGCACTGTGTAGCATCAAAGCTTCTCTCATGCCAAGTGTGAAGCTCACAAGGTGATGGCTACACCTAAATTTATCCACGCGTATAGAGTGTTGGGATTCTTTGTGAGATATTGGAGGTGATTTACAAGAAGGAGAGAGGCCTGTTTATAGGTTGGAGACCCCTCATTAAGGTTATTGATAACCTTATTTACACGATAATCAAATCAAGATTAGGATTTTTTTAATATCAAAACATCGATGGCCTTCTTTGTCTGCTTGAGTTATGGATGAGGGCTCAAGAGAAAGGCATTATTGATGGTAGATAGGGTAAAACTAGAAAGTTTAGGAAAAGGGGAGAGAGAGAGAGAGAGAGAGAGAGAGAGAGAGAGAGAGAGAGAGAGAGTTTTCCATGTACATGTCTTGAGGTGAGGTGTCTTTAATGGTTATATCAATGGATATTTTGTGTCAGTATGCTAGTGGTTAGTGTTAGTAATAACTAAAAAGTTTATAATATATTTACAATGGGTAGAATGCGGTGGATGGTTGAAGTAAGATGGTTGAATGAAGTAAGGGAATCCTTGTGATGGTGAAGCTTTGAAGAAGTTTTGAACTTATTTGTGTAGGTTCTCAAAAATGACTGTCGATCCTCTTCTTCTTCTCTTATTACGTCATCGGTACAAAGGTTGAACACCATGATGATAGTGACGATTTTGGTTGATGCAAATCCCTTAGTTTGCATAGATTAATCAAGGTTTTACATGATGAGTTTTATGCATATAAAGAAGAAGTAAAAGGAATTGTTATTTAGAAGTAATAGAGAGAGGCATAGAGATGGTGTATATACATGTAGAGTTCATATGAGAGCTATGGAAGTGAGAGCGCAGGTCAATGGTGAAGAGAGTGAGAGAAACCATGGATGGTGCATGTTTGAGTGAGGGATGGAGATGAATGAGTGTGTCTGTGTGTGTGGAAGTGAATGGAGGTGAGAGAAGACTACGGTGACTTGTGAGAAAAAGTGCACAGACTTGGTTCCACTAAAAACAACATATCTAACTGATGGAAGCTCCAAAAATTATTAAAAATTTTGAGGTGATCATTAGCTTGTGAGATAAATGTTTCATTTTGGTCACTTTCTCAAATTTGGAGTGGAAGTGGGTACCAAAAATTCCACCAAAATGCATGTTTTTCATCCTACAAAAGTCTTGAGTTGTTACCGTATACATGTGGTAGTGATGTGTGTGAACACACTAGGACCGTCGGGGCATTTTTTCCCTCTTTAGGAGGTTTTTCCCCCCGTGCATTGCATATACGTCCATCACTCTAGGGCTATCTATCTTTCCATTGCACACTAAGTTATACACTCTCTATTGTGTGCCTTGAGCTTCCTTCGTCTTCTCCAAGATGTGTGTGTTTCTCTGCAACCTTAATTCCAACAATTGGTATCAGAGTAGGTCACGTCCTCTCGGGCTTAGTCGCTAGCTGCTCCAACACACGCCTGCTCACTTTCTCCGATTTCAGTGAGCTTGGGCGAGCGTTCGCAGGTCGACAAAAATTTTGGGCTCATTTCGGCCTCCGTTTCCACTACAGGCAGTACTGCACAGGCTATTTCGTCATTTTGTGCAGAATTTCTATCAGTGTTGTTTTCTGCATAACATGTGCCTTATAGTCTTCTACGGTTTGTGCTATATAGCACGTGTTGTTCCCACTCCGTTTCTCCTATTTTCGGGCAGTTTTCACATCAGGTGCGGCATTTACCATGGCTGACAACAACAACACAGATGTGTTCAAGATGTTTGCTGCTGAGGACAGGTTGGATGGGGAGTACTACCCTATGTGGGCTTATATGATGAAACATGTTCTTGTGTCAAAAGGGTGTCTGGAACATTGTGCAGGGCATTGATGTACGTCTTGGTTCTGAGGATGTAGGCGATGTTGAGCATGTTGCAGGTCTTGCTGCAAGGATTGCAGCTATTAGAGTTGTTTTGCCTAATGCAGAACAAGCTCGTTGGGATGTTAAGGATGCGCAGGCTCATGCATTGATTGCGTTGTCTATGAAGCGCACCATTGTTCCTCACATCCGTTCAGCAAAATTTGCAAAACAGGCTTGGGATATTCTAGCAGTTCTTTATGCAAGCCGCAATGAGGCTAAAGTTGCTTTGCTCCGTAAAGAGCTGGAGTCGAAGATTATGCATGAGGAAGATGATATGGACACTTTCCTTGCTGTGTCAAGGATATCAATGAGCAGCTTATTTCTGCAGGTGAAGTCATTTCAAACAGTTCACTTGTGCAGACTGTTCTTGATGCCTTACCAGATTCCTACCAGACTTTTGCTAGTACTTACACTTATGACCCAAGGAAATCCTGAAGTTGTCAAGTTTGATGCATTATGCACATTGCTGTTGCAAGAGTCGCTTTCTAGAAAAAACAGGACTAGGCAGCGTGCAGTTGAACAGGCTTTTATTGCTTCTCAAAGAAAGGGTGGTAATAGTAATGCAGCCACTTCTTAGGTTCTACTACGAGTGGCAAAAATTCTGTTCCTAATGCTTCTGCTGGCAGTACTTCGTCTGGTAATTCTAGTGATAAGGGCAAAAAGAAGATGCATTGCCATTATTGTAAAGCCAATGATCACTTGATCAAGTTGTGTCCTAAGTTGAAGGCCAAAGAGGCTAAGAAGAAAGAGGGTGGTTCCACTCCAAATGCTGGTTCCACTACAAATGCAGCCATTGTTGAGTCTTCTGTGAAAGGACACTGTAATGCTGATGTTGATGCAGAATGGGATTTTAGCGCAGAGTGCACTTACAATCCTGCTGTCCATGATGCATGCTTGGTAGTTGCTGCAGATTCACATGTGTGGTATTTCAACAGTGGTGCTACAAAGCACATTACCTCACATCGTGAATTGTTTACCTCTCTCGAGTCTGTTCCTCATGGGAATTCAGTCACTTGTGCCAACAATGCCTCTTATCCAGTTCAGGGAGTTGGAAAGATTGTGCTTACTGCTGCTAATGGCAGTTCTTTCACACTTGTTGATGCACTTTATGTACCTGGGATCAAGAAGAATATCTTGTCTGTATCTGCACTTGCTAGGCTTTGACTTGTAGTCAAATTTGTGGATGACATATGTACAGTTCATGATCTCAGTTTTGGTGATGAAATTGTTGCATCTGGGCTTTTGTTCCGTGGGCTGTATAAGCTCACTTTGTATGACAAGTGTGGACAAAATTTTGCAAATGTTGTTGCAGATTCAGGGGCTATTTCAGATGCAAAACTTTGGCATGCACGTTTTGCTTCTTTGCCGCCTCTTGAAGCACCTGTCAAACATGTTTGTGAAGGCTGTATTTTGGGTAAGATGCAGTGTTCAAAATTTCCAAAGGATGTTTCAGTTCGGGCCACATGCAGGTTGCAGCTTGTGCATAGTGATGTTTGTGGACCCATGCAAACTCCGTCCTTGGGAAATTACCTGTACATCGTGACTTTCATTGATGATTACTCCAGGCACTTATGTACTTAACAGGTGTCCTACAAAAGCTTTGCAATCTATTACTCCATATGAAACATGGCATGATAGAAAGCCTTCTATTGAGCACATGCGTGTTTTTGGCTGTTTGGCATATGCTTCGGTGCCACAAGTGCAGCGTAGAAAATTGGATGATAAGGCTGTCAAATGTATTTTTGTTGGTTATAGTGCTGAAAGCAAAGGTTACAGGTTGTATCAGCCGCAAACAAAACGTATTCTGGTTTCACGGGATGTAGTGTTTGTGGAAGATTCTGTTCAGTCCTTGCTGTCATGTACTAGAGACAGTAATGTAAGCTCACATGACATTTATGACACTTTGTTGCCTCTTTTCAGTGGTGGAAATACGAATGTAAGTTCCAATGAGGCAAATGTATAGCCTATGGGGGTTTCTGAAAATGTTACAGATGAGCCTATTATTGATGCATATGTACATGATGTACTTGATGAGGAAAGGGCTGAAAATGAGCAGGCTAGAGGTATGCCAAAATGGCTGGTGCACACTTTGCGTGATAGTAAATTGGATGCACCTTTGACTAGTCGTACTCATTTAGGCTCTCGCCATGCATCTTATGCATCAGATTTTTATGCTTTGGCTGTGTCTAGCTTACATGATGTTGAGGAGCCTCTGTCATGCAATCAGAATATGATGCACTTATAGAAAATGACACATGGACTTTATGTGATTTGCCTCCTGGAAAAAAGGCCATTGGTACAAAGTGGGTTTACAAGTTGAAACGCAAACCGGATGGTGAGATCGATCGCCATAAGTCTCGACTTGTTGCAAAGGGTTATGCACAGCAAAAAGGCATAGATTATGAAGAGACTTTTTCTCCCACTTGTCGTATGAGAACTGTACATTTTCTATGTGCATTGGCAGCTCATTTTGGTTGGGATGTACATCAATCAGACATTGTTACTGCTTTCTTGAATGGTGACATATTTGAGGAAGTTTATGTAATGCAGCCTCGCAGTTTTGTCATAAAAGGACAAGAGGAGAAAGTGTGCAAATGTAACAAGGCTTTGTATGGGTTGAAGCAATCTCCTCGTGCTTGGTATGAGAAAGATGACACTCATTTGGTCAAACAAGGCTTTCGTAACAATACAAGAGAAAGCACATTGTATGTAAAGCGTGAGGGTGATGTACTTCTCATTGTGGTTCTTTATGTTGATGATTTGCTGATCACTGGACCAAATGAGAGACATATTGCTGAATTTAAGGCTGATTTGAATGCTACTTTCAAGATGAAAGATTTGGGGCTGTTGCATCATTACTTGGGTATAAAGTTTAAGCAGTGTGATAGTGGTATTGCCTTGTGTCAAAAAAGTTACATAGAGACATTGCTATGTAAGTTTGGACTTGAGGATTGCAAACCTATTGCCACTCCCATGGAAACAGGTTTGAAGTTGAGTCTACATGATGCTGGTGATCTTGCTGATGTCACTCTTTACCAAACTGCTGTTGGTTGCCTAATTTATGTATGCAACACGAGGCCGGATATTCAGTTTGCAGTCTCACAGGTCAGCAGATTTATGCATAGCCCAGGGTCTAAGCATTGGCAGGCTGTCAAGAGTATTTTTCGCTACCTTAGTGGCACTTTACATCTTGGCTTGTTTTATCCCAATGGGGGATCATTGCCGCCAGACTTACATGCTTTTTCAGACTCAGATTGGGCTGGTTGTTTTGACACGCGAGTGTCCACAAGTGGTTTTTGTTTCATGCTTGGCAGTTCATGTATATCATGGTTGAGCAAGAAGCAACCTACTGTGGCCACTTCGAGGGGGGATTTACATGTGGTAGTGATGTGTGTGAACACACTAGGACCGCCGGGGCATTTTTTCCCTCTTTAGGAGGTTTTTCCCCCCATGCATTGTATATACGCCCATCACTCTAGGGCTATCTATCTTTCCATTGCACACTAAGTTATACACTCTCTATTGTGTGCCTTGAGCTTCCTTCGTCTTCTCCAAGCTGTGTGTGTTTCTCTGCAACCCTAATTCCAACATGAGTGGCCCTCCTTTTGTTGAATTTGCATAATCCTCCAAAAGTGAGCCCCTTCTTGCATGAGAGCATGCCCTAAAAGATCCTTGAGGGTTTTAAAATATGTATGGATTTGGATTATTCACAAATATGATATATGGATATGATGAGAAAAAACATCTTAGTATTTAAACAATTCATGGGATCTGGAATAGTGTGATCTGTATATAAATAAAAATGGAAAATAAAAATATAGGGAATCAAATGAGGGGCGCCTCATTTTTTTAATTGATTTAAGAATATTTACAAGAAATACGAAAGAATGCATGTAGCAAAATGATGATTTAGTAAAAGAGAATGAATAGGTAAAAGGTATTTTCGTGATTTTTTCTCGGAGTGTGTTTACACCAAGATTTAGAGAGGCTTACATGAAAATACATATTTATATAATAAAGAGTATGTACAATGTAAAAGAATCATAATAACGGTAAGTCAATGTACATAACATAGTACTTAGGTAAATAACGCACACATAAGTAAAAATATTAAAAAACCCCAAAATAATTATGAAAAAGCCAGCACTATATACCATGAAATATTTACCCATAAATCAGCCATTAGATATATTTTTTTGTTTTTATTTATATATTTGGTTCAACTAGCTCAATGACTAGCTAGCTTAGGGTTTTAAGGAAATATGGGGAAAGTCCCCTAACTCACATACGTCTATATGCAGTGAAAGAGTGATGATAGACATAGTGATTGAGTGATTTTGATAGGGTGAGGTAGCTCACTATAGCAGTTCTAGATAACCAAAAAACGGTTATCATTAGCCATCCCTAGGATGATGATACATTCATGTGCCATCAAAAGACATCTTTTCCAATGAGAGTGGTTCCAAGCTATATACGATGTTTTGTGCACTAAACATAAGCACCATACGTTGTTTAACATGGATGTTTCTACTAATTGCAATGTTTATTCTAATGTGTGGAGTGAAGTGAAAGAGAAAAACCTCTACTCTTGTACAAGTATACATGGTGCATGCTTGACCTAATGATTGAAATAGAATAAAAATATCTATGTCCAAACTAAGGCCGTGCCTAATGAGAGGAAAAATAAAAGGATTTACTGAAGCGATTATCTCGATCAACCTAAGAGAACCCATCATTCTAAGAATTACTTGTTGAATGTGTATTTTAGTACTAACAATGATGCAATGAGAACAAATGGATCTTATATGTTTTCATGATTCATGCAATCTACTTAATTATGCTAAAAGATAAACATTCATGCAATATAAAAAAACAATAGACATCAAGCCCTCCTTAGTGGGGACACCAAAATTGAGGCAGTCCGGGGCGGCGGGTGACAAGAGAGGAAACCTCTAAACACCCCTCAAGGCTCCCATGCTGCTCAATTGGGACTAGGGCAACCACAAGCAAGAGAAAGCAACAACAAACCCATAGTAAACAAGTGAAGGGGCACCACCTAGTTATGGGATGCAAACTAGAATGCAAGAGAGATTTTGTGACGACCAAGGGAAGGTGCAATAAAACACACACAAGAAATATCACACCAAGATACACACCAAATGGAACACAGAAAGCTAGAGCAAAGGGAAGAGAGAGGAATGAAACTTTCATAATACCTCCTTTGTGACTTGCAAATGTAGGTTGTTTGTTACGATGCTATCACGTACCTTGCACAAGATTAATCCAATGCTTAGTAAATTTAACCATTGCCATCACACACACACAGTCTTAAGGTTGTGGGACTCCTCTCACCACCATACCCTCTTACAATGAGCAATAACCTGACAAGGATAATGCACTAATCACTTACTGAAGCAAGCTCAAATGAAAAAACTTAAAGATACAAGTCACCTTGTAGTTTCCCAATACACAAATCATAGGACAATAATTCTGAAGCCAAGCATGCCTTTGAAGCACCAAAACCTCAATTGTTGATAGTGGAAGAGCATGTACAGTAGTGGTTCAAAATAGGGCACTCACACACTCTCACTTTGCAGTGTATAGCATCAAAGCTTCTCTCACGCCAAGTGTGAAGCTCACAAGCTCATGACTATACCTAAATCTCTCCTCGCGTATAGAGTGTTGGGGTGCTTTGTGAGATATTGGAGATGATTTACAAGAAGGAGAGAGGACTATTTGTAGGTTGAAGATCCCTCATTAAGGTTATTGATAACCTTATTTACACATTAATCAAATCAAGATTAGGATTTCTTTTGAATATCAAAACATTGCGGGCCTTCTTTGTCTGCTTGAGTCATGGATGAGGACTCAAGAGAAAATAATTATTGATTGTAGATAGGGTAAAATAGAAAGTTAAGGAAGGAGAGAGAGAGAGAGAGAGAGAGAGAGAGAGAGAGAGAGAGAGAGAGAGAGAGAGATTTCCATATACATGTCTTGAGGAAAGATGTCTTTTATGGTTACGTCAATGGATATTTTGTGTTAGTATGTTAGTGGTTAGTGTTAGTAATCACTAAAAAGTTAATGATATATTTACAATGGGTAGAATGAGGTGGATGGCTGAAGTAAGATGGTTGAATGAAGTTAGGGAATCCTTGCAATGGTCAAGCTTTGAAGAAGTTTTGAACTTACTTGTGTAGGTTCTCAAAAATGACTACCGATCCTCTCCTTCTTCTTCTACTCTTCTTAAATAAATATATGAAAATATAGAAAATCAAATGAGGGGGCCCTCATTTGTTTTTACTAATCTATGACTATATACAAGAAGTAAGAAAAAATGCATGTAGAAAAATGGTAATCTAGTAAAAGAGAATGACTAGGTAAAAGGTATTTTGTGACTTTTTATCGGAATGGGTTCACACCAAGATTTAGAGAGTCTTGCATAAAAAAATATATTTATATAATGAAAAGTATGTGCAATGTAAGAGAATCATGGTAACATACTTAGGTAAATAACGCACACCTAGATAAATTTTTTTAAAATAAAAACCAAAATAATTATTTAAAAATCCTATTTTTAGGCCCTATATACCATGAGATAATTACACACAAATGGGCCATAATATGTTTTTATTCTTTTTATATTTATTTATTTGGCTCAACTAGCCCAATGACTAGCTGAGGGTTTCAAGGAGATATGGGGAAGTCCTCTAACTCATACATGCCTATGTATAGTGAAAGGGTGAGGATAGCCACAATGCTTGAGTGATTTTGATAGGATGGGTTAGCTCACTATGGAAATTCCGGATAGCTAAAAAATGGCTATCGACATTCACACGGTAATTAAGGAGAATGGCAAAGCCATCGTAGAACCAAATACTGTTCTGGATGAGTGTAAGCAGTACTTTGAGGCCATTATAAATATAAAGGTGGATGAGTCTTATGAGAGACAACATGATGTTGAGTTATTGCTTTCAGGGTGGATCCATGCATAGAGGAAAGTAATGCCAAAAGATGGGAAGCACCATTTGAGGAAAAAGAAATCTTCTAGGCCCTTTAAAAATTGGGTAATGAAAAAACACGAGGGGCATGTGGTTTGCCAAAGAAATTTGTGTTGGTATTTTGGGATCAATTGAGTCCTCTAATCTTACCGGTGAGTAACCATATCTGGCAGTCCCAATGTATAGATCCATTGTTGAAACAAGGGCTTATCAAATTGTTGCCCAAGAAGACCTTCCCTGCTTCATTATTAGACTACAAACATGTAACTATGATGGGAATCATGTATAAATGTTGTTCAAGGCAATAGCAATCATAGTTTTACCTTTCTTGAGAAAACACTTGCATGAGGCACAAACTGGTTTGATTGGGGAATATGGATGATCTCTTTTATTTGGCAAGCCAGGAATGCTGCAGTTTTTGATAATCATGTTGAGGTCTTTCACTTACCTCCAGGCATGCTGAAACAAAAACTTATGGAACATTTCTTATTACTACCAATTTCTTTACAAGGGCAGAAGCAACAATACATGGATGCTTTGGAAGAAATACCAAACATAAAGATGTATAGGATTACAAGAATGTAAAATATGAAGATATTTGAGAGAGAGAGAGAGAGAGAGAGAGAGAGAGAGAGAGAGACAAAAATTATGTATGCTTTGAAGAGGCCTCCCTTAGTGACCCAAATCATAAAGAAGAAAATGTGGGAAGATTGTGTAAGCATCTTTGATGAGAAGCTAAGAGATAGACGTCTCCAGATCATGGGGATATTATGAGATCAGATAATCTAATTTAATGTAAATATATATTCCAACAGAAAGAGAGAGAGTATACGTGTGTGTGTGTGTGTGTGTGTGTGTGTGTGTGTGTGTGTGTGTGTGTGTGTGTGTGAGAGAGAGAGAGAGAGAGAGAGAGATTTGTTGGAGCGGAGAAATTAATATTCAATGAGGAGTAATGATAGTAGAGCGGGCTGATCTTAGCCAATTTTTTTAAGGATGGCCCATTGTTGGCTTCAATAAGATGACTCAATAAGAAATGGGAGGAAAATCTAAAATCTTAAACATTCTTTCATTTCTCAACCATTTTAGAACATAGAAAAGGCCTATTTATCCTAGACTTAAAATTAATTTTGACCCCTGCAGTTTAGATTCTCACAAAATTGATATTTTTGTACACATGGCACTCTCCCATTTGTTTATTTCTTAATCATCTTCATTACTAAGCTTGGGAAAATTAAAGGGTCCAAGAAGACTCCATTGAGGTCCTAATGGCATCAATCACCAATAATTTGAATTAAAGATAGTTATATGTAATGAGTAGGTTAACAAAGAGGGTAGATGTGCTCGTAAATCAATATAGGTTGTGATTCTTTCTAATCTTCTCCAAAAGTAGACAAACATAACAACATTTTATTATTGTGGTGATTAGCATTGTTATTGTTCGTTTTTGCGTATGTGATAGAGAGTGTGTGCATTTGTGTGTGTTGCTGTTTTTATCTAATACATAAACACAAAAGAACTTGCAAAGTTAAAAAGACAACTGGATTTAGATTAGGGACAAGGAGTAGCACAAAAACAACTCAGTCTTTTTGTACAAAGTTATGAGAATGAGGTCTCATTCTAGTGTGTTTGTACATGGGTTAGTCTACAAAGATATTTTGATAGTTGGGTACATTGGTGTCAAGCAACACTTTAAGCAAAAAAAAATCAAGAAAATATAGAGTCATCACTTGCATCCATAAAAACAAGACAACATATTTTTTAGCCTTGAATACATTTTACAGGTGTCAGCAAATTTATCAGTTGTTATCCCTGTTCTCCTTGAATACATTTTACATGGTCAACGAACTTATCACTTGTTATCCATGTTCTCCTTAGAACCTTTTAAACTTAAACTAACCATCCATGAAGACTTCACAAAGTATTCAATGTCAAAAAAATGTAATGATGCAGTACCCACATTGGGACCAAGAGGCCATTACTCCATTTAAGTAGAATGAGTTTTTCAAAAAGTTTTTATAAAGTTCATTTTAGGCTTGTGATTAGAAGGCCATCACCCTTCCAATCCAAGTGTTATCTTTAAAATAGGTTGTAAAAGTAGCTAGTTATCCCTATTTTTTGAGGAAATTATGCATAATAATTATATTAAATTTTGATCAGAAGGCCATCACATCTTCTGATCTAAGTGTTTTACCCATTTATTATCCCATGGAGCAATTTTTTTTCCGACCATTTCCACTCTTTAAGATGTTCCCTTTTTTCTATAATGATTTGATCACATCTTAGTCTAAAACATCTATGGGGCAATATTTTGGAGCAAAACGTTTTTGCTAAAACTACTTACAGCCTTTCGGTTGGTAATGAAATCATCATTATCAGGATAAGAGACAAAGGAAAGCTAGGTATGCTAGTTAACATATGAAATACTCCAAACCAATAACCAGTCAATAAAGAAAAGAGGAATGTTGTTTACACCTATCCAAAATACACGGGGTCAAGACACTATAACATATATATACAGGTACACCTACTCTAAGAAAATATTATAAGAGCAATGTTAGGACTCACAACCCGAGCCAAAAAGACCTGACTTTTTAGTAGCCAACAAAGTTCAAAGCTATAGGAGGTAGTAGAGAAAGTTTCCCCAAAGAATTAAGCCTAATCCAAAACAATCTAACCGATGTATTGAGACATATAGAGCAACATTTTTTTATAGTCTCATAAAAGTGTAAAACATCATCTAGTTGATCCCTACAAAGCCTTAGTATATCTCTTCTAAATCCATATTGAAGAAAAAAGCCGCAATCAACATATACATGTAGTTTGATCCTCGGGGGATTCACTATTAATAAGGGGGAGATGTCACCTGCGTGCATCCAAACTAGAGAAACCCCCCTATGTACGATATTTACATACTAACCTACCCCTCTACATACGAAAAAGATATGGCCATTCTCACAATGAGCCATCTCCTCTCATACGGATTTTGTACCAAATGTATTGACCCACTATTTTAAGTATACTAGTAATATGACAATTTTAGAAGCACATGCTTTGCAAAAATACATATTGAATTGCAAATGAACAAAAGTGTAGATTGTAGTGTTGAAAATTTCTTACCCTTCCTGTAGGAAGGGCAAATTTTGATATTCACCCCACTTACAAGAACTAAAATCTCTCTCTCACACACACACACATGTGAAAGTGCATTAGAAGCATTATTGGGTTTGTAGTTTTTTTTTGACAAAAACCTGTGTAGGCGCCATTTCACTTGAGAGCACAAATAGACAAACTTTCCAAAAGGCTTAATTGAGCCAGACACTAATTTTAAAATCTATAACTCTTTTTATTGTAAAAAGAGACAACTTAACATTTGATAAGAATGAATAGCTCAAGAGACTTAATCAAGCCTTATGGATAGCTAGAAGGACTGAAGGTAAAAGTCGATAACTCAAGATGGCACACCCTATCAAGCCATATGACCATGTGACAAATTGAGACTATATGTATGTGTGTCATATAGACCCAAGGTATGCTAGACATGTCTTGACAAAAAACTATAGCTTAAGATAACACACCCGATCAAGCCATATAATCATGTGAAAAATTGAAGCTATAGAATGTGTAACTATATAGGAAATAACACTAAAAATTTTAAAATCTATAATGCTTTTTATTGTAAAAAGAGACACAACTTAACATTTTGTTAATACAACACTACCACTCAAATTGTGAATAAAGCCAAAACAAAAAATATTGAGGCGTTTAAAACTTTTCAGTTCCATTCAGTTATGCCCACTCCATTAATACAAAAGAATATACTAAAACATGAATAAAGTGGTTTTGAATGAGAAGTTCTTAGTTGGTGTATTGAAAAATAGGACCCACAATATAGTTTTTGTTTCTTAATAGAGACTTCCACATGTTTGTGTTAAATAAATATATGGCTTCCTCATAAAATCATGAAGGTCAGTATGTGCAAATAAGAAATTGAAGAGGAAGAAGGTTCTAACTTCGCAAGGAGTAGATTTTTTAGTTTTTATCTTATTTGTGTGTGTATGTGGATTCATGTCAGTGCTCAAGAAACGTTTTTTTTTAAAGACTTAAACTTCTACATGTAAACTGATTAAAGTTGAAGGGTTTTACGAAGCATACATATTTGACCAAAGGCTCTAGACATAGATAAAAGCTCAAGTTTATGGCAACCTTTAGAAGAAAACCTTGAAGAAAACAGGAAAATTTACATAAGCTATATTGTAAATACCGGGCAAAAATAGAAGAGGCAGTAGGTCTCGAGCTAAGTTGAGGTAGGTCGAAGCTTCAACCAGGTCGATTGTCAGAATCGAACAGAGTGAAAAACATCAAACCACAGCTCTCAACTAGGTCGTAGGACTCATGATTAGGACAATCAAACTCAGCAAGTCAGTAGAGGAACTCGATCGCGCACATCAGGACTCAACGCTAGCAGGTCACGAATCGGACTCCTACGCTGAGATCATTGCACAATGCAGGCGACAATAGCGACGACAACGACTCACTGCTCAGTGACAACTTCGGACTCATTAGAAGCAGGCAGAGAGGATTCAGGACGAGTGTGAGAATTTGTCATGACTCAATGTGGTCCTTTAGGCCCTAAGGGTTGCATATGCATTCAAACTTCACACGGCCATGGAGTCATGGACAAACCCCAATGTCCAAACTTTAAACTTCACAGGTCGAATGATGAATCTCGAGAACGAAATAAAAATTAGAGGAAATTACCAAGATACCAAAATACCCTTGGATCTATTTTGGTTTGATTGTTCATGATTCCCTAATTTTTATTCTTTTTTGACAATTGAGATTCGTTTTTTATGCTTAGCATGTAATTCACAAATTACCTCCCAAAAAAAGGCAATTATGTCTAAAAATAATGAAGCAATTCATCTCCAAAGCCTACATAACTAGCTCAAATTCTAGTTTTAGTATCTTATATTGATAGACAATTCGTCTTCTTATGAAAAGCTACAATCTTTTTTACCTTTGGAGAAATTTACTCTCACAACCAGGGTATCTTGGGAATCTAATTTTAGGAATATATTTATGACAAAATATGGGGGATATTTTGGAAATTTTTGAAATTTGAAGGGTATTTTGGGAATTTCCACAAATTAGAGGGGTATTTTGGTAACTTTCCCTAAAAATTATCATTAAACTACAAATCATCACAAAATCTATAGTTCACTTGATGCCGGTTTTTTAAGGGCAATTGCATGGCTAGCCCTTCTAATGACAGATCAGACAGATTTTCTCCCTTCGGAGTTGAAGGGAAACTTCAATTTGATCCCTTCAAGTGCAAGGTTTTTCACGAGTACACCCTTCCAACGCAAAGTTTATAGCCATTTGAAGGGCAAAAGGACATCGAAAATTGTCGTTTGTTGAGCTGACACCATAGGGTTGACCGTAGGGTCTCTGTTTTTTCAAACCCATATTTGCCAAATATAGGCAGCTCTAATATGAGTCCATAGATAAACATCCTACTTATGACAGCTTCCCAATAAAATTTCCTCCCATGTGAACTATTGGGGTTGTAGAGAAATCACAACTCCATGTAAGACTTATTGAGCTCTTGGGTCTTAATGCAAACTCCAATGCTAACAATTTGACATGTTTTAATAAATCACATTCAAGGAAGTACCCACCACTTAGTCAATATATATTGTGTGATTGTAGTCTAGTATGTAATATTCTATCAACAATGCAAGCGCTCCACTTTGAATAATCTACAAAGCATAAGGTTTCATTTGCAATCTTGAGATTTCAAAAATCAAACTTCGAATTTTATCAAATTATATAAAAAATGAGCTAAATCGGCCTACATTGACATTGACGATTGATGAGCCGTAGAGAGGGGATCTAGGGGAGCTTAGGATTTTGTGTGTGTGTGGAAACAACCATTGTATTTAAGGTGGCCTAGGTAGTTGTATGTAGCCCCCCCCTCCACCCCCCTCTTATGTATATGATATGAGTATGGAATAATGAGGGGCTACCCCTATTGTATACGCTTATGTACAAAATCTAGAAACCCCTCTCTTGTATGCTCACGTAGTACCATATAGAAAAACACATTGAATCCACCCGGGTTTTATCCTAGATAGCAATTCAAAAAACCCTAATAGTGTTACAATTAACATAGTGTGGACAGTAAGTGAGCTACCCAATCTAGTAGAAAATGACATCCAATAAGTCATCATCTTGTAAAGCATTAATCAACACCATACTGTGGGCTAGCAGGTGAACTCCCCAGTCCATTAACCACTAACACCTAGAAAAATAGTATATTCAAGGCTAAGTGAAGCTATATTAAGCCAACCAAGATGTCAAGAAAAATTATTTTTAACCAAGTATTTTCAACTTTATGTAGTCGACCCCAGTAAACACCACATCAGCATTTTAGTATTTTCAGATGAAAGGGAACCTGAGCTAGAGCATTTTGCTCAACAAATTACCCAAGGCGCATCCCAAACAAGCAGCAGCACCCAATAGACTACCATCACTTTCTAAATCAAAATCAACAAATTTAGTGAGGGGGAAACATGTTTAACTTTAAAGATCAATAAATTTTTGCACTAATTAGTCAGTTCTTTACATTCCATAAGAGAGAGACCAGTTTGGCCCTAGTCAGAAAGAGGGAGTGCATTTAGTACAACCTACTTAAGTACTATTTTTTAATAAATATAAAACAAATGCCATAGTTCCAAACCTTTCACCCAATGCAAATACATCAGTTACTCCAGATAGGAAACATTCACGCTAAAGGTAAGGCACCAGCTTGAGAAGAAGAGCCATTATTATCAAGGTATAAAGTGAAATTGTAGGTAGCAGTGCACACCCTCAACCCACCAAGCTTTGAGTAAAAGTTTAGTCGGCAAACCACACAATGTTCCCTTTAACTTTCCAAGACATATATACTCACCTGCAAACAAAGCTAAGCGAGGGGGATGAGCCTGACCAACACAAGAGTGAAGTGTGTGCAAATTCATGGAGAAGCAGCCTAGGAAAAGTAAAGTAACCAAGTAAGTGTGTGTGTGTGTGTGTGTGTGTGTGTGTGTGTGTGTGTGTGTGTGTGTGTGTGTGTGTGTGTGTGTGTGTGTGTGTGTGTGTGTACCCGCCCTATCCAAGGCGCCATACACACTGGGTCGATAGTAGACCCATTGTATATGGGCCTACTGCCTGATTAATGTTGAACCAGTTTGGTTAAGTCCAACAGGACTGTCTTTGCTAGTCAGAGAGTATTGATTTAGCACAATTAGACAGGTGAGTAAAGTTGAGTGAGCAAGGTATGGATTTTTTAAGAAAGGTCAAAATGTGGTATAGTCTATTCGCAATACACCTTGCATGTTTCATTGGGTGATGGTTGAATTTTACGCGAGCAGTCATTTTATTTCAAGTGTGAATCTAAAAGATCACATAAAGTCAGGGTTAGTATAGATGGATTCAACTGCAATCTTATAATAGTCGTGAGCAGGAATCTAGAACTATAGTCTATGAGGGACCATGTAACACCAGCCAACCTAAATAGGAATTATAGGCAATGGTTCCGACATAGCCCTAAAGTCCAAAAAAAATCCCTAAGACCAAGGTCTACGTCGCCCTAGAAAATGGGAGAGCCTTGTGTATAGGACGTGTGTCTTGATGTTTTAATTTAATACAAAAACATAAAAGAACTTAAAAAGTTCAAAGGATAGTTGGATTTAGACTAGGGACAAGGATTAGCACAAAGACAACTCAGTTATGAGAATGAGGTCTCATTCTAATGTGTTTGTACATGGGGTAGTCTACAAAGATTTGTTAATGGTCAGGTACATTGGTGTTAGACAACACTTTAAGCCAAAAGAGTTCTAAGAAAAGATAGAGACATCACCTGCATCCATATAAACAAGACAACAGATTTGCTATCCTTGAATAGATTTTATAGGTGTAAACAAACTTATCAATTGTTATCCATGTCCTCCTTAAAACCTTTTAAACTTAAACTAACCATCCATGAAGAGTTCACCAAGTACTCAATGTCAAAACAATGTTATGATGCAGTCATAATGGGACAAGGAGGCCATTACTTCATTTAGGTAGAATGATTGTTTCAAAAAGTTTTTATAAATTTCATATTAGGCTTTGATTAGAAGGCCATCACCCCTTCCAATACAAGTGGTATCTTTGAAATAGGTTGTAAAAGTAGCTAGTTATCACTATTTTTGGAGGAATATATACATAATAATTAGGTTAAAATCTAATCAAAAGGCCATCTCCAAAAGTTCAAAGGATCCCATTGATCCCTACAAATCCTTAGTCTATCTCTTCTAAATCCAAATTGAAGAAAGAAGCCGCAATCAACATATATATGCAATTTGATCATAGATACCAATTCAAAAAACCCTAATAGTGTTAAAACATCGACCTGTAAAACATTAATGAGCAACATACTGTGAGCTAGCAGGTGAGCTACCCAATCCATTAACAAATGACAGCCACAAAGTCATCATCTTGTAAAACATTATTCAGCACAATAGTGTCGGCTAGCAAGTGAACTCCCCAGTCCATTAACCAATGAGACCCAAAAAAACAGAATATTCAAGGCTAGGTGCTTTTTCACCAATCCATAATTGATGAAATTGTGAGTAGCACTGTGATCTACCAAGATGCGCACCTTGTGCCCTTGCAGATATCCGTGCATACGTACTAACTCATGTGGTCCAAAGGTTTGTTGCCACATGGAAGCTGTGAGACAGCATTCATGCACCACCTCAGTGTGTGTTACTTCCATTGTGGAGAATTTTGAGGAAGACTCAAGAGGCAGTAGTTGCACCGTGTGCACTGCTTTCTCCTTCCCCTGAGCAGCAGATTTCCCCTTGGGACAATCCTTTTTGCCATGGCCTCTTCCTAAACAATGAAAGCATAACTTCTCTTTCTTGGCTTTATCAAAATCCTCAAGAGAGAGAGGACCCCTGGACCCCTTGGATTTTTTAGATGCATCCGAATTAGCAACTAGAAATTTTCTTTTATTGTGCTCGTACTGAGTGCGTGTATTACCGTGTATACTAGAGGCACTTTACTATTATGTGTTTTCTTATCATCAGGGTCATCATGAATATGTGCTTTCACTATGGCTTCCTCAAGTGTTTTAGGGTCTTGGGTCTTGACATACTTCTTAAGCTCTAGAGTCAGACCTCGTATGAACCCTCGTACTTGTTGAAAGGTATCCAAGCCTTCCAACTTGAGGATAGCGTCCCGATAGTGAGAGATATATTCAAGGAGTGATAGGTATTGGCTCATGGAACATGTGTCCCAAGCCGTCCAATTCCGATCGGCTTCGTTCGTAGGCGAAAATTCCTTGCTAAACATTGCTTCAAAGGCTACCCAACTCTGTGGTATGATGTTCTTCTCCTTAAAAGACATCCACCATTTGTAGGCCTTGCCTTCCAGATTTAAGCTCGTTTGCAGAGCTCTGACTACATCCGGAGTACGCCGTAAGGCGTGAATTCCATCCCATTTACTGAGAAAGATGTTCACTGAATCCTTATTGCGGTCTTGATCTTCGTCCTTGAAAACTGGTGGTTTAAAGTTCTTTAACAAGTCATCCACCTCTTTGGCAGTGAGAGTATGCAACGTCTCATTAATTGGGCCTTGCCCTTGTGTTCCAACGTGCTCATGCATGTGGGTGTCAACGGGACTCTTAGACTGTTGTTGCATTAATTGAATGACTAATGTGGAAAGTTTAGTAACATTTTCATTTAAAGTTATAAAATTTTCATCCATGACCGTCATGCGTGTCTGAAGTGTACAAAATTCTTGAATATCGAGCAATTCCTAAGTACTTCTCCTACCGTAGCGTCGCGGGTACTCTCCTTCAGAGGATCCAACCGCGAGCCGTCATTGGTAGGATCAAGAGTACTTTGCTCAAAATCGAATGTCATATTGATATCGGAATCCATGCCTACACAGTGCGGTGAAAGAAGTACTCAGAAAAAATACCTGATGTTGAGAGCACTCACCAAGTATAGGAGCATTGCTAACTCCACTTGTGCGTCGTAGCACCTGACTGTCAAAAAAGAAAGAACTTGCACAATCGGCGTAGAAAACGAACTCTGCAAAATCGCCCGTGGCTCACATGACGACTGAAATCTTGTAGTGGAGATGGTTGAATCGTCACCGTTGTGAAGAAGCTTGATTGTGAAAGCTTCTGTAATCGGCAAATGATTATGTTGCTTGACTCCAATTGAAACTATCACAATTGTAAAAATATGCAAAAATCTGGAATTTCTGCAAGGACTGAGCGGAATCATGAGCCGTCAAGCTCGAGGGAAAGCCAACACGGCTTGATTCTTGCACCGAGTATGGAGGTTGAGGCTCGCGACTTGACTTGCTTGTGGGAAGGACCACCAAGAAGGTCCAAGGCTCAAAGCATTGTTGTAATTGGCCATGCCATGTGAAAGAAGACAATTTTTTGAAGAAAAATATCGCAGGCAGCGTGAGCAGGCCACGCGAGCACAAGAGGAAGTGTGTGCGGCTTGCTCAGGCACAATTAGGCCAAGTGCTCATGGAAGCTCTCCATTGAAGCCATGGCGCTCCTGTCAAGCCAGAGCTCGTGCAAATCCATGCACCACACAGTCGCGTCCAAAAAAGGAAACGTACCCGATTTAGGTAAGCAAAACTGCTATTTTTGGAAAACTCCCTAAAAAAGCCACGGTTCACACCTCAAAGCCCTATTTTTAGGAGCCAAAAGTGAGAACGCCTAGAGAGAGAGTGGAAGAGAGACCTCCTAGGCCACCTAAGATTTGATACCAGTGTAAGAACTAGGGAAACTAGACTAGAGATCCTCCTCCCAACCTCCCATTATATAGGCGGGCTCCTAGCCCCTTGCCCTAGATGGATCCCCTGTCCACACTGTCTAGCCCGGCCCTTGGCCGTAGTCCATGACCATCCTAGTCCTTAGGTTACAGGACCCTTGTCCTGACAAGTTCTAGAGAAGAGAAGCAAAATCTTTGAAGCAAGGGTTCTAAAAAAAATGGCTTGCAAGAAGAGAACAACCTCAACTAAAGAGGACTCTAGCAAAGAGGGTCTCCCAAAGACCTAGATACGACCACGACTAAGCTTCACGGCTACCGTAGCGTCTCCAAATAAGGCCACTTGCCTAAGACAACTTGAAGTGGCCCTCAATCAAGACATTTTTAGCCATAGCCAAAAATTGTTTGAAGCACACAAACACTTCGAACTTCGCTTTAAGCAGATATACCCATGCATGCTTGCAGTAATCATCAATGAAAGTCACAAAGTAGAGGTAATTTCCCAAGGATGGAGTTTGCATGGACCCACAAACATCATTGTGCACAACCTGCAACCTTCATGTGGTACTAATTGAACCATCCTTTAGAAACTTTGAATGTTGCTTCTTACCCAAATTACAACCTTCACAAACATGTTTGACAGGTGCTTCAAGTGGCATCAAAGAAGCAACCATATCAGATTTTTGCAAGCACAGCAAACTGGCAAAATTCAGATGCCCAAAACATGCATGCCAAAATTTTGCAACTGAAATAGCCTTACAAATCCACAACTACATTTGTAACATTCTACCCAATATTGTCGTACAAAGTGAGCTTATACAACCCACGGCATAAGATGCCAGATGCAACAATTTCAGCACCAAAATTGAGATCATCTACTTCGCATTTGTCATCCACAAATTTGACTACAAGACCAAGTCTAACAAGTGCAAATACAGACAAAGATTCTTCTTGATCCAAGGTACATACAATGATGAACAAGTGTGAAAGAACTACCATTTGCAGTAGTAAGCACAATCTTTCCAACTTCCTGAACCGGATAAGAGGCATTGTTGGCACAAGTGGTTGAATTATATGAGGAATATACTCAAGAGAGGTTAAAAAATCACCATGTGAGGTAATGTGCTTTGTAGCTCCACTTTCAAAATACTACACATGTGAATCTGCAGTAATTGACATGCGTGAATCATGGACAGAAGGATCATAAGTGCACTCTATACACTAAAAGCCCATTCTGCATCAACATCAACATCACTGTTTGATCCTTTCACAAAAGACTCAACAATAGCTGCATTTGTAGTGGAACCAGTCTCTTTCGTCTTAGACTCTTTGGCCTTAAACTTAGGACACTACTTAATCCAGTGATTATTAGCTTTACAATAATGGCAACACATCTTCTTTTTGCCCTTTTCACCAAAATTCCCAAACAAATTGCTGCTATAAGAAGCATTACAAACGGGTGATCTACCACTCATAGAAGAACCATGAGAAGTGGCTACATTGATGTTACCACCTTCTCTTTGAGAAACAATAAAGGCCTGCTCAACTGCACGCTATCTAGTCTTGTTTTTTGTGGAAAGTGACTCTTGCAACAGCAATGTGCATAATGCATCAAACTTGACAACTTTTGTATTTCCTTAGTTCATAGGTCTCCAAGTACTAGCAAAAGTTTGGTCAGAATCTGGCATGGCATCAAGCACAGTCTTCACAAGGGAACTGTAAAAAATGACTTCGCCTGCAACAATAAGTCGCTCATTGATGTCCTTGACACCAGCAAGGAAAGTGTCCATATCATCTTCCTCATGCATAATCTTCGACTCCAGCTCTTTACGCTATCGAGAAGTTTGCGATCTTGCAAGAATGCTCCGGGCTTCTTCTTGTGAGAAATTGTGAGGTAACTCCAAAAACTATATGAAGGAGTTATGCCATAGATGCCATGAAGTCTAGAGATTTGTATGGAGTGCAATCAAAGAAGCTCCATTCTCTCTCTTGCAATCACACACACGAAGAAAGCACAAAAGGGAAAATCAAAACAACACAAAGATGAAAATGTCAAGGCTTTGGTCATATCTTATCATGGGTAGGATGAAACGGTTTATAGATGAGTTAATGGCATTCAACCTTTGCCTATCAAACAAGCTACAAACAATTCTTTGGCACTGTAATTTTGTGCTTACTATGATATATATGTTTTGTTTAGTGATCGGGATTAATTGTGTGTACAAATCCTCTTGGTTCATAGCAAAATAGTTCTACACTTATATCAAAAGAAAATTTATAGCCTAGAAGGGGTAGTATGATGGGATCTGATAAAAGAATTATTTCATTGAGCCTTTCTGACCAAAGAGAAACATTATCATTGTTGGAAGTATATTTTATGGCTAGCCCATATGTTAACTGTAATAGATCGCACAAAGTGGAAGCGATAGAAATTCACATCATGTGGATTATTCATCTAGGATAATTCTAGTATGTGCAAAATGTAGATATGAGAGAAGTTAAGAGAAGAGAACTTTTCCTCCCAAACCCTATGCTTGCTCATAGGCAATAAGGATAGTGCGGGGAGAGACGGATCTGTAGCAAGGAGAACCTAGAGTTTGTAGAGAGAATGAGCTTCTAAGAGTGAGAGAGATTTGTGAGAGTATAAATATATGGCTACTCACCTTGTGCATTAGCATAGCTCTCCAAGAAGGTTGGTCATAGCTTTGGCAAAGAGTTGTAGCTTGAATGATTTCAGTAATTAGGACACAAGAGAGATGGAGATAGAGATAGAGATAGAAGTAGATGTGGAGATACAGATAAGTGTGGGTGTAGAACTAGAAGTGTATAATAGCTAGGTTAGGAAATAGATTTGGAAATAGAGATAGAGGTAAGGGTTGGGCTAGAGATCAAAAGAAAAACATCAAGAAACCAACAAAATCACAAATCAAAACACACCTTGTTTGATAAACCTTCAAGATTTATTCACCAGTTTGATGGAGAGAGAAAGAGAGGAAAGACTTCCAGCCTTGAATGATTTGCCAAATCCAAGTCCTTCTTTGATTAGAATTGATATGAGGATTTCTTATAAGATTGACTAGTCTTTCTCAAGAAGCAAGTGTAGGTTTAGACTTATGTTTATGGCTAAGTACAATTAGGCATTAATCCTCTCACTCCCTAATGAATGGTTTTCAAGGAAGAAGAGGTCTCGTTTTATAGGTGAAGGGAACCCCCAATGGTTACACAAGAAAGAGAAGAGCCAGTGTGAACAGGAAGTAACAAAGTTTGAAATGGGTTGTCCTTGCATGATGTGGGCAGCAGCAGACTTGGGTCCACCATTTTGAGCATATCTCGTTAACCTTGGCTCAAAATAAATAAGTGAACATAGGGCCAAGAAATTCACTGCATTAGATATGACCCCCATTTTATATATTGTTTCCAATTTAGATTGAAGCCTTGTGTAAAAAAATCATCAAAATAGGGTACATTTATGGCAGAAAAAGTATTCTTGTGGTCCCCTTAGCCTAAACTTACATTTGATTGCAATGGACACCTCGTGCAATGTGAAAGCATGACATTGCTCCTTGACAAATGTTTGTAAGCATTCTAATAATAATGCATTAAAATAGGTATATCTTTGAAAATCATGCTAGCTAGTGTCCCACTAGGATTTGATTCCTTCCTAGTAGCTATTAAAAATAACACTAGCTAGCATGATTTTCACACTAGCTAGCATCTAGCTAGAGTGTGAGGTGATAATGAGATAGTAAAAAGAAAGAACCAATGTTTTTTTTCCCAAGTTAAAGAGGCGCATCTATCGACGCTTTTTCCCACAATACTTTCGTAATGGTACAGTAAGAATATGTTACCCTTGAGATAAATAATAGGATGAGATAAAAAAACTTATAATTATACTTAGATATGTATATGTACATTATGGAAAATATACTTATGCATCTAAAAAGTAAATAAATATCCTAGCATTTTTTCCCATTATGTACGTGCCACATCATGACATCCACCCCCTATAAACTTGCACATCCTTTGGTTTGTGCCACATTTGATTTTTTTGCAGCTTCAATTCCCTTGTAAATCTTCCATGGTTTCATTTTCATTGATAGATTCCAACGCTTCATCTTCACTTTGATCTTCACTTGTGTTTTGGTCCTCCTTTTCTCAACATCTTCTTGATTACTGTCTTCTCTTCTCTTAAACATTTTCTTCTTTTCCTTGCAATGGAAATCGTTACTTATGTACCATCTAGTTCAGAAAATCTATAAGTAGCATGTTCATGCACATGCTTTACAACATATGGTCCAAACCATCTTTTCGATAATTTATGCATGACTGTGTGCTGGCTATCAAGGCTAATATCATATACTAAAACCAAGTCACCTTTGTCAATTGCTTTGCTCTTGAGTTGATGTCGCTTATCAAAGTAGTCCTTGTTTTTCAACCTTGCATTTTTAGTCGCTCTTTTGCAGCCTCAATGTCTCCAAGTCTTCTCTCTAGTTTCTTTATATGCAATGCAAGGAGATCTTCCCTACTAAGCCCCTCTTGCCAAGGTAGTACATTCCATGTGGGAATTATATCTTTAATTGGAATCACTGACTTTTGACCATACATCAGCTCGTGCAAGCATATAGCCAATTACTGAGCTATGTGTTGTACAATCAATTCATAAAGCATATGGCAACAATTTTGGCCACTCAACATCAACTCTTCTTTCACAAGCCTTGGCCAAAGCTTTGATGATAGGAGGATTCCCTCTTTCACTCTTTCCATTTCCTTCAGGATTGTAAGTTGTAATAAGGGAAAGCTTGATTCCTAATCTAGAAAAGAACTCCCGTTCTTCCTTAGCACCCAGTTCACCTCTGTCTGTAGTGATATTTCCCACACAACCATAACGGCAAATCACCTTATCAAGAGGTAATTTTCATACAGAGTGAGGCGGTTCGGGGCAGGCAACAAGAAGAGTGGCCTCTAAACACCCTTCAAGGCTCCCGCGCTGCTCAATTGGGATGGGGGCAAGCACAATCAAAGATAACAACAACCCACAGCCAGAAACCAAACAAGAAATGGGCACCACCTAGTTGTAGATGCGAACTAGGACGCACGTGATATCTCCTTATAATCAAACACACAAAGGGAGGGGAATGCAAGATAGCCACACACACCAAACAAAAACATTCACCAAATCCAGAGAGAGGTAAAGAGCACAAAGCAACTTGAGCAACTCAGACTTAGCCTTAAAGACTAGATGCACACAAATCTTGATGAGAAAAAGAGAGATAACACAAAACTTGACCTTGTTGCCAATACACAAATTGTCTTAGGGTCACGGGAGCCCTCTCACCGAGTACCTTCTTACAATTGACTTTTTAGGCAAACAATTCAACAAGCCCTCAAACCACCAAGCATGAAATGGCACAGCAGACTTCAAGGACAATATACCTTCAACCACCTGATGAGCCAACTTATCAAATCAATTTGGAGAGAACAGTCGTAGTTGCAGCATACAATTGCACCCAAAACTATACATCTCATTTATGCACAAGTGTAGGCTACAAGTGTGATGAAGAGTATGGCATCACTCCACTCCTCTAGGTGGCATAACTAATTTCAAGCTTCTCCATGCACCTAGGTGTAGTGATGGAATAGAGCACTCACAATGCACACACTCTACACAACTAGGCTTGAAGAGTGGTGTGTTATGTGTTGAGAATGGTGTGGTGTAGTGTAATCATGTGATGATTTACAAGTAAGAGAAGGGCTCTATTTATAGGTTTTAGAAGCTTCGATTAGGATTAGACCTAATCAAGTTTATTTGAAGAAATAAAAGATTATGCATATTTTTATTTTTTTTAAATGAGAGTGGGTCTCTCTTGTCCTTTGAGTCACATGGATGTGGGCTCAAGGGAAGAGAATTATTGAGGATGAAAGGAGAGAGGATTGAGTGAATAATTTGGAAGTGCCTACTCTAGTAGAGGGTGCATTTTACAATAAGGTTAGTGGTTAGTAGTTAGTAATTATCACTACAAAATATTTACAAAATCATTCACCAAATGGTGAGATATATGATGAGCAAAGTTAGAGAAGGGATAAGCTTGTAAATCAAGTTTGAAGCTTTGGAGAAGTTGACATTCACCTCTTTACAGCACCGGTAGAAGAAGCGGTCAGCATGGCGAAGTAGCGCGTGTCGATGAAAATATGTTATCTTCAAACCTTGTAAAATTCATGATAAAAGCCTTCATTTGGAGAGGTTAACCTTGGATTTTTTCTGATTTTTTGTAGTTCTTTAGAAGTTGAAGAGGATGTGGTAATATGGACATATATGTAGAGAGAAAGGGAGACACATAGGGTGTAGAAATGGAGGATGAAGGCTATGGAGATGTGAGAGAAGTGTCAATGGTGAAGAGGGTGAATTAGGACATGGGAGTTGTAGGTTTGGGAGTGGGAAGGAGAGGAATGAGTGTGTATGTGGGTGGGAGTGTGAAAATGTGAGAGAAGAGTGAGAGGATCCTTGTGTGCATAGAGTGGGCAGAGTGGGCTGCACAAAACAATTCACCAAAATGCGTGCTTATCTCCAAAAATGCTGAAATATTTATGTAGAATAATTCAGCTTACGAGCTTCATTTTGTATGTTAACAACGTTTTCTGATTCGGATGATAGAAGGGTGCCAAAACTCGCCCAAAAAGCTGTGTATTGTGGGACTGCAAAGGTGCTTATGTGGGACCCTTTTTGGTTGAATTTTCTTATACATCCAAAGGTGAGCCCCCCATGAGCCATGCCATGACCTAAGGAATCCAGGTGGCCCTTTCCACATGCATGGATGATGAATTTTGAAGAATAAAAAACAATTGCACATGATAGACCTAGTGCTTGGATTTTTCCTAGCCCTTGTCTTTATGAGCACATGGTGTATGGAAAAAAAATATGTGCAGGACCCATGAAGGAATATCATGATAGGAGTATTTTATTTTGTGTTTGGGTGAAAGAGTAAAATATGCAAGTGAGAAAATATCTAGTGAAAGTGAGTGACAGTGTAGAAACAAATTTCGACTTCCACGAGGGTGCGGGATGAAATGCATGGGTTTATTTTGTAAAAATAAATATTATGGGGTATGTACACACTAACATAGAAATATTTCATGCCATGAAAGGATGCAAAGAGATTTGAAAAAAGGCACACTTAGGTCTGATAACGCACACCTAGGAATATGTATTTATATAAATACAAAATTTTTGAAAAAAACCGTTTATACTTAGGTCCTTTATTTAATAGAAAGTATTTACATGTAAAGAGGACCATAATATTATAAATTTATTTTTTTGGTCTCCTAGCCCAATGACTCGCTCAATGATTTGATTTAAAAAAATGTGATAAAAACCTAAATGCACGCACGCTATTTACAATGAAAAAGCAAGCCTAGTCATTGTGCTAGGGTGTTTTTGTGGGGTGAAGTGGCTTCTTAAAATTATTTTATGAAAGCCGAAAAACGGCTATCAACACCTTCTGTGGTTTTTGCTCTTAATGCTCGCCCTTCAACCTGGTTAGTTAGGCCCTCTCGTGCAAGAACTAATGATCTCATCTGTCAGAGTACTAAGGGCATTGTGACTAGACCTAACACCCATTTATCATGCATGGCTAGTGGATATGTACAGTGCAACCCATCAAAATGTTGGACATTTAAATACATTTGACAAGGTACACACGAGTCTACAAATTGAGATACATCTTTATACATACCCTTCCACCAGTATTTTTCTTTAAACTTGGAGAAGGTTTCCCACACAACCTTGTGTCTAGCCCATAGACTCTCATGAAACTCTTGCATGAGATTTACATGAGTCTCTTTTTTACATTAAACCCTTTGTGGTGTAGCATTCTTTTGTTTTGGATGCTTCCACAAGTAACCATCCCTCAAAAAGTACCCATATGGTTTCTTGCATATCCTCTTGAATTCTTGTTCAAACCCATCATCTTGGTTTGTTAGAGTACTCAAGTAGATTCCTATAAGAAGCTAATCACCTTCATAAATCTCTTTTGAAATAGTTCAAGTGGGTTAGACATGCAGAGATAGTTACCTCTGACATGAGAGATGGAATAGAACTTTGTACCCACATGATCACCGTGATCAATCCTCTTTGACTCATCTTCATAATAACTTTCCCTTGTTGATAGCATATCTACTACTATTGTCTTTACTTGAATGGGCTTAAACTTAGGATTTAAGGACTTAATGTAGGCAGTCCACCGCAACATAGCAATGTCTGGACTTGAGCAACTTGTAATCATCCCAAGAAGTGGTATACAATCCATTTCTACAACCACACATGCACCAATTAGGTACTATTTTCTATTTTTCAAGGCTATAACCATACCCCATAACTCTCTCTTTATTTGTGGATAGTTTCTTTGGTGAGCACTTAGTACCTTTGCCCCAAATCTCACCACATACTTGTGTCCTTCATCATCTTGCCCTATTTCACATCCAATTTATGTAGGACTGGTGTCTACTATCACAATTACTGGCCTTTTACACTCATAGTCTACCTTTCTCAAAGTTGGTGCTGACTAGAGAAACTCCTTTAGCCTTTTCATGGATTTTACATGTGCATCTATCCATTTAGACTTTTGATTCTTTCTAAGAAATTGATAAAGAGTAATAGCTACATGTGAATAATGTGAAATCCAAATAACATAAAAGACACATGCTCCCAAAAACCTTATGACCTCCGTGTGATGCTAGTGCATGTTTCTTTCTTTCTTTGGATGGAATCTACCTTTGATGGACAAGGTTTCCTACCATATGGCCCACACATGTGCCCCACAATGAGCACTTCATTGACACCAAACATAGACTTTTTCCTGACAAAGTGAGATTCACTTCTTCCAACCTAGACAAAATTTTATCACAAATTTTTTTATGTGATTTTGCCACAAACTTGCGGCACCCCCTAAGATTCAAAGATTCATCTTTCTCACTTTCTTCACATCCTTTGATATGTAGATCATCGATGAAAGGAATTGTGATTTGAGGAATAAAGTCACGCAAGACCTTGTTCATCCCATTCATCATATGTATCGAGTAGGTTTATCCATGTGGCAAGGTACACATTCTTACCAAACCTAAACGTTTCCTCATGGTTGCCAAGTCTCTGCTTTCAATTGCAAGATGAAATTGATCATACCCTGAGTAGAGGTCCCCCATTGAGTAGATTTCCCTCCCTAAAAATGCCTCTGGAAACTCATCCACAATTGAACTTTGAACCACCTATTCAAGTATGGAGCACAAGAAGGCTCCAAAATCTCCATTTTGATCTTTTCATTTAATAGCTCTATTGATGTTGGTAAATGAGCCTTTGGAACCGAATAGACCGTAGATTCCAAGGTACATGAGGTATTGTAAAAATTACCATAGGAGACACAATAGAAGGATCAACACATCCTATCTCATGTGGATCAAATGAAAAATCCAACCATGCTTTGAAAGAATTTCTTTGAAGCACTTTGTCTCCTCCTGTGTTAGAAACTCCTTGCAACCAATCTGCAACTCTTTAAAAGACTCCTTTGTGAAGGTGTGCCCAATCTTTTTAGGATTCCTCACACTTGGTTGCAAAGAAGCCTGCTCAAGTTTTTCCTTGTTGTTGGGTTGTAAGGGTCAAGCTATTGGTTTCACCTCCTTTGCTACACTCTTGTATTTTGTTTCAACATGGGCTTCTAGGGCACGTGCTTACTTGAAACATTGGTTTTGTTTAAAGGCTTCTATGACTTGATACATTTTTACAGAGCATACTTCCACAACTTCATTTTCAAGATGCAAACTAGACTCCATTATAGCATCAAGAACACCCATAGTATCTACAAAAGAAACTTGCTCACACAAACCCAAAACATTTTCAGGAGGCTCTAACAACCTACTCTCTTGCATGCCTATTTGTACATTATGTACATATTGCTTCTCACATCTCTTCAAATCTTCCAGCTTTGTAAAACATATTAATCCATTCCTTGTTACGAAGGAGCCCATAGAAAAAGTTTCACCCATTTTTGGATCAGGCAAGACCCTTTTTCTTTCTATACCACTGCAATCTTGCCTTACAATGGTACTTGGCCAAATCCCATCATTTCCCTATGATCATGAAACTCTTTACTTACCTTTGGTAGAGGATGATCTCTGAGGTTGTCATGATTTCTTTCATGTTTACACAAACTGTGACAAATTGAACAACATGTTTACTATCTTTGCTTCATATCCTAGCATAAGCTGAACCATCATTCATTACCTTTGTTCCATTCAAACTTCCACATTGTAGGGCTGCCCAAGGATACGATGGTATGAAGATGTGTCCTATATAAATTCAACCTTTACATCACCTATTGTCACCTTTACACTTGGACATACTGCATACAATTGACTTGATGAACTGTTTTCCATTTTGACCATCCAACCAATGTTCTGTGTCCATTGGCCATTTAAATTTTTTGTAGAGACATTTTGACATCATATTTATTTCATACCCATGGTCAATTAAGGTAACAAATGGTTCTTCAAGATCACCTACCTTGACCAATGTCTCTGTAGTAGCTCATTCCCGATGGCTTCTAGAATAGTGGCTCCTAGGAATGCTTTGAGATTCCTCCCCATCATCAGCAAATTTCACTTGTCTTACATTCCAAGAAGATCGGTAACATCCTACCATAGCTTCATCACCTTCTTCAACTTGCACATGTACTCCTTGTGTAGTTATAGCATCACCTTCAGCTTGTGAGCGAATAGAATCTCAAGGTGTTTGCCCCTTTCTCTTGCTGATGTTGATAATCTCTTCATGGGTTCCATACTTGGCTATGCCAAGCACCCCCCCCCCCCCCCCGCAATGTAATCTCCACCTTTCGTTCAAATTCCTCTCTTCTAGCACTTCCTTCAACTCTGTAGCAAGATCAATGTCTGATTGTACTTTGTAAGCGACGATCCTTTTGGCTTACCTTTTGTTGGATCCTTCTTCATCCCTATTATAGACTCCTCCATGGTCACTTCAGGTGAAGATGGATCTTGTATTGGTGGCAATCGCAAAGGTGTTGCATCATTCCTTCCTCCCTTTTGTAGATATTTTTGAAGGCCCCTTATCACCTTTTTCATGCCTACTCTTTTCTTCTACAATAGCTTCATGGCTTTGGTAGTTTGTAATGTAAGCATGTACGGACATTGAGTCCACTAGATCACTCCACCTTGTTTCTAGACATATACAGTCACCTGCTTCATGAATAATATCTTTTGTAAGCTTTTCTTTTTTAGCTAATTCCATGACATTTGACCAAAGTCTACCATTGTGATCACTCACCTCTTCATCACTAAGATCCTCAATTTTCACTCCATAAGTAGATGCCTCAACTGAAGAGGTGGCATGGTTAGTTGCCATATCTTCAACTAAGGTTTGCATTCCCCCCTTCCCAAAGTTATTTCTCAAGGCTAGACTTGTCTCTCTTAAGTGGATTATACCATCCTTAAAAGAGACAACTTCTTTTGTCAAAGAATCACTAAAACTATCACAATCCCTTCTTACATGTTCTGTACTATTATACCAAATACATCTATGGATAAATCCTTCTTTGGGTTGTTCTCTTTGCCTAGAAAGTGGCCCTGACGATTGGCCTTTTTCTCCAAGATTTTCAATCTTCACCTTTAACACGCATTCCCTTCACAAGCTCATCTAGCATGAACTCAACAAACTTGGGAGCTACAAAAGTAGGCCTTACCATTTTTTCAAAATTTGAGGTGGAAGGACTTGTAGTATTTACTACCATCTTGTCCCATCTTCTTTATCGTTTGGCAAGCAGTGAGACAGCACCTTCAACCTCGTTCCATTTGGTCTTTAGTCCTTGCTTGGCATCTTTATTTTCAAGAAGAAGATCCAAATTCTATTGAAACTCTTGCTTGTAAGAAAATATATGTCTTATCTACATTTAGTGTGGCCTTTTCTTTCCTAGTGAGTTGTGCATAGCGCCTCTCAAATTCCCTAAGTAGCTCTATTATTGACAGTCCTTGCTTTGTCTAGACTACCCATTCTAAGAATTTCCTTTTGGCCACTCTCTTAGAGTCATCTATGAAATATTCCTTCTTTAAAGCTACTTTGAGTTCTTCCCAGTTTCTTACATGCCCATCTTTAATTTCCCTAACATGTTCCCTAATTTTTGGAGCAACAACTAGCTCAAAAATTTAAATCATCTAACCTTATGATAGTGGGCAGCTCTATCTCCTTCACATACTCGTGCAAGTAATTGGCTACATCTTTTCAATTAAGTTGATCCATTCTATTGATGATCACTTGTATAGCTTTGGTTGTTGAATTCTGCATTCTTTTAGTGGCATGTTTTTGTTGCATGAACATTGAAAATTCTTGAAACAATTGCATTGTTGCTAGATCCAAAATGCATATCATG
Organism: Adiantum capillus-veneris; assembly: GCF_014529385.1. Taxonomy (NCBI): domain Eukaryota; kingdom Viridiplantae; phylum Streptophyta; class Polypodiopsida; order Polypodiales; family Pteridaceae; genus Adiantum; species Adiantum capillus-veneris. Next base: position 154,681,923 of record NC_140934.1, read on the forward strand.
TTGCGCTACATGATCACCCATGGTTATCAACAACCTCTCACCCTAGCAGATTCGTGTCGGGTTCATCAAAATTATGTCGAGAATTTTGTGTTCTTGGTGTAAGAATTTGTGAGGTAGCTCCAAAAACTAAATAAAGAAGTTATGTCATAGATTCCATGAAATCTAGAATCTTGTAGGGAGTGCTATCAAAGAATCCCCATTCTCTCTCTCTTGCAATCACATACACAAAGAAAAAACACAAAAGAAAAATCAAAACAACACAAAGATGAAAACTTCAAGGCTTTGGTCATAATCATGGGTAGGATGACAGGGTTAATAGATGAGTTACTGGCATTCAACGTTTGCCAACCAAACAAGATACAAATTGTTCTTTGAAACTGTAGTTTTGTGCTTACTATGATATATATGTTTTGTCTAGTGACTGAGATTAATTGTGTATACAAATCCTCTTGGTTCATAGCAAAATAACTACACTTATATGAAAAGAAAAATTATAGTCTAGAAGGGGTAGTATGATGGGATCTGATGAAAGAATTATTTCATTGAGCCTTTCTGGGCCATAGAGAAACATTATCGTTGTTGAAAGTGTATTTTACGGCTAACCCATATGTTAATTGTAATAGATCTCATAGAGTGGAAGCAATATAAATTCACATCATGTGGACTATTCAACTAGGATAATTCTGATATGTGCAAAATATAGATATAAGAGAAGTGAAGAGAAGAGAAGTTTCCCTCCCAAGCCCTATTCTTGCCCGTAGGTAATAAGGATAGTGCGGAGAGAGATGTATCTGTAGCAAGGAGAACCTAGAGTTTGTAGAGAGAATGAGCTTCTAAGAGTGAGAGAGATTTGTGAGAGAGTAAATATATGGCTACTCACCTTGTGCATTAGAATATCTCTCCAAGAAGGTTGGTCATAGCTTTGGCGAAGTGTTGTACCCTTCAGTAATCATGACACAAGAGAGATGGAGATAGGGATAGAGATAGAAGTAGATATAGAGATACAAATAAGGGTGGGTGTATAATTAGAAGTGGATAATAGCTAGATTAGGAAATAGATTTGGAAATAGCGATAGAGGTAAGGGTTGGGCTAGAGATAAAAAGCAAAACATCAAGAAACCAACAAAATCACAACTCAAAACACACCTTGTTTGATAGCCCTTCAAGATTTATTCACCAGTTTGATGGAGAGAGAAGGAGAGGAAAGACTTTCAACCTTGAATGATTCATCAAATCCAAGTCCTTCTTTGATTAGAATTGATCTTATAAGGATTGCTTGTAAGATTGACTAGTTTTCCTCAAGAAGCAAGTGTAAGCTTAGGCTTATGTTTATGGCTAAGTACAATTAGGCATTAATCCTCTCACTCCCTAATGAATGGGTTTCAAGAAAGAAGAGGTCTCATTTTATAGGTGAAGGGAACCCTCAATGGTTACATAAGAAAGAGAAGAGCCAATGTGAACAAGAAGTGACAAAGTTTGAAATGGGTTGTCCCTACATCATGTGGGCAGACTCGGGTCCATCATTTTGAGCATATCTCCTTAACCTTGCCTCAAAATAAAAAAGTAAACATAGGGACAAGAAATTCAATGCATAAGCTATAACCCCCATTTTATATATTGTTTTCAATTCAGATTGGAACCTTGTGTGAAAAAATCATCAAAATAGGGTACATTCTTGGCAACAAAAGTCTTCTTGTGGTGCCCTTAGCCTAGACTTACAGATGATTCCAATGGACACCTCATGCAATATAAAATCATGACATTGCTCTTTGACAATGTTTTGTAAGCATCCTTGCAATAATGCATTAAAATAGGTGTATCTTTGAAAATCATGCTAGCTAATGTCCCACTAGGGATTGATTCCTTCCTAGTAGCTATTGAAAATAATATAAGCAAAATATGGAAATACATAGAGTATATATTTATATATATTGGAAATCACACTAGTTATAGGATCTAGCTAGAGTGTGAGGTGATAATGAGATCGTAAAAAGAAAGAACCAATGTTTTTTTCCCAAGTTAAAGAGGCGCATCTATTGACCCTTTTTCCCATAATACTTTCGTTATGGTAAAGTAAGAATATGTTACTCTTGAGATAAAGAATAGGATGAGATGGAAAACATATTATACTTAGATATGTATATGTACATTATGGAAACTATACTTATGTATCTAGAAAGTGAGAAAATAAAGCTCTTAGCATTCGTTCTCTCTATTGTGTGCAATGAAAGAATGAGATAGCCCTAGAGTGATGGGCGTATATACAATGCACGGGGGGGAAAACCTTCAAGTGAGGAAAAAAATTCCATGGCAGTCCTAAGTGTGTTCACACACATCACTACCACATGTATATGGTAACACAGTCAACTCGCCTCCCTCCCCCTTTTGCTAGGGTTGCTGCATGTGGCCCCAATAGCTTCCTCGTCTCCACCCTATTGTATGAGCATGCAACCACATGCAATCTCCGGAAGCCACGTCCTCATGGCCCAAAAATCTTAAAGCTCATCTGATACCAGTGTAAAGCCTTGAGAAATTTCTCACATGAATCCTCCTCCCTACCTCTCTATTTATAGACCCTTGTCCTTGTAGGATTCCTCGCCCATTCGCAGCCCTTGGCCTAGGTTCTTGACACCCCAGGGTTTTTCATGGAGTAGGTCGAGGCGACCCCATTTTGAGCCAGACAACTTGCCTCCTCTCTCCTTCTGCTAGGGTTGTTTCACACGGCCCCAATGTCTTCGTCGGCTCCACCCTATTGCATGAGAATGAAACCACATGCAATCTCCGCAGGCCACACCCTCTTAAAAAGCGGTTATGCAATGGGCTGTTAAACAGGTACAAGATCTGCTAGAAGAGGATCTAGCTTTACATGATTGGGAGGGTGGGTCAGGTATGTCAGGTATTTCAAGATGTTGGTTGAGTGGGATGGACAGCACAGTGGTGCTCTATTTGATGTGTCTGGAAGGAGCAATTTTCCAATGAGTGCATGGAGTAATAGAGGTCCACAATGAGCAAGTCGAAGTCCAGAATGGGAGTTATCAGCGGGTTTTCCCGATTCGGGCATATAGTCACTAAGCAGAAAGAGGAAAATCTTTGAAGGGGGGAAAGATTTGGACCTTCAAAAGGGTCTTTTGACAAGATGAGGGAAGTCTCTAAGGGCAAGGCTCTCAGAGCACGCCATGCGGTACGTAATCTACCCACATGCGGTAATTTGAGAATGGATGCCAATGGGAAGAGGGAGCTCCTAGCAAGCTCCTGGCTATGGCGATGAGTGGTGGTGCTGTTGTTGGCAATGTGCGTGATGTCACGATTGGCGGCATTTTGGTGAGGGCGGCGCAGTGGCCTATGGCTGACGGCACTGAGGGGTGCACGTAGTTGGTGACATGGCAAGTCGATAAGTGGCCATTCTTGCACCCACAAGGGGCCCTTTTGAAGCAAAGACAAGCCACCACCACCAACCCCCCCCCCCCCCCCCCGCCGCCCACTAGCGAGGTCTCTAGTGCTAGGGGCATGAGGATAGGGGATGATTTCCATGGGATGAGAGAGAGAGAGAGAGAGAGAGAGAGAGAGAGAGAGAGAGAGACCAAGGGGCAAATCCTATGTAAGAGAAAGAGATGGAATTCAAAGGATGCCCAAGTGGGCCGCCATGTGCAAAGGAAAGAAAGAGACGGTCAAAGGGGGGGGAGAAGTGATCCTCCAAGTGATAGAGAGAAAGGGTGAGTCAAAGGGTAGCCAAGAAAGCAAAGGGCCAGACAAAAATGGTCAAGAGGATTCAAATGGGTAGTGCAATGCTAAGCCTCCCAAAGGAAAAATAAAAAAATAAAAAGATGCCAAGGGGCACTAGTGCCCCCCCAAGTGCAAAACGAAGAGAGCAAGTGAGCAGATGAAGCCAAATGAGGCTACCTGTTAGGAAATAAGACGTAGCTAAATAGATATTTAAGTAGATTACTTAATGGAGAGAGACAGATTTACATACACGAGATTATAGAGTAGAGAGAGAGAGAGAGTACACACGATATACGTGGTTCACCCAATGTGGGCTACGTCCACGGGAAAGCAGCCACTCAATGGGTTTAGTACTTCAAAACAAGAAGTAGTTTACAAAGGGATTATACCCTTAATGGAGCTCCCGCCTTGCTTCACTCTCACCACCTCACACTCACCTTGTTGCATCAACTTCACACTATGAAATGTGTGTAGAAATGGCCTCCTTTTATAGGCCAAAAGGGCTGCCCTCTCTTATGAGAGACAGCCATGTGTAGCCGCCCTTGTGCGAATAAGTCCAAATAGGACCCTTCAATCTGCCCATGTGTGGCCACCCTTGAGAAGACAAGTCCGCTTTTGAATTCGGCCACCGGCCACCGGCCATTGACTTCCGACCACCGGCCAACTGACCGGTTGTTTTCCGACCACTTTCCGGCCGCCGGCCGGTCATAATATTCCGGCAAAAAGGAATATTCGAGCATCTTGCTCTACTTTACCTGCCACATTGGCCTCCGATGTTGGCTTGTTGTCTTGAGACTCTGTCTCCTTCTTCTTCTTGGACCAACAATCCTTCTTGACATGGCCCTTCTTGCCGCAGTTCCAACATTCAAGAACTGACTTTGTGCGTGACTTGCTCCGCCTTGAGCGATCATGACCCTTTTGGTTTTTGAACCTCTCCTTAGGCCTTCCTCTTGTTTCCACTGATAGTGCAGCACTTGATGATTCTCCTGTGCTTCTCCTTCACATTTCCTCGCTTAGGAGAACACCCACAACATCATCAAACTTAAGAGTATTTATGCCAGAGATAGAATTACTTACAGCCATCACAAGGCTGTCCCAACTATCCGGTAGAGATGATAGTATAAGGAGAGCTCGCACTTCGTCATCGAAATTGATTTTCACTGATCGAAGTTGACTTATGTTTGTGTTAAAGTCATTTAGGTGTTCTGCAACTGAACCATTCTCTGCCATCTTTAGATTGAACAAGCGCTTCATAAGAAATACCTTATTGGATGCCGATGGTTTCTCGTAGAAGTCGTCAAGTGACTTCATCAAGTCCTCCGTGGTCTTCATCTCCAAAAAATTGAAGGCCACCGTTGACGCCAAGCTTAACCGGATTGTTCCCAGTGCCTTTCGATCAAGGACAATCCATGCTTCATCTGCCATTGTTGCGGGCTTCTTCGCAAGACCGCCTAGTGGCAAATAGAGGTCCTTCTGGTAGAGATAGTCTTCAATCTGCATCTTCCAATGTTGGTAGTTTTTGCCGTTGAACTTCTCAATCTTGAGCTTCCCTTCCTCCGCCATAACTCCCACTCAATTCAAGGAATCCTTTCCTTGAGATAATTTAGCTACGAGCAAACCTTGCTCTGATACCAGTTGTTAGGAAATAAGACGTAGCTAAATAGATAATTAAGTAGACTACTTAATGGAGAGAGACAGATTTACATACACGAGATTATAGAGTAGAGAGAGAGAGAGAGAGTACACACGATATACGTGGTTCACCCAATGTGGGCTACGTCCACGGGAAAGCAGCCACTCAATGGCTTTAGTACTTCAAAACAAGAAGTAGTTTACAAAGGGATTATACCCTTAATGGAGCTCCCGCCTTGCTTCACTCTCACCCCCTCACACTCACCTTGTTGCATCAACTTCACACTATGAAATGTGTGTAGAAATGGCCTCCTTTTATAGGCCAAAAGGGCTGCCCTCTCTTATGAGAGACAACCATGTGTAGCCGCCCTTGTGCGAATAAGTCCAAATCGGACCCTCCAATCTGCCCATGTGTGGCCGCCCTTGAGAAGACAAGTCCGCTTTTGAATTCGGCCACCGGCCACCGGCCATTGACTTCCGACCACCGGCCATCGGCCATTGACTACCAGCCACCGGCCAACTGACCGGTTGTTTTTCGACCACTTTCCGGCCGCCGGCCGGCCATAATATTCCGGCAAAAAGGAATATTCGAGCATCTTGCTCTACTTTACCTGCCACATTGGCCTCCGATGTTGGCTTGTTGTCTTGAGACTCTGTCTCCTTCTTCTTCTTGGACCAGCAATCCTTCTTGACATGGCCCTTCTTGCCGCAGTTCCAACATTCAAGAACTGACTTTGTGCGTGACTTGCTCCGCCTTGAGCGATCACGACCCTTTTGGTTTTTGAACCTCTCCTTAGGCCTTCCTCTTGTTTCCACTGATAGTGCAGCACTTGATGATTCTCCTTTGCTTCTCCTTCACATTTCCTCGCTTAGGAGAACACCCACAACATCATCAAACTTAAGAGTATTTGTGCCAGAGATAGAATTACTTACAGCCATCACAAGGCTGTCCCAACTATCCGGTAGAGATGATAGTATAAGGAGAGCTCACACTTCGTCATCGAAATTGATTTTCACTGATCGAAGTTGACTTATGTTTGTGTTAAAGTCATTTAGGTGTTCTGCAACTGAACCATTCTCTGCCATCTTTAGATTGAACAAGCGCTTCATAAGAAATACCTTATTGGATGCCGATGGTTTCTCGTAGAAGTCGTCAAGTGACTTCATCAAGTCCTCCGTGGTCTTCATCTCCGAAACATTGAAGACCACCATTGACGCCAAGCTTAACCGGATTGTTCCCATTGCCTTTCGATCAAGGACAATCCATGCTTCATCTGCCATGGTTGCGGGCTTCTTCACAAGACCGCCTAGTGGCAAATAGAGGTCCTTCTAGTAGAGATAGTCTTCAATCTGCATCTTCCAATGTTGGTAGTTTTTGCCGTTGAACTTCTCAATCTTGAGCTTCCCTTCCTCCGCCATAACTCCCACTCAATTCAAGGAATCCTTTCCTTGAGATAATTTAGCTACGAGCAAACCTTGCTCTGATACCAGTTGCTAGGAAATAAGACGTAGCTAAATAGATAATTAAGTAGATTACTTAATGGAGAGAGACAGATTTACATACACGAGATTATAGAGTAGAGAGAAAGAGAGAGAGTACAAACGATATACGTGGTTCACCCAATGTGGGCTACGTCCACGGGAAAGCAGCCACTCAATGGCTTTAGTACTTCAAAACAAGAAGTAGTTTACAAAGGGATTATACCCTTAATGGAGCTCCCGCCTTGCTTCACTCTCACCCCCTCACACTCACCTTGTTGCATCAACTTCACACTATGAAATGTGTGTAGAAATGGCCTCCTTTTATAGGCCAAAAGGGCTGCCCTCTCTTATGAGAGACAGCCATGTGTAGCCGCCCTTGTGCGAATAAGTCCAAATTGGACCCTCCAATCTGCCCATGTGTGGCCGCCCTTGAGAAGACAAGTCCGCTTTTGAATTCGGCCACCGGCCATTGACTTCCGACCACCGGCCACCGGCCATTGACTTCCGACCACCAGCCATCGGCCATTGACCACCGGCCAACTGACCGGTTGTTTTCCGACCACTTTCCGGCCACCGTCCAGCCATAATATTCTGGCGAAAAGGAATATTCCAATGAAAAAAAAGTCTCGGGGGCCTCCGCCCCCGAGGCCTCTAAAGTTGCCCCTGATTCTTGTCCGTGAAAATTTTGGTTTCCGGTGAGTGATTTTCCTTCACGCACGATGGCTTCTCCTCATAATGGGGGCCTTACAAATGTGCGCTTTTACCACAGAAAATTACAAGGGTAAATCAGGCTCCATACTTAACACTCTCCCCTTCAAAGTTGCCAAAAAAGGATGCCAGATGGGCCAATCAGAGGCCAATTGCCCAAATTGAAAGAGGCACCCCTCTATAAGCCATTTTTTATGCTTTTTTCCACAGTACACTTCTTGTCAAGGCCTTGAGCCGGTGAGCTTGTAGAGAGCCAAGATTGTGTGTGTGTGTGTGTGTGTGTGTGTGTGTGTGTGTGTGTGTGTGTGTGTGTGTGTGTGTGTGTGTGTGTGTGTGTGTGTGTGTGTGTGTGTGTGTGTGTGTGTGTGTGTTCTTGGGTTGGCTTTTTTGTGTAGAGATGTGTGCTTGCAAAGCCCCAAGGGTGCGTTTTCTTGCCCAGAGAGCATGTAGGTTCGTCGTTTGATGTAAGTGAGTTATAGAGGGTGTTTGAGCAGTGGGGAAGCATCCATTGTGTTTCTCTGGTGTTGTTTCCCTACCCCTCCTTCTCTACCTTTTTTGCTTGTGTGTGCGGTGCAGATGGAGATGTGTGTGTCCCTCGGGCCCCTCTTTGTGTGTGGAATGGAAGTGAGAGTGTGGCTTCATGTGCGGCAGCGGTGTGTGACTTGAAATGAGCAATGAAATGCTTGGATAGCTGAGTGTGTGCATGTTTACACATCGGTGTGTGTGCAGGCGATGGTCTGCCAGCATGTGTCATGAGTTTGGAGAGTGAACTCTAGTGGATTGGGGTGTTTTGTACACCCTGGGCTATAGAGATATAGTTATTTTTGTGTCGGGCATGCTCCTCCTTTACCCCTCTCCAGCGTTGTGTTTTTCCATTCTTCCATGGAAGCTGTTTTCCTAGTTAGGGTGGATCCAAGCATAAACGTTACTTATTCAAAATGTCCACCAAAGAACCTGCTTCAGAAGTTGAACTTGTCAATCAAATGAGGTGAGGAGGGATGGGAGATTTGATAAGTGCATGGGTGCACTTTGATCACACTCGCTAGATTGAAGGATGGGTAACTATGTCTTACTTGGTTTATGATCTTGGGTAAGTGAGCTCATGAATAGATGCTAACTAGCATATTTTGATGTGAGTCACCTTTCTTGTACTTACATGCACTATGTATATAGCATAAGAGCATTGCAAGTAATTGCAACATGTGAATGTGAAGAGGAAGATAAAGAGTCACAAATCTTGTATTGGAAACATTGAAATACAATGATGGAGAGATGTGGCCATGAACCACCGAACTTTGTCGGATTCATGTCTGGACAAAGTTGTAAATAGCTGGTTGGCAATACAGGATGTAAACAATGGATAAAGGCATGATGTGAGTAAGGGAGGGAGGGAGCGCTCATTCCTTTTCCAGTGGAAAAGAGTCTACACAAACATACTAAAAATCATGTCACTACAAAGATACAAATGCATCACATTGAAATGTGTTAAGCATGGCACTTGGCAACAAAAATTAAAGAGGCCTCCTTGCTAGCTTTTGCAATACAATATTGGTGGGTGAAAAATGTGATTGTGAAGGCTTTAGAGCGATGGTTTAATTGGTGGGAGCGATGAATTGCCCATTAGGGAGTAGCTAAACCAATGTTATAGCAATTTGTTCTTTGATTTGTATAGCATACATGGAAATAGGGATTCACGTATATATATATTGATTGTATTTTATTTATAGGCCAACAAGAGTCCTTGTGACAATGCTCAAATTCCAAGCATAGCCTTGTCAAAGAGCATCCATGCAAGTTGGCTAGCAGGTGAAGGTCGAGCACAAAAAATATCACTTTTTATGATGAATGTGTTAGCGATGTTTTGAATGCACATAGTCAATGCGCAAAAAGGTTGGGATACACCATATGCAGATATAGAGACAATGAATCCAATTCCAAACAAAGAGAATCTATAAATCCTACTTATATTACAAGTACATTGAAAGGCTTGGTTGCCAGCAGTCCCTTGTATGAGGAGCCTGTGATGGAAGGTGACAAAGGGACTTTGCAAAGGAAGAAGAAAGGAGGTGCAGCTAATACAAGTCCACATAAACCTTGATACATAATGGAGGCAAGGCAACACATACCAAGGGGACACCACGGAGTATACAATTTGATATAGAGAATAATGAAGAGATATATGTCACTAAAAATAAACCAGAAGAAAGCATACTAGCAGAGCAAGGAGCTTTTTAAACAAGCTATACCCAAGAGGTGAAATTGGTAGGCAAAGAGTGGGCCTTACAAAGTATGCCAACCAATTGCATGAAAAAATGTTTTGGTATGCAAGGAAAAAACATTGTAGCAAAAACCTATAGAGCTATCAAGTTGGGTTGGTTGCACCATGTTTTTTGTATGAGTGAACCTTTAAAGACAAGACCATTGCACAATGGAAATGGTTTTGCAACAATCATGATGCAATACATACACAAGGCATATAGAGAAAAGTTAACTTCTCACCCTTTGCTCCTTTGTTGTGGTCAGTGGTTGGATATTGGGACAAATTTATATAAGGAGAGAGAGTAACAACCTAGTGCAAAGTGGTTTTTAGTTTGTAAACTTTGCAACACCGCTACAAAACATCAACAATATGTTTGTTGCTTCTACGGAAGGAGGCTCAAGTAGCAAAAGGCACAAGTGGAGGCATGGTATTTCCAAAGAAGCACAAAAGAGATTGGAGTCGGGTGCATGCATGGTTGCAACATTCTTGGAAGAGAAAGTTGAAAGTGAATGACACATGGTGTTTTGAATCTTGATAGTAGAGAGTTTTCATGATGTACACATAAAGGGAAATTTTACTTGCACCCATCACAATTTTCAAAAGATGGAATATATACATAAAGCCTTTATAGCATGCAAGTAAAAGTATTGTTTGTTTCTGCACATACTTGGGCTTCAATCAAAAGATCACTTAGTCATTCATCAGCCTGCATTAACTCCCATTGACCTTGCATTTGTACTGGAGTAAAAATGCAACATATAGTGTATAGTGTAGTGAACCTAAACCCTAAATCAAGTGGTCTTCAACTATGCATCGAAGGAGTCATTTCTTAGGTATGAGTTATGGAATTACTTCTCTTCACCCTTTGAAGTCTTTTTGAATCCCCTCTCACTATAGATGTATGCTTTGCGGTTCAGATATTGCCAGATGTTCAAGCTCAAAGTTAGGACTTTTGGGAAACTTATGCATCTTTCTTTTGAGTAATGTCTATTTTTTTCGTTAACTTTTTTTGTCATTAGAAAAGGGTTCAAATTTAAAGTCAAAAAGCTCACAAAATTTGTTTTGATTGCAAAAGCTTGAAACCAAAAGCTCGCAAAAAAAAACACACTAATCTAATTTGAATTTCAAAACTTGCATTGTGTTCCTCTTCTGTGTAAGCATTCCAAATTCTGTCATGGTTTGTGACCTCGCCTTTGAGAGCCTTATCTTCAATTTTGAGTGCTTAAATGATTGTTTTATAAAACTTTGAACATGGGAGAGTGTTTTTAGACCTTAGGATGACCTATTTGAATAGTTCTCTTATAATTTTTATGAATTAGAAAACAATGTATTGTTACTTTTATTCCTTGTCAAAATGCTGCCACACTTTGTAGACTTGTCCCCTTAAGTCTAATATAGCTTCCCTTAAAGTTTCATGTCTATCTAAATCCGTTTGGTCATTGAAATGATGTGATGACCAAGAGTGGTGAGGTAGGACATAGACATATTTTCTAATTTGTGAGTTGGTGATTTGCTTAGAGAGTTTGACACTTTTGCTTGTTAGGCTCACTTCTTAAGGTTGATACCCTCCATGTCACAATTCAATTCCCTAATATTGACAAAAGTATGTTAGTGCTAGAAAACTATGTTATGGATGTCCGCCTTGGTAAACCACTAACAACATTTTTTATTTATCCTTTATGTTTAAAAAAAGATCTATGGTGGAGCTTTCATGGCATGCCAACCACCACTCCAATGATGGAATGATGTGTCTCCTTGCCCATTCACCTACATGGAGGCACATCAAGACTTTGTGGCTAGAGTTTCAGCTAGAGCCTTTGCACTTGAGGCTTAGGTTGGTAAGTGATGGCAACAAACACTTCGGCACCAAGTCTAAATCATTGAGGACTTGTCCAATGGTGATAATCAACTACAAAACTCCACCATGGGAGGCAACAAATAAGGGAAATATACTTACTTTGTTTTTTGTGCCAGGGAAGTACAAGTGGAAAATATTGATGTCTACCTCAAGCCCCTCATCAACAAGTTGAAGGAGTTATGGAAGGGCATCTCCTTTGTTGATGCTTTGTTGATATTTCACTTTCAAAAGGGAGGAGAGAGGCCAATGTGAGGGGTATCCTTATGTGGATTATGCATGACTATCTTGGCCTTGGAGAGATTTGTATGTCGTGTTCATTCTTCTCTCTCTTTGTCATTTGCACTTTCAAGATTTTCTCTAACAATATAACTGCATGGATGTCTACATTGGGCCACAATGCATGTCCTACTTTGTGGGCCATCATTAGTGACAAAGCGGTGAGACATCTTGCATAAGGTAATATACCCAAACAACCAGCATTTCCTATCCCAAAGTCATAGAAAATGCAAGTGTCTAAAAAATGAAAAGACACCTCTAAAGTGCATAATGGAATATTGGGCATGCATTTGGGAAGAGCACTATAGTAGTGATCCATCTTCATCTACTGCACAAAAAGTTATATCAAGATACTCCATATTTTTAAGGCTTCCATATTGGAAGGACTTAAAAACACAACACCTCTTGGATTCCATGCACATATTCAAGAATGTTGCTCACACATTTTGGAACCACATTATGGGCAAAAGAGACTCACTGGGGATGAGAAAGGATTTGAGGGCCTTGAAAAGTCTCCCCACTCCACATCGAGACTCTAATTGAGAGATTCTGTTTCGTAAATTCCCATGGAGTTTAACCAATCATGATCTTGAATGAGTGAAGGGTTCCACAGTCTCCATTCACACACCAACATGATACATCAGATCACTAACGAGAGCTTTCACAAAGGCAAAGAAAGGTGGAAGCATTCAAATGTATGGGTTGAAGTCTCACGATTGGCACAAGATGTTATAGGTAATTCTTGATTTTTTTTGTTTTTCCTATTTCAATTTAAATGTTGAAAATTGTGTATGAATAAAACAATATCTTGCCTCAATCTTTTCACATTGTAGCTTATTTTGCATGTGTGTATGTGTACACATGGGCAAAAATAGACTCAAAATGCCACATCAACGATGGTTCTATTGACAAGGAGGGCTGAAAGCATTTCACCTCTACAGCATAGCCTTCTTGGAGCTTGGAATGAATTAAATTAACTAAATATGCCAAGCGTGCATAACACTTCTATATAAAAAGGAGAAGAGGGGGGGGGGGGGAAAGGAAGGGGGGAGGTGGTTTGTAGATGACCAAACACGTTTCGCTCTTTCAAGAGCTCATCAGTGGTGTTTCTAGGGAGATTGGAGAATGGTAAAGAAGCTTTGGAAGGGAGTAGGAGGTTATTTAAGAAAGGTGAGTTTTAGGAGATGTTGTTTGTAACTTAACAGGATAGGGTATAGCTCTATGTGTAGCCATTTAGATACGTTCTCCAAAAAATGTCCATTATAAGCACAAATGGGTCTTGCAACAAGGTATGTTTTTGTAACTTAGGGAGGAAGTAGATCTGGCAGGGTTTAAAAGGTTTCAAGAGGGGTGCAAGGATGAAAGCACGTTGTTCCATGGGGAGGAGGGTGTGTCTATGGATGATGGTAGAGAGGAGAGAGACTAGGTAGTTGTGAGAAGGTGGGGTGGTTGGTTGATAGGTGATGGGGTCATTGAGTTGTCTTAGTGCCTCATTCTCATACCATTCCTTTAAGAGAATACTAAGACCAAGGTTTTTGTAGGCGGGTTGAATGACAATGGAGTTGTCTTGTGTGAGAGATTTGAGGGCTAGATGTACAAATTTAGGAGGTTTGGAGCAAGAAGTGTTGTAAAATTCCAATTTTTGTTTAAGGTGATGTTTGTTTAGTTTTTTGATAGTTACTAGAGAGGGATTCTCTTTGGGTGGTTTCCAAGCGAGGCTAGGTAATTTATATGGATATCGAGAGGGGGTTGTTGGGTATGCAAACCCTGTTGTGGGAATGTCCAATGTCCGTGTGGGTACAAGCCCTTTAGCATGCACGTCAGCTTTAGTTGCAAGTCAAGTTATTCATGGCAAGTTTTGTTATTTATATTGTAAGGTGTTTACACAAAATCAATACAAGCAAAGCATAGCGTGTCTTTTTTGTTTCCTTGCTATGTATCGAATTCTCTCTCTTTCTCTAATTTCTTTTGCACCATAGCTCCTAGCCATGGCACCTCAAAGGCTTCACCCCCCATAGCCACAGCCCATCAACTAGTATCAGAGCTGCCCGGTCTCGGCTTGGGTCAACACGGCGCGGGTACAGTCTCTTAGAGAGAAGAGAGAAGGTTGAACAACCTGCTTCAATCCGGTCATAACCAGTATCAAAAGCTTCACCCTGTCCTGAGCATCAACACTCAACACACACTACTCTCATGCCAATTTGGCCTTCCTAGCCCGCTGTGAAGCAAACAAGAAATCGGCGCTATCGTCGACTTCTGCTACAGAGAACACAGCATTTTTTTTTGTGTGTTCACACTTTAAAAGAGGCCACCATTTAAGTTTTCAAGTAGAGAGTCACACCCTCCGATTCCGTGCTCGGTGCTTCTAAGCATAAGTAGATAAGCAAGGTGCCAATTGTGGTAGGCAAGTTGCCTGCACATCAAAATGAAGCTTTTGAAGATCTTGTTGACAACCAAGAACTTTAACAAAGATTTTCAAAAACGGCCAATCCTTCAAGGATTTGGTTGGGCGTAGCAGATAAAGAGCTATATTGGTCCTGTGCACATTTATCTTGGTACGTATGCAAAGATTTATCATGTTCAAGGATTATGACATGTTTGAACACATCGACAATTGCAAGAACGAAGAAGAATCTGCTTTGAGCCTACAGTACAAGTTTTTCACCAACTATTTTTTCCAGTTTAGTGTCATAGTTTTGTCAGCTTTTGTCTATTGTCAAAACCATCATAAACTTTCAGTCAAAGCCTCCTTCTACATTATTTGTTATCAGTTATTATCATGCTTGTCAGTTGTCATCATGTCAAAATTGTACGGGTTATAGACACTGCCACATAACAAGTGCTAAGACCACCCTTTCTTGTTTGGTTGGGTTCTGGTATGTCTCACACTGATGGTTGTTTGAGGGAAGTACACACACATACCTATGCTATAGTCAAGGGGGGGACTTCTACTCATGGTTTCAGGCGATTGGACTCTGCCATGGTCTGTATCAAGTCCATAGTCAGTGGTTTGGGCTTGAGGGAGGGGTTGTTGGGTATGCAAGTCCAGTTGTGGGAATGTCCAATGTCCGTGTCTAGCTCGTGGGTACAAGCCCTATAGCATGAAGGTCAACTTTAGTTGCAAGTCAAGTTATGCATGGCAAGTTTTTTTATTTATATTGTAAGGTGTTTACACAAAGTCAATACAAGCAAAGCATAGTATGTCTTTTTTGTTTCTTTGTTGTGTATCAAATTCTCTCTCTCGCTCTCGTTTCTGCTGCACCACAGCTCCTAGCTATGGCACCTCAAAGGCTTCAGCCCCCATAGCCACAATCCATCAGGGGTTTCTTGGGTTCTGAAGAAATCTTTAAGTTGTTATTTTCTACCTAAGGTTTCATGTGCTTCTAGGAGGGTTTTGGGTGTAGGATTGGGAGGAGGTGGGATATACTTGAGACCCAAGTTTAAGCATTTCTTTTTATTAAACGTGAGGGGGCATGAGGTGAGGTTGTGTACAAAGTTGAAAGAGATGGTATTATCAAAGGAATATGCCAGTTGCTTACCAAAAAATCTGAGTTTGTACTCATGTGGGTCGGTAAGTGGGAGCCAAAATTTTCTCGTTTTCCTTGGATTTTTGCATGTAGAGGCCGTGGCTCATCAGGTTAGGCAAAGTCGTAGTCGAGGGAGTTGAAGGAGAGGTATTAAGCATCCATAGTGTTGGGAGGAGGGGGGGCTTATTAAAGAGTAGATGCACCCATGAAGTTTGGTGTGTTAGCCCTAGTTCCTCCTCCCTTGACATAACTCACTAGGTAAAATTAATGATATTCTTTCATTGCATCATTCTCATTCACAATTTCCCAAAACATATAAATCATCCCAACCATATTTTTCTCTCATCGGTTTTAAACTAACATTACAAAAATTGTAGCTCACTCAAATATTTATCTCCAAATAGGTAGGCATTTTAATATCTCTTTACTTAAGTACAAATCTATTCATAAACACTTAGAAAACAAAATCTAGCTCTTTGCTTTGAAACTAACACCACAAACATTGACAAACTAACATCTCAACACTTCCTCTCAAACCTTACATCTCAAAATCTTGTAGTATTTCTAACTCTCAAACATCTCATACCTCTCAGACAATATCTCCACCATATCTCTCAAACATCTCACTTCTCTAGCTTCTCCACTCAACTTCTTAATCATCTCTGAGGTCCTTAACATATCTAACTCTCAAGCATCTCTCTGCTTGCTAACACTCCACAAAAATTTCTTACTTATCTAAACATCTTTCCACTTTGCTAACATCTTTTCACTTCACACCCTTTAGCTTCTATAATTTCAAACTCTACTCTTATGCACGTCTTTATCGATATCTCCTAAACACCAAATTTTCCTTCAATACAAAAATGCATTGCAATTTTGAAACACAAAACACACTAGACATGACATCTACTAAGTCTAAATTCCTTTATGTCAATTTTAATTTACCCAAAATTATGAATTGATTTTTCTCGTTCGACAATTCTGCTAAAATTCTAATAGTCAAACACTAAAGTTTTGCAAAATATGTTTGAATTTGAATTTCACTGGAAGTCATCATTCTTCCTACAATTGAATGAAAATATCTCGCATATGAGAAAGGATACACAAGGAAACTTCTCCTCAACTATATCTTATCTCACGCCACTCCTCACTCATTCTTACTCTTTACTCACTCCTCACTCTCCCTCGAGCTCACAGTTCTTTTTTAACTTCTCTCCTCACTTGATAACTTAAGAACTTAAGCAAATTCCATCAAAACATGGATTTTGTGTTCATCTCGCACATATATAAAATCATTAATCATCCAAATGGGAATAATAAAGACTCCTCAGTGTAGTCCACATATCTACTCATAAAAGATAGTACACTAGAACTCACACTCACTATCCATTGCATGGAATGACACCTCCTAGTTAGATGTATCTCAATTAAGAATGAGCTAGCTACTTCATATTACAAACAAGAAAATATTTTGTTTTATTTTTCATTTTTCTAAATCAAACATTCATTACTTAGTCTCCCCTATAATTCTCTCATCATTGAGCTAGAATGATATGGTTTAGTAATTCCTTGTTTCCACAAAACCTTGCAATATGTCCTATTACACCATAATATTTATACCCAGTTTGCCAATGTTCATATATTTTGCTATCCTGGTTCTCTATCCAACCTTTTCTAGGCTCTATTTGAAACTTTGTTTACACATTTTTTCTCCTAGACATTCTATATTCCTCTACTCTCTTGGCTTTGTCCCCTTTTGCAGAAGTGCAATGTACTGCCTAATTATCTCATCCCTCAAAATGATCACATGCAATAGAAATTCATGTTTATGTCTCTTATGCTCGTTGGAGAGGGGGAATGGGGGAACACGCCCAGCACAAACACAAGGGCCTCTCTATAGCTCAGGGTATTCACAACAACCCTATCCTCTCGGAAAACACCTTCAAACACACAACTCACATTGGCAAACCACAACCAACTCAATTACCACTGCTCACACACTCCACAAAACCACCACAGAACGCACACCTACTACCATTGCATGTCTCCACCCTTACACACACTCACAACAACTCAATCTCACTCTCTCACTCAAAACACCATCGGT
Organism: Adiantum capillus-veneris; assembly: GCF_014529385.1. NCBI lineage: Eukaryota > Viridiplantae > Streptophyta > Polypodiopsida > Polypodiales > Pteridaceae > Adiantum > Adiantum capillus-veneris. The sequence goes on from NC_140934.1 coordinate 154,699,496, forward strand.
CCGGGGGGGGCACACACTTCCACACAGCCGGCACCGGAGAGAACCATGAAAGCAGGAGAAAGAGAAGGGGGGAAGGGGAAACAATAGCAAGACGGAGCAACAATGACTCTATCGCACTTCACAAAACACATGTACATCTTCACACTGCCATCACCATGACCATTTACACAAGAAAAATGCAAAGGGCTGGACAGGCACACTCCTCTGTCCAAAAGCTCCACTTTGCAAGCTTCAAACGGCACCCAAAGGCCAAGAAAAAGTCCCTTAATTTGATCAAATTTTTTACTTTTATAGGGTGGGGGGTTCAATTTGGGAAATTGCACTTTAATTGGTCCATATGGCGCCCAATTTTGGCATTTTTTGGGAAGAGGGGCACCGCCTTGCTCTATATGCTCTCTCCATCTCTCTTTTGCACTTAGGGGGGGGGGGGGGGGCATTAGCGATGTCGCTATTGCCCCTTGGCTTTTTCATTTTTTTATTTTTTCACTTTCATTCTTACCCCTTTTGAGCTCAACCTTATAGTGTCCTATATGCTTGACTTTGACTCTCTCTCTCTCTCTCTCTCTCTCTCTCTCTCTCTCTCTCTCTCTCTCTCTCTCTCTCTCTCTCTCTCTCTCTCTCTCTCTCTCTCTCTCTCTCGCTCTCCGACTCCTCTGTGGCTCCTTTTTGCTCTTTGGTCCACTTTGGCCTCGGCCTTGAATCATTCTCTCTCTCTTTCTATTGCACTGCCCTTCACCTTGCCACCTCAACTCCCGGCCATCCTCGGTACCTCTCTCTCTTCATACGCTCTGCCCTGCTGTGGGAGCTTCCTCTTACATGGGGGGGAGGGCAATAGCGATGTCGCTATTGCCTCCCTTCCCTTCCTCAAAATTCTGGGGCCGCGGGACCACCCCTAGTCGAGCGACCACATCATCACAGGCCATCTCACCCTTTCACATGCGGGCGCGCCACCGCATCTCGTCGGCCACCGCCAAAACCCTCGGCATTTTCGCGAGGCCACCGCCAACCAGAACGCCATAGCCCACATCTCACGGAGCTCTCGCTCCTCTTCAATACCCTCTGTGGCGCCCCTTTCCAGGCCTTATACCTTGCATATGTGCGTGTGGGCAGCGCATGTGGGGCAAACCCATCCACCACGTGGCAGCCGCTCATGCATTCCTCTTTAGATGGCCTCCAAGGCTCAAAAACCTCACCCTTTAAACTAAAAAAGCCTCATTTTTTTGCTTGCATTGGGTGCTCTGCTATGCCTTGCCCAGTTGGCCTATGCTCCAGCCTTGGAGCTCGACTGAAACCCACCGTCTCCACCTTCAAATCATCTACCTTTTGCCCCATTTCGAGATCTTCAATGCCGTCATCCGAGGCCGCAAAAAAGCTAAAAATCATCTGCCACTTTCCTCTTGGCATTACCTCCCGACTTCGTCCTGCCGCATCTAGCTGACCTAGTGTCCGATTGATGTGCCATCGACTCGTGCCAACTCCACATGGTACATACTATCACCAAGAACCTTGGCGAGGCCAAAAAGATGCCAGATGGCACGTCCTCCAATGCGGTAAATGAGCATAGACCCGGCCCCCGAAAAAAATTCAATTGACCATATCTTGCTATCCATAGCTCCGATTCGCAATCCAAGAAGACAGGCATGCTCCACAACTCGAGCACTACACATGTACACACTGACATTAGCCCTGGCCACCTATCCCCAGCTGCCCTATCCGTCGAGGATCTGCTACACACTCCAGCCTTGAACTTCAGTATCTTGCTCATCGGGGCTCCGTTTGACAAGCCGCCTAGACAGACTTCTAGAGCACACTGAACACTACACTTCAGAGCACTGACTTGGCATTTCGGTCACCTTCATCTGCCATCCCATCTGGACCATTCCGCAGCGCTTTTGGCCTAAAAAGCCGCTTTAAGCATACATTCCCGCTACCCTTTGGCTACCTAGGGCCTTGGCACCTACCCTAGCCTTCCGCACTGCACTAGCATGCTGCCTCTTCCTGGCATTGACCATCTCCTAGCTTGGACCCAACTTTGGTTGCACCATCATTGCCCACCCCCTCGTTGAACATTTATGTTCAGCCACACATAGGCTTACTGCACTAAAAAACTGTACACCAAAAACACACTCTCTGTACACTGCAAAACCACTTGGCATATATACAAGAAACTAGCATCTTCTACCCGCCGTCTTTGCTCATGCGGGTTGCCCAACCCCCTGCTTTATTTGTCACCAACTGCCAGGGTCAAATACCTTGCATTGGTCTCCTCCGTCCACCTGCAACAATCCTGCATAGTGCCACACCAATGCCCATTTCCAACTGCATATCCAAACTGCCATCAACATGCTTCCACCACTCCAAGCATTTCTTGGCAAACTGCCCACTCACAACAAAGCACTTCGAAGAACACCAAATAGAGCACCTTCGTGCTCACCCTCCTGTTCCATCAACACTCGTGACATACCTAACCCACCCTCCCATCCATGTAAAGCTACATCCCGCACCTGCTCAACAGCACACTGCACAGCTACCTTTATCACCATTCCCTTTAACCACCACTCGCAGACCTCTTTACAAAGCTCGGACACTACCTTGGAATCCGCATCACATGTCATAGAGGGCACTGACTGCATAGAAAGCACCTCCTTCTTTGACTCTGCTCTATCCTTCTCACCTGCCATGAACTCAATTCCAGCATCGTCGAGCTCCTCCTCATCAATTGGACCTTCAAGTTCAATAAGCACCACCTGCTTGTCGACTGCAATTACGTGCTCTTCTACCACTACATCCTCAAGCTCTGCTAAGGAAGAGAGAAACTCGTTCTCTGTCACATCCTCATCGTCCTCTTCCATAGGTACCACTGCTTTAACCCTTTTGGCAAAACTTTGCACCTGTTGCACCACTATGGCATACTCAACTGCAAGCTTCATCAACATGGCCATTAGCATGGCACTGCACACCAGTTTTAACTGCTCTTCACACATGTAGGCCTAGACTGCTCCACTTGGTCTTCACTAAGCACCTCGGTTTTCACTTCATGCTGCTCCTCGCACATTTTACTGCCTCTTCACTCACATGTAAGAGGTCGAACTCATCATACCTGGATTGGGATGACTCAATCTCCCAACTTGTATCTGCATCCATAGACCTATCATCACTCGATCCAGTCTCCTCTTCGGTTTCAAGCCCAGGAATCTCCTCTAGCTTCACCGCTTCAACCTCGTCTGCAAACCGCACTCCTTGCTCTTTACCGCACTTCAATGGAGCTTCAACAGCTACACTTGTACTTGGCAGCACATCCTTTGTCCCCTCTGGAACCACCTGCACTTCCTCCACAATCGGAATTTCTCTAGCCGGCATCTTCGGCATAGGAACCATCCTATCTCTTAGTAGCCAAAGAAACCTTGGTTCTTCTCGCACCTGCACTTCTCTTTGCATCACCTGCGGCTCCGCTACCACCGCATTATACTCCCTTGGCTTCACCACACTTGGCAAACCCTGCCTAGCCTCGCGCTTCTTCAAAATCTTTTTGGTTCACCCTCTCGCTAGAGCTACCGCCTCCTCATACAACATTAGGCCATCTACCTCCACTTTATCTTGCACTTCCACATGCAGGAAATCCATGAATTTACACAATTTCAAAACATGGGCATTTTCAGCAGTTACCTTGATTAACTTCCCCCAAAGGGCTTTGAACTCCCACTCGAATGCTTGAAAATTTCCCACCAAGCTTTGCTTCAAACCATCCAACTTCCGCTTTACTTCATCCAGCTGCGCATCCACAACAAATCTTCTCCGAAAATCCATCTCTAGGGCTTCACAATCTACCTTTTCTTCATCACCAAGGCTATCAAACCATAGCCTCGCTTTACCACGAACCAGGAGCGGGAACACGTGTACCGCACCATCTTCTCTCGATAAACCTCTTTTCAACACGAAAGTCTTGAAGCCAAGTTTTCACATCTTCAACCCCAGTGAAAATGGGAAATCCCGTTCAAGCCATCACTAGCAGCACCTGCTCTTCAAAGGTTGCACCTTTGGCATCATCAAAATCACTGCTTCAACATCAAGTAGGAGCATCAGCATACTCCTCAGTGGGGGCACCAGAATATGGAGAGGGGGAATGGGGGAACACGCCCGGTACAAACACAAGGGCCTCTCTACAGCTGAGGGTATTCACAGCACCCCTATCCTCTCGGAAAACACCTTCAAACAGACAACTCACATTGGCAGACCACCGCTTGCTCGATTACCACTACTCACATACTCCACAAAACCATCACACGATGCACACATACTACCACTGCCTATCTCCACCCTTACACACACTCACAACAACTCAATCTCACTCTCTAACTCAAAACACCATCGGTCCGGGGGGGGCACACACTTCCACACAGTCGGCACCGGAGAGAACCATGAAAGCACGAGGAAGAGAAGGGGGGAAGGGGAAACAACATCAAGACGGAGCAACAATGACTCTATCGCACTTCACAAAACACATGTACATCTTCACACTGCCATCACCATGACCATTTACACAAGAAAGATGCAAAGGGCTTGACAGGCACACTCCTCTGTCCAAAAGCTCCACTTTGCAGGCTTCAAACGGCACCCAAAGGCCAAGAAAAAAGCCCTTAATTTGATCAATTTTTTACTTTTATAGGGTGGGGGGTTCAATTTGGGAAATTGCACTTTAATTGGTCCATATGGCACCCATTTTTGGTATTTTTTGGGAAGAGGGGCACTGCCTTGCTCTATCTGCTCTCTCCTTCTCTCTTTTGCACTTGGGGGGGGGGGGGGGGCATTGGCGATGTCGCTAATTGCCCCTTGGCTTTCCTCATTTTTTTATTTTCTCACTTTCATTTTTACCCCTTTGGAGCTCAACCTTATAGTGTCCTATATGCTTGACTTTGACTCTCTCTCTCTCTCTCTTTATCCGACTCCTCTATGGCTTCTTTTTGTTCTTTGGTCCACTGGGCCTTCACTTTGGCCTCGGCCTTGGATCATTCTCTCTCTCTTTCTATTGCACTGCCCTTCACCTTGCCACCTCAACTCCTGGCCATCCTCGGGACCTCTCTCTCTTCATTCTCTCTGCCCTGCTGTGGGAGCTTCCTCTTACATGGGGGGGAGGGCAATAGCGATGTCTCTATTGCCTCCCTTCCCTTCCTCAAACTTTCGGGGCCGCGGGACCACCCCCTAGTCGGGAAGCCACATCATCACAGGCCATCTCACCCTTTCACATGTAGGCGCGCCACCGCATCTCGTCGGCCACCGCCAAAACCCTCGGCATTTCCGCTTAGCGCAGCGCCTGGGGCCGCCGCCAACCAGAACGCCATAGCCCACATCTGACGGAGCTCTCGCTCCTCTTCGATACCCTCTGTGGCGCCACTTTCCAGGACTTATACCTTGTGTATGTGCGTGCAGGCAGCGCATGTGGGGCAAACCCGTCCACCACGTGGTAGCCGCTCATGCATTCCTCTTTAGAATGGCCTCCAAGGCTCAAAAACCTCACCCTTTAAACTAAAAAAGGCTCATTTTTTTGCTTGCATTGGGTGCTCTGCTATGCCTTGCCCAGTTGGCCTATGCTTTGGCCTTGGAGCTTGAGTGAAACCCACCGTCTCCACCTTCAAATCATCTACCTTTTGCCCCATTTTGAGATCTTCAATGCCGTCATCCGAGGCTGCAAAAATGCTAAAAATCATCTGCCACTTTCCTCTTGGCATTACCTCCTGGCTTCTTCCTGCCGCATCTAGCTGACCTAGTGTCCGATTGACGCGTCGTCGACTCGTGCCAACTCCACATGGTATATACTATCACCAAGAACCTTGGCGAGGCCAAAACGTTGCCAGATGGCACGTCCTCCAATGCGGTCAAATGAGCACAGACCCGGCCCCCGAAAAAAATTCAACTGACCATATCTTGCTATCCATAGCTCCGATTCGCAATCCGAGAAGACAGGTATGCTCCACAACTCGAACACTACACATGTACACACTGACATCAGCCCTGGACACCTATCCCCAGCTGCCCTGTCCGTCGAGGATCTGCTACACACTCCAGCCTTAAACTTCAGTATCTTGCTCACCGGGGCTATGTTTGACGAGTCGTCTGGACCGGCTTCTAGAGCACACTGAACACTACACTTCAAAGCACTGACTTGTCATTTCGGTCACCTTCATCTTCCATCCCATCTGGACCATTCCGCAACACTTTTGGCCTAAAAAGCCGCTTTAAGCATACATTCCCGCTACCCTTTGGCTGCCTAGGGCCTTGGCACCTGCCCTAGCCTTCCTCACTGCACTCACATGCTGCCTCTGCCTGGCATTGACCGTCTCCTAGCTCGGACCAACTTTGGCTGCACCATCATCATCATCACTAACATGTTCTATGTTCTTCTATTGGTTTCTGAAATTCATTCAATGCTAAGGCTTTTTCTATATTTTGCTGCTCACAAAACATTATTCTCAGAGGTAGAAGAACCTGACACAATTTCAATATGAAAGTGCTCATATGCAAAGTCCTTCGTACATGCATCCTTACAAGTAACTATACTTTCTATGCTATATTCCACCAAAAGGAAAGTACACCTCCCTTGTTTACTATAACACACACCACTTAATTCATAGGGTATTAAAGTTTCAAAATAAATTTGCTGAAATATTTGTAAATGCTCCCTATCAAGACACACTTCTAACAAGGCTTGTCTTTTCTCGATATCTATCAATGTAGCTAAGTTATCATCCACTGGATCTCTTTCCTTTTTGCACACATCTCCTAATAAACATGGATTCTCAATAGAAATTTCTAGTTGCTTAGTGATGGATTTACTAGTATTATTAGTACAATGATACCTTGGACGTTACAGTTTCACTCTCATACAGCCTCTCATCATTGCAAAGGACTTGAGATCCTAATCTAAGCTGCTTACACTCATAAAACTCCTCTTTCATTACCCTAATATACTCACTCATAGTTTCCACTTCCTTAGTAGGAGATCTATGGTCTTCCTCTAAAATCTGACAAGTTTCGTCTATTGGTTCTTTTAATTGAAAGATATCATTTTGAATAAAACTACTTCCTAATATTTCTACTCTTTAATATTATGTTTATCTTCCATCAAAGCTTTGCCTTTCTCTAATTCTAATATAGTTATTTTCTTCATTGTATGTATCGTTGATATTTTTGCTATTTCACATTCAGCACTTAATTGGTTTTGTGAAGATTCAACATTACATCTCAATTCCTTAACAAGTTCAGATTGGTTATATATGGTTATTTCTTCCTCTATTGTCATATTGAAACAATTTACCATCTCAGAGTAAGGAATACCTAACTAGGAAAACCTAATTTTCAAGGACACTAGTGCACTTTGTTATTCCTAATTATCACTCACAACCAAACATCCACGGCTTTTTAAGTGCAAGGACCCTATGGGAATGTTTACGTGTGCTCACTCAGCAACTTACTTATAAACTTTTAATATCTTGCTCTAGGGCTCCAGGTCAAACCCAAGTGCAGTCAGCATGCAAAGTCTATGCACCAGGGTGCCCCATAGCTTTAATAGCCAGCCGTCTCTCAGCAGTCACACGAAAAATCAATGTGCCTTCCAAGTCTTTCTAACGTAGTCCAACTATATCTAATTTATACTCATTTCCCAATATGCATTCTCAATCTACTAAAACCAAGTGCAAAACACATAGTAATGCATTGCAAACTCCACTTTTACGAGCATTTATTTTTGACACACATCCCAGCCAAGACCATATATATGTATATCTTTAATATCTCAACATCTCATTTCAAAAACATTTTTTTATTGCAATGACCATAGACACCAGATTACATATTGAAAAATGATTACCTTCCTAGTCAAATAGTCCAACTCCCTAACATGCACTATTTCCTCATGTATGTGTCTCTAAATATGCTATTTACAGGCGTGCATGAAGATCTCAAGAGTTCACCAAGACCTAGGGCTAAGCAAAGTCAATAAAGGAGTTACAAAGGTCATCAAGAGATTTGGATTCTTAAGTCTTCCAAGGCTTCGGATTAAAATCCAGATGCGAACCTCGAACAAAGACCTACAACAACCTCAAATACTCCTTACAACAAGCCAGATTGGAGAATCAAACGGACAATGGACTCTTCATAGTAAAAGAAGGAAAACTCAACCAACAAAGCTGAAAATTACAAGATAAAATAGGTATGGCAAAAGAAACCTTCAATGCCAACTTGGTCCTTCAATAATCCTCTTTTTGAGGATTCAAGCTTATTTTTACCTAAAGAAATGTTTGTAGTAAGCATCAGAAATCAGAAACAAATTTCACATCAGAAACAAATTTGGACCAATAAAGATCCTACAGCAGAATGAACCTCATCAAAAAATTTAACGACACGTGAAACCATATATCTCATCAACAACCAATCAAAAACCTTCCACATCCTCCACGGACACTTTTCAATAGTGCTTGAGGACGGGCACTAAAATTGGAAGGGGGAAATGTTAATTGAGCCGGTCCTCAACTGTTGTCATGTTCTCTAAACTCTCTCGTGCAAAAGTATTGTTCATGCCAAGTTAACTAAGAAATATTCTTATGTTGCTACCATCAATTAAGTTCACCCTCTATGCTCTCAAAGTAGTCTCACAAAAATGTTCTCTCTAATTCTCTTAATTTTTCTATTCTCACAAAAATGTTCTCTATAATTCTCTTAATTCTTCTACTCTCAAAGTTCATAGGCCATTTCCATTAGATTGGTATCAGAGCCCTCCAAAGGTTAGTGTTAAAAGTCTTTTGGCCTTAGGTAAGCTAGGGTTGTGCTTGAGGTGGGAACCCGGCCCAAGCTTGAGGTGCTTCTCGTGATTGCCAAGTAGGGAGCTTGAGGTGTTGTCCAGTATGAGCTACACGGGGGGGGGGGGGGGGGTCAACCAAAGCAAGAAGGGGGACTGCTTGACGGGTATGCTCTCACACACACACTCACACACACTCTGATTGTATGAAGTGCAAAGTGTAAGAGTTCCATCTCCTTCTCCAAGCTAGTAGAGAGGTTGAGAGCCTACACCACCAACACTCTCGGCTATGGAATGCAAATCCAACCAAGAGCCATGCTTCAATGCTTAAGCTTGTCATCTTCTCCATCTTCATTACTATGCTATTATGTATTCTAGCAAGAAGATCGATGATAAGTGAGAAACTATTTCTTCTTCCTCTTCCCTACCCTTATTCCCCGCTAGCTCTCTACACCTTCAAAGGTGTTTGAGGCCTTGGGACTCAGGCTTGGGATAGTTAATGCTTTTTGCAAAGTTGATGTTAGGCTCGTGATGCATGAAACTTTCCATCTTCATTGCATCACCTAGGTCACAAGGAACACAAAGATTGTATTGTGCCAAGTCTCTCTTGATGGGAGAATCTATAATACAAATGTCTATTGGAGGGGGGACCGGCTCCAGATAAATTCGGTCCTCAACTGTTGTCATGTTCTCTAAACTCTCTCTCTTGAAAATTATTTTTCATGCCAAGTTAACTAAGAACTATTTTTATGTTGCTACCATTAGTTAAGTTCACCCTCTATGCTCTCAAAGTAGTCTCACAAATTCTCAAAGTTCATAGGCCATTTATATTACTTTGGTATCAGAGCCTTTCAAAGGTTACTGTTAAAATTCCTTTGACTTTAAATAAGCTAGGGTTGTGCTTGAGGTGGGAACCTAGCCCAAGCTTGACGTGCTTGTGGGAACACTACCCAACCTTGAGGTGCTTTGTCGTGCTTGCTGACTAAGGTGCTTGTGCTCCACAAAGTCAAAGCATCCCTACAAGAGAGAGGGCGAGCCCTAAAGCTAGGGGGATGAGAGAGAACACACACACACACACACACACACAAGATATGCCAAGCCTCAAGAGGCAGCAAGGACACATGTTAAGCCCTACCCATGTTGCCCTCATGGTGTGCCTAAAGCCTATTGGTTGGCCTCCTAAGAGGTCCAATGATAAATTAGTTAATTTAGTTAATTGTTTTGGCATTTATCAAGTCCTCTCTCTCATAGGGGAAAGGGGGACACTTGTCCCAAGATTACCCTTGTTGCTTGATATGCATTCTGCATGTGATTGGTCAGGCTTGAGGGGTCCAATGAGCTTCAAGCATGAGCTACAAGAAGGGGTCGACCAAAGCAAGAAGGGGGGTTTCTTGAGGGGTATACTCTCTCACACACACTTTGATTGTGTGAAGTGCAAAGTGCAAGAGCTCCATCTCCTTCTCCAAGCTAGTAGAGAGGTTGAGAGCCTACACCAACACTCTTGGCTATGGAATGCAAATCCAACCAAGAGCCATGCTTCAATGTTTAAGCTTTTCATCTTCTCCATCTTCATTACTATGCTATTATGTATGCTAACAAGAAGAGTGATGATAAGTGAGGAACTATTTCTCTCTCCTATGGAATATTTCTTCTTCTTCCCTACCCTCATTCCCTGCTGGCTCTCTTCACCTTCGAAGGTGTTTGAGACCTTGAGACTGAGGCTTGGGATAGTTAATGCTTTTCGCAAAGTTGATGTTATGCTCGTGCCCGGGGCAGTCACTTATCAAAAGACCCCTATAGCATGTGCGTTCAAGAGGTAATTAATAATACCCCAATATACATACTATACTTACACTGTGAACCTATTTAAAAAACCCTCACCCCCCTCTGTATGTATACATTTTTATACATTTTGGTCTTTTAATAATCCTCTCCGGTTAACTCACATGATATCATACACATTCTAAAAAGTGACCGCCCCGGGTGCTCATGATGCCTGAAGCTTTCCATATTCATTGCATCACCTAGGTCACAAGGAACACAAAGATTGTATTGTACCAAGTCTCTCTTGATGGGAGAATCTATAATACAAATGCGTATTGGAGGGGGGACCGGCTCCATATAAATTCGGTCCTCAACTGCTGTCATGTTCTCTAAACTCTCTCTTTCTTGCAAAATTATTTTTCATGCCAATTTTACTAAGAACTATTTTTATGTTGCTACCATCAATTAAGTTCACCCTCTATGCTCTCAAAGTAGTCTCACAAAAATGTTCTCTCTAATTATCTTAATTCTGCTATTCTCAAAGTTCATGGGCCATTTCCATTACATTGGTATCAGAGCCCTCCAAAGGTTAGTGTTGAAAGTCCTTTGACCTTAGGTAAGCTAGGGTTGTGCTTGAGGTGGAAACCCGGCCCAAGCTTGAAGTGCTTGTCCTGCTTGCCGACTAGGGAGATTGAGGTGCTTGTGGGAACACTACCCAACCTTGAGGTGCTTTGTTGTGCTTGCTGACTAAGGTGCTTTTGTTCCACAAAGTCAAAGCATCCCTACAAGAGAGGGGGCGAGCCCTAAAGCTAGGGGATGAAAGAGAACACCCACACACACACACTCACACACACAAGATATGCCAAGCCTCAAGAGGCAGCAAGGACACATGTTAAGCCCCTACCCATGTTGCCTTCGTGGTGTGCCTAAAGCCCATTGGTTGGCCTCCCAAGGGTCCAATGATATATCAGTTAATTTAGCTAATTGTTTTTGCATTTATCAGGTCCTCTCTCTCATAGGGGAAAGGGGACACTTGTCCCAAGACTACCCTTGTTTTTTTATATGAATTCTGCATGTGATTGGTCAGGCTTGCAGGGGTCCAATGAGCTTCAAGCATGAGCTACAAGGGGGGTCGACCAAAGCAAGAAGGGGGGTTTCTTGAGGGGTATACTCTCTCACACACGCTCACACACACTCTGATTGTGTGAAGTACAAAGTGCAAGAGCTACATCTCCTTCTCCAAGCTAGTAGAGAAATTGAGAGCCTACATTAACACTCTTGGCTATGAATGCAAATCCAACCAAGTGGCATGCTTCAAAACTTAAGCTTGCCATCTTCACTAATGTGCTATTATGTATGCTAGCAATAAGAGTAATGTCAAGTGAGGAACTATTTCTTTCTCCTAAGGAATGTTTCTTCTTTCTCTTCCCTACCATTATTCCCCGCTAGCTCTCTCCACCTTCGAAGGTGTTTGAGGCCTTGGGTTTGAGGTTTGGGATAGTCAATGCTTTTTGCAAAGTTGATGTTATGCTCGTGATGCATGAAGCTTTCCATCTTCATTGCATCACCTAGGTCACAAGGAACACAAAGATTGTATTATACCAAGTCTCCCTTGATGGGAGAATCTATAATACAAATGCCTATTGGAGGGGGGATAGACTCCACATAAATCGAGTCCTCAACTATTGTCATGTTCTCTAAACTCTCTCTCTTGCAAAAGTATTGTTCATGCCAAGTTAACTAAGAACTATGTTTATGTTGCTACCATCAATTAAGTTCACCCTCTATGCTCTCAAAGTAGTCTCACAAAAATGTTCTCTCTGATTCTCTTAATTTCGCTATCCTCAAAGTTCATAGGCCATTTCCATTACATTGGTATCAAAGTATTTGGTTTCTCTTTTATTGCTTAAGAAGAGAGTTCCTTAAACAGCCTATTAATGATTGATATTGTTAATTATATTAGGGTAAGTGGGACTAAGATCTATTATCAATTTTGTTGAGCTCACTATGTGTGATATGGTGCACACCTTAGGAGATTTGGTCTTAATATTGGGGTCTTTTAGACTTGCCTACGGCCTTATCATTATTGATCCATAAGAAGTCCAAAAGGAGCTAGCCCTTGGCAACTCTACAATATTAGACCCACTCCACTACTCTCTGTAATTAATGAATTCAAGCCATGGGTGTAGATACAAGTGCTCATTTTCAAAGGCTAAGAGGAGTAGCAACTAAGGTTTTGAATTTCCAAAGCATACACTAAGTAAGTACTCAAATTTTGTTAACATGGCTGACAATAACCAAGAGAGTAGAATGAACATAGATAACTATGATTTTTCACATGAAGGTGCTAATGATGATGCCCCCATGTTTGTCAATTATCTTGTTACTAGGTTGCAGCAAGCTATGGGCAACTCTGCTTTGCAAGCCGAAGTTACTCAACAACTTGGCACTTATGGGATTTCCCTTCCTCTCCAAGAGGAGAGAGATCTTAGGAGGCCTCTTGAAGAGACCCCCAAAAGAAGACTCTCTCCCACACGAGAGGAGGAATCCAAAGAGCAAGGAAGTAATGAATACTAAGTTCCTCTGAAGATGTGGCTCCACAAAGACGGTGGTCTAGACGATCGCCAACTCCTTCCAAGAGGAAAAAATCAACCCACGGTCCTTTACCTTGTCACTCCAAAAGGAAAGAGAGGAAACAAAGGAAGAAAAGGGCAAGAAAGAGGTCACCCTTTTCTCCTTCTTCTTCACCTTCCTCTTCTTCCGACGAAAGCTATGGCTATTCTCTTAGAGAATATAAGAGGGGAGGACATCGCAAATCATACCCTGCATGGCGTAGGTCACAAAAGCTCAAGAAGTTCAAAGAGGGAGGAAAGAGTATCTCTTTTCTCACCTATGATGGCACCTTTGTTGCTACCGACAAAGTATTGGCCTTCATCTAGAAATTTGATGCGGCCTTTGGAGACAAGGGCTTCATGAAGTCCTCCAAGCTACACCATGTAGCTATACACATCCAAAAAGTGGCTCCTCAATGGTGGGCTAGCCTTCGTGGCAATGGCAAAGCCCCAACGACATGGAAAAATCTACGAGTTTCCATCATGAAGCAATTCCTTGCAAGCAATGCAAAGGACAAAGTGCTTGCCGAATGGTGCAGCTTGAAGCTTCTCTCTCATGAGTCTATCCACAAATATGTAGACAACTTTTGGGATTTACATCTCAAGGCTATTGTCTTCTAAAAGATAGACTTCACCAAGCAAAAGCAACAATTTTGTGTGGGATTACCTGAAGAGATGGTCGAGTACATCAACTCTCAACGGATTGGTTCTATCAGTGAAGTAATCCACCACACCATGGTTGATTTACGCATCAATTTCCAACAAGGGGCTAACGGAATGTCAAGCCCATGGAAAACGAGTTAATTTTATTTGCAAGTTAATCAATTTGTGTTTTTTGGCTAAAGGTGATGATTTTTTGAGTTTATATAAGCACTGAGCTCTCTCATATGTATGCTCTCTATGGTGGCATTGAGGAGAATCTACAACACCTCTACAGGGGAAAGATCATGTATATAGGTGCTAGTGAGTCTGGTCGTTGTCGGGGGATACGGGTTCGTGAGGCGAGCTGGGTCAGTACCGGGTTGCTTGCTATGGGAAATAGGAGAGACAAGACGCACGGCACAAGGCAACAGATCCTGTCAACACTTTAAATACTTAAAACTCGACAATCGATATGGTTTAAACTGCTAATGATTAGCCAAAGTGGAATTCGATTACAAATGTGTGTCGTTAACGGCACTGATGGAGTTAGGAGAGTTTAATGCTCTCGAATTAGATCAAGACTGTAAAATTTCCACTTATACTCGCCATTAGAGTCTTTATAAACTGATTAGGAGGTAAGTATCCGACAAAATTCCCTGCTTGATACCCTTGTATCTTCCAAATACAGTAGAGAGAGTTTATCATCTCTCCTTGCTTTCTCGAGAGTGAGTTTTGACTTCCCTTGGTTTTCTTGTCCTGCCTTGCTTCTTTGTCCTTGATTTGCTTTAATCATTGCATGCTTTGCCTGCACGATTTAACCTCGACAAGCTTCTCTGCTCTTGCTTGCTTGGATTGGAGATCGAGAGAGAGAGATAGAGAATCCTCTCTTACCTTGATTGGAGATGGAGAGAGAGAAAAAAAACTCGCCTTCTTGGCTTGGTTTCGATTGGGAGAGAGAGAGCTTGTCTTCTTGGCTTGGTTTCGATTGGGGGAGAGAGAGCTTGCCTTCTTGGCTTGGTTTCGATTGAGAGAGAGAAAAAAAACTCGCCTTCTTGGCTTGGTTTCGATTGGGAGAGAGAGAGCTTGCCTTCTTGGCTTGGTTTTGATTGGGAGAGAGAGAGCTTGCCTTCTTGGCTTGCAATCCTCCCGTTGATAGGCCTTCCCCTTATGCCTTTTCCTCTTATGCCCTCGTTGGCTTTTCTTATTGCTCTCGTGCTGCCCTTAAAAATACTCTCCAAAAAAAATTGTCCCCACCATGCAGTCATGGCGCCGTGACTGACGTGGCGTGGGAAGTCGGCTTGGTGACGTGGCAGGCAGCGGGGTCGATCATCGCGACCAAATCAGAGCGCACGGCGCTGCTGAGGAGAAACCGCTTCATCACGGAGCCCATCCGAGCTACGTTGTGGCCTCTACGAGATCTTCTTCCCTCTCCAACGTTCCTCTTCGCTGCAGTTGAACGCCATGGCTTTCTTTTTATTTTCTCCCCTTCACACCCAATGGGCGGCCGATGTGTTAATGGATTCAACTTCCTTACTTTGGGCGGCCATTAAGCATGTCCCCTCGCCACTACCTTCACACTACCATGTTTGGCATGCATCTCAAGCAAGAGATGATTAGTGGCATGGTTAGCCAAGCCTACCAAGCACGAAATTTTTCCTCCAATAGCCCTTGAGTAACAATATCATCATGAATTTGATGCCCATATTGTCTTGCATGGTGATGCTTGCCTTCAAGATATAAGCGTACGTGATTGCATTTGTCCAGCTTCCTGGCCCTACCTCTGTTGGAGTTATCCCGCAATCATTGCATTCCAAAAGATGACATTCCGAACACGAAGCTCTTCAAGCACTTTTTGTACCACATTTGGCGCACATGTAGACTATTGTAATACTGCTCCTGGCAATATACCCTCCTATCAATGTACTGCATGAGATAACATCTCAGACAAGATTCTCCTCGACCACTCACTCTATTGCATTCCAAAACTTGATCGAGAGCCAAAATCTCCCAGATGGCACTTCGATCGAGCGGACCGGACTGGCACTGAACCGGCCCCCAGTGAATCTTTAAAGGCTGATATCTTGGCGACCGAGACTCCGATCACTGATTTGAAAAGACCAACGCGCTCCACAAAGTGAGCACTTCAGGCCCGTGCATTCATTTCATTTCTATCACCTCAGCTGTAGATGCCCAATCCGGTACGGATCTGCATTAACTCAAACTTCAAAGTGCCATAACTTCTTCACCGTAGCTCCAATCGACGAGCCGTAAAGACAGGCTGGTAGATCACTTCAAGCACTACAGTTCTAGATCATAATATCTCATCTGTGGTCACTGCAAGCATACTCATTTTTGGCATCATTGAGGCATCTGTTGGCCCTTCTAAGCCGCATCTGGCATACATTAATCATTAAGCTTGGCTTGTTATCAAGCCCTGATCACTGCTCACTTAATGTGTAGACTTCAAAGAAGCTTAGCTTGCATTTCTCTGCTCTTTTTCTTATCATGGAAGAGGAGCTGCACGACATCGTACTATACCACTTGTAAATCCTCCTGCTTTTGATAAATCAATGAAGAGCTCAGTTTCTACGAACATGATTTTTGTGAAAGAGTCCCTAAAAGGTCCTAATGTTTCATCAAATGTAAAATGCTAGGAATCAAGAAGAGTTAGACTTGTCTAATTTTTTAAAAGGATTCCAAGATGTGTTCATTGATGATATCCCTATGGACTTACCTCCAAAACGAGGGGATGATGACCATCACACATTCAGCTCCTACCAGGAAGCTTTCCGCCTCACAAGCCTCCTTATCGAGTTTCTCAAGCTCAAAAAAAGGAGATCATGAGGCAAGTACAAGAATTGATATACAAAGGGATGGTGAGGCCTAGCTCCTCTCCCTTTTGTTCTCCAATCCTTTTAGTGCAAAAGAAAAATGGTGCATATTGTATGTGTGTGGACTATTGAGCACTAAACCATATCACTATCAAAAATAGATTCCCCGTGCCTCGGCTAGAAGATCTGTTTGATAAGCTACAAGGCTCTGCCTACTTCAATAGGATTGAGCTTAAAAGTGGCGATCACCAAATAAGGATAGTGGATAAAGATATCATAAAGACCGCGTTTTATACAATGTTTGGTCTCTATGAATATCTAGTCATGCCTTTTGGCTTGACTAATGCAGTAGCCACGTTCAATCAATTAATGGAAAAAAAAATCGACCCTACCGCAAATTCACTGTTGATGATATCATCATCTACTCCAAGTCCTTGGAGGAACACGAGCAACAACTTCCACCATCAAAGCTCCAAAAGAGGATGCTCATTGCAAAGGATCGCCTCTCTCTTATGCTTTGGGAAAGGTAAGGGAGCATGATGCCTTCATCTTTTTTGACCTTGGCTCTACTCACAACTTCATATCAATGGAGTTGGCCACCAAGTTTGTCATTCAAGCTTTCAAGATGGGAGATATTGTAACGACTGACACCGCTTTCAAGGGACAGCAAGCCTCCATTACTCCCTTGATTGGGAAGTTGAGGCTTCACGTCCAAAGCTATGTCGACAAAGAAGACTTTTTCATCTCTCCTCTCCAACATGAGGATGCTATCCTAGGGGCACCATGGTTCAACCGCATGGCTTCCAACATGAAGTTCCTTAAGAGGGTCTACTTCACCTACAAGGGAAAGAGCATGTATAGAGATGCTAGTGAATCTCGTCATACTATACCTCTTGTAAATCATCTTGCTTTTGATAAATCAATGAAGATCCCAGTTTCTGCGTTTATGATTTTTGTCAAAGAGTCTCTAAAAGGTCCTAATGTTTCATCAAATTTAAAATGCTAGAAATCAAGAAGAGTTAGACTTGTCTAATTTTCTAAAAGGATTCCAAGATGTGTTCATCGATGATATCCCTATGGACTTACCTCCAAAACGAGGGGATGATGACCATCGCATTGAGCTCCTACCAGGAAGCTCACCGCCTAAAAAGCCTCCTTATCGAGTTTTCAAGCTCAACAAAAGGAGATCATGAGGCAAGTACAAGAATTGGTAGACAAAGGGATGATGAGGCCTAGCTCCTCTCCCTTTTGTTCTCCAGCCCTTTTAGTGCAAAAGAAAGATGGTGCATACCGTATGTGTATGGACTATCTAGCACTAAACCATATCACTATCAAAAAGCTGTTTGATAAGCTACAAGGCTCTACCTACTTCAATAGGATTGAGCATAAAAGTGGCTATCATCAAATAAGGATAGTGGATAAAGATAATATAAAGACTGCGTTTCGTACAACGTTTTGTCTTTATGAATATCTATTCATGCCTTTTGGCTTGTGGCTAATGCACCAGCCACGTTCAATCAATTAATGGAGAAAATTTTTAGACCCTACCGCAAATTCAATATTTATGATATCATCATCTACTCCAAGTCCTTGGAGGAACATGAGGAACAGCTTCCACCATCAAAGCTCCAAAAGAGGATGCTCATTGCAAAGGATCACCTCTCTCCTATGCTTGGGGAAAGGTAAGGGATCATTATGCCTTCATCTTGTTTGACCCTGGCTCTACTCACAACATCATATCAATGGATTTGGCCACCAAGTTGGGCATTCAAGCTTTCGAGATGGGAGATATTGTAATGGCCAACACCGCTTTCAAGGGATAGCAAGCCTCCGTTACTCCCTTGATTGGGAAGTTGAGTCTTCATGTCCAAAGCTATGTCAACAAAGAAGACTTTTTCATCTCTCCTCTCCAACATGAGGATGCTATCCTAGGGGCACCATGGTTCGACCGCATGGCTTCCAACATGAAGTTCCTTGAAAGGAGAATCTACTTCGCCTATAGGGGAAGGAGCATGTATATAGATGCTAGTGAGTCTAGTCGTATTATACCTCTTGTAAATCCTCTTGCTTTTGATAAATCAATGAAGAGCCCAGTTTTTGCGTACATGATTTTTGTCAAAGAGTCCCTAAAAGGGCCTAATGTTTCATCAAATATAAATGGTAGGAATCAAGAAAAGTTAGACTTGTCTAATTTTTTGAAAGGATTCCAAGATGTTTTAATCGATGATATCCCTATGGACTTACCTCCAAAACCTGGGGATGATGACCATCGCATTGAGCTCCTACCAGGAAGCTCACCGCCTAAAATCCTCCTTATCAAGTTTCTCAAGCTCGACAAGAGGAGATCATGACGCAGGTACAATATTTGGTAGACAAAGGGATGGTGAGGCCTAGCTCCTCTCCATTTTGTTCTCCAGTCCTTTTAGTACAAAAGAAAGATGGTACATATCGTATGTGTGTGGACTATCGACGAGCACTAAACCATATCAGTATCAAAAACAGATTCCTTGTGCCTTGGGTAGAAGATCTGTTTGATAAGCTACAAGGCTCTACCTACTTCAGTAGGATTGACCTTAAAAGTGACTATCATCAAGTAAGGATAGTGGATAAAGATATTGTAAAGACCGCGTTTCGCACAACTTTGGTCTTTATGAATATCTAGTCATGCCTTTTGGCTTGTATCTAATGCACCAGCCATGTTTAATCAATTAATGGAGAAAAGTTTTAGACCCTACCACAAATTCAGTGGGATCATCATCTAATCCAAGTCCTTGGAGGAACACGAGCAACATCTCCAAGTGATTTTTCAAGCATTGAGTGAGAATAAGCTTTTTCTCAACCAATAGAAAAGTGAATTTTTTCTTCAAGATATTCAATACTTAGGTCATATTATTCTCAAGATGGTATCCGTATGGATCCATCAAAGTTAGAGGTAATAAAAGCACGGCCTAATCCAAGGAATCTACATGAGCTAAGAAGCTTTATTGGTATGTGTGCATACTATAGACGCTTCATAGCAATATTTTCTCAAATAGCAGGACCATTACATGACTTAACAAAGAAGAACGTTAAGTATTCATAGACTGCTAAGGATCAAAATTCTTTTCACAAGCTCAAAGAGAAGCTTACCTCCCAGCCAGTCCTCATGCTTGTGGATCTCTCAAAGCCATTTAAGGTCCAATGTGATGCTTGTGGTGATTGCCTTCGAGCAGTCTTGCTTCAAGAAGGGCATGCCATAGCATATGAGAGCCGAAGGCTCAATACAAATGAACGAGTCTAGGACATTTATGAGAAAGAGCTTTTAGTTGTTCTACATGCCCTAGACACATGGAAGCACTATATATTGGGGACTTCCTTCATTTTACAAACTCACCACCAAAGTCTCAAGTACTTTATGACACAAACCAAGCTTCTCGACAAACAAATGAGGTGGGAAAACTTTCTTTCGCAATTTGATTTTCATATTGCTCACATTGATCGTAAGCACAATCAAGTGGCCAATGCACTTTCATGACGACCAAAAGTTGATGCGGTGTTTATAGCAACTCACAATGATCTATCTTCTATGATAGATGAGTATGCTATTGACCCTTACTTTAGAGACATAATGTCAACCCTTGCTTTGGGAAAGAAAGAGGAACCATTCACCTTGCAGGATGGTTATCTTCTCCACGGAAATAGGCCATGTGTTACCCACTTCCTTTGCGAGAAAGTCACGTATGAATCCCATACTCCTCCCTATGCGAGGCATAGAGGCATTCAACCTACTCTCTGAGGAGTAGAGACATATTTCTATTGGCCTACAATGAAAGTGGACATACAAGACTATGTTTCAAAATGTGTGGTATGCCTAAAGACTAAGTATGATAGTGGGAAGCAACCTGGATTACTCCAGCCATTGCCTATCCCAAATTCACCATGGGAGAGTATATCTTGATTGTATCTAGTGATCTGTGAAAAAAATTGTTAGATATTTAATAACTTCGGATTGACAAATTGTGGAATCACATATGGTTTGGAGTGTTGATGTGCAGGGAATCACGACTTTGCAAAAGAAGGCTAGACAAGGGGCGAAACCACTGTGTATGAAACTAAAGGCAACTTTCTAGGTTTAAAGTATCTATTCAATTAAGTTTTTTAAGCCCATATATGAACTTAAGATCTGGTAAATTTTTGGGAAACTTGGGTACCTTAGGAGAGAATAGGAGTAGAGTGTCCACGGAAGAGAGTGTAAACCAAGGGAGACCTTTAGAAACTATTGCAAAAGAAGTGTTTGACACTTACTCCGACTCAAGCTCCAACATCTCTTCTTTTTCAACTCAATCAGGAACTGGAACCTCACTCAATTTCAAGCATATTCTAGCCTTCTTTAAAACCAACAAGTACAAAGCTCAAATTTATTTGGATCCTAACAGGAATTTTGTTGTAAGGGTAGATGGCCATACCGTCAAGTTTGAAGAGGAGGTTGGGGCGAGCAAACAAGACACCTTCTATATGAACCGCAATGGGGTGCAATACCTCAAGATACAAGATCTTGATTCGGTACATAAATGGGGATTGTAAGTTGACACTCAAATTCCAAATAAGGCTTTGAAGGAAGTACCTATGATGCTAGAATAGAAGGATATGATTTGATAGATACTAAACCAAACCTCTGAAGTGCATACCTACTGACAACCCTAGGCTTGGAGTCTCTTGTTGGGAAGCCAACAATGTCATGGACTTGATCTAGACTCCCCATGCCAAACTAGGGCAATTGACACCCTTGAAAATCATGTATATTTTCAAGATCAAGGAGAAGGGGTTAGTGGAACTTCCTATCCACCTCTTTAGGGATTGTTATAACAACAATTTTGTTATGATGACTCTGAAAGAGATTTAATAGACCAAATATCAAGGACATTTTTTCGGGAAGTGACTATGGGAATAGTACCTGAAACCAAACAGAACGTAGGGCCAAATGATAGATACTATGAAACGCCGGCTAGAAGAGAGAGAGTGGATGTAGAACACAACCATAGAATCAGACCATCAGATTTTCAAAAATGGGTCAAAAAATATAGCGGGTCAGGGGATCCATATAACCACTTAGCTAGCTTCATACAGGTTTTGAGAGCTAAATGCATAACCGACTTCTAGACACAGTTAGAGGGGTTTGGAATGACCTTAGAAGGCAAAGCTTTAACTTGGTTCCCCAACATACCTCCTAGATCAATAATTGATTTACCAACTTTGGCAATGAGATTTGTTGCTGCTTGCTCAAAAATGGGAACCAAGCATAGTACGGTAGCTCAAATCTACAGTTTCAAACAAAAACAAGGAGAAACTGTCAGAGATAGTGTGAGTCAAATGAGACAATATATTGACACATGTCCAAAGTTGGACATATCTCCTCCAAGTGAGAAACCTTGACCAGACACTATTGCTCATAATGTAGAAAGTTTGGAAGAACAAACGAAGCCTCTAGAGATGTTTGGATAAGAACAAGTTGATAAGAAAAGTGAAGCACTCCCTACTGAAGAAGATAATGATACACCATCACATCAGAATGAAGCAAAAACTTTTAGACAAATAGAAAGCTTAGAAGAGATCGATTAATTTTTCAAGTATGCTCATGAATCTGTGGCCAGGATGAAAGAGGAGATTTATGCTTGACATCAATAGCTTCATAACATATATCAGCGTCTAGAGTACTCCTTTGATGAATCATTCTAAGAGGCCATGGATACAATAAAGAAGAAACTAGAAGAGCTGATAGCAAAATTTGAAGAAAAATTGGGAGTTTTAAAAACACAAAATCACCAACAATATCAACAACTTCAGGAGGTAACCAATGCATTACAAGACTCCACCTCCTTTGTTCAATGGCTGCAAGTCCAGCTCAATATTGCAAATGCTCAGCTGGCTATTCTACACCGCACGCACATCATTCTTAACCCTTGGAATTCCGATGCTAACACTTGTAGACCACTACCTTCTTAGCTTGGGATTCAATGTCAATAGCTACCCAAAGGTAGTATTCTCTTTTTGGTTTGGACATCACTCACCAAGTCATATTCCAAATAACCATGCCCTAGCTAGAAATCCGCCTGCTTGATCTTGCAACATCTTCTTCTCTTGCTAGTCTCTAGTTGCTCTTTGCCTTCAAACACTTTCTCCTTGACTTTGCAAGCTCTAGTTTCCACTTAGTCTCAGTTTCCCTTTCACCTCTTGCCCTTTTATTAGCCAAAACATCTATGTCCTACTTTTCCACACCAATAATCTTGACCCTAGGGAGTTCATTGTTATCTTGTCGAGCTAGTGGCTTTGGGTTCTCAACTTCCTGCTCCTTTTGACCATTAAATTGACCTTTCCCTCTACCTCTACCAAATAGCAGGTATATGCCTCCTATTCCCCTCAATGGATGTCGGCAATCCGGAGCATAATGACCCTCTTCTCTATAGTTGAAACACCAGCCTGCAATGGCCTAGCTCTACCTCTTCCTCCTCCATCACGCTTAACCGCAACTCTCGCATTTGCTCAGACAAATCCTAGATTATATGTACCCAGTACTATGGAACAGCTACAATACCTCGATTCCCATGATTCTCCTCTTAACCAACATCACAAGGGCTTTGTGGTTGAGTAGGCACCACCATCTCGTAACCCAACATTCCCTAATCGAATTTTCTTCTTAATCTTTCTAATTTTGGACGGTGCAATTTCCACTGCACCATTGTAATTCTTCGGGCTTCCAAAGTCCACCTTTTCTCGCATTTGGGAATGCAAGCACACCATGAATTTATCCAGCTTAAAGTAATCATCGTTAGCCAATTGCATGGGTGCGGCCAACTCTGCCCGACATGCTTCAAAACAATCAAGAAATAGATTGAAATTCTCATTTACATCCTATTCATGAGCTTGAAGCTTTGCATCCATCTCGATTGGAGTCACCTCCTTGAAAAAATTGTGTAGACATTGCACCCATAGAGCCGG
This sequence comes from Adiantum capillus-veneris, assembly GCF_014529385.1. Taxonomy (NCBI): domain Eukaryota; kingdom Viridiplantae; phylum Streptophyta; class Polypodiopsida; order Polypodiales; family Pteridaceae; genus Adiantum; species Adiantum capillus-veneris. The sequence goes on from NC_140934.1 coordinate 154,723,111, forward strand.
CCATGCATGCCTCATCTCGCCTTCCAATGCTTCGAACCACAATTTAGCTTTACCATGCATCACCAATGGAAAGTCTACATCTTACTATCCTTGTTAGGCATACGTAGTGAAAGCATATACAACTCAAAATCTGCCATCCACTTGTCTGGATTTTCTTTGCCTATGAAAATTGGTCCATAACTTTGCGTCACCATGCTTTCCAACGCAAAAAAATGTGTTTCTTAGTCAAACTAGGAGCAATCAGTGGGGGCACCAGAAGATGGAGAGGGGGGATCGAGAACACACCCAAAACACACACCGATGGCCTCTCTATTTCACAACACCCTTGTCCTCTTAGATACACCTTCAAACACCAAACTACACTAGCAGGGCCTCGCTTGTACACTTCCCAATGCACACACAATCGAGAAGATCACCAAACCACATGCATGCACCATTGTGGTTCATCTGGGCACTACCAACTCACAACACCTCTTACTAACTCTCTCTACACACCGACACTGTCGGTTTGGGGGGCACACACATCCATAGTTGACATTGACATCGAAAAACAAAGATGAGAGCAAGAGAAAGAGAGGGGGAAAGGGGGAAATCAACACCACACAGGGCCAAACGGCTTGATCTGGATCCCAAAACCCTTTACAACATTATGAGCAGCAAAAATTATGGCCAGCTCAAAAAAATACACCCTTCAGGCTCCATAAGCAGAGAACTATTCAAAAAACTCTCCCTTGGCCTTTAAAATGACAAAAAACCCTCTTTAAATCAAGGTGCCAGTACATTTTTAGAAATTTTGATTCCATTGTCCCATTTGCTCAACTAATTCAGCATTCTAAAGAGGGTAGTGCCCTTCAGTTGATCTTCATCTCTCTCTCTCTCTCTCTCTCTCTCTCTCTCTCTCTCTCTCTCTCTCTCTCTCTCTCTCTCTCTCTCTCTCTCTCTCTCTCTCTCTCTCTCTCTCTCTCTCTCTCTCTCTCTCTCTCTCTCTCTCTCTCTCTCTCTCTTCTCTTGGTGCCACATTTGACCTCTTTTCTCATTTACTACTCAATGATTCAATGTTCTGGCTGTAAAGCTTTGATGAAACTCCATAGCACGGGCTTCAAGATCCCAAACCCTCGACACGCTTTGACTGCCTTGCAACCTCGAACAACAAACCCAAACTTGGACAAAAATCATATGATCCTCCTCCCCAATGGTTGCCCTCCGACTTTGATTGGTCGTATCTTTACAGTCCGAGCTTCGATTGATGAGCTGTTAATTCCTATCGATCTTACATGCCACCTACTATCTCCAAATACTTCGCAAGCCCCAAAAAAATTCATGTCATGCCTACCAAGGCGATCAAAACACACCAAAATTGGCCCCCTTAAAAACTTCATCAGCCCATGACTTACCCATCTAAGCTCCAATTGATTATCCGAAAAGATTGGCATGCACCACAATTCAAGCACTTTGAATCAATCCACTTACATCAACTTTGACCATTCATCTACACCTACCTAATTTGTTGAGGTTTTGCAAAGCACCTATAACTTCAAACTACCATAAGTCTCATATCGTAGCTCCGATTGAGGAGTTGTCTCTGGACCAGTTTGTAGGGCATCTTAAGGACCACATCTCGCTGCATACTCTAGGACTTTGGGCACCTTGAGTAGCCAATCTAACTAGCCCACCATGGATCATTTTTTGCCTAAAATACCACCATAGACATACATTTTCATATACCCTTAGCTACCCTGGACACTCATAGATGCTTTTGCACCCTAGCTTGCACCTGTGAACATACAAACCCATGTTTGTGCTCATTCCTAGCTTCGACCATTTTTTGTTGTACCAATTCTTTTAAGCTTGCTTTTCTTCTGCTAGGAAATTCCACATTGCCCACGCTTGCAAGCTTTTCCAAAAAGCTTGACACAATAGACTTTCTTCTTCACTTGCAAACTATTGAACCTTAGTCTCTTTCAATGGGTGTTGTGCATGTGGACATGGTGATGATGCTGCTCCCCTGCGCTCTGATACCAATTGTGGGAATCAAGATGCTGGAGCATGCGTGGTGTGTGAGGTGCAAGCAAGGAGATAACACACAGATGTGAATGGATTTACCTCTCAACTAAGTGTGGGAGAGATCCTTATTCTTTATATGAGAGGGCGGTCGGACATGGACATGTGTCCAGTTTGGCATAAGGCACGCCGCCTTTATCCCAACATTTATGTTGCGTAGTACATAAGCATACCCCATCCCCGAGTGTAATATGTTTGTTGGTTTGTCAACTCTCTCTCTCTCTCTCTCTCTCTCTCTCTCTCTCTCTCTCTCTCTCTCTCTCTCTCTCTCTCTCTCTCTCTCTCTCTCTCTCTCTCTCTCTCTCTCTCTCTCTCTCTCTCTCTCTCTCTCTCTCTCTCTCTCTCTCTCTCTCTCTCTCTCTCTCTCTCTCTCTCTCTCTCTCTCTCTCTCTCTCTCTCTCTCTCTCATTCTCTCCATCGCTACACACTTCCACATTCTCGATTTTGACATGTTATTACAGCCTTTTGGCTCATTGATTGCGAAGGAGAGTAGAGCGAGGAGAAGAAAGCTTGTGGCAATGTGCAATGGTTTTCCTCGGTATGGTAGTGGTTTTCACAGCGTTCTAAAATGCAAGCACAAAGCAGCACTATTGAGCATGCCAAAACGCAGTGCAGCATGCTCAGTGCGACATTGTTCTAAAATGCAAATTCTAGTATGCCTACCCACCCAAGTGGGGCTTGAGCCTGCATTTTGAAACGTGACATCCATGAGGTGTGATCCAATAGAGTTTTGAAGCATCCATGCTAAGGAGGCCCCAATGATTGTTGGCTTTGCCTTTAGGTACATTTGAAATGTAGAACCCTCACAAGGTTGCAAAGGGCAATTTCTCTCTCAACATTTTGAGATACCAAGGAAAATTTTATAGGCAGGTAGGGTAGCCCCAAGTTAGTGGATTGTGTAGTGTTTTAAACAATTCAGTAGAACCTCAAGTGGAGGGAGCCCCTACTTTAATGAGGGGTGGGATGAGGTCTTTTGGAGATTTGTTAGGCTTGTTCCAATAGAATGGTGCCCACATGCTCAAATGCTAGCAACAAACTAAATGGTGATAACTATGCTCATTGCAATCTAGTCATGAGGCTTTCATTGACTCAAAAAGTCTTATGGGACATTGTTGATGACATGGAGACACTGTTACCCACAAGGGATAGTACCAATAGGTACACCAGACTTTAGGATGAGACGTATCCCATGGGATGCGAGTAATACTCACAAAGAAAATCTCTCTAGCTTTACAAACTTTGAAAAATGCCAATGAAATATTGCCAAAGCTCGTTGAAATGTTTGATCAAGACTCTACGATGCAAGTGGTCACCCTTCTTGGGCAATTTTTTTCCATCAAGTTTGAAGTTGGAAGTTCTATGCAATTTTTTCTAATGAAGGCAAAGGTGATCCATGATTAACTCTCGGCTATGAAAAGTACATTGACTAGTACTCAGCTAGCTACCTTTATACTTTTGGAATTGTTTCAGGAGTATGAGATGGTGGCAAGGACATTACGCTTGCAAATCACGAAAAGATGGAATTTGATGATCTCAGTTCTTTTCTCATTGAGGAGGAAGCCATCTTAATCACTTAAAGAAAGGTTCAAGTTTTTGGAAAAGGTGGAGAAGCACTTGTTGCTTTCAAAACATCCAAGAGACATTGTTATAAGTGTGGAAAGCATGGTCATTTGTCTCCAAATTTATAATATAAAGGCAAAGAAGAAAGATTGACAAAGAAGAAAGGCAAAGGCAAGCATGAAGAGGACAACAGTGACAATGATTCTGCAAATGCCAATGTGGCACAAACTACACTCGCAATAACTCTAGCCATCTAGTTATGTGGCAATTGTTCAAAATGCTTCAACTAGAGAGAGAGAGAGAGAGAGAGAGAGAGAGAGAGAGAGAGAGAGAGAGAGAGAGAGAGAGAGAGAATTGCAAGTGGCAAAGAGGGGCAATTAAAGCTCCCTATACATGATTTGGTCTTGTGTGTTGGAGCTCAAGGCACATGCATTTGGCAAGGAACCAATGTGACATATACAAAACACTATAGACGTGCACACAATCTATTGTTGTTGGCTGGGTAATGTATAGGATGTACTCTAGAGTTCATTGTCTTAAAAAATTTAGATGTGATGTGTTCAAAGTTCATGAATGGGGATTCTTGGACATAGTATGATCTATAGTTCTACTTTCTATGTGGCAATTGGTGCTCAAGATGGAGTTCTATTCAAGAACAGGTTTTTGGTTACATAATCGAGGTGTATCTACTTGAAAGGATCCTTTTGTAAGGTGTCCATGGTAGCATCTTGATCGACTTGTTCTTCCTATATATGTCCACTATGAGCCACAAAGAGGGACATATGTTAAAGTTTATGCTTCTCAAGTGAATGCCCAATGTGATCCTTGCAATAGTCGAGAGGGTAGAGGGCCTTGCAAAATTCTAAAAATAACATGGTACAAGCCATAAAACAACAAATCTTCATACTTGGCAAATCCAAGAAGCACATAATTGATGCTATACACGATCTGAGAGCAACAGAGAGCAAGAGAGTAAAAAAGCATGTACGAGTGCACCTCCTAAAATGGAGTCCTACATAAGCACAACGAGAGAGGACAGTTGAGAAGAGAGAAGAAGGACACAAACACTGGATGCAATCTCCCCCATGCAAGAGTGAGCATTTTCCTCTTGCACATATTTATTTATAGATTTCTTGAATGCTCAAAATGGATATAAAATTGTTTGCCCATACATAATAATGGTCATATCTCAAAAAGAGCACTTAAATAATGAAACGTCAAAATCCTTTTGCATAGCCCAAAGTTCACTCATGCTTTTACCACATGTTAGTTGCAATAAATAACTATTATCAATTTCCATTACATACCTCTCTATTAGGAAGCAGTTGTCCTCAGTTGCTAAGTTAAGAATTTGCAAATCATACTTGAAAAATATGTGTCTGAAATATCATGGAACGTAATAAAAGTTCATAAAGTTAAACAACAATTGCTTATGCTTGTCATCATCCACATACTACATATTCTAGTGTCCCATACCACAAGAATAGACAGTATATGCCATATCCTAATATTTTAGGATATCATTGGTCACGCTCATTGGTCGATAATCAATTCTCATAAGTTTCAAACCGAATTCCATAAAAAGTGTTGACAATCAATCATCATACATACATCAATTCCAAATCCAACCTGAATTCCAAATCCAAAATCACTTCCATTACATACCTAAGTAACAAAATGATACTAAGGATAGGTGGCCAACCACTACAGGATGATTTGTGATCGATGTTGCCTAAATCGGCAAATTAACACCAATAGTACGTGCTACCTAAATCGAAAAATTTGCACTTGTATCGTTGCCTAAATCGGCGAATCTGCACTAATATTGTTTAAAGTAGTGAATTTATTGTTTGTTGTTGTGTTGCCTAAATCGGTAAATCTCCACTCATGATCCCTAAATCGGTGGATCTGCATGATTATTTGGTGTTGCCTAAATCGGCAAATCTACACCAAGATGAGCATATACACACTTCCTAAATTAGCGAATATGTGTGCATGTGACCAGTGCACTAGAAAAGGCAAAAAAAAACCAAAACATTAGTACATGTTTGGGGCAAACCCTAAGCTTTTTGCTCAACAGTTTGGCGATAAACTATAAAATTTTGAGAAAAATTGTCAAACTTTTGTCAAGGTTTATAATAGTATTAGAAACAAATTTAGCTTCTCAAACACTGTTTCAGTCAAAATGACTAATAAGTTGTAGTATGATTTTCATTAGAAGAGGTATTTTCTAAATTTTAACATGATTTTTCTAATTTATAATATATTTTCTAAATTAAAAAATACAAATTTGGCTATAAAATTTTATACATCATACCTAATGCTCATATTTTTGGTGATAGTATGTAAAATTTTACTCCTACTTACAACCAAACCCCTAGGATTCAAATTGTGTCTTTAGTCAAATTAGCAATATTTAACCAAAAAACTTTACAGTGGTTGTCTGACAGCAGATTGGTGTAGGTTGGAATAGTGAGTGCGTACAAAGTGTTATCCATCATCCCAACTCACATGAGCTCTAGCTTGTAGCTTAATGATTAATCATCTTAAGAGTAATTCCAGTCAGTGCAAGTACAAGTCATGATGCTACATATGGTTGATTTCACAACTCATAAACTAGGTAAGTAAAAGAGCTCTTCTTTGTTGCAAAATTTCTTGAATGTAGGCATTTAGGTATATCTGCAAGGAGCGTAACAAGGAAATAATCAAAGCAATAATTTATGAAACATGTGCAGTAAACTGGGGAGATTTCTTTATAAGAAGATATTGTAAGAGGTGTTGTATAATATGGAGATCTTAAGTAAAAGAAGGGAATAGAATCTACACCAAGACGGTATATTGTATATGGCATTAGAGTCTAGAGAGAAGGTAACTCATCAAAGAATAACTCAATTGATTGACATTTGAAAAAAACAAAAGAGAACCAAAAGGAGGTGAGAATTTATCTAGCTTCTTCTCTCTGACGACGTTTGTTCTTGACGGTATCCATGTAGTAAGAGGAGAAGATGAATAGTCTACAATATGTTGGTAATAGAGATTAGCGTAAACATTAAAATTAAAAAAGTATGGGTTCCACTTTGGAAAGGGTACGAATCATGTGTGCTTTGGAAGTTGATGGTTAGTACCAAGCTGATGATGATAACCACATCAAGTATAATAAACAACTATAAAAATAATAACAAAGAGTGCCGAAGAAAAAAACTCCACAAATTTATAAGTGCCTTAAATTCTTAGCCCTCCAAGTGTGCTTTACAACATCAATTTCTAAAAGGAATCGTGCAAAATCTATGTAGTGGTCTTTAACATTAATTAGAAATCAAGCTTATAGTAGAAGTTTAAAAATCATGCTAGGATTGCTACATAGGTCATCTACCAAGGTAGATGTTAAGTTCTTTGCCTTTGTCAGTAGTCATTAGTATTGCCTAATTTTGATTTTTTTTCCCAAGGCTTCTATGTTTCTATGATACCACAAGTGTGGTAAATGCTAGAGCATAAATGATAATACCCTTCAGTGAACCATTGCATACTACAATCTTTACACACGTTGTTGGAAAACCCTAATCTTGAGAGAGATAATTTGAGATACATGATCAACAATTCAACACTTCACCAATATGGCACAATAAAAAGAAAAACTACCACAAACTCTTCATAATATTGTTTTCATTCAATGTCACTTGGCTACCTCATGATATTTTCCCAAACTTAGAAAATCTAGTAGAATTAATTGCTTCTAGTTTCTTGGAGCTATCCTCACTTCGGTACAATTGTTGACCTCCTAGTCCTTTTGCACTCCAGAGTTTTGTGCTTGCTACTCTCTAAGGATGAATCACCCTTTGGCAGGAAAGCAAATGGTTGGATTGTAGCCACATTCTATAGATCTAAAATCTCATAGGGAGACCCTTTGGACTAGCCAATAGAATCATTCAAAGGAAGCGTTATATGCTTTCCCTTGAATTCATCAGCTTTAACTACCATTCTAATGAAAGAGGCCCCATATCAAAAAGGTGTACACATAACAAAAATCAAATTTCAACGGGATCAAATGATCCTTAAAATTTTTGACACAGACCACCTACAAGAAGCCCTAAATGCATTCCTAAATACCAAAACCTTAATTAATGGCATGTGCACACACATGAATCAACAAATCAATTTGTGAGAGTCCAATAGAGCACCTCATGTGATGATCAATCCTCTGCTTTGAGAATCAATTATCCAAAACTTACACTCAACACACACATGCATCAACAAATCAATTTGTGAGAGTCCAATAGAGCACCTCTGTGATCATCAATGATATCACACAATCATCAATGGTATCCTTGTGTCCATACCAACAGATTGATGGAGACATGGAAGGATGTAGGAAAGGAGAAGGTTGTAAATCAAATAGATAAACCTTGTTGCTAGCTAGTCAAAAGTGAAAATGCGACACATATTAGGTGTGTGCATGGCATGTATGTCTGTGTGTGTGTGTGTGTGTGTGTGTGTGTGTGTGTGTGTGTGTGTGTGTGTGTGTCAAGTTTTGATATATTCAGCAGTGTGTTTAACCCGCACACTTATTTCCTTGCTTCCCTGCAACAACTTATGTAGCATTTTTGGAAAATGAACGAGCTTGTTAAACGCGAGATTGAGCATTTTCCACTATTTCTTCTTCGTATGGGTGCCTTTACAATGACATACATCCACCTCATGTACCATCTGGTTGTCTTGAATGCAAACCAATCAAATCTCTACATTGTTTGGAAGATATTCTTGCTTTTTGAACTGAGGTGCTGGATTATAGGGAGGAGGAGATCTTTGGCCATTGCTTTGATGCATTAACTTCTCCTCATAACCGTTTTTCCTTGATGAGCCAAAGGTTCCTTTTCCCTTCTTTGAGACCACAAGCCACCATATGGCGCATGCAGAGAGATTTAACTCTCTCTAACGTAATTGAATTTTTACAATCTTAATTTTAAAGCATGCTATTTTTATTGTTGGCCACTCGTCATGGAAAAATGCAACTACAACGGACAATCACTTGCAACTCTCTCTCTCTCTCTCTCTCTCTCTCTCTCTCTCTCTCTCTCTCTCTCTCTCTCTCTCTCTCTCTCTCTCTCTCTCTCTCTCTCTCTCTCTCTCTCTCTCTCTCTCTCTCTCTGCAAACATGTATTTATGGTCTCTTTGCAGACTAGTGGGGCCAAGCAAGTTGTAGATGATGCACATCTACAACTTGCTTGGCCCCACTAGTCTGCAAAGAGACCATAAATACATGCTTTGCAGAGAGAGAGAGAGAGAGAGAGAGAGAGAGAGAGAGAGAGAGAGAGAGAGAGAGAGAGAGAGAGAGAGAGAGAGAGAGAGAGAGAGATTGCATTATTGCCCACTGAGGTCAAATATGACCTATGGGACCAAAAACAAAAACATTACAACATATTTCTTCTAAGTGAAGTCATTACATACGTCTCAGTTAAGGACTAAGTGTCCAACTAGGGTTAAAAAAATATTAGAACAACAAGAACAAAACCCACGAAGGGTCAATTGAGGGAGAAGCCAGCTTGGGAGTTTGAAACTCCTGGATGATGGCTTTACCTCCTCGGCAAACTGCCCATTTTCTTGTTGTGCGCGCTTCTTGCACCTTTTGGAGTCCTGCCTTCTTTTGTTTGAGTTGAGCGGGTGTAAGATCTTCTTTGAACCAAAGTCTAGTGTCTTTGAGAAGCCTTGATTGTTTGAGGAGTTTGATTCGGTCCGCTTTGGTCTTGAAGGTGAGGATGGCGTGATTGGTTCGATGCTCATGCATAATAGTGATAATTGTCTCTTCATCCCATTGTACCATGGGGATTTCTGCTTGAATTAGGGGAAATGCATCATGGTACTCAAGGTCTCCCTCTCCTTTAATTTCTTGGAAGCCCACCAATGCGAACATTGAGAGCAATATCTTCTTGTCGTTGTCGTTCGAGTAATGTGGATGTCACATGATCCTCAACCTTGCGAGAGACAACTTCTTGCACCTGAGTCTTGACCTCCTTTGTAAGGGTGGTCTCTATCTCCACCTTGGCTTGAATGAACATAGCTGCCATATGTTCCATCTCTTCAGTTTTGCATTCCCCCATTGTGGTGAGATGAGCCTCAATTCACTGAGTCTTTGTTTTAACTCGTCATTCTCCTTGCAAAGCCTGTTGACTTCACACTGAAGGTTGGTGTTGTCTAGCTGTGGTGGTGTTGCCACAACTCCCGCGAAGGTGAGTTTCCCTCGAGACGAGGCCCGAGCAGCCATGCCCTCAATTTAGACACTGGCTCTGTGTTACATGAGCATGTGACTAGTCCCCTGTCAGTTAAACGACAATCGGGTGGTCTCCAAGCTGCAAAAGCCATCCGAACTCTACAGAGGACCTATGCCAACCTTGCTGGGAGCAGATCATCAGACTATCGCAATGTTGGATTATCGGCCTGTTGCAGTTCTGTCGACCTCAAGATTGTGGGCTATGGAGGCAGGAGATTTATGCACCTGAAACTGTGCTGGCGAATGGAGAGAGAGAGAGAGAGAGAGAGAGAGAGAGAGAGAGAGAGAGTCTCTTGAACCAATCAGCCTTGGCAATGAATAATTGAATGTGTGTACAATGGAGGCAAGGGGTTGCTTGTACAACAACCTCATTAAATTGCCATACCCAGACTTTGACAAATAAGTAAAATAAATACCTAAAAGCCAAACTAAATAATGGGATCACATTGGCAGTTTACTTGAGATGCCAAAACTCTAACACTTAGAAGATATGGGGTATGTGCACTCTCCCAACACACACAAGTATGTGCACGCAAGTATGATTGTACACATAACACGTACATAGCATGATTATACTCATTCATGCATATGACAGGAATGTGAAAATCTCTCTCTCTCTCTCTCTCTCTCTCTCTCTCTCTCTCTCTCTCTCTCTCTCTCTCTCCCCCCTTGGTCTCTACGCTTTCGCATCGTCACCTTTGACATGGTATTAGAGCTTCTTTTTGTAGCTCATGCTTGAAGATCCTTGGCGTGAAGGAACTATCTCGTGAGAGTAGAGGAATCTCACCACCAATGTTTCTCTCCTAGCTCTCTTTGTCATTGCCCACCGTAACAATGTTGTGCAGTGACGCCGGTCCCACCCCTTCTGCTTGCGTTTTGAAATGCTATTGGCCGCAAGCAGGCTCCCTTGGTGATGCCTCCAAGCTGTGTTGTCCCTATCAATTTGAAACGCTACCCTGATTGGCATCCCCCCTCCCCCGGCGTCGGTGATAGTTTTCTCTGCTGTGTTTTGAAACGCCCTGACGGTCAATGGTGCCCCCTTTTTTTTCATCATTGAGCCCAATGTTTTAAAATGTTCTGGGTTGTGAGCTGTGGAGGGCACCATTGGAGATCCAGAGAGGGATAAGGTGGCAATTGATTTGGTTGCCTGTCAGACGCGGATTGTGGAGCGGTTTGGGAGACGACAAGGCGAGCGACTTTACAGTTGAAGACAGGGATAGTAGAGGGTACGGAGCAGCTTGGGAGTAGCAGACGAGTGGAGTGGCTTCAAGATGCTGTAGCTTGGTACTAGTGTCGCCACCCTTGGAGTGCGAGAAGGTTTTCCGGAGTTCCAGTTCTTGCAACTTCATCATGGTCCCCCCTTCCTCGAGCGCCAGCAAAAAATTGAATAGCAATACGCTCATTGGAATTTGATTATGAAACTCTAGTTCTCATGGAAATTCTTATGGGATGTTGTCAACGGCTGGAAGCCCCATCCCACGAGGGATCCCTACAATCTATATATCCGCCTTCAAGAAGACGAATATCTCAAATCGTGTGTTGATTGGGATGCGGCTAATGCAAAGGCAATGTCGGCCATTCTAGAATCTCTTACAAAGGACCTTTCTCCAACCATTTAGACTTTGAAGACTGCCAACGAAATGTGGTTCAAGCTCGTAGGAATGTTTGATCGCGATTCTATGATGCGAGCAATCACCCTTCTTGGACAATTATTTGCCATCCACTTTCCACAAGTAAGTTCCATGCAATCATTTCTTATGAAGACTAAAGTTATTTATGATCAACTATTGGCTACGAAGAGTGCACCGATGAGTATCCAAGTAGCTACTTTGGTTCTCACAAAGTTGCCTAAAGAGCATGAAATAGTGGCTAGGACACTTTGGCTACAAGTAACGAAGGAAAAGCTGGAATTTGATGATCTCGCCTCTTTTCTTATTGAGGAGGAAGTCGTGTTGGTAACTCAAGGCAAAATTTAGATTTCTGAGACAAAGGAAGCACATGGTGAAGCACTTGCTGCTTCAGATTCTAGAAAGAGAAGGAAGTATTGTTGTTATAAATGTAGAAAGCGTGGTCATTTAGCCAAGGATTGCAAATCTAAAGGCAAAGATAGAAATTCTACAAAGGACAAAGGTAAAACCAAGCAACATGATAAAAGCAGTGATAGTGACTCAAGAAAGGACAACAAAGAGGACGTTGTGTGCACTAACCACACTGGCATGGACTCCCACCTTCTAGTCACATGAAGATCAGTGTCACCACTAACTTCAGCCCAAGAGAGGCTTGTGAGTGGCAGAGAGGGGCAAGAAGTGCTCTCTATAATTAATTTGGACCCTTGTGTTGGAGTTCAAGTTATTGGTATTTGGACCCGTGTCAGAGTTCAATGCAAATGCATTGAACTCATCTGACAGGGAAGCAGTCAAACGTCTAAACACTATGGATGGGAGAGCTAATTCATTGTTGTTGGTCGAATTATCGAGCAGATGTGTTCCACAGCTCATTATCTTGGAGTTTTATATTTTGGAAGTGATGTGTTCACAGTTCACGAATGGGGATTATTGTACGTAGTGTGGTCTAGAGTTCAAATTTTCTACAAAGGCAACCGATGCTCAAGATGGCATTATTCTCAGGTACAAACTCTCTCTCTCTCTCTCTCTCTCTCTCTCTCTCTCTCTCTCTCTCTCTCTCCTTGGTCTATAGCTTTTGCATCATCGACTTTGACACTAAGATGGTATACCCACTATTGTAGTCACTTCTGCATCAATATTTGAAGAGGCACGAGATTGAATGTTGTCCAATAATGCATAATTGTAAAGAAGTTATTATTGCTTAGGAGTCAGAATGCTTTGAAGCCATGGTATAATTGATGATCACCAATCGCAACGCTTTATCCGTCATTTAAAGTGTGATTGATGCAATGTAAACTGGCAAAAAAGAATCTTGTAGAAGATAAAAGTAAAGAAAAGGATGTGGATACGGGGGATGTGGAGGCAATATTTGTGGTTGCTTTGGAGCATCACCTGACACTACATGTTCTAAGCAATCTTGATTCTAATGACTTGGCCAAGTGGAGGTAAGTGTGGTCTCTCTCTTTGCACACACATACACACAAAATCATGAAGACAAGTTCCTGACCCTAAAGATGAAGCCGCATCGACATACTAACAATTTACTAGGTGATGATGCTAATGATGCATCACTTCGATTTGAAGTGGTACCACTCTACTCTACTAGTTTACATGTGTGATTCGAGGAGGAATGTACGCAACCACAATCATATGTTGAGGGATTATGGTTTTCTGAATGACTTTCCATGGAGTCACATGGCAGAGGTGTCGAGAACGTAAAATGTATCCCTCAACATAGTTGCATTCATATAAAAGTTTCTCGGATACCAAAACTTGGGGCCCTCGTGTAAAGTAATCAATAGAAGTCTTAAGACTCCACAAAGGAATCAGCACACTCTAGCTCAACAAATACTAGACGGCTTAGCAGCTACAAGCTCGTTGAGGGCTCTTACACGACACACAGTAAATGTATAGATCTTACAAAAAATCAACCCGCAAAAACCTTGCAAAACTTAGCCCTGCTGCATACAGCGTGATCCGAACTGCAACCCATTGTAGGGGATAAAACACATCACAAAGGAGTGTAAGAGAGTATGCCTATGCCCAACCAAACTTGCTCATAAAGACCTGCAATAAATCAGCCTTGATGTTGGACTGTACTCAGTCAAAAAATAGGCCAGAACAAGCCCACTATGAGCACTAGTGAACAAACAAGCCAATTTTATAACTCTTTATGCAGTGGATCTTTGACATAGAACATAAAGTTAGATCTACTTTACTTTACTTGTTAAGCTATCCTACATCTTCTGTATTTATCTTAATGCATGTTTTGTGTCTAGCAGAGAGGACATATACTCACAACACTGGATGTTTTGTTTGCACAAGCGCAACTTCAACTTGACAACACTACAAGGTTCGTTATCTACATTCAATTTTCCATGCCTATGCGTTTGCTTGGCGCAACACATAAATGCTATGAAACAAGGCACGACTTTTGTTTCTTATAATTTTTGGAGAGACCATAATGCCAGCTCTCCACCATACTATTGTATGGCACTAGCTTGACTCAAACATTGTCCTTTGGTTTGCACAATTGAACAACACCCGTACACAATTATCAAATTGGTACTGCAATTCAATTTTTATAGTGTGTTGATGCTTTCTTTTTTTTTTTTTAGTTTGCCAAAGCTTCCTTAAGTTTAGTTTAGCCACATGTTTGAGAACAAGATGGACCCACGATCTAAACACTAAATAGTTGATATTACTAGACTAAATGAAAATCTGCAAACAACTACCAAAGTAGGTTGAGTAGGTTAAGCTACAATTCTTTTGCTTGGGACTTGATGAGCATTGGGAAGAAGCAAGTTGTGTCCCATAGCGTTCCCTATACGACAAAGGGCTACTAAAGAGGGTGATTGGTTCTACTCATCTACTAGTGTTCCACTACAAAATTCGAGGCAACATCAATCACAACCAACTAACCAAGTAACTCCAAAATCTATCGGATTATGTACAGCAAAGGCCCACCAAGCAAGACTAGTTGTTACTCATATGCAAATTTCTTGGTGTGGGCGAGGTTCAATTCCCAGCAAAGACACACGAAGTGGAAGGCACCCTAAAAAAAACCATCCATCTATAAACAAAATTTCTGTTGAGCTTAAGCAGCGCAAATGGATGGCAGTAGCCAACGACGGTCGACATGAGCAAACTGGATGGAAGGCCACTCGAAAGGGCTTGGCAAGGAAATCAGGCTGCCTGTGGGCGCCTTTGAAGGGAGGATGTCAAGAGTGATCCCTAACCAATTGCAACCAGAGCAGAATTAGGGTGTGCGTTACAAAAACGACTGCTGATGTGAGCAAATCAGACACACACACACACAGAGAGAGAGAGAGAGAGAGAGAGAGAGAGACTGTTGGATGGCGGCTTTGAGAGAGAGAAATGGGATTGTGTTGGTTATTTGCTCGAGCTTCTCACGAGGGTGGGGTATGTGGGGTGGTTGGTTGGCGGCCGCGCAGAGAGAGAGAGAGAGAGAGAGAGAGAGAGAGAGAGAGCGCTCAACACACACACACACACACATTGCAGTTCCTATACATGAGCTAGCAGTAGGGGTTGATCAGGCACAGCATGGCGGTTGGAGAGAGAGAGAGAGACGAGGGGCGTTGCATGGTAGAGAAGGAACGTAAACAAAAGGAGAAATAGACAGTATCACTCATGAAGAGCAATTAGGTGGGATGCATGAAGAGCCACACACTCTCGCTCCATACACTGGCTCCACTACAAATATATTAAACCGAATCTCAGAAGATCCGCTCCCTACTCTCTTCTATGCTCTTTCTTTTGCATCCGTTCCCCCGCACTAGTTTCGCCTCAAGGCTTCCCCTTTGTTCTCCGCACTCGGTTCAACTGCGCATATCACAGGTCTTCACCACATCCTCCCATCCCCTGTTATCGCACATCGCCATCAGAGGCGAGCTCCTAGCTCGCACTGCCGCAACCCTGCTTCCTCTCCCACCTCATATTTCCCTTTGTCTTTCCCATTTGCAAGACACACCGATGAAAACCGTCACCTCCGCCTTCTGTCTTGCTTTGTGCAACATGTCTACTCCTGCAGCAATGCCTGCTTCGCGCCTGCCTCAGCTCACTGGCTCTGCCACGATCAGCTTTAGCAGTGCTTCAACAGTGCAACAGCTGGAAAATTCCCACTGAGACGTAGCCTAGATACCCCACCGAGGGAGAGCAAAAAGATCTCTCCGTGTCTCTATGCGATCAGCGTGACACCAAAGAAAGAGCGAGACTCCTGGCCTGGAGCATAGAGAGTGCCGTATTCATTCAGCACTCCTTCCTCCCTCTGCTGGGGCTTAATCCTCTTTAGTCAAGTGCAAGACTGTCTTAGCAGCTGCGCTGCTGATCCCATGCCCACCAATCGCCTTCCTATTGTAACTTACGCCGTCTCTCTCTCTCTCTCTCTCTCTCTCTCTCTCTCTCTCTCTCTCTCTCTCTCTATATATATATATATATATATATATATATATATATATATATATATATATATATATATATATATATATATCTGCATCCGTTTCTCTGCTACATGTGTGACGTGTCTTGAGGCACAGATTTTGTTGCGCCACCTATCCAGCGATGCACCCCATTCAACTACCCCTAATATTTTGTCATGAATTCCCAAAATGCCCTTCAAATTTGTCCAAATTTTAGGAATACCCCCGGTTGCGAGATTAAATATCTCTGAAGATTAAAAAAATGTAGCTTTCCATAAGAAGATTGATTGTCTATCAATACAAGATGCTAAAACTAGAATTCGAGTGTAGGCTTTGGAAATAAATTGCTTCATCATTTTTAGACATAAGATAATTTGTCATAAATCACCTTAAATATCCCTAGTATGTAGTCTTTCACAAGAAGACTGATTGTCTATCAATACAATAAGATGATAAAACTAGAATTTGAGTTGGTTATTTAGGCTTTGGAGATGAATTGCTTCATTAATTTTAGACATAATTGCCTTTTTTTCAAGGTAATTTGTGACAAATTACGACACTCAAAAACAGATCTCAATTGTCAAAAAAGAATAAAGATTAGAAAATCTTGAATAGATACAAGGTATTTTGGGCATTTTGATAAATTAAAGGGGTATCTCTTTCTCTCTCTCCTTCCTTCTCTCTCCTCCATGTGTTATCTTTGCTCCCCAAAATATTCAAAGAAACAACAGCTTAAAACATTTACCTTTTCTTTCCTTGTCTTAAACTAAAAGTCTTTAGTCTTACAAGATACTGCTTAATGAGACATGCATGCCAACCTACACTGGCAGCTTCTCATTTATATTGTTATAGAATCTCCAGACATTCTCTTCTCCCAAGACGGCGCACAGTAAAAAATTCAAGGTGACGACTTGATTTGAACTTTAGTGCTCGCACTCTCAGGCAAACGATCCCGCTAACCAACTCGACCAACTGGTCACAACGTGAGATCTAAAGCCCCTTTTATATATGAAAAAAACATCTTCTGTCCTTTACCCCCTCGTCTTGCGGCGTGGCTTCCCTCTATCGATGCCAGCATACGCAGTCAATGCTCCCTTCTTTTACTCAGCACCTGCTATCTTGCGCCCCTGCTCCTGCCGCCACTGTGTAATAGCATAGGGTGCATCTCTCAAGATAACTGCATTGAAATGAATTTTTAAGGATCGTAGGGACATACTACTCACTTGATTGCAAGCCAAAGTTGGCGAAGACTATGTGTGTCTGATATCAGTTGCATGCTTCAGAAAAATGTGGGATCTATTAGTCAACACCTAGTTGTGGTAGAGCCAGTGGCGGTTAATTTGTCATGTATAGCACTAGTTGCGGATAATTTGCTAAAGCCCAAACCTTGTCAAGGTGGGATGGGGTTGATTACTATTGGGGGAATCACGTGAGCATTAGTCACCATGGTGGTTGGGCGTGCTGCAACCTTGATGGGATCGAAGCCACAACGTGGCTATGTCGTCATCTACGAAAGTCGACTAGCAGATGGATGCTTATTGTTGTCGAGGTCAATAATAAAATTGGAAGGGTTGCATCCCATGACTACCAATCCATTGTTTGTAGTATATTCTTCAATCAAACCTCCTCTTCTCTTTACTTCTTACATAACCTGCTGCCTCCTTCTTCACAAATCTATGTTTCTTCACAAATCTATGTTAAGGATCAATTTTCTTACAATTACTTATGCATACATCTTACTAGTATATTATTTCGAGATAATTTAATCATTCTTGTTCGAGATGTATCATTTGCAATGGTAAGCCTTGCTATCAAGCTATAGAGACAACAATAGCATTAGAAAAAACACAATTAAATTTCCCTTAAGTATCTTACAAAGAAATTCCATATCAAGCTAAAAAGAACAAAAAGGGATCGATTTCTAAGAAGGAGACGACTTAGCTTTGGTCCTTGTGGCTCTATACGGTTTTATTTGCATCACCAAAAACATATCTAAAGCTTTGATACCACTCCAAAACAGTCGCGAGTCCAAAGGGCCCTACAAAATACTAAAAATAACTTGCTACAAGTCATAAAATAATAGATTTGCATTCCACGAGCACGTAATCGATGTTATACACGATTTGAAAGCCACACATACACACACACACACACACACACACACACAGAGAGTAAAAGAGCACGTGCGAGTGAAACTCCTAGAGCGATGTGCTACACAATCACGACGAGAGAGGAGAGGAGAGAAGAGAGAAGAAGGACACAGACACTGGGTACAATCTCTCCTTGTGCAAGAGTGAACATTTTCTCCTTGCACATATTCATTTATAGATTTCTTGAATGCTCAAAATGAATACAAACGGTCTGCCCGGACATAATAATGACCATAACTCATAAAGAGCACTTACATAATGAAATGTCCATAAATATGATATTATTTTGCATAACCCATAATTCACTCATGCGTTCACCACATGTCCTGGTTATTAGTTTGTTTTTTAGGCATTTATCTTACATATTTGACATGATTCTAGGTAGGGCAATTTATGTCGGGTGGTATATAGGCACAACCAAACCCCCATTGAAAATCACAAATTCATTGCCATGGTTGATTGGTTCAACTAATCTCTCTCATGTGATTTCAACACATTTGGAGGGCTTCTTTTGAGAGCCCCCCACTACAAGAGGTACTTCACATTAGCGACGCTCGCAATGCGACGGTCAAAAGTGAAAATCCATGGCGTCGCTATCGGTGCTATGAGCGTCGCTATTTTATTTGTTACATAGCGATGCATATAGCGACCCCATAGTGACGCCGACAAGGGTAAAAAATAAATCGAGAGCGTCCGAAAACTTAGATCTCAGATCTGAGTTTTCGGCGCTCAAGAAAAGAGGTAACTCGCGCTCTCTCCCCCTCTCTCTCTCTCCCCCCCCCCCCCCCCCCCCCCCCCCCCCCCACACACACACACACACACACACACACACACATACTCGAGGAGAGGAAGGAGAGCCAGGTATGCTCCTTCCCTCTCCTCTCTCTCATGTTCCCTTCCCCTCCTCTCTCTCCCTCTCTCTCTCTCTCTCTCACACACACACACACACATTGTGTCTTTGAGAGAGAGAGAGAGAGAGAGAGAGAGAGAGAGAGAGAGAGCACATGCATAAACAAAAAACACAGTACACACACATGCATAAACAAAGAATACATACACACATGCATAAACAAAGAATGCATACACACACACATTGAGAGAGAAAAAGAGAGAGAGAGAGAGAGAGAGAGAGAGATAAAGTAAAGAGAGAGAAGGAGAGAGAGAGAAAGATATAAAACAAAGAGAGAGAGAGAGAGAGAGAGAGAGAGAGAGAGAGAGGAGAAAACAAAGAGAAAGAGAGAGAGAATAAAAAACCAAATAGAGAGAGAGGAGGAGAAGACGAAAGAGAGAGGTAAGGGGAGAAAACAAAGAGAGAGAGAGAGAGAGAGAGAGAGAGAGAGATTAAGTTAAGATTTAAATTAGATTAGGTTAGATTACATTTAGATTTATGTTTATGTTGAGTTTAAGATTAGGTTAGATTTAGATTTACGTTAGATTTAAAATTAGGACAGTATTAAAGATTAGCTAGCTATGTTAAATTTAAGTTAGATTACATTTAGGTTTAGGATTTAATATTGGATTAGATTTAGGTTTATGTTGAATTTAATATTAGATTAGATTTAGGTTAGATTTAAAATTAACTAGATTAAATTTATATTTAAGTTAGATTACATTTAGGTTTAGGTTAGATTTAAAATTAAATTAGATTTAGGTTTATTTTGAGTTTAAGATTAGATTAGATTTAGGTTTATTTTGAGTTTAAGATTATATTAGATCTAGATTTATGTTTGATTTAAGATAAGATTAGATTTAGGTTACATTTTAGTGCATGTCAATGAAGGCGCACTTTGCCCAAAGAGAACACACTAGTTACACAACAATATTATGTATATTCCCATCAGAATCTGATACCTATTGACTCACACACTTGCCACGAATCACCACATGTTCAATTAGGTTAGATTTAAGATTAGATTTTGGATTGAGTTTTTATATTAGAGTCTACCTTCGCGATTACGGTAAAAAAATTACAGTTAGATGAACGGTGATCCCTCTCTTCCTCTCTATGGATGCGACCTTAAGTTGCAAAGCTTTCAACGACATGATACTCAGATTGGAGGCCAACATGTAACATGTTAAGTAATCCCTCGAACAAAGATCTACTGTGAAGAGATGTTAAGATGTTGTGAAATGCTACAAATAGACAAGAGGCAAAGGGGTTTTGTCCACTACATGCACTATCATGTAGACGTGGGTGTGTAGATTTCTCGTACCCACAAATATAGGCATTGACCAATAAAGATGAGATTATAACCCGATGGTTTCAATCTCCGTGCACCTCTAGACCGAGGTGTGCGGAGATTGGACATGACTAGAGAATGTGAGGTAGTTTACAGTGTGAACAAAGAGAGAGAGAGAGAGAGAGAGAGAGAGAGAGATAAAAGAAGGAAGATGCCAATAGAAGATTAAATTTATGCTCAGGTTATAAGGTTTTTACCCTCATTATGAGTAGTGACGAGGATGTGGGGCCGTCCAACCGAAACACCTATCTCTCAACAAGGATCTTATGTCCTTGTAATCAATGCAAGCATGCTGTGCGACGGACAAGATGCGTTTCTTTGCAGCACGTTCGCGAATTTGGCGAGTTCGATCCATCTATTATAGATCGAGTTGTTGCCAATTATAACTTGTCGAACTCTGACGCTGGTCAACAGGCAGCAATCTTGCAACCCAATAGACATGTTCGCAGGCGATTTGGTCAAGCAGCATACGTGAGGCCACAAGATGTAGCCTCTGACAACTCGGAGGATGATCATGCAGACCACATTCCCAACAAGGCAATGTTTGAGCCCGAGATCGATGAAATGATCTAGACGATCATGGATTTAGAAAGGCTTATCTATGATGATATGAAAAGTGAAGCCGATACGCCATTCTATGATGGAGCACGTGTGTCTAGATTGAACGTGCTCCTGGTTCTTCTCAACATGCGAGCAAAGTTTGGATGGAGTGACACTAGCATCACAGGGCTTTTCAGGTGATCTATTACAATGTGTTTACTTTAATAAAAAAACTCTAGATGTTGATAGATTACTTACACAAGTGTATCGCATTTTTTTCGCTATGTAGATTGCTCAAAGAGCACATACTGCCAGCTGATAATGTGATGCCAGATTCCAGAGAGGAAGCAAGAAAGATCTTGCAAAACTTGGGATTGGATTACAATTCGATTCACGCTTGTCCTAACGACTGATTCTTTTCAGAGGGGAATACATAGACATGGAGAAGTGTCCGAAATGTGATTCCGAGAGATATCGAGTAGATCTCCACGGAACAAAAATTCCACAAAAGGTTTTGCGACATTTTCCTCTGCTTCCTCGCATCAAGCATTTCTTCGAATGTAAGTCCATGGCAGCCCTAGCATCATGGCGTGAGGAGAATAAATCTTCGGATGGTGTGCTACGGATTTTTGCAAATTGCGCGGCCTGGAAACATATAGATGAAACATGGTCAGATTTTGCTAGGGAAGCTCAAAATTTTCACCTAGGCCTGGCTATGGATGGCGTAAATCCATTTGGTCAAAGATCAACATCTTACAGTGTATGGCCCGTTGTCATCGTCAACTACAACATTTCCCCGTGGTTGACTACCAAGAAGGGGCACTTGTGGCTAAGCTTTATTGTGTCTGGGCGGTATAAAGTGAAGAATATGGATGTGTATCTTCGTCCACTATTGGAAGAGCTACAACAATTGTGGATTGGCATAGAAGTGGTGGATATGAGCAGACACATAGGTTGACAGAATGCTTTGATCATTGGACCATGCATGACTATCCCGGACTAACAGGATGCTCAGGTGATTTACACTCAAACTCAAACACTGTAAATCTTGGTTTTTCTCAGCTTATCTATTGTCATGTGTATACATACAGGCCTTCAAACAAGCAGATACAGAGCATGTGTCACATGTGGACCTAGACTGAATGCACGTCGGGCGCCCTCATTCAAGAAGAAAATCTACAAAGGTCATCAAGCGTATCTTCCAGAGAATCATGTGTTCCACGACGACTTTTTGGGAAGAGAGCCGCCGAGAATGTCTGCACAAGCATGGTTAGAGTAGAAGGAGATGTGTGATGACGGTTTGCCCCCAGGGATGAAGAGACTCTCTCTATGGTACGAGTTACCATATTGGCCCCGACTCATGATCAATCACTTGCTCGATCCAATGCACATATTCAAGAATGTGGGTAATCTGCTATGGGACCATCCGATTGGTAAGAAAGATACTTTGGGAGTCAGGGTTGACCTTAGAAATGTGGATCATATGGAGCAATATTGATCGCAGACAGCATTCGATGGATCAATAAAACTCCCTAAAGCGTCATGGATTTTCTCAGAAGCCCAAGAACGCAAAGTAAAAGAGACCATTCGATCTGTGTGGACCCCCACTGGTGTAATACACTCTCTCCGAACGTGTTTTACTAAAGAAGGAAAGCTTACCGGTTTGAAGTCACACGACTGGCATAAAATGTGTCAAGTATGTTTGAAGTGGAATATATCATAGTGGGAATTGTGTAACAAATTTGTGTGTGGACTTTAATATCATTGCTAGACGTGTTTTGCAATTTATTTTACCGGTGGCCATTGAGGGATGTTTGTCTCTTGACGTCCGTAACACAATTTACAAACTTGCGAAGTTGGTGCAATGGATCTCACAAAAGAAGATCAATGTAGCATACCATTCGCCAAACTAAACGCTGTGGAGGTTGTGTGCATGTTTGAGAAACACTTTCCTTCTACCATGCTAACCATTCAGGTGCATCTTCTTGTTCACATAGTTGATGAGGTGAAAATAGTTGCACAATACATTCTAGATGGATGTTGTTTTTAGAACGTTCCATGAAAACACTCAAGGGATATGTGCGTCAGAAGGCACATCCGGAGGGTAGCATGGCAGAAGGTTGGCTGGTATCAGAGTCCCTAGTTTACATTGAAGAGTGACTAGACGGATTTGATAAAGCCCGGGACACGCTATGGCGAACCATAGATGATGAGCGCATATCTGGGATTGTCATGTGCAATCTCAGTGTTGAGAAGAAGATGATGGAAGATCTAGAGGCTAAAATCAACCAATTTTGCATGCTTCACAATCCAGTGATGCAAAAGTGGATTTCACAATATGAGGATGCAAAGCAAGAGTGACAAAGGACACGAATCAAGTGGAGATGGGGAAGACGACCACCGATGCATTATCCGGCGGGTCTGGAGAGCCTACCAACATTCATGAGCTTAAGATGGTTGCACAACCAATTGAAAAGCGCACAACAGTGCGGTGAAGAAGTGACTGAGGAGGAGTGGGAGTACTCTCGGGGTTGCGCGACCAAGGTAAGTTTGAAATGTACTGCTAGTGACTTTCTAGATGTTTGAATGGGCACTCATAATCTTTGTTGGTTGTAGTATAAGTCATACACAACAGCATGGTGTAAAGGTCGACATTTTAGGGTGGAACGGATCGACAAAAAGCGTTTTACTCAAGATTGTGGAATCATGGAAAAATTTAAACAGTCTAGTCGGCGACGGTCCTCGGATGCAGATCTTGTGGTGGCAGAACTCACTTACTTCGGCACGCTACAAGAGATTTTGAGGATCGATTATAGAGGGTTTTTCTCGACTTGTTCGACGTGCAATGGTTCAAAATAATCATGGAGGGTCGCAATGCTACTGTGCATAGAGGAGAGTCTGGTTTCCTTGAGGTGGATTCAACTAAGAAATGGATTGACCTAAGAGACACTTTCGTACTACCCGAGCATTGTGAACAAGTAAGTATGTAAATAGTTAACATCCAATTTTAGAAGTTATGTGCTTGGAAGCTCTCATGTAAGTTATGTGGCTCTGGCAGGTGATATTTCATCCTACAAAGTCTCCATCAAACTGGTGGTACGTCATAGAGGTAGCCCCTCGTAGTGTACGGGCATATGAGGGCTACCATGTGCCAATCACAGCGGCATCCATGGAGGAGATCGGAGAAGATGCTCTGTCAGAAGCCGCTGAGGTGGTGCCAGACGAGCATCAAGCTACTACTCTCTATGGGGTGCATGCAGAGGATCTACAAAATGAAATGAAGGACATCTGTCTAAACGGAGAGCTCTATATAGATATAGGAAGTCATGATGAGCTATGCAAGGATGAGAGAGAGACCTCTTAAAGCCATAAATATTGTATTTGAACAATTTTGCTGCGTTTTATAATATGTATTATATTCACGTGGCTTTTTGTCCATTCCTGTCTATATGTGTCATTGCATCATTGTATTTAATCGTCATTGCGTCCACTCCAGGTACGTATGCTCCAGGTATGTTCTCACAAGCAGGGACGACGACAACTGTGCTTCGAGTGCGATGGAGACTGAAGCTACAATTGTGAAGGAAGTGATCTGTCTCTGCTCATAGATGTTGTTCGTCCCACCACTAGATCTAGTTGGATGAAAGAGACGCTAAGAAGCACTACTACTGCTTCTTAGCGTCTCTTTCACTTGATCAACTAGATCTAGTGGTGGAGCGAGCAACATCTATGAGCAGAGACGGATCACCTTCGCAATGCAGCTTCAGTCTCCATCGCACTCGGAGCGCAATGCTTTTACAAATTCACAAGAACTTCAACGAAATCTCTCTACACAGGAATCCCTTCCCCTTTATGAGTACGTCCTCTCTCTCTCTCTCTCTCTCTCTCTCTCTCTCTCTCTCTCTCTCTCTCTCTCTCTCTCTCTCTCTCTCTCTCTCTCTCTCTCTCTCTCTCTCTCTCTACTTGTCCATGTTTTCTTCTCCATTCATTCAATATTAAGATTAAATGTTCGTGTGTTTAATGCAGGTATGGATGATGATGAGTTTATTTCTTCTTTGTCCCCCCAGCAGAGGCAGTGATACGAGGATCGTCATCGCTCTGGAGCACCATCACGTCGTTCTACTCCTTTAGCGTCTCCCTCTGTTTCGGAGCATTCAGCGCGCTCCAAAGCTTCGGTGTCAACGAGACGATCTTCACACTCGTATAGGCATCGATGCTCTAGTGGTGGCGACGGCGGTTGTTGTGGGGATGCCGGTGCTGATGCCTCGACACCGCCTCGTGTTCGACGAGGCTCTTTACCTTCCCCTTCTTTGCCTGCTGCCACACCAGCCACGACATCGCCATCTATGCCAGGTTTTGCGCGGCTGGTGGCCGTTCCTGGCTACACACCACTACCTACTCATTTGAGAATCATCCCAATCGACAGTCCTCGCTTTGGGGCCCAAAC
The DNA here is from genome assembly GCF_014529385.1 of Adiantum capillus-veneris. Classification (NCBI taxonomy): domain Eukaryota; kingdom Viridiplantae; phylum Streptophyta; class Polypodiopsida; order Polypodiales; family Pteridaceae; genus Adiantum; species Adiantum capillus-veneris. The sequence goes on from NC_140934.1 coordinate 154,748,438, forward strand.
TCTAGTGGAGACACTTGACGTTCGTACCCCCATCGACACGTCGCTAGAGACCCCTGCCGGGACACCCAGGTTCAAGCGTCACCGGCGAGAGGGCTTGCCTTACTCCGCTGACTTCAACGGCGGCATCATCTTGGATGATGGAGGCAAGAAGGTGATCTCGCGCATGCGCGGTCTTTGCTCTCAGGTGTTTAGACACTACATACTAAACACCTGGAGGGAAGTACCAAGTGGATTAAAAGAAAGAGTCATCAGCATGCTGCATGACGAGTTTCCCGTGTCAACACGGGATGACCGCTTCAATGAAGACCTGATGAAGGTTTGAATGCGTGTATACTGCAAGCACAAGCATTCTGAAGTGCAAAAAGCAATAAAGCATGGGTGGAACATACCAGATTGGCCGTCCAAAGAAGATTAGAAGAATGCGAAGAAAGCAGCGCGCAAGAATCCTGACAAGTGGAAGCAACAAAAGGAGGCAGCCAAAGCGCGAGTAGAGGCAGGAAGCTCGCACCACTTGGGGAGCGGCAGGTGGGCATCATTTGAGGCCGATTTTGTAAGTGTTTTTGCATTGCTCTTTAGGTTTGATAGTTTAGGGTTTAGGGGTTTTTAAATTCTAACATAATCGATTCTTTGTATGTCTTGAACAGTGGTCGATGACAGGACGTGACCCCACACCGTACGAGCACGAGTACACAGGCAAGAAGGGCTTAAACGTCCTAATGGACATTCTGATTTCTCGTGGCGGCATGGTTAGTATTAGGGTTTACTCTTTTCTATTTGTTGTATTGTTTTGTAAATTATATGTTTATACTTACAAAAAGCTGTCTTATTGTTTTTTTTTCAGAATCCGACAGATACGCCGCTTGGACGTGATGAGACGTCTGATTATACGACATCAGTCTAGCCATAGCTAGATAGCATTAGTTTCCTTTTGTCATAGCATATGTATCATGAGATGACGTGTATACGTCTTTTTGTAACTATTGAAAAACCATGTATATTTTCTCAATAATGACAATGGTGTTGCAACTATTACATTTGCAAAGCTTAACAATCAAGTGATTTTGCCTATGATGTGTACAATTGTCATTGATTTACTTTCATCAATTTACTTTTGTCAGTTTAGTATCTTTATTCTGCAAACAATACTATGGATGATGGAGTTAATGGTTATATTGTCTTGTGGGTGACTACTTTGGGTCTATACGTAAGCTTGCACTTTCTTTCAAAGGTGAATCTGGGCTTATCTTGGATTCATTTAGGTTTACTCTATTATTGAAACATTCAATATGGTTGATGGGTGGCAGGGCATTCAATGCCCTGCCACCAGAAATTTTTACTTCGGGCATCGCTATATAAGGCTCTGCAATGTCGCTATAAGCGTCACTATAGGTAGCCTGTAAGCGTCGCTATATAGCGACAGCGATAGCGACACATATAGCAATGGTTATAGCAACGCTCATAGCGGCGTTCCCGTATTGACGCTTTTAGCAACGCTCTTAGCAACACTAGGGAGTATAAAAACCCAATGTATTTCCGTCACTAAAAACGTCACAAGTGCACACAACCTCTTGTAGTGCCCTTATTCTTTTAAGGTTGCTCGTGAGAAATCATCAAGTGTTTCAAGAATGTCATATGTGATGCTACAATAAAAGAAAAACTAAATGAGTAGCAATAGAAGACTTTCCCAAAAACAAAGGATTAACTAAAGAGCAAGAGCTTCTCTACCTCTCTCCTTCAATGTTTGAAAGAGCACTTAGCTTATAACGAAAAGTAATATGAGAGTTTAACCATTGCAATAGGCCGATAAGACTGGTGGTGGAGGCAATCAAAGTGACATAGCTGGGATGAATAAAGACAAATTAAAAGACCGCAAAGCAAGGATTGAGAAGGAATTGGTGGAGATTCTGAGTGGACTCCAATTTAAAAAAAGATCGCTTGAGGAAATGGAGACGTCGACCCACGATGATGCCAAAGGTGACAGGGCCTATCAAGCTCTTAGAAAACCGCTCCCACAAAGGGTAGAAAATGAAAATACACACACTGTTGTTGTTCCACCTGCTTTAATCAAGAGGCATCTCACTAAGCTTGCCAAATCCACTTTGGTTCTCAAATTTATGGGCAGGGTTCTTGCCAAAGTACAAGTAATTAATTGGTTGTATAGCTCTAATGTCCTCAATCAGAGTGGATGTATGGTTAACGCCCAGTACCTTGCAAAGGGCTTTTTTGGTTCAATCTAGCGACGAGGTAGTGGTGGACAAAGTTCTTTCAGCCGATCGCCGGTGTGCGTGTTTCCTTGGGATCCTTCATTTGAATCCTCTGATGCTTTCCAAGATACGTGTCCAGTGTGAGTGGAATTTGTTAATCTCAAGTTGTGGCGGTGTCTTGAAAGACCTGGTAGCTGCACTAGGCACACCACTATTTGTACCATCAAATAGAGATGCATGCTTTGCTACTAATAAGGTGTGCATCTTATGGGATCTCAGAAAACCTCAGTCAAAGAACTTAGTAGTAAATGTGGGAGTGGGACTCAAGGTCATATTCGCTAAACTTTGGTACGTTCTTTGGTGCTTGCTTCAAGTGCAACAAATTTGGGCATTGTGCTAGGTCATGTGCAACTGCCATGGCCACAACCCTGGGGCCAATATTTGTTGAAAAAACCAAGCCCCTAATCCTCCATATGGATAGAGAAATGTCTACTCCTCTAGAGAATGGCAAAGAAAGACTACACACGATGAGCAGACTACAACAAACAAGGAAAACCTATAGAAGTCGAAGAGACCCCTCAAAGCCCATAATGGCAATGGTAAGGCCACGTCACTACAACACGTCGTGCAAAAATCGGAGCAAATATCGGAAAAACAAGCTTTCTTTTAAAAGTAAAATACGTTGGAATAAGCATCATAATAAACGCCGGTATCGTAGCGTCGATATATATATATCGATAATCATCGTCGAAATATACACAGTTATAACCGTCAAAATACATGCAATTATATACGCCTGTATACACGCAGTTATACACCCGGAAATTTATCTGTTACCGACAATTCTTCCGAGGCCTATATCGGCGCATATACCGAACTCTGTTCCGACGACCAAACCTGCAAAAAAAAAAATGGGCAGAGAGGGTTGGGAATTGATGCTGCATGTATGGCAGCAACAGAAAACAGCCCTCTCTACCCAAAGGAAGAGTGCACAAGCAACCGCACTCCACCTACAAGTTTACGCTAAAGAGCGGGTGTATACAGATTAGCAAAACTGTAAAAAGAACAAAACAACAAAATCAAAAGCTTGATCATGACACATTGACAAGTTCTCAGAAGCATAACCATAACGTCGACTCCCAAACCATAGGCACAACGGCATAACCATAACCATAACCATAATCTGATTGCCAAACCATAACTATTACATGATTGTCATACCATCACTGAAAACCATAACCATAACTTGATTGTTAAACCCTAACCATACCATGATTGCCATACCGTCATTGCAAAACCATAACCATAATTAACTTGATTGCCAAACCATGAACAAAACCTCTGTGCCATACCATAAATGCGAAACAAATCATAATCACAAATGGAATGCAAAACCATAAACATAAGCACTGCAAAACTGTACATGCAAACAATCACTGAGTAAGACTATATCAAGAAGACCATAGCTACAAAAAAGAATGTACAAAGAAGACTGTATGAAGATGACCGAGTAAGACTGTATCAAGAAGACCGTCATGGTAATGCCTCCCAATCGACGTCCTCTCCATCCTCCTACAGCTAGGTCAAAAGGGCCACAAGTCCATGCTTGTACCCATACTTCTCCTCTCGGCGTGTTGGAAGGCGCTTCACGAGACACCTTCCTACAAAATTATGGTTTAATCATGAGATAAATCTTCAAACTTCATATATATTTTCAACAATGCAAAGAATACATATAATACTTACAAACTCATGTCGAAGTGTGTCGTAGCCTCCACTCCCAAGATGTGATGCTCCAGCAAACTCCAAACACGCTCTGGCTGCATCTCTCTGCTGCTGAAATCTGTCTGGATTGTCTTGTGTCTCTCGCGCAATCCCCTTCCACTCCTCTACGTTCAACCATGCCGGCTTTGGACTGCCGGAATTGTACCTGTCTTTCGCCTCTGAGCGAAGGTGTGACATTGTGGCCTTCGCCACGCCCAAAATCCAGCCATTCAAGACTTCATTGTACCCCTCCATCAGTCTGTACTCTCTGCGAATGGCCTCCACGATGTAACTCTTTCTTTCATCGACGAGATTATCCCAAACCTCCATCACAGAGTGACCAAACTGAACTATACAGAGCTGTCAAATCTTCTATCGCATGGCCTTTTCGAGCCTATCTGCCACAACAGCACCATCCATGCTCTTGTACACCTTGCTAGGATCATGCTCGTGTGATCCCCAAGGTGTATGTGGTGTGCCAATTGGTGAACTATCTACTAAAGAGGGTGGGGGACGCTCTCTCGGTGATGTGGACGCATCGGTAGAACCGCTACCACAACAACCACCGCCTCCAGAATGATGCCTACCTCATCTCAAGGATGAACCACCTGTCGGTGTATAGGGCACACTAGTCCTAGGCATAGGGGGACACTCGACTGAGGTGTGGGCCCGGTCTATCTAGGGACCACACTAGTCCTAGGCATAGGGTTGCATATTAGGTCTAGAGGAACCTGCTGCCCAAAGGTTCTGTGCCATCGCGATCTGCTCTGGTGTGAATTGTGTCAAAAAGAGACCCATCTGCTCGGGTGACATGCCAGCCGTAGTGACAGGAAAACTAAAACTAGGAGAGTATGGCTGATCAGCCATGGCTACAATTACACAAATAACACCCACAAAATATGTTAGTTTAGAGAAGAAACGCTGAATCAATACAAATAACAAATAAACGAAATGCCAACACAAATGAATGAATCTAAAGTGTATTGTAGACTAATAAAAAGAGTTTTACAAAAGAGTTCCTAGCAAAAATTATTAGTTAATCTCTCATCTTCTATGAGATCTGATGCACCAAAGATGTCTATCTCAATCGTACGTCTGCATCTTTGTCATCAAACCCGACTTCTTTGGCGCTCTCCGCATCAGCTTCAGTATTTGACTCTTCATCTCTAGGTTCAGGCATATACTCACCACTGACCTCCAGCTCAGAATCCAAACTTATATCATCCGTCGGCCCTGCACTTTGTTCATGAAACACCTCTTCGACCTTAACGTCCAATCCTTCACACGCTTGCTTACTTCGTGGAGCAACTTGAACAACATAAGGCCAACGCCGTTTAGACAGATCATTTTCATCATTCTCTCTCCATAGTGGATCTAGTGTGAACACAACTTGTTCACAATGCTCCGGAAGTACAAATGTATCCCATGCATCTGTCCGCACCTGCCTAGAGTTCACTTGAATCAATACACTCTTGTCTTTGCGCACAGTTGCATTAAGGCCGCTGGTAATAACTTTGAACCACTTGACATCAAAGATAAAAATATCAAACTTTTTAAAGCTGATCTTCAAGATTTCTTGGGTGTAGCCAAAGTATTCAAGTTGGCTAGTCTCGGAGTTCTCATCCTGGCACTACTCCTACTTTCTTGGATGAAGCTTGCCCTAACACCACTATCGAAAGTGACCCTTTGTTCGTCAATCCATTGCACTCTGAAGTGTTTCCCATGAGACCACAAAGATCCATATTTGTGATACTGCAGCAACAAAATTGAAATAGAGTTAAAGTAATCAAAATAATGTTAGGTTGTGAAAATATACATACCAATCACAACCCCTTGACATCTCCTCTTCCTCTTCGGTAAAATCAACACTCCATTCCTCTTTGTTTGAGATTGTCGCATCTAACCACCACCCAGTTGGAAAATCGGGCACTTTCTGAAGATGATCTGGAAAAGGAAGGTTTCTAGTGGCAGAGTTGCGCTTGAATTGTAGGCGATCTATCAAGCGTTTTTGCTTTTCACCTTTGTACCTCTCTAGCCACTTTTGCATGATGTCTGAGTTGAGAAGGCAAAATCTCATAACCTTTTCTCGCATTGTGATGTCCATCTTCCTAACGATGCCTTGTCCGTGCGGCTTGTCCCCTGTCACCTTTACGTTGACCTCAGTAGTCCACATTCGAGGCATCTCTGGATCAATTGAGACAAAAAATTCACTGATGAGGACAAGAGACTCTTGTATAAGCCATCCTTCGGCCATCCTACCCTCAGGGCGAGCCCTTTGACAAACGAACCCCTTTAAAGTCTTCATAAATCTCTCCAAGAGGAGCATACACATGCTATGGACTACCCCAACAACTGCAACTTCATCGACCACATGCACAAGTACATGCATTTGGATGGTAAGAATGATTGCTAGAAAGTACTTCTCCACCATGCACACTGCTTCAATAGCATTTAAGCATGCTGCATTGATGTTGTCTTCTCTTATCTCTTTTGAACTATTGATCCAGCGTACCAACTCACTAATTTTGTAGATTGTTCTTCTAATGTCATCTGTGAAACAATCCTTTATGGCAATTGGTAAGATAAACTGTAAAAATTTGTGCCAATCGTGGGACTTAAGACCACTGAGATTGTCATCTCTCATAAAAGTCATTTTCAAACATTGCATGCACCCAATGGGAGTCTTGAATGAAGATGTAGTCTTCTTCACTTGTTGCTCTTCTGCACGACTCAAAAGTCATGGTCCTTTTGGTATAACAAACTTCCCATTGGGTTTAAGTCGAGGCCACATCTCTGGCATTCAACCCACATCCTGTAGGTCATCTCTTTGGGCCTTGCTCTCCCTTTTTCCAGTGATGGTTTTCCATATGATCTCCCCCACATTTGTGAAAATGTGCATTGGGTTGAGCAAATGATTAATCAACAGGTCGCTCCAATACGGGAGTTCATGGAAAATAGAAATTCTTTTCATTCTAGGTGGCATCCAATCTCCCCTCTCCAGCCACATGTTTTTCTAATCGCTCGCTTTCAGTGGATGCATGTTATGTTTTCATATGTTTGGTCCATGTAGCTCATGTCCTTCAGGCAAAAATCTACCATGCTCCTCGTAAACTTTCTTGCTCAAATGCTCAGAGCGACGGAAGCCAAGTCGAGGACCACATTTCGGACATGCATGATTGCTCGAGTAACTCAAGCCTAAAACATCACAAAATTAAAATATAAAAGCGTTGTCATAGCCAAGAATAACATGTGTGTGAGGGTTTTAAAGGCACTTACCTGAGCACTCACCGTAGCTTGGCCAATCGTGCATGGTCCACATGAGAATGCCTTGCACATGTACATTCCATCGTCCAATTGGTTGGGACATATCAACCACATCGATTCCTATCCACAAGATTTTGAGATCTTCTATAAGTGGTGCCACATAGACGTCCACGTTCTTTACTTTGTACTTTTCTGGGATGATCAGTGACAACAACAGATGGCCCTTCTTGATAGCTAGCCATGGTGGAAGATTTTAATTAACCAGACAAAAGGCCACGTGCTCCATGACGAACTCCGTAATCCGAATGGGTTTACTCCGTCCATTGCCAGACCAAAGTGGATACGTCGAGGCTCGTTCTTAAATGTAGACCAACTTTCCTCTATGTGCATCCATGGATGAGAGTCAACACGTACCTGCATCACATCATCTGTCGATCTAGTATTTGAGTGCCATGTCACCAAAGCGGCTATCATTAGGCAAAATTTGGACTCACAAAGGGGTCCTTTAAGGAGTTTGACTTTACTTCTCTCTACCAAAATGGACGCATGGATAATTTTTTGCAAACAAACTCCAAAGTTGGCGGAGGTTTGAGAGTTAGAATGTCCTCTTCAAGCTCTATCTACTGATATATAGCATGCCATGAGATTACAGGTTGTATCATCCGCAAACAAAACGTATTCTGGTTTCTCGGGATGTAGTGTTTGTGGAAGATTCTGTTTAGCCCATGCTGTCATGTACTAGAGACAGTAATGTAAGCTTACAGGACATTTATGACACTTTGTTGCCTCTTTTCAGTGGTGGAAATACGAATGTAAGTTCCAATGAGGCAAATGTACAGCCTATGGGGGTTTCTAAAAATGTTCTAGATCAGCCTATTACTGATGCAGATGTACATGATGTACTTGATGAGGAAAGGGCTGAAAATGAGCAGGCTAGAGGTATGCCAAAATGGCTGGTGCACACTTTGCGTGACAGTAAATTGGATGCACCTTTGTCTAGTCGTACTCGTTCAGGCTCTCGCCATGCATCTTATGCATCAGATTGTTATGCTTTGGTTGTGTCTAGTTTACATGATGTTGAGGAGCCTCTGTCTTTTGATGAAGCACAGAATTCAGAAAATTGGATGGCTTCCATGCAATCAGAATATGATGCACTTATAGAAAACGACACATGGACTTTATGTGATTTGCCTCCTGGCAAAAAGGCCATTCGTATGAAGTGGGTTTACAAGTTGAAACGCAAGCCGGATGGTGAGATTGATCGCCATAAGGCTCGACTTGTTGCAAAGGGTTATGCACAGAAAAAAGGCATAGATTATGAAGAGACTTTTGCTCCCACTTGTCGTATGACTACTGTGCGTTTTCTATGTGCATTGGCAGCTCATTTTGGATGGGGTGTACATCAATCAGACATTGTTACTGCTTTCTTGAATGGTGAAATATTTGAGGAAGTTTATGTAAAGCAGCCTCGCGGTTTTTTCATAAAAGGACAAGAGGACAAAGTGTGCAAATGTAACAAGGCTTCGTATGGGTTGAAGCAATCTCCTCGTGCTTGGTATGAGAAAGCTGACACTCATTTGGTCAAACAAGGCTTTCGTAACAGTCCAAGAGAAAGCACATTGTATGTAAAGCGTGAGGGTGATGTATTTCTCATCGTGGTTCTTTATGTTGATGATTTCCTGATTACTGGACCAAATGAGAGACATATTGCTGAATTTAAGGCTAATTTGAATGTTGCTTTCAAGATGAAAGATTTGGGACTATTGCATGATTATTTGGGTATACAGTTTAAGCAATGTGATGGTGGTATTGCCTTGTGTCAAAAAAGTTACATAGAGACATTGCTATGTAAGTTTGGACTTGAGGATTGCAAACCTATTGCCACTCCCATGGAAACAGGTTTGAAGTTGAGTCTACATGATCCAGGTGATCCTGCTGATGTCACTCTTTACCAAATTGCTGTTGGCTACCTCATTTATGTATGCAACACAAGGCCAGACATTCAGTTTGCAGTCTCACAGGTCAGCAGATTTATGCATAGCCGAGGGTCTAAGCATTGGCAGGCTGTCAAGAGGATTTTCCACTACCTTAGTGGCACTTTACATCTTGGCTTGTTTTATCCCAAGGGGGGATCATTTCCGTAGACTTATATGCTTTTTCAGACTCAGATTGGGCTGGTTGTTTTGACACGCGAGTGTCCACAAGTGGTTTTTGTTTCATGCTTGGCAGTTCATGTATATCATGGTTGAGCAAGAAGCAACCTACTGTGGCCACTTTGAGTTGTGAGGCTGAGTACAGGGCAGTCTTCACAGCTACGGTTGAGTGTGTATGGCTTTGACGCCTTATGGCTGATTTGGGTGTTGGATAGGACACTGCCAACACTATCTACACTGACATCAGAGCGCATTGACAGTTGCGAGGAACCCAGTTTTTCATGCTCGCACAAAGCACATTGAGGTGCATTACCACTATGTCAGGGAGAGGCTCTCAGCAGGAGAGATCAGCTTGGCTTATGTGCCAACACAGGATAACCTTGCAAATCTTTTCACAAAGGCATTGTCTCGTGAGAATCTTGAAGCTTTCCGCAAAGCTTTGGGCTTACTCCCCTTTGTGGACTGATCCTGTCCTCAGGGCATGGCACTTTCCTTTACTCATGTGCCAGCTCTTGTTCACCGCATCACTCCAGGGGGGATTTGTTACCATATACATGTGGTAGTGATGTGTGTGAACACACTAGGACCGCCGGGGCATTTTTTCCCTCTTTAGGAGATTTTTCCCCCCGTGCATTGTATATACGCCCATCAGTCTAGGGCTATCTATCTTTTCCATTGCACACTAAGTAACACACTCTCTATTGTGTGCCTTGAGCTTCCTTTGTCTTCTCCAAGCTGTGTGTGTTTCTCTGCAACCCTAATTCCAACAGTAGTATTGCGTTGAATGTTGTCGTCTACTATGTTTTCAATGATGAGATCCATGTGAAAGAACGTGTTTAACATCTGGTCTATCTCTACTTCTTGAAATGCCACATCAGGTATTGGTTGGGAGGACTCGGTCAATGAATTTTCGTTTGAAAATCATCTTCTCTGGGATGAAGTTGGAGCAATATCTACTTGCGGAGTTTGATCTATTGTCTCTGGACCATGAGATCGATAACGCAGGTCTTGTAGTTGCTCTATCGGAAAGAGACCGTGATTGCGTATGTGCTGGTTACAAATTTTTTGTTTTCGAAAGATCTGATGCTTGCAATGCACACAAGGACACTCCATCCTATTATCCATACTTTATCTACCAATGATGCAACAAATAATTAACACTCTAGTTGTTATAACTACACACTACTAACTACATGACAACCTCACATTCTCTAGCCAGACATGATCCCCGCACACCTCGGTCTAGAGGTGCACGGAGATTAGGACCACAGGGTAATACTCTCGTCTTTATTGGTCAATGACTATATATTAAGGTTGTTAAATTCTGTGTGCGCTTTTGAAGTCCGATTGCGTTATTTTACTTCGTTTATCAAGTTTTTGTTTGTATTTTGAAGTACACAAGGTGCTTTTGAAGTCCAATTGCGTTTTTTCAACTATCTAACAACCTCACATTCTCTAGCCATGCCTGATCGCCGTATACCTCGGTCTAGAGGTGCACGGAGATTAGGACCATAGGGTCAATGACTATACATTAGTGTTTTTGAACTCTGTGTGCGCTTTTGAAGTCCAATTGCGCTAGCGCTTTTCAAACCTATAACCTAAACCTAACCTATAACCCATAACCTAACCTAACCTATAACCAAATTAAACCTCATTCTTGAAATCCGTTTGCGTTTCTTTTAACTTTTTGCCGCTAGCTCTAACCTAACTTATAATCTAACCTAACCTATAGCCTAAACCTAACCTAACATAACATAACCTAACCTATAACCTATTACCTTAGCCTAACCTATAACCTAACCTAACCGAAGTCCGTTTGCGTTTTTAAAAGTACACGAGTCATCTTCGAAGTTCGTTTGCGTTTTTTCTACTATTAATTTGCCATTAGCTCTAACCTAACCTATAAATTAATCTAACCTATAACCTAAACCTAACCTAATCTAACATGACCCTAAAACTAAACCTAACCTATAGGCTAACCTAACTGAAGTCCGTTTGCGTTTTTTGAAGTACACCAGTCATCTTCGAAGTCCATTTTTCCACTATTAATTTACCGCTAGCTCTAACCTAACCTATAATCTAACCTAGCATATAACCTGAACCTAACCTAACCTAACATAACCTATAACCTAAACCTAACCTAACCGAAGTCCCTTTGTGGTTTTTGAAGTACACTAATCATCTTCGAAATCTGTTTGCATTTTTTCTAATATTAATTTATCGCTAGCTCTAACCTAACTTGTAACCTAAACCTAAACCTAACCTATAATCTAACCTATAACCTAACCCAATTGAAGTTCGTTTGCGTTTTTGAAGTACATGAGTCATCTTCGATGTCCGTTTGCATGCGTTTTTTCTACTATTAAATTGTCGCTAGCTCTAACCTAACATAACCTATAACCTAATCTAGCATAACCTATAACCTCCTAACCTATAACCTAACATAATCGAAGTCCATTTGTGTTTTTTCTACTCTTTGTCATTAGCTCAAACCTAACCTATAATCGACACAATCTTGCATGGTGAATGGTGTGTATTCTAATCTAACCATTGTTGTCAAGGTGTTATCTTAAATAGATCTTTCTTTGATGAAACCTTGCTGGTGAGGAGTGATCCCCTTATCCAGAGTGAGAGAGAGAGAGTCTTAGGGCAATTGACTTGGCAATAATTTTGGAAGCTATAAACTGACATCATGTTATGGGTCGCCAATGTTTCAGTTAGGACTATCATATTTTTTCGAACCAAACCTATAACCTAAACATTAGTTAACTTAACTTATAACCTAACCTAACCTTTTACGTATATACAACCTATAACCCAACCTAACCTAACTATAACCTAACATGTTGTCTAAACCTAACCTATAAGCTAATCTAACCTAATTAACGTCCTATAACCTAAGCTAACCTAACCTAACCTATAAGCTAACCTAACATATAATTAACCTAACTTATAACCTATACCTTAACCTAACCCATAACTTAAACTAAACCTAACCGAAACCTATAACCTAAACCTTATCAATCGCATAATTTCAAAAACGACATAATTCAAAACATAATTTCATAAACAAAATTTTTTATAACATAATTTCGAAACAACATATTCCAAAACAACATGACGAGATGGTAGCGTAATTTAATAACATAATTCCAAACCATAATTTCACAACACAAACCATAATTTCAAAACAAATGTTTTCCAAAGCATTATTTCTAAACAAAATGACATAAAAACTTAAAGCATTGAAAGTCTAAAGCATGAAAGTTTATTTTGTCAATATAACACTCACATGCGGCCTATTTGAGCAATAAAGGGTCTTGTAAACATCCTTGAACCTGCAAAAATGTGCACACACACACACACACACAATGTTAAACCCTAAACCCTCAACCTACAAGCAAACTTGAAAAGAATCTCACCTTGGTACTAGAGAGTAGTCCACAAGCAAGATTTTCAACCCCGACAAGTTGTTAGGCACCAGATCATCTGCAGTAGCTAGGTGAGGAGGAGGAGGGCAAGAGAAGAGGCACAAAAACTAGAGAAATGCGCAGGAAAGACCCGCGGGTTCATTTTTTGCAGGCTCCATTGGTACAGGCATTGGTTCAGGCGTCAGAAAACTCATCTATATAGGCGTCGAAAGAGACATCGGTATTTGCGTCGAAAATTCAAAAATGAAATTTTTTTAAAAAATCATCTCCCTCCATACTTACCTACATATATACCAACACCCACCATTGATGCCGGTAATTTGGCATCGGAATTTAAGCGACCTCTTGTAGTGCACGTCTAGATACTGCTTCACCTCGTTCGCCCAGTAAAAGACGACATCTCCTGTGGTGCAAAAGATTGTTCTTTCACCCACATTCAAAAAGAAGGAGGAAGGATGGTGGAAAATTTTCAACATTTCATGTAAGTGGTTCAAATCCCACGCGTGCGTGGCTGGCCTTATGACAGAAGCCACACCAAAATTTTCCAAAACCCCCTTCCTCTATGATAATATTATTTTGAGGTTCTTCGGGATGCCAACTTGGAAAACCTCATGGTAATCGAGTGGAATGGGATGTGAGGACCATACCAGGGACCGTCGGATGTACCATCTCCAAATGGATACACCACAATTTTGGACATCCCTCCCGCTTGAGACCGACACCAGAGAGGACTCCTCATGCTCTTTGATGCCAACTCAAGGGGGTGATAACATTCACTTTCTCTCATATGGATCCCTTAGCCCCAAAATATCTTTCGTTATTACTTCAAACTTTTCAGTTGAAGTCATCAGACTAACTGTAAACTCAACCTTCCAGGGTCAACTGGTGGGTGTTCTCTAGTTCACCCTTGGCTCAAGGTCACTGTCGCTTATTTCTGGGTTATGGCCGAGCACAAACGTCATAGCATTCCCCTAAGATGAGTGTATTTAATAGCTACCCAAAACCCTCGTTACCAAGTTTGATTCTCGCCCCGTGGATCGGAATCCCTTATCTTTGTTTTCGACTTAACTAAATGGACAACATAAAATTGGGTTCAACTTTTTGGCCAACAAATTAACCCTTCAGAATCCACCCACCCACCGAACCGTTTGATAAATGCACCTTCCCAAGGTATTACTATGGTACTAGAAAACAATATTCCAATCATGTCAAACCAAGAATACATTTCAAGCATTTGAAAGCAGCATGCAAATTGTTGCATACGCTTGCAAGTGTGCATTTATCAGACCGTTCCCACCTTTTTCCTTTGTAGAATATTTTACTTCCTTTTTCCTTTAGTAGTAGTGACATTATCTAGTTATCTTTCAAGCAAGCATATATACTCCTCGAGGCATATCCCTATCCTCGTCCCAGAACTCAGGTATCCTATCTCTTCCGCCACATATGGAGGTGGCACCATAACACAATTTTCAATTTTTATTTCTCTTTATCTTGTGTGAAAAAGGCTTACAAAAATAATAAACACTAAATTATTTTTAAATCAATAATCCGAGAAGCAGAGCAAATGTTCGGCTGATGAGAAAAATTGTGGAATAGCCCATTTAGATTCCTAGCCTTTTTAGGTTCCTTTTTACCAAACAATTAGAAGAATTCATTAATTAAATCACATCCTTCCTCATCCTGATCCCTTCATGGATCCATTTTTCTTCCTCCTTTTTCCGTCGACATCAGGCCTACCCGAACTAGGCCAATTTCCAGACTCATCTGTAGGTCTCTATCACCCAACCGAGACTCACTCCCATTCAATCCCATTTCTAGGGCAATGAATGAATCTGAGCTCAAAACATAGACCAACGGTTATCAGTCCTAGCCAAAAAGGACTATCCCCCGTTGCATCCCACATGTAACCATCTCTGTCGGTTTAGGGTAAACACCCGACAGGGACTCACTCCCATTCAATCCCGCAGGTAAACACCTGCACCGGCCTTTCCCAAACATGTAAGACAAAGTTCACACTTAAATCTTCTATGTCATGCTAGAGCTATCCACGTCAAATCTTCTCGGTAAATTTTTTTTAGTCCTAGTTTAAATTTAAATTAAGCTCCTTGAGTTATAATCCCTTAGTTCTTATTTCCTTCTAATTTTTATTTAACCAAAACCTTAAGAAAACAATGATTCTCTTGGAAGTTTAAGATTTTGTCTCGACGTAAGTTTCAAGTTAATCCCAACTTTGATGAATCCCATTTTGGTCCCTTTGCATCATTTTCCATCCATGGGGCATCTCCATGGGAACGATGGGAGTTTTATGTTCAAGAAACACGATCACGATATCCATGAAGCTATCCCCTTATTTCCCCCCTTCAAATTTGCAAACAAACTTGAAAGTAGACAAACTTGAAATGAACAATGTATATGCTTTCTACCATGAGTTTTTCTTTGGTGTGATCTATGCGTGGTAAACACAAAATTTTGGAATGCACCAACTTGTAATCTTGAGACAATTAATCAAGAAACTTCCTTTGAGTGCTTATGCAAGAGTGAAATCCTTCCATGCATGGTAGTGTAAGAATGAAAATGCGTGAGAAGCTCAAAGCTTTGGGCTTACTCCCCTTTGTGGACTGATCATGTCCTCGGGGCATGTCACTTCCCTTTACTCATGTGGCAGCTCTCGTTCACCGCATCACTCCAGGGGGGATTTGTTACCATATACATGTGGTAGTGATGTATGTGAACACACTAGGACCGCCGGGGCATTTTTTCCCTCTTTAGGAGGTTTTTCTCCTCGTGCATAGTATATACGCCCATCACTCTAGGGCTATCTATCTTTCCATTGCACACTAAGTAATACACTCTCAGTTGTGTGCCTTGAGCTTCCTTCGTCTTCTCCAAGCTGTGTGTGTCTCTCTGTAACCCTAATTCCAACATAATAAAGGTATGCCTAAATTCCTTCTTAAAGAAGAATTTGTTAATCATTCGTTTTTCACTACACTAGCATGTCCAGTCTTAGGAATGACAGTGCCTTTGTGAAAAGATCTGCAAAGTTGTCCTGTGTTGGCACATAAGCCAAGTTGATCTCTCCTGCTGAGAGCCTCTCCCTGACATAGTGGTAATGCACCTCAACGTGCTTTGTGCGAGCATGAAAAACTGGGTTCCTCGCAACTGCCAGTGCGCTCTGACTGTCAATGTAGATAGTGTTGGCAGTGTCCTATCCAACACCCAAATTAGCCATAAGGTGTCTGAGCCATGCACACTCAACCGTAGCTGTGAAGACTGCCATGTACTCAGCCTCACAAGTCGAAGTGGCCACAATAGGTTGCTTCTTGCTCAACCATGATATACATGAACTGCCAAGCATGAAATAGAACCACTTGTGGACATTCACGTGTCAAAACAACCAGCCCAATCTGAGTCCAAAAAAGCATGCAAGTCTGGCGGCAATGATCCCCCTTAGATAAAACAAGGCAAGATGTAAAGTGCCACTAAGGTAACGGAAAATCCTCTTGATAGCCTGCCAATGCTTAGACCCTGGGCTATGCATAAATCTGTT
The DNA here is from genome assembly GCF_014529385.1 of Adiantum capillus-veneris. Lineage (NCBI taxonomy): Eukaryota > Viridiplantae > Streptophyta > Polypodiopsida > Polypodiales > Pteridaceae > Adiantum > Adiantum capillus-veneris. Next base: position 154,764,801 of record NC_140934.1, read on the forward strand.
GACCTGTGAGACTGCAAACTGAATATCTGGCCTTGTGTTGCATACATAAATGAGGCATCCAATAGCAGTTTGGTAAAGAGTGACATCAGCAGGATCACCAGCGTTATGAAGACTCAATTTCAAACCTGTTTCCATGGAAGTGGCAATAGGTTTGCAATCCTCAAGTCCAAACTTACATAGAAATGTCTCTATGTAACTTTTCTGACACAAGGCAATACCACCATCACACTGCTTAAACTATATACCCAAGTAATGATGCAACGACCCCAAATATTTCATCTTGAAAGTAGCATTCAAATCAGCCTTAAATTCAGCAATGTGTCTCTCATTTGGTCCAGTGATCAACAAATCACCTTCATAAAGCACCACAATAAGAAGTACATCACCCTCACGCTTTACATACAATGTGCTTTCTGTTGGACTGTTACGAAAGCCTTGTTTGACCAAATGAGTGTCAGCTTTCTCATACCAAGCACGAGGAGATTGCTTCAACCCATACAAAGCCTTCTTACATTTGCACGCTTTTTCCTCTTGTCCTTTCTTGACAAAACCACGAGGCTCTGTTACATAAACTTCCTCAAATATGTCACCATTCAAGAAAGCAGTAACAATGTTTGATTGATGTACATCCCAACCAAAATGAGCTGCCAATGCACATAGAAAACGCATAGTAGTCATACGACAAGTGGGAGCAAAAGTTTCTTCATATTCTTTACCTTTTTGCTGTGCATAACCCTTTGCAACAAGTTGAGCCTTATGGCGATCGATCTCACCATCCGGCTTGCATTTCAACTTGTAAACCCACTTCGTACCAATGGCCTTTTTTCTAGGAGGCAAATCACATAAAGTCCATGTGTCATTTTCTATAAGTGCATCATATTCTGATTGCATGGTTGCCATCCAATTTTCTGAATTATGTGCTTCATCAAAAGACAAAGGTTCCTCAACATCATGTAAGCTAGACACAGCCAAGCATAACAATCTGATGCATAAGATGCATGGTGAGAGCCTGAATGAGTACGACTAGACAAAGGTGCATCCAATTTACTGTCACACAATGTATGCACCAGCCATTTTGGCATACCTCTAGCCTGCTCATTTTCAGTCCTTTCCTCATTAAGTACATCATGTACATCTGCATCAGTAATAGGCTGATTTGTAACATTTTTGGAAACCCCCATAGGCTATACATTTGCCTCATTGGAATTTACATTTGAACTTCCACCACTGAAAAGAGGCAACAAAGTGTCATAAATGTCCTTTGAGCTTACATTACTGTCTCTAGTACATGACAACAAGGGTTGAACAGAATCTTCCACAAACACTACATCCTGTGAAACCAAAATATGCTTTGTTTGCGGATGATACAACCTGTAACCTTTGCTTTTAGCACTATAACCAACAAAAATACATTTGACAGCCTTATCATCCAATTTTCTGCGCTGTGTTTGTGGCACCAAAGCATATGCCAAACAACCAAAAACACGCATGTGCTCAATAGAAGGCTTTCTATCATGCCATGCTTTATATGGAGTAATAGACTGCAAAGCTTTCGTAGGACACCTGTTTAGTACATAAGTGGCACACATGATGGCCTCAAGCCAAAAAGAATGCGGCAAAGCTTGACTTTTGACTATACATCGTGCCATTTCCGAAAGTGACCTATTTTTCCTCTCAGCAACACCATTTTGTTGAGGTGTATAAGGCACTGTACATTGGTGTTTTATCCCACGACTAGGCAGAAATGCATTAAATTCATGAGACATATACTCCCCCCTCGATCTGAACGGAGGGTGTCCATAATACATTTTGAGACATTTTCACCCATAGCCAGAAATTGTTTGAAGCACATAAGAACTTTGGACTCGCTTTAAGCGGAAATACGCATGCATGCCTGGAGTAATCGTCAATGAAAGTCACAAAGTACAGGTAATTGCCCAAGGAAGGAGTTTGCATGGGCCCACAAACATCACTATGCACAAGCTGCAACCTACATGTGGCCCTAACTGAACCATCGTTTGGAAACTTGGAACGCTGCATTTTACCCAAATACAGCCTTCACAAACATGTTTGATAGGTGCTTCAAGAGGCGGCAAAGAAGCAACCATATTAGATTTCTGCAAACGCAACAAACTGGCAAACTTCAGATGACCAAAACGTGCATGCCAAATTTTTGCATCTGAAATAGCCCTTGAATCTGCAACTGCATTTGCAAAATTTTATCCGCACTTGTCATACAAAGTGATCTTATACAGCCCACGGCACAAAAGCCCAGATGCAACAATTTCATCACCAAAACTGAGATCATGAACTGTACCTCTGTCATCCACAAATTTGACTACAAGTCCAAGTCTCGCAAGTGCGGATACAGACAAAAGATTTTTCTTGATCCCAGGTACATAAAGTGCATCAACAAGTGTGAAGGAAGTGCCATTTGCAGCAGTAAGCACAATCTTTCCAACTCCTTGAACCGGATAAGAGGCATTGTTGGCACAAGTGATTGAATTCCCATGAGGGACAGACTCGAGAGAGGTGAACAATTCACAATGTGAGGTGATGTGCTTTGTAGCACCACTGTCAAAATACCACACAGGTGAATCTGCAGCAATTGACATGCATGCATCATGGATATCTGGATTGTAAGTGCACTTTGCACTGAAAGCCCATTTTGCATCAACATCAGCATCACAATCTTCTTTGACAGAAGACTCAACAATGGCTGCATTTGTAGTGAAACCAGCATTTGCAGTGGAACCACCCTCTTTCTTCTTAGCCTCTTTGGGCTTCAACTGAGGACACTGCTTGATCAAGTGATCATTAGCTTTACAATAATGGCAACGCATCTTCTTTTTGCCCTTATCACCAAAATTGCCATACGAAGTGCTGCCAGCAGAAGCATTGGGAACAAAAATTTTGCCACTCGCATCCTTTTCATCCCAACGAGATTGTTCTGCTGTAGGCAAAACAACTCTAATAGCAACAATTCTTCCAGCATGACCTGCAACATCCTCAACATCGCCTACATCCTCAAAAGCAGGACATACATCAATGCCCTGCACAATATTCCATATGCCCTTTGACACAAGAACATGTTGCATCATGTAAGCCCACATAGGATAATTGTCCCCATCCCACCTGTCCTCATCAACAAACATCTTGAACACATCTGTGTTGTTGTCAGCCATGGTAAATGCTGCACCTAATGTGAAAACTGCTCGTAAAGAGGAGAAACGAAGCGGGAACAACACGTGCTATATAGCACAAACCATAGAAGACTGTAAGGCACCTGTTATGCAGAAAATGACACTGATAGAAATTTTGCACAAAATAACGAAATTGCCTGTATTGACAATGGAGGTCGAAATGAGCTCGAATCAAAAATTTGAGCTACAAATGCTCGCCAAAGCTCACTGAAATCGAAGAAAATGAGCAGGCATGTGTTGGAGCTGCTGGCGACTAAGCCCGGGAGGACGCAACCTGCTCTGATACCAATTGTTGGAATTAGGGTTGCAAAGAAACATACACAGCTTGGAGAAGACGAAGGAAGCTCAAGGCACACAACTGAGAGTGTATTACTTAGTGTGCAATGGAAAGATAATAGCCCTAGAGTGATGGGCGTATATACAATGCACAGGGGAAAAAACCTCCTAAAGAGGGAAAAAATGCCCCGACGGTCCTAGTGTGTTCCCACACATCGCTACCACATGTATATGGTAACATGTTACCATGGAGAGGATTAATTATGTAGTTAGAAGAGGCTTATGGTTTTGGGACTTTCCAATTGAAGAGATGGGGGTGGGGGGCAGGATAACCTTAATTGGAAGAAAATTCCCACTTCCAAGGAAAAACTCCTTTCATTAAAATAGAGCTATCCTTCAAAACTTAACTCTCCTTGAGAGAATTAGTATTAACTTATTTGTATCACTAAAAAAATCTTACACACATGCTCTTTTTCTCTTTGAAAGAAGAAAAAGAGCAAAGAAAAATTTGTGAACCTTTCATAAGAGCATTCTTTTTAGAGTAAATTATAATGCCACTTTGAATAAAATGGTTAATTCCAAAAATTTCCAATACTTATTATTATTATTATTTGTCCGTGATTATGTGGCAATTATCTCGTGCATCTTAAAAATAAAAAAGATACTTCTGGCGGGGTTTAAGGGTACACATTGATATTAATCATCATCCAAATGCATGCTATTTTAGTATGATCTCCAGTCACCTATGGTTAAAGACAGTGCTTTGTACTCTTTCTATGTCATATTAGTCTGGCAATCTAGAGGATGGAACTTGAAATATAAGTATGATCTCTAGTCACCTATGGTTAAAGAGAGTGCTTTGTATTCTTTCTATGTCATATTAGTCTGGCAATCTAGAGGATGGAACTTGAAATATAAGTATGATCTCTAGTCACCTATGGTTAAAGAGAGTGCTTTCTACTCTCTCTATGCCATATTAATCTGGTAATCTAGAGAGCTTGAAACAACGGAACTTGAAATAACAACGGAGTTAGTCAATGTAGTTAGTGGTTAGCAACATTGTTAGTTAATAAGGGAAAATTAGTGATTTGTCCTTCTAAGAATCTTATCTTTTCTTTTATGCTAACTTTTCTCAAAATGAAAAGCTAGTTTTCTATGCATTGATTATGTCCATGTTCCCGTGGCATAAGCCAAAAGTGTCTCGTGAGTATACTTTTGGTGCTTAAATTGAGCCTGAATTTTCTCGAACATTTTTTTCTTTTTCTTTTTCATCTTTTAAGTCGGTGGCTTAGATGTGTTGGCCTTGCGTAAAGGCTAGGAGAAGGCCCTTACATGGGAAAGGACCAATGGAGGAGGACTTCATGAAAGAAATCACAAAAGAAGAGTTCATGGAGGTGGAGGAGACCATTCTCCTCCCTCAGTAATGGAGGAGCTGATTATCCAATCATGGAATGTGAAGGGGCTTAAGACCCAAAAGAAGAGCTCCCTCTTATGGGACGAAATTAGAAAAGGCAAAGAAGTCAATTGTTGGGCTATCTAGGAGCATCACCTTGATGCTGCAAGTAAAAGAAAGCAAGCACTGGAAAGAAGCTTGTGTTTTATGGAGAGAGTGTCGATGGGTACAATGGTGTCCTGACGGTTGTGGACAGAGACCTAGAGCCCAAGTGGTGCTCAATCATTCGTCTAAGAGAGCGTTGGGAGTAAAGACCAAGTGGGCTGACCAGCATATCACCATTATCAACATATATGGACCCTGCTTGGCGAAGGAAAGAGCAAAGATTTGGGAACACGTGAAAGGCGTCCACATGGAAGGGGAATGGCTCTTGATGGGATACTTCAACATGGTGGAGAAGAGAAAGGATAGAACAGGCTCATTGAACATGCTAACGGGATCAAAGATATGCAAGTGGGTTCAAAAGACATGGAAGATTGGGTTCTTCAAGAACAATCTCTTCATGGGTGGGAAGATGTCCGAGAGCCAACCACTGCTTATCAGTACACAAATTGTCAGGTTCTGTTACTTCAAAACACGTCTAGAAGTCTAGGAGCTATTGTCTATTTGAGAACTCCCTTGAAACAACTAGGTTCGCGGAGATCATTCAAGAAAGCAAGGAAGCAATTATAGCCAATGGGAAATGGAGGAACTCTGAAGAGTGGAATAAGGTCGTGTCTGCTGCAATATCTGAACCACATGGGTAAGTGTTTTGCTCCTTGTCCGACAAAGTGTTCTGCTTTTGCCATGGAGGTGGCCCCCCTTTTAGCCGATGTAATGATGGTTGCTGGAAGATGTCATGGCGACTCGACACGAGCATGACTAGTATCTGTAATTTTTTTGGGTTGTTAATATAATCCACTAACGATTGTGAGTTTTGCAAAAACAAAAAGGATCCCAATGACAATCTTTAGAAACTAGGCGAAGCCACAATGGCCAACATAAGAGGATGAGATGCACGACCCACTACTCATTGGCTCCTCTTTATAAAATAGGAAAACATATGTCAACTATCTTTCACAATGGCTTTAAATCAAAATAAATCATAGTAGATACACAGTGCAAAGGAACTCTAATGAAAACACCAGAAGAAAAATAAGAATACATTTGTAATTGACACACACATTGCGTGCGCGCTCAACCACCTCTTTATATAAGGCGAGGGGCCAATGTTGTGGTAGTAAATTTGAGATAGAACGTTTTTTCCCACCATAAGGTTTTTGTCTGGCCTACTTCATCTGCTTCACAATACACTACACTTGGCGATGAAAAAGCCCTACGTGTTGATCGTCATCATCTATAGAGATCGTGCAACTCAAACGATAATGTTGCACCAAGTGACCAATGGCAAGGAGGATGCATACCCAAACGCACTTGCTGAGAGAGAGACACGTCAACCACTAAGGTAACGTGTATTCAATGTAAAACATTATTGCCCGCAAGATTATAGACCCACAATAGCTCTTGTAAAGGGGGCCGCCACTATACGAGCCCCCTTACCTTAGATATGCAAAGTTTTTTGATTTTTCACTTTTATGAGGCTATTCATTTCTTAGACCAACCCTTCACTTTATGCACTTGAGATGTTATATTTATGAAAGTGTGGAGACCTAGTGATGGCCTACATCTATGAAAGACAATGCTTGCTTCTTGCCTCTCATACAAGAAATAGGAAGAGAATAGATTTGCCTTCATTAGCTTGCGATGTGGCACAAATCTACAAGCTTTCTCTAACGGTCCACAATTGCTTTAAAGCCCTTGTCACACACGAGCACCACGATAGGGCCAAAATGGATTGTTTAGGCACCATGTGTGTTACACGAGCGATGGAACTTTGCAAATATCTACAAAGGGAGCAACCAATCAAATTGGTGTAGTTGTAAAAACATGCGTCTGCAAGGCCCACATTACAAGTTCGAGTCGAATCAATTTTTTTTTGCGCGACATGCAATGCGGGTGTCCGAAATCACTTGCTTGATGTGGGTGAGCAGTTCACCCCGATTGCTTTTTGCCTCACGTGGACAACATGCTACACCAATGAATTGCTACCAACTCAAAATCGCACCAAAATTGAGAGTTGGCAATGATGAAGGTAGCTTAGATGTTTATTATACTACACTACTCGCTTCTTCGTTGTTTATTCATTAGTTTGCAAGATTCCAACAAGATTCCTCCCTCCTGAGGCCTACCTCCCACTTTCCACTTTGACATTCCTACCCTTTTAAAAAAGGGACTCAAGATTGAACTCAGAGCCGCTAGTAAAACGACTCCCATGAAGTCCTCGTAAACAATTGACCGAGCACACATGCGACGGTGCAACATATGGCAATTCACTTAATGAAAGAAAAAGCGACCGTCTCACCCCTTCTCTCTGCCATCGCTGCCTAATGCCACCCGATGCCCTCATGGCCTTCGCATTTGCCTTGCTTCCGCATCGCCCGGTGCCGTTTGCCTACCTCTCTTTGCCTCCCTTGTCGGTCGTCATGTGCCTGCGAGCCCGCCTTGTGGCAGCCCTTCTCTTTCGTTTTTGTTTGTTAGAGGGGATCTTCCCCGATTCTCACTAATAAAATGTTAAAATGATTGGCCTGCCCTTATTTGCCCTTACTACTATAAGGGGTATGAGCCTCCCGAAAACGGCCACGGGAGGGGACCCCCCACCTAGACACGCTAGCCTCACTCCACGCACTCGTGCACCGTGGGGGCTCCGCGCAAGGTTCCCCAGGGCACGCTATGACCCTCCGTGAGTGCGGGGGAGCCTGAGGCTACGTGGGGCTAGGGACCCGAAACGCAAGACCCGCGAAACACACCACGGCCGCCGACCCACGGAACGCAACTTGACCCGAGCCGGTCCCGTCCGAGCCGGGCCCTTTGAAGGCAAACGCGCAACCCCCACGACCCGAGCCGGTCCCGTTCGAGCCGGGCCTCTTGAAGACAAACCCCCACGACCCGAGTCGGTCCCGTCCGAGCCGGGCCCCTTGAAGGCAAACCCCCACGACCCGAGCCGGTCCCGTCCGAGCGGGGCCTCTTGAAGACAAACCCCCACGACCCGAGTCGGTCCCGTCCGAGCCGGGCCCCTTGAAGGCAAACCCCCACGACCCGAGCCGGTCCCGTCCGAGCGGGGCCTCTTGAAGACAAACCCCCACGACCCGAGCCGGGCCCCTTGAAGGCAAACCCCCACGACCCGAGCCGGTCCCGTCCGAGCCGGGCCCCTTGAAGACAAACGCACCTTGACCCGAGCCGGTCCCGTCCGAGCCGGGCCCTTTTGAAGGCAAACGCGCCCACCACGCACCTCCGCATGACGACCCAAACTCCGGGTCGTCACACTTGGTATCAGAGCCACTCTCGCGTGACGCGCCCAACCCCCGGGCCGTCACACCACTTCCCCGTGACGTGCCCAAACCCCGGGCCGTCACACTACCTTCTCCCGTGACGCGCCCAACCCCTGGGCCGTCACACTTGGTACCACTACTGCAAACACAAAGGAAAGATGCGAGCCAGAAAGGGCTGGCCGTCACACTTGGTACCACTACTGCAAACACAAAGGAAAGATGCGAGCCAGACAGGGCTCTTTGTAACAAAAACAAAAAGAGAAAAACGCGATGGACTAACTCCACTTAGTTCGTCGCGCCCGGCCACTTTTGTGGCCTATGCTGAACTGAAGACCCATTCAAGTCTACAAGAGACCAAAGGGGCACCGAGCTAGCCCTCCAAATTCCGTCCACACAGGGACCAACTGGGATCAGTTTGACGATTGAAGATTCAGCCAAAGCCTTCATGGTGTCATGACGACCAACGCTACTTCAACCTAAAGACTGAATCTAACCAAGTAACCTTACCCGATTCCAGATTCAGCGATTGGAAACCAAAGCTAGTGTCAGCCTAAGTCTACAACGCGCGTCAAAATGACGGTAAGTTTCCTTGCAACTTCGCAAGGGCTGCATTGCGACGGACTCTACTTCAAATTCGGCTTTCAAAGAAGTCTCCGCGCGGGCCAACGCAGCAGGTGGCTCCGCGCACCCCGGGTTACCTTTTGGGGAATGCTCAAGTACGGGGAATTCTACTTGGGTATTCAAAGCATCTCTTTTTTAGCCTTTTGCCAAAACCCACAAAAATACACACACCTTATTCTCAAAAATTACAAAAACAAAGCATGCTACCTACTTGCATTCGGGTACAATTTTCACGCACTTTGCACTATATGCACCCCTTAGACCTTTGGCCCATGCATAGCCAAGCTCTCTTTTCCCTTCGTTCGACGAGGACGTCGAACTCTCTTCAACCGGGGGTGTATATAAGGGGTATGAGCCTCCCGAAAACGGCCACGGGAGGGGACCCCCCACCTAGACACGCTAGCCTCACTCCACGCACTTGTGCACCGTGGGGGCTCCGCGCAAGGTTCCCCAGGGCACGCTATGACCCTCCGTGAGTGCGGGGGAGCCTGAGGCTACGTGGGGCTAGGGACCCGGAACGCAAGACCCGCGAAACACACCACGGCCGCCGACCCACGGAACGCAACTTGACCCGAGCCGGTCCCGTCCGAGCTGGGCCCTTTGAAGGCAAACGCGCAACCCCCACGACCCGAGCCGGTCCCGTCCGAGCCGGGCCCCTTGAAGGCAAACCCCCACGACCCGAGCCGGTCCCGTCCGAGCCGGGCCCCTTGAAGACAAACCCCCACGACCCGAGCCGGTCCCGTCCGAGCCGGGCCCTTTTGAAGGCAAACGCGCCCACCACGCACCTCCGCATGACGACCCAAACTCCGGGTCGTCACACTACCATCAAAGATACAACGTGACCCTTACAATCCCCCAACTCGAACCGACGACAGGCTTGAGCCATACAAAAGAAAAGGAAACTACTGTTACTTCTGATTAACGCTGCTTTTTTTACATGGCGACTCAAACGTGAGAACCTTAGTATGACGTGGAGAAGGACCATCCTAGCTGCCCCTTGTAAACATGATGCCGAACGCAAAGGTATGTTTTCGTGTGTGTGTGTGTGTGTGTCTCTCTGAGAGAGAGAGAGAGAGAGAGAGAGAGAGAGAGAGACACAACATACGAACAAACTGTCTCTTCGTCTACGAGTACAATTTTACTTGTGTGTTTTGCTTGGTGGCTAGCTGTGCCTTCATGTATGTCCCCATTGTGACCGCCCGTTTGATCACATTGTAGGTCGAGCACAACAGGCTGTCCCTTGTCCACTATGTCCCCATTGTGACCGCTGCTTTGATTGCATTGTAGATCATGTCAAGTCGAGCACAACAAGCTGTCCCTTGTCCGAATCTGAGCCTCACTGAGGTCAAACAACGCTCATAAGAATGCTTCACTACAATGAAAATGGGGCACAAGAAATGTTGCAATGAGATTTCATGTTGAGTACAAGAGTTGTCAAAACCATAATTACATGGAATGGCCATTTTCGTTCCCATTCCAACCGTATCTCCGTTCCGTGTTTCAGACGTGAGTATCTGTAACACAGAATGCCATTTTATGCTTGCTGGCATTTCCCGTGTCACAAAGTGATGACGTGGCGTGCCCAATTGGAAGAGAAATGGTCGAGTAGACGAGAAATTGAACCCAGAAGAACTCTGAAGAAGTGGTAGCTAAGGGCCCTAAAAAGGGTTAAGGATTTTAAATTCTCTAACCCACCAACTTTAAGAACTTGTGGAGCACCGATTGAGACGCCTAAAACCCTAAAAATCAAAAGCTTGAGCTCTGGCTGAGATTTTTGTAAAACGTGCCGACATGTTGACGTGGCAAGCCTCACGGAATTCCGTGATTTGCGTTGACAGCGTTGACGGGCCACTATTGTACGGATTTCCGCGATGTACGTTGTTGGGAGATTTTGACAGTTTTTTGTTGTGTTTTTTGGGCAGTTGCTTTTGGGCATCCCTTGTATTATTTTCGTAGAGCATCTGGATGCAGAGTCTCGGAGAGAGTTGGACCCTTTGGAGTGTATGTCACAAACGGGAGCGCATAATAATATAAAATATACTCGGATAAATAGAATTTATCACTTAATACTGAAGCCAGAGGAAATTGAGAGAGAGAGATAGAGTGAGAAGATCGACACAGTACTGGGGACCAGAAGATGGGTCGATCCCCCCCCGTAATAGTATCTTTATTACTGAGGAGAAGTCTATACAAGCACTTGAACCGAACGTATTACCACGTTCATTCTAGAATAAGACTTGATGGTTCTCGGAAGCCTCGGCTTCCTATTCCTAGGTCAAAACCCTATTCCAAGGAACTTCCGTTCCTTATTCCAAATCCTCGAGAATCAAGGTTCTCGCCTCTGGATCTCACCTTCCAGACTCGGGGCATGACATCCCTGCACTCTTTTCCGACTCTGTTCCCAGAGACCTCGTCCTGCCTGCAGAATAACTCTGCTTTCCCGGACATGAAGTCCTTCCCTTGGGAATTCTAATTTCCGGATCACATGTTGAGAGTCTACCACTCTTGGATCCGTGGATCTACTTCCCAAACTCGGGTATGAAACCCTTGGGCTGATCTAGCTCTAGTTCCTTAGAGCACTTTTATCCTACAGAGGCTCGTGCCTTCCTCTGCTCCTACTCCCTCACGAAGAGGAAGTACACCTGCAATCAAATACTCAGAGATCATAACATCAAAATCGTTACCTTCACAATCTCGATGCTCGAAACGCAGCTTGGTTCTCGAAAAAGCAATTTCCCGGAAGAGATCTCTACAGAGAAAATCCTCTCTTCTAATCCTACACACAAAAGAGGTGTGTTCTCGGGTTCCTTCTTGTAAATCAGCCCCGTCTACGACCTTTATGGGCTGAAAACAGAGAAAAACAGCAGCTTGTTGCAATGGAAACATGCTCTGTAGGCACTTCTTCGTGAGGGAACTCGCGCACTTGGTCTTGGCGACATTTGGTACACTTGGGGCAGCCATGGGCATCACCGGCAACGTCTTCTATGCGGGTGAACTCTGCAGCAGCATCTCCTTCTTGAAAAAACTGATCCTCCTCTTTTGAGTGAGGGCATGTGATGCTTTTATAGCTCGTGGCCACGGCACGAATAGCTGCTCACGTAGAGATCATGGCCATTTTTCGTTTTTTTTTTTTTTTTTTCCCGTTGTTCCGTGAAAAAAAAAAGAGAGAAAAAAACGCTGGCTGATCTGTTGCCTTATTTATTAGATGGCTGCCCACTTGTTAAGTGGACGGCCGACGTATTTTAAAAATAGTATGAATTTGCCCAAAAACTCAATAAAACCTTATAAGTTAAAAGCAATGCTTTCACAGCACTTTCCAGGCGTCCCTGGATGCAATCACATACACACTTGCAATGCAGACATAGACTTTCTCGCGGGAAAGCATTTGCTTTCCCGAAAAGCAATCCCGCTTTCTCAGAAAGCATGTGTTTTTCCTCAAAGTTTCCTCTGAACCCATCTTCATTCAAGTGCTTGCTTTTCCTTTTTCACAATTCTAACACAGTTTGGAATTTCCTCTTGACTATGGATATTCCCTTTCCGATGCACCCGTCACCCACCTTGTGACGTATCAGGAATACCCAACACTTAGTCCTTTCCTACCGAACTTACGGTACAATCTCCTTTACGATGCTCTATGTCACCCATCCTATGACGCATCAGAGATGTCCGTTCCCGGATGGTCGAATACTTCTTTTCGATGCTCCCTGTCACCCATCCGATGTGACGCATCAAAAGTACCCGTTCCTGGTGGCCTTACAGATATTCCCTTTCACAGTGCTCCTGTCATTACTCTGAATGACGCACTAGGAATACCCTGTACTCGGATGTCTCCAGTGAGAAAAACCCTCTCACTTAAAATTCCAATAATTCATTTAGAATTATTTTTCCTTGGTGTACCAAGTGAGAAAACCCTCTAACCTATAAATCCAATAATTCATTTAGAATTATTTTAATGTCAGATAAAGCCAATTTAGCAACAACAGTTGTCCTCAATTGTAGAGGTCCAACTAAACTACCCGGGGAGAAACCGGAACAATTCAAAATCTTGCTCAATGGTGAGTTGAGTTGGTCCTTTCTCAAAAGAGAACTTACAAATTAAATTAAACAGAAATTCGAAAATTTAATACTTACCTCATTGGTTTATGTCTTTCCTCTAGTACCTCGAGGATATCCTTCACCAATCATCAAACTTACAAGCCATGTAAGAACTCGTCATTCGCGTCTTTCCAAGAGATCCTCATCCGAGAATCTCTTAACTCATCCACCTTCTCAATCCTGAGAAGAATAATCCTCCTAGAAATCAATCTAGGTCTATGTCCTTGCGCATAACCTTACGCTATTAGTCCTGAGGATATTAAACCTCTTGTGTCCTCCCACATAGGGAATGCCCAGTCATAGAGCATTAATCTCGATCTTAGAGCAGAACCCGCTCATCAAATAAACTTGGATTTCTATGAGCATAGGCCAAGGCCGTCTCTTGCTTCTTCCCTCATAAAGAGAGTATTCCTTCACTTGTGCGAAAAGCACTACCATATCTTCCCTTACCGGGTAGGGGGTGTGGGCTTAAAGAGTACTCAAGCTTAATGAAAGCTTTTCTTTGCTTGAAAGCTCAGAATGGTTCCTTCATAATTTCCTACCCGCAGTAACAGGTAATCTGCTCGAGAATTACCGGATACCATATCAATAGTTGACCTTCTGGCTAGTTGAGCAACCACTTCATCGCATAAAGCAATGTTTTAACTGGATTCTACTCTCATAAACACTCGAGAGCGATCGTCCTAGTTAGACATATGCATACCTTGTGCGAAAAAGAAAACACACTTTATGATTTCCTCAAAGATGTAACTTTGATTTGAGACTTGCTCTCTCACTTAAAGTTTGAGGGTCTTCTATTCAAAAATTCAGGAGTTAGATTGAATTCCCTTACTCCAAACTTTCTCTGGATAGCAACGTATCCTTCGAGGAGAGGTAACAAAAATTCATTGTTTTTATGTTCAACGGTTCCTGTCCCAGTGCGGGAATTAGATTCTACGTACACTGAGGTGTACACTTTCAACTTGTATTGTTGACTCCACCATCCGCTGCGAGTATCTTGCAGATGCGTCTACAAAATCCGGGCAAAAGTCCTTCGTTGAATTTCTTCATCTTTCCTTCCTCAAAGAGGATCAAGATTGGAGCTACCTTGGCAAGAGTGAACCACTACTTGCGTTGACTCGTTCGTGTTCCTATTGGGCAAACCGATTCCAATCGTCTTGGATGCCTTCCTCGAAGCGTAGAGGAAAAAAATTTGTCGGAAAATTTAGCCTTGAATTGAATCCAAGTCTTGTTGTAAGTTCTTTGCAAAGCTTTGGTATACCTCCAAGTACTTGCAATCCCCTTGAGGTGTTTGGTCACATGCCTCACCTTCGACGCTTCTAAGAAATTGCCATTTTCAAACTGTCGAATTAAAGCGGTAGCTTTCGGGGCATCTTCCGTTCCGTCAGAAGTATCAAACTTGACCGGAGTGTTCTGAGGTCTAAAGACCTTCATATCCTTCCCAGAATAACGGGATTTCATGGCATGGTTCTGGATTGATGTTCATGCATATTTTCTGGATTCTGAAGGATCTTGAGCATTCCGCTCCTTGGATTCTCTAGGTTCTTGAGCATCATGCTCGTGTCGCCTTCTCAGAGAATCCCAAGTCTTGTGTTGACTTCTGCAGAGAGAATTTTTTTTCCAACTCTGCGAGCTTTTCCTTGCAGGACTTAGGGTTCCGCCTGCTTACTTCTCTCTTGGCTTGTCATGGCTTCTTCCCGTATCTTCCCAGAGTCGTCCTCCTTTATAGAGAAAGAGAGGAGACCATGCTCTAATACCACTGTCACAAACGGGAGCGCATAACAATATAAAATATACTTGGATAAATAGAATTTTCACTTAATACTGAAGCCATAGGAAATAGAGAGAAATAGATAGAGAGAGAGAGATAGTGAGAAGATCGACATAGTACTGGGACCAGAACATGGGCTGGTCCCTTCCCGTGATAGTATCTTTATTACTGAGGAGAAGTCTATACAAGCACTTGAACCGAACGTATTACCACGTTCGTTCTAGAATAAGACTTGATGGTTCCCGGAAGCCTCGGCTTCCTATTCCTAGGGCAAAACCCTATTCCAAGGAACTTCCGTTCCTTATTCCAAATCCTCGAGAATCAAGGTTCTCGCCTCTGGATCTCACCTTCCAGACTCAGGGCATGACATCCCTGCAACTCTTTTCCGACTCTGTTCCTAGAGACATCTTCCTGCACAGTAACTCTGCTTTCCCGGACATGAAGTCCTTCCCTTGGGAATTTCAACTTCCGGATCACATCTTGAGAGTCTACCACTCTCAGATCTACTTCCCAAACTCGGGTATGAAACCCTTGGGCTGATCTGTTGCCTTATTTATTAGATGGCTGCCCACTTGTTAAGTGGGCGGCCGACGTATTTTAAAAATAGTATGAATCTGCCCAAAAACTCAATAAAATCTTATAGGTTAAAGACAATGCTTTCACAGCACTTTCCAGGTGTCCCTGGATGCAATCACATACACGCTTGCAATGCAGACATAGACTTCCTCGCGGGAAAGCAGAAAAGCAATCCCGCTTTCTCAGAAAGCATCTGTTTTTCCTCAAAGTTTCCTCTGAACCCATCTTCATTCAAGTGCTTGCTTTTCCTTGTGCACAATTCTAACACAGTTTGGAATTTCCTCTTGACTATGGATATTCCCTTTCCGATGCACCCGTCACCCACCTTGTGACGTACCAGGAATACCCAACACTTAGTCCTTTCCTACCGAACTTACGGTACAATCTCCTTCACGATGCTCTATGTCACCCATCCTATGACGCATCAGAGATGTCCGTTCCCGGATGGTCGGATACTTCTTTTCGATGCTCCCTGTCACCCATCCGATGTGATGCATCAAAAGTACCCATTCCTGGTGGCTTTACAGATATTCCCTTTCACAGTGCTCCTGTCATTACTCTGAATGACGCACTAGGAATACCCTGTACTCGGATGTCTCGAGTGAGAAAAACCCTCTCACTTAAAATTCCAATAATTCATTTAGAATTATTTTTCCTTGGTGTACCAAGCGAGAAAACCCTCTAACCTATAAATCCAATAATTCATTTAGAATTACTTTTATGTTAGGTAAAGCCAATTTAGCAACAGTGTACTTTGCGTGTGAAATAATAAAGAAATACCGAAAAGGGCGCCAGTCTTTGTGGCCAGTGCTTCTTGGCTCGGAACTCCGCCGTGTTGTGTTGACTCTGCTTCTCTCTCTCTCTCTCTCTTAAAGTTCAGTGATTTTGCAGTTTCCGTTCGTGTGTTACTATTGATTTCTTGCTTGGAGTGTCAAGCTTCTAACAATGGTATGTTAGGTGCAGCGGAATGAATGTTTGCGCTTTGCTCAAGATGAGTGCTCCGAACTGTGCTCAAGGTTCCTTTTCGTTCTTATGGAAGGTAGAGCCTTCCGTTCTTAATGAGAGAGTACTATGATCACAAACAAAGTGAATCACACTGTGCGTGCAAGTGTATGAGACTGAGAGATAGAGAGAAGAGAGAAACGACACCAGAGACGTTGTAAAACTTCCTCCGAAGGCCCCACTCTCGTCGGCGAGAGTGGTCTACTTATGATTGCACAATCTGGTACAAATGGTATGCATGAGACTGACGCAAGTCTAGGCTATGTCGACGATGACGACGGTTATGACGAAATTGACCTAATGGCTGAAATCTGCAATCTTTCTACTGCTGTCCAAAAACGCTATGGGCTGAAATTTGCGACCGAGTCAAAAACGCTGATTCGGGGACTCTTTTCTGTGGGTCTTTGATAAATCTGCAGGTTTAAGGCTGAAAACTGAGGTTCTTCATGGCTGAAAAGTGAGGTCTTTACCAGGCTGAAAACTGCTACACTTTAGGCGAACGTTGCCGGTCTTAATCTGCTGCTGAAAACCAAAAACGCCAATGGAGTTGATGACCTAAAACGCTAGCAGTGGTGCTTGGAGGGGAAAGTCCACCAAGGTTCTTGTGAAAAGTTGCCTGTTGAGCTTGGCTCCTGTTGCCTCTTCTGCTATTGAGTGCTAACTTGGGTTTGCTTATATATTAACTTAGCAAAATTGCCTACCTACTTTTGATGGAAATTTGGATGTGTCACGTGACATTCCCTCCTTTTCAAAGTGAGGTATTGGTACCGAACTGTATGGCGTCGAGGGAGATCGCCAATAGCATCCGGAATCCTGGAAGAGACTCTTCGTCGGCCCACTCTGATGTGTGGGTCATGCGGTACTTGAACTTCATAAAGGTCTGCAATGCTTGCTTCTTTGGGCCGCGCCGAAAGCGACACAAAGTCTTTTGAGGCTCCTTCGATGCTTCAACTTCGTCTTCAGTCCTGCTTCTTTCTTCTTCAAAAATCTCCATGGTTGAAAATTCCTGAAACCACTTCCAACACAAAATCATGAACATACCTATTCCATGTAAAGTGAGTGGAAAAAATCTTGTCGTCCTAATAAACTGTGCATGCAATGTAGATGAACAAAGAGACGGAGTGCCAAACCGTTCATCACACACACGCAAACCATGAGATCGAATCTTTCTCTTCTGATCTAAAGCAATCAACTGTGGCAATTGACAATGGAAATGCCCATGCTTGGTGCTCATTCTTTCATGTGCTCTTTCTACAATTGTGTCGTGCCAAGGAAGAGACATGGAATGTGACTTCCTTGAATGCATACTTTTCAGCTTTTCTTGAGAAATCCGCATACATTCCTGCTCATTCATGAGTGAAACGTGCTCAACGTACAAAATGTCATGCCTAGGAAAAGGGATCACATAAGGACGCTGACTAAAATACAGGAAACGATCACGAATGAAACACTTGAACAATGTACGCGTATCAATCATGCGAACACATAATACTTCCTGTGAGGGTTCTTTGGACCTAGGCTCAAGAGCCAAGATCGGTTCTTCCTGAGGGATCGAATCATCCTGTGGGGGTTCTTTGGACCTCGACTCGAAAGCCAAGATCGGTTCTTCGTGATTGATCGAATCTACAACGAGGTTAGCTTCGCTAGAAAAAGCATTCAGTAACTCATCCTTCTTGTGAACAACCACATCTTCTTCATGCAAATCATCATGCTTGTGAGAAATCACATCTTGATCATGCAAATCATCATGCTCGTGAGAAATCACATCTTGATCATGCAAATCATCATGCTCATCATGAACATCCAAATCATCATGCTTATCATTGTCAATCAAATCATCATGCAAATCATTGTCATTCAATTCATCCTGCTTGTCATTGTCATTCAAACCATCATGCTTGTCACAATCATGCAAATCCTTTGTGTCATGCTTTGGAGAAGAAGAGACTGAGAGAGTCTCCTTTTCCCAAATCTCTTGTATCTGTGCCTGAACTTGAGAATAGAGTTGCCAGAACTCTTTGTTTTGTCGGTCGCTCTGTTCTTGTATTGCTTTGGCTTCCTTCCTTGTTGCTTCTCGTTCTGCTCTTCTTTCTGCGTGTCTACGTTCCATTTCTGCTTTTCTTTCTCTGCATTCACGATCAAATTCTGCCATTCTTTCTGCAGTTCTTGCTTTGCGTTCTAACTTCCTTTTCATAAACATTTGGTCCAACTCCTCCATAGGAGTTAGTGCAATCCTTGACGTAGATGGGGAAGGGTCGGAAAAACCTCCTGGTGGGGAAAATTCTTCTTCGCGTCTCTCATGCTCATCACCTCCAAAGAAGTATCCATTCCGCTTTGAGTGATGACCATCCACTGAAGTCGTGTGTTCTTGTGGTCTTGGGTTCTTAAGTTCACGAGGAACTTGCGTTCTTGGGAGTCTTGGTTCTTAAGTCCACGATGAACTTGGGTTCTTGGGTTCTCGAGGGTCTTGGGTTCTTGAGGTTCTTGAGGGTCTTGAGGTTTTCTTTCGCTTGCAAACCGTGTTTGAGAAGGATCTTCTCTTCACCCGAGTTCTACTCTTTTCCGCAGGCGCACCCCTTGGTGGCCTTGCGCTCACACCAAGGTTGCTTTTTCCCACCTCACGTCGATTGGCCGGCCACAAAGTGCACGGTGCGCTCTCAATGAGTGAAAAGAGACACAAGGGGAGGCTGGACAAGCCCTTCTTTCATGGGTTTCTTGTCACTCTTCAAAAACACGATTAGGAATCAACACGCCCAAGCGAACTTGGGTTCGTGCGACCTCAACAAGCAAAAAAAATTCTGTGGTTCTTGTGGTTCTTTCCTTGCGTGATATAGAACACTGCCAAAGCTCTGATACCAATGTTAGATGCAACGGAATGATTGTTTGCGCTTTGCTCAGGATGAGTGCTCCGAACTGTGCTCAAGGTTTCTTTTCGTTCTTATGGAAGGTAGAGCCTTCCGTTCTTAATGAGAGAGTACTATGATTAGAAACAAAGTGAATGGACACTGTTCGTGCAAGTGTATGAGACCGAGAGATAGAGAGAAGAGAGATACGACACCAGAGACGTAAAACCCTCCTCCGAAGGCCCCACTCTCGTCAGCGAGAGTGGTCTACTTATGATTGCACAATCTGGTACAAATGCAAGTCTAGGCTATGTCGACAATGACGAAGTCGACCTAATCGCTGAAATTTGCAATCTTTCTATTGCTGTCCAAAAACGCTATGGGCTGAAATTTGCGACTGAGTCAAAAACGCTGATTTTGGGGCTCTTTTCTGTGGGTCTTTGACGCTGAAAATCTGCAGGTTTAAGGCTGAAAACTGAGGTTCTTCATGGCTGAAACTGAGGTCTTTACCGGGCTGAATCTGCTACACTTTAGGTGAATATTGCCGGTCTTAATCTGCTGCTGAAAACCAAAAACGCCAATGGAGCTGATGACCAAAAACGCTAGCAGTGGTTGATCCTTGCAAAAACGCTAGGTGAGGGAATCTGCTGCTTGGAGGGGAAAGTCCACCAAGGTTCTTGTGAGAAGTTGCCTGCTGAGCTTGGCTCCTGTTGCCTCTTCTGCCATTGAGTGCTAACTTGGGTTTGCTTATATATTAACTTAGCAAAATTGCCCTACCTACTTTTGTTGGTAAGTCACTTAAATTAATAAGTGAAAAATGACAAAAATATGAAAAATAGGCTAAAATCACTGGAAAATTCCCCTGAAGGATTCTGATGGGAATACTGATGATCATGCTGTGTGCAACCAGAGGATATGCATCTACACTAAGTGACTGGGCATGCACGGTCTACGAATAGACTCCAAAAGTGCCAGATCACTTCTAATCTATACTGACTGGACTGACTGAACCCTTGTCGTGCTGTAGCTTGTCCACGGACACATAGGGTTGGATGTGTCACGTGACATGGTATCAGAGCTCATAATGATTCTTCTGAAGAGGTGGAGAGTGAGCCTTGAAGGCTTGAGGAAACTTCAAGCTCTTGCCTTGGCCCTTGAGGCTTGAGGGAGTATGAAGATTCAAGTTTGAAGAAATGCCTTGAGACGCTTGGCTTATATAGGAGAGGAGAAGACCCCCCCTCTTCCCCCCCCCCCCCCCTAAACCATTGAAAAGCGCCCAAATGTCCCCAACAACCCGATTTTTAAAATCTGTCAAACGGCCACTTTTTTGAAATGTGCCGTTCCGTTCTGTTCCGCCCGTTTTGCCTGCCTTTCTGGTTACGGAAAATCAGGGAACATTGTTATGCCCTGTCTGGAAATGTGTTCCGGGAACGGGAGGGGCCCATTCCCTGCTACTCTGGTTTGTGCATCCAGAACATTAGAAGCATTCTCAAGCAGCATTAGAAGTACAGATAGAAGTTCGACAGCTGTGTCTCACTTTTAACACGGGGGGATGTCACGTGCGCACTTCACTTGCGCCACGTGGACATGCTTCTGCCATGGTTTAGCATCAATCATAGCCTAGCTTAGGACTGAGCGTGGCACTATGTGAGCCTCTCCACAGTATCCCCACAATAGTAGATCCCCAGCAGTGCATCTAGCGTTTTCAGTTTTTAGCCTTGACGCGTCGTCATCGACACTATCATCGTCGTCGACATTGTCATCGTCATCGCAAATCCCTATCTTGACGATGACGCCTTTGTCATGGTCATCGTAGATCCCTATCTTGACGACGACACCTTCGTCATCGTCATCGCAGTCCTGGACTTGACGACGACACCATCGTTGTCATCGTCATAGTCACCATCGTCGTCATCTCGACATCATCGTCGTCGACATAGACCAGTAGTACCTCGTCATCGACTTCATTGTCTTCGACATAGAACTGTCGTCGACTTCATCGTCTTCTATATAGAAGTGTCGTCAACTTCACCGTCTTCGACAAAGTACCGTCATTGACAAAGACCGTTAGTACCTCGTCGTCAACTACATCGTCTTCAACATAGACCTCGTCGTCAACCTCACCGTCTTTGATACAGAACTCGTCGTCGACATCGTCTTCGACATAGACCCCTTTAGTACCTCAGTAGCATCAATACTCTTCAACATCAATAGCATCAATAGCATCAATACCCATTAGCATCAGCATCATTGTAGTCGCATTTGTGCAAGAATAAAGAAAGTACTTGCTTTGGCAACAGAGCAAGGGGGCCCTTGAGGGTTGGGACCCAACATCCTTGTGTCGTCTCTTGTCTCTCTCTTTCTTTCCGTTTAGTCCAGTTCTTTCAAGTGAAGTAAAGTGTCCCTTGTGTTTGTGTGGAGTACTAGATCCGAGCAAATCCTTATTCTCTTCCGCTGCATCTGACATTGGTATCAAAGCCCTGTGTACATTACACTTGACATTGGTATCAAAGCTCTGTGTGTGCTTCGGCTTCGCGAGCTCAAGGGAAGAATCATCAAGTACGAAGAACCTCAAGTACCAAGAACCCAAGAAGAACCATCAAGAACCCAAGGAACCTCTCTCATTTTTTTCCCCCCTGAAGAATCTTTGAGTCCCGACCATGGACTTACCAGATCCCATCTTCATTGCCATGTCTTTGAAGGAAGATCGACACCGGATACACGACAAGCCAGATCTTGAGTACCAAGATCTCCTAGCCTTGTATGCGGATACAGAAGGAGTTGGAGACAGGATCCCTATCCTCTTTTGCATTTGCATTCGCATGTAGCGTGCATCCATTTCCCTCGTCATTGAACCTTTGGAAAGGAATCCGGAACCAAACCTCAGTCCATCAGCACCGGTAATGTTTTCGCTACAGCAGGTAGAGTCAGCACTATTTGGTATAGAGCCCATGCTGATATTCGGCAATCGTAGTAAGGCTGGACAATGACCCTTACACAATGTTTACATCGCTAGCAGTACCCACAACACCCGCAGTACCATCAGTCCCTGGTTTCGGAGGAATCTACATTGGTTTGTGCCAAAGTTACCTGGAACGGGAACGGGGAACGGGAACGGGAACGGGGGCCTCTGGAACGTTTTCGGAAACGCCCCCCCCCCCCCCCCCGAAAAGTGGAACGGGACTGGGGGCTGGAACGGTAAGCTTAAAATATACTTAAATTAGGTTGGATTTAACGTATATGTTAGTAGAGAGCCATACACACCCATTAGTCCAAGTAGAATCTTATTTAGGCATGCTTTGCAATGATTCTTCAGTCTTAAGGCTTACACTCGATTGCGGCGTGCACACTACACAAAAGCATCTTGATTCTTCATAGAAAGAACATTAACTCAAAGTTGAATAGAGTCCAGAATCCACACAAAAGCTTGGAGCAAAAAGATGATAGATCATAGATTATAAAGATGGCTTACAAGGCCAGCCAAGGCGCTACAATAAGACATGTAGAGGCTAGAGCGCTAAATAACAACTGTAAGAGTCACTAGTTGACATGTCAAGACTCAATCACTCGTGTGGTAGTGCAATACAAAAAGGGGGCAAAGCTGGCGGCCACAAAGGAAACAAATATCAAAACCAATGAGCAATGAGTCATGACTCATGCCTGATTTTCACCTCTGGGTAGGGACAGAAGAGCATCCCACCTCCCAATCTATAGTGGAGTCCTAGACGTTGTGAATATTATCCCAACCTCCTGCATAGGCTCATCCTTATGCGTAGATCCTCCTGCCTCTCCAAGCACCTCTGCCTCTGCCTCCATCTCCCACTGTAGAAAAGGATCTGTCACGTTGGATACTGACTTGCAAAGCATTCTTAAGTTTTCACTGACAAAAACAAGGTCATTTACTTTCTCCACATGTAATGTGGCTATATAAACTCCACCATTGCTCCAAGCATGAGGAGCTAGCTGCTTGGCTGAGAATGCAGACGGCAAGTTGCTGAAGATCGGGACCATCTGAACCATATTCTTGCCACCACAAGACGGAGGGAAACCTTGGTGCGATCAATTTGGGCACCCAAGGAGTCACGTTCACTTGATGCGGAAGCTTGCGCCATACGTGATGAGACTCGAGAGAGGAAGGAAGCTTGAGAGAGAGAGAGAGAGAGAGAGAGAGAGAGAGAGAGAGAGAGAGAGAGAGAGAGAGGGGGGGGGGGGGGGGGGGGGGGGGGGGGGGGGGGGGGGATGATGGAGCTCCGAGCGTGAGCCTTGAGGCTTGAGGCCTGAGGGAGAGGGAGACAGAGAGAGCGCCTTCAAACTTGAAAGTTGAGGGAAAGGGAGAGATAGAACGGTGGAGAGTGAGGGAGAGGTGGAGTCTTGACTCTCAAGCTTGAGCATTGAGGCCCAAGGGAGAGGGAAAGAGGTGATGAATCATGACTCCAGAGAGATGGAGAGGTGGAAAGTGAGCCTTAAGGGAGAAGTGGAGCCTCAAGCTTGAGCCTTGAGGCTTAAATCCTTGAGGCCCAAGGGAGGGAGAGAGAGGCT
Source organism: Adiantum capillus-veneris (assembly GCF_014529385.1). NCBI lineage: Eukaryota > Viridiplantae > Streptophyta > Polypodiopsida > Polypodiales > Pteridaceae > Adiantum > Adiantum capillus-veneris. The sequence goes on from NC_140934.1 coordinate 154,788,548, forward strand.
AGAGCCTTGGCTTAATGAAGAGGTGGAGAGTGAGCCTTGAAGGCTTGAGGAAACTTCAAGCTGTTGCCTTGGCCCTTGAGGCTTGAGGGAGTATGAAGATTCAAGTTTGAAGAAATGCCTTGAGACCCTTGGCTTATATAGGAGAGGAGAAGACCCCCTCCTTTCCCCCCCCCCCCCCCCCCCCCCCCCCCCAAACCATTCAAAAGCGCCCAAATGTCCCCAACAGCCCGATTTTCGAAATCTGTCAAACAACCACTTTTTTGAAATGCACCGTTTCAGCTTGCCGTTCCGTTCCCGTTCCGTCCGTTCCGATTGTTGTTCCGGTTACGGTAAATCAGGAAACACCGTGTTAGAGTTACACCATCGTTGCTTCGCCATTTTGTGCTGCTAGTGAATGTCCCGGGTTGGCCACCCATCGCACATCATGTAGATTGCATGGGCGGACACTTTTAGCACGTGTCCGGCCAGTCATTTTCTGAGCCTGGCTGGGTGCACACATTTTTAGCCATTTTTGGGCTTTTATGTTTTTTACATGAGTTACACATTTTGCCCTACCTCAACCTAAGATTCTATAAATAGAATGCTTAGGGTCTTGTAGTCATACAGATTGTGTATCGAGAGCAGCATTTGCATAGCACTTGCGCTCTCTCTCTCTCTCTCTCTCTCTCTCTCTCTCTCTCTCTCTCTCTTTCGGCATGCGTGGCTCACACTCTTTCCGCTGCTCACTCTCACATGGTATTAGTCGCCAAGAAGCGGAGAATCTGCATCGATCCATCCTTCTGAGGCTAGCACTCATTGCGAAAAACTGCAAAAATTTCAGCCTGGCGTTTTCTTCAACAACCTAGCGTTTTTGCAGATTCAGCCAGCGTTTTTTACATCTGCGGCCCTGATCTGCATTTTAAGTCCTAGCGCTCCCCTCCTGCAGCAGACTACCACCAAAAGCGGCACCAAAATCTGCTAGCGTTTTTGCAACACCTAGCGTTTTTGGACAGATCTGCGTTTTGCAGACCTTGCTGCGTTTTTCCATGCTTTGGTGGCGTTTTTGGTGATTTGCAGCGTTTTTCACAAAACGCTGATCTTGTGCACCTACAGGAGCGGCCAAGGAACACCTAGGAGTCTGCGTGGAACTTGCGGATCTACACCTTGGACAGATATCTACACCCAATCTGCACCATTCTCGGTACTTATTACGTCTTGTTTTTTTTTTGTTTTCAGCCCCTCGACGGTTGAAAAGTGCGAGAACCCTCTGCTCTGACACTTTGCGATGCTCCTGCACCGACCGGTGGCGTATCTATTACAACAGCATTTTCAGCACCCTTTGCATCATTTTTCGGGCGGACAGCATGCTGAATTTTTACCTTTGTGCGGTTGAACCATCCCTTGCTCGTCAGGACACTATCCCGTGGTTGTCCGTGCGGTTATCTTGGACTGCTACAGCCTTGGGAACGGTACCTTCATCGACGACTTGCGATCTTATTGGTCTACCTTTGGGACTTCTCTCTGAGCACGCGACATGTCGACTCCGAAGCAGAGGGGACAACGACAACAGTCCCAGAAGGGGGCCACTACGTCTTCTGCGACTACGGCCACTTCCACTTCTGCGACTACGTCGGCATCTGCCAATGCTACATCCAACAATTATGCCCTCACTCAGTTTGCTAAGGAGAAGAAGTTGGATTTACACAACTATTTTGTGTGGATGACACGAGTCCGCACAATTATTGCCTACCATCGAGTCTGGGAACGGTTGAATGATTTCACCTATTCGGCTACTCAGCCTTCCCTTCCCACTGCCACTCGGCCCAGATCGACGAGTGGGTGGATCGGGACATACGAATCTACACCTTTCTTATGATGAACCTCTCGGACCGCATCATGAAGGAAGTTTCCAAAGAGGAGCATGCACATCCATTGTGGAGACGGATTCTTGACCAGTTTGAGGAGACCTCGTTTGCCAGACAGATCACACTTGAACGGGAGTTATATAACCTCCAGTTCAAGGATTTCAACTCACTTGATGGGTTGACCCGCCGCATGCAGGAACTCTAGGACGACCTTGTCTTTGGCGGAGGCGACATCACCTTGGCACGCATGGTTGGCCTCTTACTATTCAAGCTTCCCCTATGCTTTGATCCCTATTTTCAGAGTTTGCTCACATCTAGACGTACCTCTTTTCCCACTTGGGATGAGATTCTCCCTTCCCTTAGATAGATTGAGGGGCACTCCGCATTCCGAGCCGGAGGTGTTGTTAATGTAGAAGGAGCTTTGATAGCTCAAGGAGGTAACAAGAAAGGTAAAGGTAAGAAGAAGAAGAAGAACAAGGATATCGAATGTTACCATTGCCACAAGAAAGGGTACAGAGAATCAGAATGCAAAAAGAAGAAGCGAGACGAGGCCAACAGGGAGAAACAGACAGCCTCGACTGCAGTAGTAGCCTCTCACGAGACGGCAGGGACCACTCTTGTCACGACAACGGACCACGCTCTTGCTACATCGCAGTCAGGTACTTGGGTTGTTGACAGTGGAGCCACCACTCACATGACTCCCTAATAGTCTTGGTTTAGCTCTCTCTCAGGGAGACTCACGGGCATACCGTCACTATGGGTGACAACCATGAGATTCCAGTGTCTGACACAAGCCAGATTACCCTCAGACCCGAAGTTTAGTTCAGTGGAGGCAGTTTACGTTCCGGACATGGCCTTCAACCTCCTCTCTGTGTCGAGTTTGGACTCTCAGGGAGCTGACATACACTTTGGGAGTGGCACAGTCACCATTTTTGATTCTATGACAGGTACTATCCTTGCACGCGGTGAGCGCGATGGTTCCCTATACCGCCTCACTGCTCTTCTGTCTAGGACCACGGAGTCTTCTTCTCTATGGCATGCACGATATGGACATCTATGTTATCAACAGCTTCAACAGGCTGCTAGGACCTCTATGGTGGAGGGTTTACCAGCGATACACTCCTCATCAGGCGTATGCGAGGCTTGCCAGCTCGGCAAGCAACAGGGGCCCCAAGGTTTCCTTTCTGAAGCAGGCATCCAACAAAGCTTCGGCACCACTTGCACCGGTTCACATTGATCTATGTGGCCCAATGAGCACTCCTTCATTTTCTGGTTCACAGTTTTTGCTTGTGCTTGTGAATGATTTCAGCAGGTACACTTGGGCTTCGTTCCTAAAGCTCAAGTCGGAGGCTTTCAATTTCGTTTGAAATTGGAAGACGATGGTTGAAAAAGAGAAGGACTTGCATGTCAAAATGTATTCGCTCAGACAGAGGGGACGAGTTCACCTCGAAGGACTTTGCACAGTGGTGCAAGTCAGAGAGCATCCAACGCCAGCTGACTACTCCTTACACTCCTTCCCAGAACAGAGTTGTTGAGCGGAAGAATCGGACTACCATGGAGATGGCTTGTGTGATGCTTGCACATGCTTCTTTGCCCCTGGTTTATTGGGTAGAGGCATGCAACACGGCGGTTTACATCCTGAACCGTTCTCCTACCCATGCTTTGCAGGACACGACTCCTTATCATGCTTACTATGGGCGCAAGCCCTCGGCCTCACACTTTAGAGTTTTTGGGTGTCCGGCCTTTGTCCATGTGCCGAAGGAGAAGCGACAGAAGTTAGACTTCAAGGCGAAGAAGCTCATCTTTCTGGGCTATTCATGAGAGTCTGATGGATATCGGCTTTACGATCCTGATACCAAGACCACCACAATTAGCCGTGACGTGACTTTCATGGAGCTCTTCAGCACACCTGCAGAGGGGGCAGCATCCAAGCCTATACCTTCCCTATCTCCTCCTCGTCCACCTCCTACACCTGGTCCTATCCTTGTTCCTATTCCTGTTCCTGTTCCCTCTACACCTTAGGCAGCTACTTCACCCGATCATGCCATGTTAGATTCCGATTCTGATGTGGATGATGGTTCTCCTTGGGTGGAGGCGGTCCCACCTCGCAAGGAGAAGTTAGTTCCTGGTTGGCTCTACTCTACGGTTTCTTCCTCTGGAGTCACGAAGTTACCAGACTCGCCAAACCCTGGACAGCCTCGACGTTTTGCACGCCTCAAGGACAGGCAAGTTTATGATGGCGCAGAGTTCGTGAACTTTGCACTCATGTCTCAGTTTCAGGCTTCACCAGTTGAGCCTTCCTCGGTGGAGGAAGCACTCCAGCATGATTGCTGGAAGCGTGCCATGCAGATAGAGATGGACGCTATCGAACGGAATAAAACCTGGACTTTGGTTCCCAGGCCCTACAAGTGGAAGGTGGTTTCTACGAAATGGATTTTCAAGACAAAGTACAAGGCCAATGGTTCCCTCGACAAACACAAGGTGAGACTTGTTGCTCGTGGTTTCACACAACGACCAGGCATGGACTTTGACGAGACCTTTGCTCCCACCGCTCGCATGACTACCATAAGCACAGTGTTTGCTCTCGCAACCAACTTTGGTTGGTCTATCTTCCAGATGGATGTCAAAAGTGCGTTTCTGAATGGAGATTTGGATAAAGAAGTTTATGTGGAGCAACCTCTTGGTTTCGTATACCAGGCAAGGAGGATTCGGTCTATCAGTTGTGGAAAGCATTGTATGGACTGAAGCAGGTTGGATGACATTTGTACCTCACACTTGACCAGTTTCTCGTGAAGCTGGGGTTACGGCGTACCTCATCAGATTCCAATTGTTATGTTGTCTCTAATGGCTCTTTGGTTGCGATAGTGATTGTCTATGTGGACGATCTCATTTTCACAGGCTCTTGGACCAGCAAGATCAAGTTGATCATGAAAGCTATTGAGATGTGTTTCGAGATGACTGATCGAGATGTGTTTCGAGATGACTGATCTTGGGCTTCTTCACTATTTTCTTGGATTCCAGATTTTTCAGACACCAGACGACATCTTCTTTTCTCAATGGAAGTATGCGAATGCTATCCTAGAAGATTCCAGATGACAAGTTGCAGACCGATTGGCACTCCTCTTGAGTCTGGAGAGAACGTATCGCTTCACGATCCTTCCCCACGGATTGACTTGGAGCAGTACAACAATGTTGTTGGCTGCCTTGTATGGTTGACTTATTCCCGACCAGACATCTGTTACATAGCTTCTGTCCTCAGTTTCTTCAACACTCGACCTCGTCAGCGACATTGGCAGTGTGCCCAACGTACTTTGCGGTACATCAGTGGCACCTTGGACCATGGTGTGTTCTATGGTCGCTTTAAGGGTTGCACCTTACTTGGTTTGTGTGATTCAGATAGGGCAGGAAACCCAGATACTCGGTGCTCTACTACAGGAGTAGTTTTCACACTCGGCTTGGGACCCATTTCATGGAGCAGTAAGCGGCAACCCACCGTTGCGCTATCTTCTACAGAGGCAGAGTACAGAGCAGCCTGCTATGCTGCTTGTGAGGCCATATGGCTACGGAGATTACTGGGAGCGTTGTGTTTTCCCCAGACTGCTACTACTCGTCTTTTGTGCGACAATCAGAGTTGCATTGCTATTGCCAAGAACCCTATCTTTCACGCTCGGACTAAGCACATTGAGGTGCAGTACCACTATGTTCGGGAGTGGGTTTTCACTTGGAGTATGTTCCTATATCGGTCAATGCAACAGACATCTTCACGAAGGCTGTACCTCAGCAGACTTTGATTTCTCACCTTCGACTCCTCTGTGTTGTCTCAACATCCGGTGTTGAGAGGGGGTGTTAGAGTTACACCACCGCTGCTTCGCCAGTTTGTACGGTTAGTGATTGTCTCGGGTTGGCCACCCATCGCACATCATGTAGATTGCATTGGCGGACACTTTTAGCATGTGTCTGGCCGGTTATTTTTTGAGCCTGGCTGGGTGCACACATTTTTAGCCATTTTTGGGCTTTTATGTTTTTTGCACCAGTTACACATTTTTGCCCTACCTCAACCTAAGATTCTATAAATAGAATGCTTAGGGTCTTGTAGTCATACAGATTGTGTATTGAGAGCATCATTTGCAGAGCACTTGCGTCTCTCTCTCTCTCTCTCTCTCTCTCTCTCTCTCTCTCTCTCTCTCTCTCTCTCCCCAACGTTTTCGGTGTGCGTGGCTCACACTCTTTCTGCTGCTCACTCTCACACACCGTTCCGCCCATGTTTCCGTTCCGCCCCCCCGACCTGTTTGGAAAAGCGTTCCGGTAACGGGAGGGGCTCGTTCCACCCGTTCCCTGTTGCTTTGGTTTGTGCATCCACAGCATTAGAAGCATTCATCAGTCAACATCAAAAGTACAGATAGAAGTTCGGCAGCTGTGCCTTACTTTTAACGGGGGGGGTGTCATGTGCGCACTTCACTTGCGCCACGTGGACACGCTTCTGCCATGGTTTAGCATCAGTCATAGCCTAGCTTAGGACTAAGCGTGGCACTTTGTGAGCTTGTAGCAAGACGTGCATGTCCAGGCCGTTCACAGTTGCATACCCTCTCTTGCACAGTCAGTTAGCATGAGCATTTTTCAGAGCATTGAACCCTTTTTGCCAAAGCACACATTTTTCACTTATTTATTAATAAGTGACTTTTGTTGGAAAAGTAGGTAGGGAAAATTGCTAAAGAGCTATAAAAGAAACCATTGGGCACTCAGTAGAAGCAGAAGAAGCAAGACACATAAGGGCAGGCACCCGCAGCAGAGCAGGCAAGCACCCACAGGTCCCAACATTTTCTCAAGGATCAGCCCAACGATTTCAGCCTCAAGCAATCAGCGTTTTCAGTCACTACCACTGACAAGCGCAAGCGCAAAACGGATCCCGACGGCCTCAATGCCAGGATTGTGCACGCCGAACTCGTCACGGGAAGTAAACAGGGGGCACCACCTAGCTTTGAGCAGCTAGGACGCGGGGAGTAGTGATTAAACTAACCCTAATACAGCACACCGGAGAGAGAGAGAGAGAGAGAGAGAGAGAGAGAGAGAGAGAGAGAGAGAGAGAGAGAGAGAGAGAGAGAGAGAGAGCCTATAGTGCGTTCTCTAGGAAAAACTCCATATGCACGGAGATCCTACTCTTGTGTGTGGTGACGTGTGTGTGCATGGCTTCCTTCTCAAGTGCTGACTCCCAAGTGCTGCCCTTGATAGTGACCTCTCAGTGTTCTTTTATAAGTGCAAGCTACATTAGTTTATGATAATCTGATTAAGCTAGGGCCCTAATCAGGAGAGACAAAGCAAGAAGCCGGGTCCTAGATGGTTGACCCTTGCTTTGTTTTAGGAGAACTTTAAAATGATCTCCTAGGTGGGCCCTTGTGACCGTCACCCAAAGAGGTGGCAATATACAATTGGTTTTTCATACAAGGTTTTGGCTTGAAAACAAAAAAATAGATTACCCTACGGATGTTTACTACGGAGATGCGTCGTGGACGAGATGGCGGTGAACGGCGGGCTTCGCTGGTGCGTCGGTGTAGCGCGTTTGTCACTTTTGGGGCCGGTCGGGGTATGCCTTCGACGTCATTTCTTGACTCGTCGTCGTTATTGCGTGATTTGGTGGTCCTTTTCTTGTTGTTTTGGGCATCGATTGTCGAGCTTCTCGGTTTTTCTTCTTGTACGTGGGTATGGCGTGTGTATGTTTGTTTGGATGTGCTCGTGCTCGAGCGTATAGTATATGTATGTGTGTGTACGTGAATGGTAAAAGAGAGATTTTGTTGGCTGTATGGGAGTGTGTGTGGGTGTAAGTGTTGTGTATATGTGTGTAGGTAAGTGTGTGTGTGTATACGTGAGTGTGTGTGTGTGGGAACGAGAGATTTTTTAACATGCTGAACCGTCACAGGAAAGGAGAGACAGACAAAGAGCGTGAGTGAAAGAGAGGGAGAGAGAGGGAGGTGTGAGAGATGGGAGTGTGGCATGGGTGGGGAACGAGAGAGAGAGAGAGAGAGAGAGAGATTCTGCTGCATGGCGGCCCCGGGTTGACGAAAGAGCTTGGCCGCTTGCAGTGATAATGGAGGAGAGAGAGAGAAGGTGATGCCAAGGGGGGGCGGCGGCCCACTGTGGACGCATGCGTGAGCAAAGGGGAGAGAGAGGGTGGCGGTGGCGGTCTCTATAGACAAAAAAGTTTTTTTTAAATTTGTTTCTTGCATTATGAAGCTCCCTGGTTGGGGTTGGTTCCCGCGGCCGTAGCTTCTCAAAACTGGCCATCATTAGCACTCCCCTTCTGGCTAGAGGCATTCATGCCTCTAGCTCTGCCTCTGATTCTCTAGCAGCGGAGTTGGAGGGCTCTCCCTTTGCTGGAATATCTATCATGAATTCTGGATCGAACCTTAAGAAGTACCTTTTGAGCCTCCATCCGTTGACTCTGGTCTTGTGAATTTGCCCATCTGCTTCCATCAATTTGTAGCTACCATTGGCGTATCGCTTTTTGACGATGAATGGACCTTCCCATCTGGGCTGAAACTTCTTATCTTTCCTAGTGTCGAATCTGTTGTCGTATCTTAATACTAACATGCCTTTCTTCAGATCCTTTTCTTTGAGCCCTTGATTGAATGTGAAGTCGGTGTCGTTTGCTTGCGTTGCGTAGTAGTTGATCGCATCTTCCCTGTCTAACTGAAGCTTTTCTAGATCTAAGATGTGGTTGTGGAGATGGGCAATTGGGCGTTGTAACTGACTAGCCATGACTCGCAAGCTGGCTATCTGCACCTCAATAGGTAAAATGACCTCTTTTCCATATACTAGATGAAAAGGGGTGAAACCTAGTGATGTTCGGAATGTCGTGCAGTAGGCCCAAAGAGCGGCCATGAGATGCTTATCCCAGTCACTTGTGTGGTTATTCACCTGCTTTGTGATGATCTTACAGATCATGCCGTTTACCTTTTCTACTAGACCATTGCACTGTGGATAGTACGGAGTGGAGTGTCGATGTGTGATGCTTAACTTTTCTATCAGTTCTCCCACTAAGTCCCCTCTGAAACCTGGCCCTCTATCTGATATTATCTCCAAAGGTGTGCCAAAGCGGCAATAAATGTGCTCAAATATGAACTTCGCCACTTCTTGGGCTGTAATGCGTGTGGTGGCTGCTGCTTCCGCCCATCGGGTCATGTAGTCTACACCAACTAGAATGTACAGTTTACCTGACTGGGCCCTTGGTAAAGGACCAATTGCATCTATTCTCCACTTCTCAAATGGGCCATATGAGATGATAGGAGTCTGTGGCTCATAGGTTAGTGTTCGATCACTCGATACTTGACAAGCTCTACATGTTTTACACCAATGTGCTGAGAAGACCGACCTTGATTTCATTTCACCAATGTGACACTTATCTACATTGAGCTGGCCACCCAAGGTTTGCAGCCTAGCCAGACCATCATAAACCTTGCTCAAATGGAGGGAGCGAGAGTTGTAGAAGCTGAAATCATCTATGAAAACCCGTATTGACTTACCAAAGTATGGCTGGAAGAATACACTTGGTGCAAACTAAAGGTGCATGAGCTCGCTGCTGCTTGCGCTCAACCCCCCCCCCCCCCCCCCGCCATCGCATCCTCCCCGCCTTGTAGCTCGCGCGGCCCTGTTTCACCCCCTGCGCGCTGCCCATTGCCCATGTTCTTGCTCTCGCACACCCGTGCTGCCCCAACCCGCCCACACCTCCCCTTGCTCGCGCTCGCTGCCCCAGCCCGCCCCCTCCTCATTTGCGTGTCCTCGCGCCCCTTTCGCCATCGCTGCACCTGCTCGCCCCTTGGCCTCAGCCCTCCTCCTCACCCCCCGGCTCCTGTTCTCTTTTCGCCTTCCACCTGTCTATAGGCTGTTTTTTCAGCTTGCTGGTATACGCCTCGACACCAACACCCTTATCCTTTCAACAGCAGACATAGAATGGCGGCCTCTGCTCCACCTCAGAGGGACTCCACAGAAGCCCCCTCGCCCGACACCACGGAGCCGGCCCTTCGACTTGCTCTTTCGCCAGAAGAGCAAGCAAGCTTGATGGCCGAAGTGGAGCGCTTGCAAGCCACTTCGGTTATCTGTAAAGTCATTGGCACTCGGCCCAGTCGGGGCTAGGTTCGAGCTTTACTACAGGCCCGTCTTCTCTCCGATGTCGGCAAGATCACTGATGTCCAGATCCTCGGGAGAGGGTACTACCAGGTCGAGTTCGAGTTTGCAGATATGACAACCATGGTGATTTCGATGAGCCCACTCGGCATCAGAGCAGCTCGAACCTACTTCCGACATTGGCATCACGGTTTTGACCCTACTACAGATGTGCTCGAGGAGGAGGCAGACTTGCCGATTTCGGTCTGTTTTCTAGGACTGAGGCGAGAGTACCGTTCCCTCCTACCCAGGATTGGTTCCGTGTTCGGGACAGTTTTGGAGTCTCCACGCACGGCAGCTTAAGTTGTGGCCAAGGCCGTAGGTCTACCTATTGTGCGGGTTCTTGTTTATGACACACACTCCCTCCCCAAGGTGGTACTGCTGCCTAGGGTGAGTGGGGGATGGATCAGACAGTGTGGAGTATTCAGGTCTCCCGAACCAGTGTTTCATCTGCAGACAGATGGGCCATATGGCAAAGGCCTGTCCTCGTAGGAAACCTCGACCCACAGTGCATGCACAGCCTCCCAAGGCTGAGTATGCTAAGTAGCCAGGTACACAGGATGCACAGGCTGGTACTTCGACAGAGACCAGTGACTAGCCAGCTGATGGTTGGCAGCAGGTGCCGGCCGCCGCCGTCAAGGGAGAGCTCACCCCACTGCTCCTCTTGGTGGCCGACCTGTTGTAGCTCAACAGCACTGGGTTCCGGTTGGGAACCGTTTTGACCCCTTCAACAGGACCTGCTTGAGGAGGCCTCGTTTATTTCTGTTCCTCCACCACTGCCTCCTCCTCCCTTAGCCGCTGCCGCCCCCCCTCTCCCGTTGCCGCCCCCCCTCCCCCGCCTCCTCCCCCCCCTCCACCTCCACCTTCGCCCCCTGCCCCTCCTCTCTCCCCGATGGGGCCCATAGCCTCGTCTCCCGACCCTTCCAGCACTCCTCCTCAGACGCAGGGTTCTGGCCACGCTTCTGGCGCGAGGCGTTCTCTTGGCAGTGCTTTCGCTACGAGCTGTGTGGCTCGTGAGGGACAGCCCCACCTGAGGCCGCCTTTTTTGGTGCTCACTTCTCCCTTTGCAGCGGTCCCCAGAGGTCTGACCAGCTTCGACATTCGCAGACGTTGGGATTTCTTCGACTACAGCTTCACTCGGTTTCTGGGTGATTCCTCTCCCGACTTGAAGGAGGCCAGCTTTCGAGTCCACGTCCTCTTTCTTGCAGCTAGAGGTAGTGAGGCCCTGGACACAACGGTGGGTTTCTCCTTTCCGTTGTGTGGTAGGGATATCACAGAGTGGACCCAGCACACAGTCCTGGACTCGCTCCAGACCCAGGATACTGAGTTCTCACACCACACAGGGGACTTAGCAGTGACAGATCTGGTGCAGACACTTTGGCCTCTTGGCAAGTTCAGTGTGACACCTCCAGATGCAGCGGGTTGCAGGCACATTGTGGTGCATTTGTTTGTTGACACTCAGTGTCCTCTGTGTTATGTTTTTGTGCATGAGGATTCTTGGACAAAGGATGTAGCCCTTCGGGCTGCACGCTCTGCTTGGGCCTGGGCGGGACAGTCACTTCTTGCACGCTTGTCTAGAGGTCGTTCGGATGCGGATTTCTCCCCATCCAAACCGGCCTCAAAGATAGCGAGGTTGGCTGCTGTTGCAGCATCTATTTTCTCTCATTGACTCCATGAGGATCATCTCATGGAATGTGCAGGGATTAGGAGGGCCCAAGTTTCAGCGTCAGAGGGGCCGGCTGGGTCAGGAGCTGTAGAGATGCCCTGTGGGTGGTGAGATTGACATTCCTATGCTGCAGGAGCATCATCTTTGTGAGAGCCGCATTCGGCGTTGTGGTCAGATTTTGCGTGGTCGCTATAAAGTTGCAGTGACTTGACGAGTGGCCCAAATTCCAGTTTGGCGCACACGAGCTTCCATACTCATCAGAATTCAGTGCTAACTGGCCCGGGTAGTCCCTGTCTAACCGACCTAGATCCCCGATGTGAGAAACCCATTTGGCTGCAGCCGTTTCACACTAGCCATGCAATGTCCACTTGCACCTTTTCAAGGGTTTTGGGACAGACAAGTAAAAATAAAATAAATATATCTAATACTTATTTACGGAAGGCAACAGGAAAAATACACCTCCTGGTGACACACTCCACCCTTGAAATACTACAAGCGACTTCGCTTGCATGCCAATAATACATGCAGATATCTCTTGATATCACATATATTCTATGATGGGAATCCAAGATATACATGCTTCCGGAAATGTAGTGTTGGACGATTAAACAATCTCACCAACCTGGCTACGACACATATATCAAGCAAAGAAGTCTTCTAGTGTACTCGAGCACAAACTTCTCTAGCTAAATTCTGTATGGAAAGAGTAGATACAATTGCTTAACTACTCTCTTGAGCATCATGAACCATGCTCTTGCCTTGCTCCAAAAAGGCTGCATCAAGTCACTGTGGGTTCCATTTGAAAGGCTTCAAGATACAATTGCAATAGCTGAGGTGAATCAAGCAATTCAGACTCTTCCATCCATTTGGCATCTAATGATGGATAGTTCTTGAACTTCACCAAATAGCGTCTTGCAACCTTTCCTCTAACCTTTCTTTCTTTATGTGCCAATATCTGTTCAGGAACAAGGATTTCATCCAATTCTTCCACTTCGGGTTGTTCCTCATCAAGCATATTCTCTGGCACATCACCAACAAAGGGCCTTAAAGGCTGACATGAAAAGCATTATGTATTTTCCAGCCTTCTGGTAGCTTTAACCTGTAAGCTACATCGCTGATCTTTTCTGAAATCTGAAAAGGACCATAATATCGCATACTGAGCTTAGGAAACAAGCGTTCCTTGCCTTTCCTTATCCTTAACCTGGCCTTTTCAAAGCGCAAAAGTACCCAATCACCAAGTGAAAATACAAGTTCACGACGGTGACGATCAACAACTTTCTTTTGCTTAGCCTGAGTCTTCTCAAGACCAATCTTTATCTTCCTGTATGTTTCATCCATATCTTGCACATACTTGTCTGCCTCAAATATCTTGCCCTTAGTCTGCAAAATGGGTGGGACTTTCTTTCCTCCTTCCACTATCTCAAATGGTGCCTTACCTGTTGATGTATGCATAGTGTTATTGTAAGCATATTCAACCAATGGGAGATGGTGTTCCCAAGTTGCCTTGTGCTCTGAGACATAACATTTGAGTAGGTCCAAGACAGTAGAATTTGCCTCTTCTGACTGTCCATTAGTTTGCAGATGAAACGAAGAAGAGAACTTGAGCGTAGTGCCCATGTTCTCAAACAATGCCTTCCAGAAAAGACTCGTCATACGTGGATCCCTGTCACTGACAATTGACTGAGGCATCCCATGATATTTAAAGATATTGCTCATGAATATCTTGACCATGTGTTCTGGCTTTATCTTCTTCCTAACAGGAATGAAATGGGCCTGCTTACTGAACCTACAAATGATAGTCCAAATCCCATCATTTCCTGTTTGCGTCCTTGGAAGATCAAAGATAAAGTCCATTGCTATACTTTCCCATGGCCTATCAGGGATCGGCAATGGCTGCAATAATCCCGGTTGCTTTTGTCTGTCAAATTTGACTTTTTGGCATACTAAGCATGATCTTACAAATGTGTCAACATCTTGACGCAAAGCTGGCCAATAGAAGAATGCCTCAACCCCTTTCACTGTCGCATCAATTCCACGATGCCCAGCATAAGGTGGAGCATGACTTTCCATCAAAATCTTTGGCCGTAACTGTTTAGTAACGCATAACTTTCCATGCATCATGAGAAAGTCATTCTTAAGCATATAGTGCTCATGATGTTGCCCATCAACAAGCTGGTCATAGATCCTTGCAAAATCTGAATCTTCAGCATATTGTGTCTTCATTTCGTCTAGTTCACAATGGTACGGAATTGACACTGCTGAAATTTGGGGCTTTCGTGACAACCCATCAGCCACCACGTTCTTTTTCCCTTGCACATGCACAATCTGAAAATGGAACATTGACAAGATGTTTGCCCATCGCATGTGCTTCTCAGACAACTTCCGTTGTGTAAGAAAATATCGCAAGGTTTGATGATCCGTTTGGACAACAAAATCAGCCCCTAGCAAATAGTGTGTCCAACTAGTGAGAGCATGAATTACTGCCAGCAATTCTTTCTCATAGACTTGCAAGTTCCTTTCAGTCTTCAAAAGAATTCTGCTCTCATATTCGACTACTCTGCCATTCTGCATTAAAACTGCACCAAGACTATGGCCACACGCATCACATTGAACCACAAAAGGTTTAGAAAGATCTGGAAAAATAATTACTGGATCTGAAGTCAGCTTCTCTTTCAAGTGTTTGAACGCTAAAATTTCCTTGGCTGTCCACTTGAAAGTAACTCCTTTTCCTTGCAGTGCATGGAGTGGAGAAGCAATCTCAGCAAAATTTCGGATGAACCTCTTGTAATAGGAACATAAGCCTAGAAAGCTTCGAATGTCATGTATGGACTTCAAGTCTGGCCATGACCTAATTGCTTCCACTCTAGCGGGATCCATGCGTACCCCATCCTTTGAAACAATGTGCCCAAGGAAGTGAATTTCTTGCAAAAAGAACTCACTTTTCTTCGCATTGATGAGTAGCCTATTCTTGCGTAGCTCATTGAAAACTGCGGTCAAGTGATCCCTATGCTCCTCTTCAGACTTTGAGTAGACAATCATGTCATCAAAGAAGGTACCCACGAAGTTTCTATGTGGTCTAAAAATTCTGTCCATCATTCTATTAAATGTGGCAGGAGCATTTGTGAGACCAAATGGCATGACAAGAAACTCATAGAGACCAAATGTTGTCCTGAACGTAGTCTTATGGACATCTTCTGGTCTAATGCGTATCTGATGATACCCGCTCTTTAGGTCTATTCTTGTAAACAATGACGCTCCCTCAAGCCGATCAAGAATGTCATCTATCCTCGGTATGGGGAACCTGTTCTTGATAGTATTCTTATTCAAGGCGCGATAGTCAATGCACATGCGCCATGAACCATCCTTCTTCTGCACTAAGAGTACAGGCGAACAAAAAGGGGATGAACTGGGCTGAATCAGCCCCTTCTCTAAAAGCTCGTTGACCTGACCCATAATCTCTTTCTGCTGGGCTGCACTAACCCTGTATGGTGGTCTATTCGGTGGACTAGAACCTGGCACAAGATCTATAGTATGATCCTCAGGTCTCTCAGGAGGTAACTCCCCTGGCAAAGAGTTCGAAAAACAATCACTGAAACCACTCAAAAAAGTTGACCTGTCTTTATCTAAGGTGGACAAATTAGATACAACTTGAGGTACTTCTTTTGCAAAGATCAAGTACGCAGAAAGATGATTCTTTATTACAGATGAAATAGCAGAAGCAGAAACAACTGGAACAGACTCGCCTTTAAGCTTTACATCAAGGACATGAGTCTTTCCTC
This sequence comes from Adiantum capillus-veneris, assembly GCF_014529385.1. Lineage (NCBI taxonomy): Eukaryota > Viridiplantae > Streptophyta > Polypodiopsida > Polypodiales > Pteridaceae > Adiantum > Adiantum capillus-veneris. The sequence goes on from NC_140934.1 coordinate 154,803,994, forward strand.
TATGTACAAGGGTAATCTTTTTGTTGGAAGTATCCACCATAGCATGCAACCTGTAACACCATGGGATACCCAATAACACATCACAGCCCTCAAGCGGCATAATATGAAATTCTTCCGCATCCACATAGCTCTGAATGTGCAGACGAAGCTTTCCCAGAATGGGAGTAACAGGCTCTGAATGTCCTGGGCATGCCAAACCTGCTTCGCCTGTCATACCCGTCTCCTCTGCACGAATGCCCAACTTTGATGCCAATTCTAGTGATATGAAATTTGCACGGGCTCCTGGATCAAAGAAAACCAGCACTGTCTGGTCTCTAACTTTGCCCCAAGCTCTGCACAGCTCCGTGGCATCTGTGCTTGGCTGATCTCCAACCAAATCTGGAACAAGTCCTGCTCTCGGCTTTGGCTTCTTCCCTTTATGGTTTGACTTGTCATCCTTATCCTGTGACTTCTTCTGTGGGCACTCATTTGCAAAGTGTCCTTCCTGTTCACAAATGTAGCATTTCTTGGCCTCCGAAGAGCTTTCGTTTCTTGAAAAGTTTTGCCAGAAAAATGCCTTTTTTGTCCTTGTCCTTGTTCCGAAGAAGATTTAGACTGCTTCTTGGACGTATCACCTTCTTCAGTGGAGGGATTCTTTGTGGGAGGCTCATAAGGCTTTGCTGCAACATTGCCCTTGGCTGAAAACTTTGCCCTGGGACCCTTTCTTGTGGCTATTAAATCCATCGGAATCTCCCTTCGACAGATTGCTGGCCACTCTTGCATTCTCTATCAACTGAAACATATTCATGACAGTAGTCTTTGTGCAGTAGTCCCTAATTTTCTTGGGCAATCCGCAGCAGTACTTCTCAATTTGTTCTGACAAAGGCACAAACCTGTAAGAGGTGACTGGCAACAATGCGGCCCAAAACTGTTTATTGTACTCTTCCAAATTCGCACACTGTTTAGCATTCAACTCGTGCCATTCTGTCATCACATCCACTTCAAAAGTGTTTGTCAACCATGCAGGCACAAAAAGCTGTTTGAATTGGACCCACGTTGTTGGGGCTTGACCCTGGTTCAACAATGCGGTCCACCATTGGAGCGCATTCCCTTTCAAGAAAGTGGCAGCCTTGCGTATCTTTGAAGATTCCGTGAAGTTTCCTCCAACATAAGCTGCATCGAACTGCTGTATGAAGGTCAAAGCTTTCAATTGGTCCTCAGTTCCTCTGAAAGTTTCAAACTTCACTCCCTGCCCACCTTCCTTGTAATCCTTAGGCTGACTCAAAGGAGCCACATTATCATAAACAGGTGCCTGTAACAGTGGTGCTCCATGAGTGTTCATTCCAGCACTCGCATCAACTGTTTTCCCTATCATATCTGCATTTTGTATGCATGGCTGCGAAAAACCAGCCATACCAAATTGTGTTCCAGGCACTCGAAACTGGCCGTAGGCACCCTGAAAACCTGGTTGGACACCCATGTTCGCGTAGATAGGGTTACCCATGCCTGTTTGCATTGTCCCGAACACATTCCCTGGCATATAACCTGTGGAAGGTCCAGCCATAGCTTGAAACATTGAACCACCTCCAAAATAACCAGGATAAGTATTAGGTAATGGAAGGGTCTGACGCATAGCCTGTTCATTGCTCCCTTGACCATTCACAAACGGTTCCTGTCCAGCTAAAGCAAGTTGCTTTGGATCATTGGCACACCGCTAGTTGCTCAACCACATGGGCTTGCCCTCGAGCATCATGAGTCCTCTGCGCATTGGAAACCTCCTTTTCCTGCAACGGCTCAGTCATGCCCTGTGTAGGAGGGTGAAAACCCTGTGTCGGAGCCTGTAAGAATTCCTGCATCCTTGGGTTGTTAGCCAACTGCTGAAACATGTCCATGCAACAACGCAGTTGAGTTCTAAACAACCTGTCCTCTTCTTGAAGAGTTGAAGGAATTTTCTCTGTGCCATGTGAGGAAGATCCCTCTTCACGTACTTGGTCTCTCTTCTCTGCCATATCGACAAGCTCTGTGTTGCTTTCACCCACAACAATCCACACTGCACTTTTTGAAGAAAAAGTGACTATCCCGTCGATGGAACCATATAACCGGCCCGTACAACGTAGAGGGCGGTACTATTTCAATTACCTGTTAACTTTACACAGAGCACTGAGAAGGGAAGAGAACACAGTTGCGTCCAGCGATTAGAATGTCATTGCGCACACGAGACCCACACCCTGTAGGCGCCAAAGACTGGCGCCCCTTTCGGTATTTCTTTATTCAAATTAAGGTAGACGATCCGACCACTTAGCACAAGCTTTCACAAAGCTGTCCAAACCTGGCGAGGGCTGAAAACGCAGGTTTTCGACCGGATTTCGACAGCATAACGACGCAAAAACCCCTGTAGGTCAAAAACACTTGTCTAGGACGGATTCCCTCGATATCTGGAAGCTTTCTGGTGAGCTGTCACAGAAATTCAGCGGGCTGTAATTCTCTGTTTTTCACTGCCGGGAGCCCAAAAGCCTGTACACGCATCCCAAGGCTCTCACGAGGCTCCCCCGATGTTCCCTTGCAATTTAGGTGCGAAACCCTAAACCTGCAGAAAAACACAGCAAGCTGTAATTCCCTGTTTCGGATCGTTTTTAGCGGAGCGAACACGCCTACGTGTGTCCCAAGGGCTCCCGCACGCAATGGGACAGTTCCCGTGTGAATTGGACGAGTTTTCACGCGAGAAAACTCTCCAAACTCGCAATCTTTCGTGATGGAACTGTGCGTACCTGTGGGGGATTAGCAATTAGCTAATCCGGTTCCTGTTTAGAAGGCTCTTGCCTTGGCAAACGCGCATAAACCCCCAGAACTGTACATAGGTCAAATGAGAAGCCCACTAGTGGGGCATAACATACTGTACATAGGGGAGAAAGAGAGCAGTATGTAGCGTGCGGGGCATCACTCCCGTCACCATACTGTGCATAGAGGGCAAGGTAAGCATTCCATAGCTTCTGTACCTGCTACAATCCACCTGAGGCTGAAAATGGCGCCCCCTTTGTTGATATGCAGCTCGTTTTTGCCTCCCAGAGTGGCAGAATCGCTCACAGGCTGACACGTCGCCCAGTTTCCGAGTTTGGGCTTTCCCTGCTAAAAATATCTCAACTGGTGCGTCAGTTGACTTGGCAGCAGAGCAATAAAATGTTCCCCTTGTCATTCCAGAGCTAATGACGCGAACACATTTTCCGGTCAAAAATAGTAGTTCCCTAAATTTTAGGAGATGCTTCCATGGCGTCCCTATCGGTCTCCTGACCATCATTGAAGACTACCATTTGACCAACATCTACAATGTGGGTTAATTTACTGGCCCCTTTCAACTGATAAAGTTGCAGTGACTTGACGAGTGGCCCAAATTCCAGTTTGGCGCACACGAGCTTCCATACTCATCAGAATTCAGTGCTAACTGGCCCTGGTAGTCCCTGTCTAACCGACCTAGATCCCCGATGTGAGAAACCCATTTGGCTGCAGCCGTTTCACACTGGCCATGCAATGGCCACTTGCACCTTTTCAAGGGTTTTGGGACAAACAAGTAAAAATAAAATAAATATATCTAATACTTATTTACGGAAGGCAACAGGAAAAATACACCTCCAGGTGACACTGATCAACTGGAGAAAGACTGTGGCTTTCTCGGTTGGTAGTGCTCCTACGCCAGATTGAATGCCAGATGAGGGTTTCATGTGGATTCTCCAAGGGACTGCAGTTCGGTACTTGGGCTGTCAGGTTGGTTTGGACTTGTCTCCCGAGCAACAGATTGCTTCCCTCCTCCTGTCTATCAGAAGGAAGTTGTTACATTGGAGCTCCAGATGACTTTCTTTGGCAGGCAAAGTTGTAGTGGCTAACCAGGTGTTGTTGGCTACTATGTGGTACATCACTTCTTGTTGGATCTTCTCGAGTTCTTGTATTAGCCAGGTAGAGAAGCTGATCAGGAACGACACTCAAATATACTGGGCCAAAGTGGCATGGCAGGTCATCACTCTTCCTTGTTCTCAGGGAAGGTTGGGGATCATAGACCCAGCACAGCGCAGAGCCCTTCTTGGGAAGTTCATCGTCAGAGAACTTCTTCCAGATGAGGAGCCCTGGAAGGAGTTCTTGCTTCAACGGCTTAGTGCTAGGGTGCCGTAGGCTCGAGGCCCATGGCGACCCTCGACTTAATGGATTTTCACAGAGATGCGTAGAGTTGGCTTGAGTAGGAGACTAGAGGACCACTTCGCTGTGGGTTTGCTCCGTTCCTGGGAGCAACTGCGGCGAGGCCATTCCCCCCCCCGGGGGGGTCAACTTCACCTAAAAGGGGTTGGGAGGTGCAAACGGGAGACACCACCAACCTCAGTGGACGCCACCTGTGAGCCGACGCCCTTCCAAGCGGGTATGGCATTTCTAGGGGGAAACCGCCGGGTTTCAAAGGCAGTTTAGTGAGGTGAGCGATAAGTTACCTGGAGGAGGCAACTCCAAAGGGAAGACCGAAGCAAGTCCCGCAATACTTGGGCCTCTGAACAGAGGTACTTGGTCGCTGTCACGCCCAAATCAAGTTGGCGAAATGGGTCTCTCAAGGGATTAGTCATGGCCCTAAGAGTGTAGATAATTCTGGACTCTTGTAGTCCAGAGGAAACTAGTGACAAAAGCGTCTGCCTTCGGTTTCTGGGTGCATAGTCGTGGTCGTTCTTCTTGTATACTTTTGTCGTGTATGAGGGGAGCGGCCGGGTGTGCCCTACCCGACTCCGAAAACAAAACAAAAAGCGTGGAGTAGCGTCAGCCTACCTGCACGGAGGAGCGCCTGAGACAGCCCCTTGTTTGGAACCCCATTGTTAGCATTCAGAGAGGCCACTTGGTTGGTAGTCGGCCTCATGTTTCCTGGGGTCCCATGGTAGAGGGTCCAACACGATCTCTAGGTGACTCGTTACAGTTTTCAGGCTTATCAGAGGAGCTTGAGGGCATTCAGCTACAGGGCATGAGAGGGGTGCAGAGCATGTGTCAGGACATCTCAGAGGCAGTACCAGCTGAGTGGCTCACACCTCTCGAGTCAACAGCACCTAGATGGATGGGAGCCTTCATGCGACTGGAGGTTCTCATCTCAGTTCGGGTTGCTCAGAGACTATACCCTCCCTGTTTTTTGAGCTACAGGGTGAGGGACCCTTACACCGAGTTGCAGTAGAGGCCCCGCAGGTGGCAGAGTGCTGTTTTCAAAGGATTCGCGTGGTGGGCATCTGTGGGAGGACTTGTGTCATAAATCCCGACCTAACAGCTCTTGAGACTGGCCACTGGAGACTGTGGGCTTGAGAGCGCTGTCCACCGGCACGAGTACAGTGGGATCCTGGAGAGTGGCTGTGGAGGGACCCTTTCTCCTCTTTAGACCATCTAGGTGTCCCTTTCTTTCGGTACACTGTTCGACTGGGACGTCACATACTGGCAGCATAGAGAGAGGCTCGTCCTGCTGCAGCACTTCATTGGTAGGAGGGTCTCACAACTGAGTTCTTGGCAGCTTTTTGGGAGAGGTTGTGGGACTCCAGACAGCCGAGACGAGTCACTTTGTTCCAGTGGCTGGTTGCACACAGAGCTTACAATTCCAGGTGGCAACTTTGGGTGTGGTCCCATAGGTCTTGCACCGTCATGTGGAGCGCTGCTCTACAATCACCACCCGACCATCTCTGTAGAAGGCCGTCTTTCCCTTCTCCCTTGCCGCTTGAATCTCTGGCATTACCTCTCTCATATGCGCAAGCTGTGTGTGTGTGTGTGTGTGAGAGAGAGAGAGAGAGAGAGAGAGAGAGAGAGAGAGAGAGAGAGAGAGAGAGAGAGAGAGAGAGAGAGAGAGAGACGACATGGGATGTTGGGTCCCAACGACCCTCAAGGGCCCCCATGCTCTGTTACCAGAGCAAGTACTTTCTCTATTACTTGCACAAATGCTGATACAATGATGCTTAAATGCTAAGATGCTGAGATGCTAATGGGTACTTGATGCTACTGATGCTGGGTACTGACGGATACTGCGTAGATGCTTGATAGTGTGAGGCTAAGGACTGGGTACTGCAGGTAACTTGGTGCTTGGTGCTGCTGGGTACTGCGGGTGCTGGGGTAGTGTTGCTCTCCTGCTTATTCTATCTTCTTCCCACGCCCAAGGGGTTGCATATATATGTGTTTCATACTGGGTCGAGCAGGCTTTCCAACAGCCCACGACCTTGGAAATTGAAAGGCCACTTTTATTAATAAAAGGCCTATAAGAGGTGGTTCACGTGGAGTTCCGGAAACGGTCACTTGCGGTGAAAAATGCTCATGCTTGGTGCTAGGTATTGATGCTAATGCTATTAGCTAATGGGTTGTGCAATCAGAGGGTATGCAGCTACTCTAAGTGCTTGGACATGCACGTCCTGCTAGAGGCTCACAAGGGTGCCAGGCTAGGTCCTAAGCTAAGATTGGCGCTAGACTATAGCAGAAGCATGTCCATGTAGCGCAATTGCAGTGTGCACGTGACAAAATAGGTAGCGTTACCACTCTTATAGGCAAGTGTGCGAGTTTTTTTGCCATATGGCGCTACATGTAGGAGAGAGAGAGCTTGTAAAAATTCCAACACTTCATAATACAAACCTTAGGCTTAAATGAGTAGTAAAATGTGGGTTTTTGGCCACTTTGAAGTATGTTCGACTTTGCTGTTTCCACGCCCATGGAGACTCAATCTGCCTGCTCTTGCAGTTTGTCGAGACGTATTTATACTGTGTCCCGCTGATCACTTTCTTGGGTGGCCACAATCAAAATATTAAACCGTGACTTTTCTGAACAAACTGGGGACACCACCTTATTCATGTGTTTGCCTTGATGCGTTTTGTACTGAATCCGACTACTGTTCTTCTTATCATACTAGCTGGACATCGATAAATTTCCCAGATGGCACAATGCACCGGGAAACTTACCCGTCTGTTAAATTATTAATTGGTACCAATAAAATCATAAATTAGTTATGTGTGCAACAAAATCAATTTTATTTCATTTACAGTCTCAGCTAAAAAAATTACAGCATGTGAGTAGGTTTGTGTGCCTGTGTGCGTGCTTTGTTTCTTTTCTTGCTTTGTGGTATGTTTTGTGCTTGTGGTTTCTCTCGCATGCAAGTTGGGTGGATGTGTGGTTGCCTGTGTGTGTAGATGTGTGCTTGTCGGCAAGGTGCTTGGAGAGAGTTCTCCAATGTGGTATCTTCCTCCTAATGATGTCAGCTTGATGGGTTTGGACGGGATGAGAGGTTTCCACTCCTGTCTTTGAACTGGAGGTCTTCTTCACATTCTTTCCGCTCTTCTGGAAATTACCCTTGTCATTACAGAATGGTGCATCCTAGCATAAGAAACATCACAACCGCAAAGAGACACTGCATCAAAAATCCGAGAGAAAATCCTGATACCATCCCTAGCATTAATCAACAGGGCTCTGGCCCTCTTCAACCTGCAAAAGAAAAATCAGGAAGGGCACAAGTCGAAAACGATGCCAAAACCCACCACATAGCCCGTCCACCATCCACACCCTAAACCACCATGATCCAACTTTTCAAAATCAAGGAAATGAAATAAAAAAACAAGCAGCCAGCAGGCAACAAGCAAACATACACTCATGTACACCACTTGTAGGCAGACACACCTACTAAAGAAACAAGTCGCAAGCAACACGCATACAGGGAAGCAAACAAACAAGAAAAATAAAGGAGAAAACCGGCGTATAACGAAAGAAGAAAATGAAGATGAAACGTTGGAGGTCAAAGAGCAGCAGACATGGGGAAATAGGGAGGAGGAGGGCCAGTGGAGTGGTGTTGCAGGATGCAGCCTCATGAGCAGTTGGCGAGAGAAACAGGACAACAGTGGGGTGCGTGTCACAGGCAGTGCAGAAGGACTGCTCTTTGCACATAGAGGGGGACCAAGGGTGACCATGAATTCGACTTGGAGATCCGAAGTTGGATATTGGAGATTCTTTGGTGGAGTTTTTGGCCTCCTCGTCAAATTCTAGGTGGCCTATTTCTGATTCAGCTCTTTGCCACTTTCCTCCCTTTGATGTAATGCCTTTGGGCATGTAATTTTGCTATGTAATACAAAAGAGTACCAAGCCCCCCTTCTTTTGAGATAGATAGATAGATTGCATTATCGTCCACGGAGGTCATATATGACCCATGGGACCGGAGACAAAAAACATTACAACGCAGCCTTCTAAGTGAAGGCATTGGATACATATCAGTTAAGGACTGAGGGTTCGTCAGCAGGATAGAAGATAAGAAAAGAAAGGAAACAAGACCTAAACCTAAGTAGGGTTGGGTAAGGGGAGACCCCCTTTGGGAGTTCGGAACTCTTGAATGATGGCCTTCCCCCCTTGGTAGACTGCCCATTTGCCTTGCTTTCGGGCTTCGTCGACCTTCTCGAGTTCGCACTTTTAAACCTTGAGTTGATTCATGGTCAGCTCCTCAGCAATCCAAACCTTTGTTCCTTTGAGGAGGCAAGATTGGCGCAATAGCCTCACTCGCTCCTCTTTGTCCTTAAAAGTGAGAAGGCAGTGCTCCGGTGGTACTTTCCTCTGTGTGTCGTTAATCCAGGAAATGTCTTCTGGCTTGATGTTGATGGGCTGAATAATATCGATGAGCTTGATGATTGCCTCTTCGAGGGTGTCCTCGGTAGTGCACCATGGTGAGGGAAGCCCACCAATCCGGATCTTAAGGGCATTCTCTTCCTGGAGTTTCTGCTCGTGAAGCTCCGTCGGCACACACGTTTGTACTATTGCAAAGGCTACAGACTGAGCGTTGGTGACTTTCGCCTCAACTTCTCTTACTTTGTCTGTGGCAAGATTGACCATGGAGTCAAAGCGCGCCTCAAGCTTATTGAGGTGAGCCTTGAAATCCCGATTCTCTTTCATAAGCTGGTCAAGGGCTCTTTGAAGCTGTCCAATCTGATCGTTCTTGCTCGGTGCTGCCACAACGGCTGCAAAACTGGGTCGGCTCCTCATCGTGATCTTCGGTGTATTCATGGTAAAAAGTCCGACTGTGATGGCTGCTGCTCACTTTGTCACAAAGTGCACAGAGATTTGTTGAGAGCTTTACTCTGGATATGGGTTTGATTTGAAATTTTGAAGCCCTTAGCTTTTAGGGGGGGCTCTTTATGTCCTGAGTGGCGAGGGAAAGAGAGAGAGAGGGCGAGAGAGAATCTCCTGTGTTGGCTCTTGGGAGTGACCTTGCTAGGATGGCGCCACCACCTGCCGCAGCAACTCCAGCAGCTCCAGCATTCCCTCGTCGTCGTCAGCAGAGGGAGGCTCGCCCGCCTTCACCATCATCAGGCTTCTCGAGTCTTCCCTACTGTTGCTGGTGTCGTCTTGGCTGTGAACGCTGTCGCAACTCTGGCAAGTCGTTGCAGCAGGTCACGAGGATGCCACAGACCCTGCAGGTCTCAGATTAGCTTGGGGGGGGGCGGGGCTATGGCTTCACACCTCCCCATAGGGCAGCCCCTCGCCGAGGGGGAGGCTGGGGCACAGAGGACGACGGCGACCTGTGCTAGGGTTAGGTTACGAGAGAGAGAGAGAGAGAGAGAGAGAGAGAGAGAGAGAGAGAGAGAGAGAGAGAGATAGATTTTTGGCCATGATTGTCCCTCCTGTGTAGATCATTTTGGGGTCTTCATCTGCTTCTCGGCAATCCATTCTTAAAGAGATGGGTTTTACCTTCACTGTAATGGTAGGAGATTGTATTACTTTAAACTCAAATTGAAGATATTAGAAGTTTAAGACCTTGAACGTCCAGCAGTCCATGTCTTTGTTCAAAAACAGTTAAAAGTGCTAATTTGGAAACTTATAATAGGCTGCAGACATTGATGAGAAGGCTATTCGAAGGGACACGGCCGAAGATCTTGTCCTGGCCCTTGCGGAAGCTAAAGTATGTTCTGACCTTGTTTCAATTTCTCATTTGACTTTTTGTCAACGTCTCACTAGTACTATCAGTGAACTCCCCAGGTTATGGATCTTGTTGTGGTTATGGTGTCTTTCACAGTTTTCTCTTTTAGCGCAAGGATTCTTGGCTTGTTTCTTTATGTTTCTCAATTAGTTCAGCTGTAGCCCAATGGGTAGCCAATTCAGTGCACCAAAGTTCGATCCTGGCCAATAGTGTCCTGTAACTGCCTGCCATCCTAAAGATCTATAACTCCATACTTGGCGAGGCACCGAGCCATATATAAATCTGTGCCTACTAGTCTGTAGACGAGTTCAATAGTGGCCATTGGAAAGACGTCTTCGCTTCTAGCTTGTAAGCTCCCCACCATAGCTCGCTAGAGAAACATTTTTCCTCGGAAAGGAATTTAGAATGCAAAGCACACTGAAGAGAAGTTTCTTCCACCAAGATGGAAGTTTTCGCATTCAGACTCCAAACTTTGCTGGCTGCATCTGTAAGCCATTTTCTTTCTCACACTTGACAATGATATACATCATTAGCAGATGCCTGTGAAGTATTACTTTTTGTGTAAAACCCAATCATCCCAAGCATGAACAGATTCAAGAGGATGGAGTTGCCCCAAAGCTTGGATATTTTCTTGCGGTTGTGCCCAAAGAAGACATTAAGCTTTGGGTACGACGTGCATGATGAAAAGATAGCATATACCCAATCTAACCATGCAATTGAATTGCTGTCTGTAGGAGGACTTCTCTGGCCAAGAAATGATGCAAAACGTTGCCAAGACTTCATTGAGAACGCTTCTCAACGAGAATCTAGAGGTCTCTCATGTGGCAAAATTAAGTACTTTTTTCCATGACTCGACCAAATGATGCAAAAGTGGTGAAGCTCAAACACTGGCACACAGATTGTGAAGCAATTAAAACATCCCATCAAGAAGCTGCAGTACGCCTCTTACCATGTACAATACCAATCTTTTCAAGGAGCGCAATTGCCATGTCTGAAAATCAATGCGCATAGCTTGAAACAGGGTCCATCTACGTGCAGGAAGATGTAACCATACATCCAACAAGGCTGCACCACCCAAATGTTTAGCACGTGATATGCGGCCAAGAAGATCCAGACCAAGTCTAGTCGATTAGCATAGTCTTTCTGCAACATGAACCAAATTGGTTGTGTAAGAACTCTCAAGGATTTTTGAGAAGAAGGCAAGAGAAGCAAGAAAAAAGAAAGCATGGAGAGCCCGACTAGTCAACACTAGTGCCACTTTTTGTCACAAAACGGGAGCGTACACGAGCACTTAGAATCTGAAAAATGAAATACTTTGCAAAGGTGAGAGAGGGAAGAAGATCGACACAGTATTGAGGACCAGAAGATGGGCTGGTCCCCCCCCCCGTCAAGAGTATTCTTTATTCAGGGAGAATTCTTATACAAGCACGAGAACCCGAGGAAACCCCTCCGTTCTGTAATCTTAGACCCGAAGGTCGTGCTTTCCCGTAAAGGGCTTGGGCACAAGGCCGTTCCTTCCCATAAGGGACTTAGGTGCGAAGCCATACTTTCCCGTAAGGGACTTAGGCGTGAAGCCGTACTTCCCGTGAGGGGCTTTCCCGTAAGACGGGAGATTCCTGCAAAACAAACCACACAAAGCAATAATTCTCAATGCGTATCAACACCTTATACCTGTCGCTCCTTGCTCGGAAAGGCGACCTCCGTACTTAGTCGTCACACGAACACTTGCAATTTTCGTCGCCAACGATTGCTCCAGAATCCCAGCGCTAGCTCCTTCTGTTGCTTCCGGCGTGTGTAAAACTTGAACGCCTGTTGCCCTTTTATAGGCCCTTGCACCCGGCGGGAATAGGAGCCGAAAAAGCAGAACCTTGGCGCCCCTAGAGAGAGGAGAGAGAGGGATCGCTGAATCTGGCGCTTCTAGAGAGAGGAGAGAGAGGGCTCGCTGTTTTCAGCCCATGCGTAGGTTTTTTTACGTAAGCTTTTGGGGGATGCTTTATTTTATTAATAAAAGGGCTGGTCACTTAAAAGTGACCGGCCACTTTATAAAATAAAGTGTGAACCTGTTCAAACTTTAAAAACTCTCTCAATTAGTGAAAACAATGCTACACAAACACATTCCAAGCGTCCCCGGGTGCAGAACACGGGCACAGATGCAATGCAGACACAGACTCCTCGCGGGAAAGCATCTGCTCTCCCGCGAATGTTCCTGCTTTTCGTAAAAAGCTTCATTGAACCCATCTTTATTCTTGTGCTTGTGTTCTTACGCGTATTTTCTTACTTAGTTCGGATTTCCTCCTTAGCCTACGGAATGCCCCCTTATTGATGCACCCGTCACCCATCATGTGACGCATCAGGGGCACTCGTAACCCGGCCCTTTCCACCGAACTTACGGAAACTCCTTCGCGATGTTTACCGTCACCCATCAAGTGACACATCAGAGTTGTCCGTTCTTGATGGTACTTCTTATAGCTACAATCTTCTAACAGTTCTTAGTGTACACAATAAAATATCCTAGAGAAAGAAATTAATCATTAAAAGAAAAAGAATAGTCCAATTAGCAACATCCCTCTGGCTTCTAAACAGTTGACCTCAACTGTAGTGCTTGGACATATACCTCCAGTATCTCGGGATAAGCTGCTAATTCCTCCTGCGTCATCCACTAAGCGTCTAGATTCAAATAGTTCTTAAACTTAACCAAATACTTCCGTTTTATTTTTCCGTACTTGAGAGGCCGCTCCTGATGACTTACTATCTGCTCCGGTTGGAGTATTTCTTCTGTTTTCTCAACCTCAGGAGGTTCCTCAGCACTAGGCTGGCTCGGAGGCGGTCCCACATACGGCCGGAGTAAACTGACATGGAAAGCATTATGGATCCTCCAATTAGGCGGTAGCTCTAATCGGAAGGTGACATCATTCACTCGCTCAGTGATCTTAAACGGCCTATAATAACGGGTAGAAAGTTTTACCACCTTCCCCTTATGAGACGCTTGTTTCTTAAGTCTTGCCTTCTCAAACTTGAGTAAGACTAACTGTCCGACTGTTAAGTCTAGATTCCTCCTGTGCTTGTCTGCAGCTTTCTTATGCTTTTCCTAAGAGCGTAGAATAGCTCTCCTAACTTGCCTGTAGGCTGTGTCCAAATCCCGGACAAATTCATCTGCTGCAAAGATCTTATCCTTAGTTAAAAGGATCGGTGGAAGCAAAGGCTTACCATAGAGAATCTCAAAAGGTGCTTTCCCCGTCGATGAGTGTATGGTATTGTTATACGCATACTCGACAAGAGGCAAATATTTCTCCCAGTCAGATTGCCGGTCTGACACATAAGCTTTTAACATATCCAATACTGTGGAATTGGCTATCTCACTTTGCCCGTCCGTTTGAGGATGGTAGGCAGATGAAAAATTCAGCTTCGTACCAAGATTATCCATCAAGGCACGCCAAAAATTTCCTGTCATGCGAGGATCTCGATCACTCACAATAGACTTAGGCATTCCATGATGCTTAAAGATCTGTGCCAGGAAGATCCTAGCCATATGATCTGCTTTGATCGTTTTCTTGACTGGTATAAAGTGTGCTTGCTTGCTAAACCTGTCCACAATGGTCTAGATCGCGTCATTTCCAGTCTGAGTTCTAGGGAGGTCCATGATGAAGTCCATGGCAATACTTTCCCAAGGTTCATTAGGCACAGGCAAAGGTTGTAGCAACCCAGGCGTCTTATGCCGATCATACTTCACTCTTTGGCAAACCAAGCATTCCCTGACATACTTATCAATGTCTGCTCTAAGGCTAGGCCAAAAGAAATATCTTTCCATTGCCAAGGTCGTAGGGAGAATACCCCGATGACCCGCATAAGGCGAAGCGTGTGCTTCATCCATGATCTTCTTTCTTAATGGTTCCGCCACACATATGGCCTGATGGTGGTAGAGATAACCGTCCCGAATGGAATAGGGAAACTCATTCTCTCCACGATGTAGCTTTCCCCAAATGGTGGAGAAATCTGGATCATTCGGATATAAATCTGGTAGTGCTTCTAATTCTTGGTGATACACCGAAGTGATAGCGTTCACCCTTGGCCGCCTAGACAGTGCGTCTGCGACCACATTCTTACTCCCAGCCATGTGAAGGATCTGGAAGTGAAACATAGACAAAAAGTTTGCCCATCTCATCTGCTTCTCAGATAGTTTCCTTTGCGTAAGAAAATACCACAAACTCTGGTGATCAGTCTTGATCACAAAATCCGCTCCTAGAAGATAGTGCTTTCAGTTGGATAAGGCGTGAATCACAGCCGTGAGTTCCTTTTCGTAGATTGACGCATGCAACTCTGCATCCTTAAGCCGTCTGCTCTCCTAGGCCACTGCATGGCCTTCTTGGTTTAACACTGCCCCGATGCAATCGCTTAAGCATCGCAGTGAACCTCAAATGGTTCCCTTAAGTCAGACACTATCCATGGCTTAGCAGGTACTTGAGCCGATCAAAAGCTCCTTGTTGTGTAGATCCCCATCTGAAAGGAATCTTCTTCTTTGTCAAATCATGAAGTGGTCCTGCTACAGGAGAAAATCCTCGGACAAACCTTCGATAATACGAACATAATCCTAGGAAGCTACGTACATCATGTACCGTAGTGGGAATAGGCCAATCTTCTACCACTCGGATCTTGGCAGGATCCATACTCACTTGATTGTGAGAGACTATATGGCCGAGATAGTGTATCTCTGAGAGAAAGAACTCGCTCTTCTTTGCATTCACATGCAACTATTGCTTTCGCAATTCTTGAAACACTAAGTCCAAGTGCTTCCGATGTTCCTCTTCTGACTTAGAGAAGATGAGTATGTCGTCAAAGAATACTTCCGTAAAAGCTCGATACGGGCTGAAAATGCGGTCTATCATGCGATTGAACATCGCAGGAGCATTGGTCAAGCCGAAAGGCATTACCAAAAATTCTTATAGTCCAAAGGTTGTGCGGAAAGCAGTCTTATGGACATCCTCAGGGACGATCCGTATCTGATGATACCCACTCTTTAAGTCTATGCGACTAAAGATACTTGCACCCTGCAACTTATCAAGTATATCATCAATCCTAGGGATCGGAAAGCGATTTTTGACTGTGATCTTGTTTAAAGACTTATAGTCTATGCACATTCGAAACGTGCCATCTTTCTTCTGCACCAGTAGAACTGGAGAGCAGTAGGGTGAAGCACTTGGCCGTACTAACCCTTTCTCTAGAAGGTCGTTGACTTGCTTGAGAATTTCCTCTTGCTGAGCAAGACTCACCCGATAAGGGGGTTGATTGGGAGGCGAGCTACCCGGTATGAGATCTATGCGGTGATCTTCCGGGCGTACCGGAGGGAGTTCATGAGGAAGTGTTTCCGTGAAACAATCTTTGTACTTTTCAATAAATTGAAGACGCTTAATTTCCAGACTAGAGAGAGAGTCCCCACTAGTTTTATCCTTCTCACGTGCAAATATCAAGTAAGCAGAAACACACTTCTTCATTTCTTTCTTAATGGAGATATGGCTTACAATTGGGAACTGCCAATCTCCTACATCAGCATGAATCTTTATTTTCTTACCCCCATGATCAAAAGTGAGGGTCTTTTCCACATAATCGGGAATAGGTGTCATGTGGAAGTGCCATGGCATACCCAAGATGATATCACATCCCTCGATGGGTGCCATCAAAAATGATTCGTGGTCCTTGTACTTGCCAATCCGAAGATTGAGCTGTCCTTGCACGGGAGTTGCATTGGTTGTCAACCCCTCGAATGCCGATCCGGATGTAACCGGTGTGCCAAGTTGAGCCGGTGTGAGGCACAAACGTTCCGCAGTATCCAGGGAGATGAAGTTATCCGTGGATTCTGGATCATAAAGAATCAGTACTCGCTGGTTGTTCAAAGACCCCCAGCCCTTCAGAAGTTGACGCTTCCCTTTCTCCGTTTCTGTGTTTCCTTGAACATTTGGAATTGAGTTCGAGCTTGGTGGTGCGGGTTCCTTCCTTGCTTTCTCTTGCCTCGTAGAGGCTTGTTCTTGCCGTTGCTGCTTTAGTGGGCAATCCGGTTTCATATGTCCTTTCTTGCCACAGTAGAAGCATCTTCCTTCCTCTCTGAAAGTTTGAAGTTGAGTAGGAGAAAGATACTTAGTTCGCTTGCCATTGCCCTCTAGCTTCTTAGAATGATCATAGTCCCTAGATGGAGGACATTTTCTTCCTTGGCCCCCTTGGTCATCGTAGACCCCTCTTTGTCTTGCACGGTAAGTGCTATGCTCCATTTTTCTGGGCGTCCCAGTTGAGTGCAAATCCTCAGCAATGATTGCGGACTCCGTCATCCTTTGAAGAGTATCATGCGGATACACTTTCATACTCTGAAGACCCGCTTCGAACTTTCGTTTCTTTTCCTCGTCGGCAATCTTCATGAAGGGAGTGAC
This sequence comes from Adiantum capillus-veneris, assembly GCF_014529385.1. Taxonomy (NCBI): domain Eukaryota; kingdom Viridiplantae; phylum Streptophyta; class Polypodiopsida; order Polypodiales; family Pteridaceae; genus Adiantum; species Adiantum capillus-veneris. The sequence continues at coordinate 154,820,320 of NC_140934.1, forward strand.
CTTCAGAAGAACCGACCAATACTTGTCCACATAGGTCGTTACTCTTTCATGTTCCTTCTGGGCAAGCCAGTCCCATTTCTTCCGTATGTCCTGCTCGAAGTCAGGTGGAAGAAATTGTTCATAAAATTCAGATTTGAAGCTCTCCCAAGTTCTGACCTGAGAACCTTCCAGAATCTTGGCTAACCACCAATTACTTGCCGTTTCCTTGAGGTGCATCCCCACATGGCGTAATTTGGATCTTTCTGTGAAGTGCCCATTGGTAAAGGCGACTTCAAACTGTCTGATGAAGGACAGTGCTTTGGAGATGTCTCTCCGTCCGTTGTAGGTTTCGAACTTGATGTCCTTGTCGCCCGATTTGAAGACTCTCATGCGATGTTGAGACTTGCGACCATGCTTCTTGAATCGAGGCTTATCTTTAGGTTGATGTAGGGTAGTAGTAGTAGCGGCTTCCTTCTTCTGACAAGATGATCGAGAAGTAGAAGTATACTCAGGAGAGTAGGATGGAGATGAGATAGAGATGTCCTTGCTCTCGTCGAGCAAAGAGAGCGCTTTTTCCTGGCCTTTCCTTGGAGTAGGCCGTTCATTCCGATCCGAAGATCCTTTGTGCACCTCGGCATGTTCTTCTTCTCTTTCCTCGTGTGGTCTCACGCCAACAGTGTGGTCTGGATGCCTGGTTGCATCGGTTCCATTCGTTTTCTTCATTCCTCCCAAGAGCTTTTGGACATCTGGCAATAGTAAGATTTGTTGCAAATCCGCAAGCTGAGCTTGCACTTGTTGAAGCTTCTCTTCAACGCTTCTCCCTTGGCCCAATATGGTTCTTCCTGTTCTTCCCGGAATCGTCCTTCTTTGCAGAGAAAGAAAGGAGTCCGAGCTCTGATACCACTGTCACAAAACGGGAGCGTACACGAGCACTTAGAATCTGAAAAATGAAATACTTTGCAAAGGTGAGAGTGGGAAGAAGATCGACACAGTATTGGGGACCAGAAGATGGGCTGGTCCCCCCCCCCCGTCAAGAGTATTCTTTATTCAGGGAGAATTCTTATACAAGCACGAGAACCTGAGGAAACCCCTCCGTTCTGTAATCTTAGACCCGAAGGTCGTGCTTTCCCGTACTTCTTATAGCTACAATCTTCTAACAGTTCTTAGTGTACACAATAAAATATCCTAGAGAAAGAAATTAATCATTAAAAGAAAAAGAATAGTCAATTAGCAACACTTTTAGTTTAACATGGAAATTTCATGCTTTTAAACTTCCAATAAACGAACTTGTCCCCAATGTGGCCTAAAATTCAATCAAGTAATTGTTTATTGGAGGCATCGACATGATAGGCTATCCCAAGTGATGTACGATGGTACCCTTTGTATTACATGGCAGTCATCCAAGCTATTGTAAATTTCGCTCTGCAAAGCTGGTAAGAGAAGACTTCTATGCATTCACATGTAATGTGCCACACTAAAAAGTAATTTGAGGTGCTTTAATAGGTTGGGAGTCACGTTCTCACCAAAGCTGATAAAAGATGACTTCTCTGTATTCAAATGTATTCAGCGATGTGGTGAGATTCTGCGTGGCCGCTATGAGACATGTTGGTCAGTTGCTCTTGGGCGTGGAGGCATTTAGGGAGGGGTATGTACTCATGGCAGCAGGCCATTATGGACATAGGTATAATTATACCTGGCAGGGCCCAGTGGATTACTATGCAAGTTCACGTTTGCCTCATGGGCTTCCTGAACATCTATGCGCCCAATGTGGCAAATGCACGAGCTGGGTTTTGGTCACATTTTGTAGAGTCTTTGACGCATGGAGAGCAGTGGTGTGTCGGGGGAGACTTCAACATGTTGGAGGACCCCTTAGATAGGATTGGAGGTAGCCATGCTACTGTACACGGGGCTGAGTTGGCCGCTTGGGAGCGTTTATGTACGACCTTGAGGATTTCGGATGTGTGGCAGCATGCTGGCTTTGTGTGGCCCCAGACAACTTATCTTTCTCTCGCTCTGACCGCAGAGTAGGAGTGAATGTGTCTCGGATAGATCGCTTCTATGTGAGTGACCGTATTTGCATTCTGGCAGGGACTTCTATTTCAGATCATGTGCCAGTGATTCTTATTGTGACAGACAGACAGAGGAGTGGGAGTGTGATGCTGCACATCCCCAAGAGGATTTTTCTAGATACATAGCTCAGAGAGCAGGTGGTGGCACTTTGGACAAAAAGGTTGGACACTTAGGGTACCCCTGCTAGTAGAGTGGCCATTGGACTTGCTGAGGCTAGTTGTCACGTGCACATTTAACCCTATGTGCATGTGGACAAGCTGTACGTACTTCTAGGGTTTAGGTAGCCAAGGAAGTGTTCTGGCACCTTTGTGAGCTTGTACGAAGGATGTGCATGTCCAGGCACTTAGAGTAGCTGCATACCTCTGATTGCACAACCCATGACCACTAGCATCATTATCAGTACCTAGCATAAGCATTTTCACCGTAGGAACTTATTTTTCCAAACTACGCGTGAACCACCTCTTATCAAGCATTTTATTTATAAGTGACCTTTCATTTACCCTTGTTGGAATGTAGGTAGGGCAAATGAATAAAGGATCTATTTAAGGAACCCATGGGGCGCCAGTAGAAGCCAGAAGACACAGAGGAAGGAGACTCAGGAGTCAGAGCAAGGAGTGCCCCGCAGTACTACCCAGGTTCTTTGGCTTTTTCTCAGCCCACCATCAGCGTTTTCAGCCAGCAGTGCTTTTGCTCTCCATCGGCGTACCGCCGCAATACCCCATCCGATCCAGCTTTCCCTCGTCGTAGTCGGTCGTTCCAGCGCGGCCAAGATGACGGGAACAGGTTTCAGCCCACAGATCCATTAGCGTTTTCCAGTTTTCAGCCATCATTGGCGTCATCGGCGACAGATCAGCCCATTAGCTTGGCCGCACAACTCCGACCTCATCAGCATCCCTAGCGTTTTCAGATTTCGGTCATTTCCGCAGAATAGCCCTTTTTCAGTCATTCGACAAGGAACAAATATGTTTATGATTTTGTGTTTGAAGTGGTTTCAGGGATATTCCTCAGAGAGATTCTTGACGAAGGTGAACCTAAGATCATAGACGAAGTTGAAGCATTAGAGTTGAAGCAGATTCTTCTGTGTCGCTTTCGGCGTGGCCCAAAGAAGCAAGCTTTGCAGACTTTCTTGAAGTTCAAGTATCGCTCGACCCACGTAGCAGAGTGGGCCGGTGAAGAGTTCTTTGCAGACTCCCAGGAGTTGTTAGCGGACAATATGGAAGCCATAGAGCTCGAAAAGGCAAGATGAAAGCAGGATTGGTTCCAGATTGCGTGGGTACTGACCCAAGCACGATTGATGAAAGTACAGAACTTTGCCGAGCTTGGGGAAAAGTGAAAGACCAAGAAGCCCCGATTTTCTTTGATGGATGAGCCAAGGCCAACTTCATTTCACCTGAATTGCTGGCGCGACTCGAGATTATACCCGATCGGATGGGACCCCAAGTAGAGACAGTTCTAGTGGCACCCGGCAGGGACGTGGCCATTACACCTGTCATTGGCAAACTTCGGTTGCATTATCAGGGGTATTTGGGGCACGAGGACTTTTACATAATGCCCTTGGAAGGTTGTGACGTCCTCCTGGGAGTCCCTTGGTACCGAACAACGCCGTGGTCGATTATCAGGCGAAGAAAGCGACATTGACAACTGAAAAGGGCCGAACCATTGTACTTGATGCGAAACTTAAGGGCGAGTCTGTCCCTATTGTATCGGCTTCGGCCGTTTCAAAATTAATGAAATCCAGTCTGTTTGTTTACTCGATCTTTTTGAAAGAGTTGAATGATGAACATAGGACAAATATGTCTGACCTTGGTAAAGAACGCCAAGATTTTCTCCACACTCATGCCGATTGATTTTCTGAGGGCCTGCCAGGCGAGTTGCCGCCACCTTGTCTTGAGGATCATACCATTGATCTGATACTTGGAAGCACACCACCGAACCGGCCACCTTACCGAGTGAGCCGAGCAGAATGAAGAAATTATGAACCAAGTGAAAGACCTCTTGGAAAAGGGTCTTATCCAGCCGAGTACTTCACCTTACTGCTCTCCGGTGTTATTGGTTTGGAAGAAAGACGGATCTTGGGGAATGTGCATTTGACTATAGAGCTCTCAACAAAATCACCATTAAGAACAGATTTCCAATTCCTAGGATCGATGATATTCTTGACCGACTACAGGGATCCTCTTGTTTCAGCAGCATCAATTTGAAGAGCGGATATCATCAGATCCGAATCGCGCCGGGAGATGTCTACAAGACAGCTTTTCGGACGACCTTCGGTTTATTCGAACTTTTGGGGATGCCTTTTGGCCTTACCAATGCTCCAGCGACCTTTAACCGAATGATGGACAAGATTTTCAGAGAGTACAGATCTTTTGTTGGCACTTTCTTTGATGACATTATTGTCTTCTCCAAGGATGAGGCAGAACATAGAGAACATCTGCTACAGGTCTTTCAGGCATTGCGAGATCACAAGTTGATGATTGATGCAAATAAGAGTGAATTTTTCCTACTAGAGATACACTTTTTGGGACACATCGTCTCAGTAGTAGGAGTGCAAATGGACCTGGTCAAGATTGAGACTATTCGTGATTGGCCCGATTTGAAGAATGTCCATGAAGTTAGAAGCTTCTTGGGCTTATGTTCTTACTACCGACGGTTCATTAGAAAGTTTGCAGAGATTGCTTCCCCTTTGCATATCTTGACACAGAAAGGAGTCCCTTTCTCGTGGGGACCCACAAAGATGACCGCCTTTCAGACATTGAAAGAGAAATTGACTACAGGACCAGTTTTGACTTTGCCGGATTTGGAGAAGTCATTCGAAGTATATTGTGATGCTTGTAGTCGTAGTCTGGGTGCGGTCTTAATGCAAGAAGGCCATGTCATTGCCTATGAGAGCCGATTGTTTTCAAGGCCGGAATTGACAGCACAGATATACGAGAAAGAGCTTTTGGCGGTTATCCATGCTCTTACTCAGTGGCGACATTACCTACTCGGAGCCGATTTTACGGTCTTTCACAGATCACTAGAGTTTACGCTACTTCTTGTCACAGAAGCAGCTATCGGAAAAGGAGATGTGGTGAGCAAACATCTTGTCACAGTTTCACTTCCAGATTGTCCATGTGCAGGGGCAAAAGAACTTGATGGCAGATGCTTTGTCCCGGAAGCCGTTGGTTCTGGCTATTTCCACGATACACCATAGAAGCTTCGAGGATATGGTCGATCAATATGCTACGGACACAGATTTTGCAGATATATTCAGTCAAATACATAATGGGGAGGTAGTAGTGGGATGTTCCATTCGGGATGGCTACTTGATGAAGAAAACGATGTTGTGCGTTACACAGCTGTTGAGGGAAAAGGTTTTAATCGAATGCCACTGTCCACCATTTACGGATCACCGCGGCATTGATACCACCTTGAAAGGTGTGGAGAAATACTTCTTTTGGCCGAGACTCAAGAAGGATGTGGACGATTTTGTACACAGTTGCTTGTTATGCCAAAAGGTCAAGTTTGACAGGCATAAAGCACAGGGATTGTTACAGCCTTTACCCATACCCACCCGCCCCTGGGAAAGTATTGCAATGGATTTATTTTTGATCTCTTGAAGACACAGAGTGGGCACGATGGTATCTGGACTGTTATTGACAGATTTAGCAAGCAAGCTCATTTCATTCGATTGAAGAAGACAGTCAAGCCGGATCATTTAGTGAGACTTTTCATTGCCCAGATATTCAGATTACATGGCATGCCTGAGACAATTGTCTTTGACAGAGATCCCCGGTTTGTTTTGGAAGGCTATTTCGGAGAACATTGACACAGTTGCAGTTCTCGTCATCTTTCCACCCGTAGACAGATGGGCAATCTGAGATTGCAAATTCAGTCGTACTGGATTTATTGAAGTCTTACATTTCGAATCAAAAGACTCAATGGGAAAAGTATTTGTCCTTGGTGGAATTTGCCTACACTAACACGATACACTCTTCGACGGGGAAGGCGCCATTTGAGATTATTGAAGGTGCTCCGAAGGTTCCACCCTTCTTAAGCACGAAAGATGAGATTTTTGAAGCCGACCAGTATACAAGGGACTTGGACACAGGTTTTGCCAAGGTCCGGGAGGCTTTAGAGAAATCTCAGGAAAGACACAAAAAGGCAGCAAATCGACACCGTCGCGATTCGAAATCAAAGGAGAAGGATTGGGTGCTCTTACGTTTTGAGAAGGCATGCCTGAGAAAGAAAAAGGAAAGGAGCGGCTTTTTCCAAAGCTTAGCATGAGATACTATGGACCTTTCCAGATAAAAGAAAAGATAAATGATGTCTCCTTTAGATTGAAGCTGCCCGTACTTGGAGAATTCACAATGCTTTTCATGTGAGTCTCTTGAAGCCTTTTAAAGGCGTTGTGCCCGATGATGGGGAGCCTGATGAGCAACCCGAAGTGGAGGAAAACGAGGAGATACTCGTTCCAGAAGAGATATTGGCACATAAAGATAGAAAGATAAGAGGTAAAGTGAAAAGGCGGTTCTTGGTTAAATTCAAGAACTATCCCGCATTGGATGCAAAGTGGATGGAGGAGGACTTGGCAGATACTCAGATTGTGAATCTTTACCTTGAAGCATTTGGTTTAGCATAGTCTACTCCGATAGAACCCCGACTTCAGCTTAAGCGGAATTTGGTGCAATGGGCTTGCACAAGAGGAGAGTCACTCCGCTCCTTTGTCAATAGATTGCCCCGATTTTTGATAATAGAGTCACTGCTGTCCCTATTGGGTTTCAGGGATACTGTGAGCTGACAATATTTTGCTGTAATGACTTTAAGACTTAGAATTCTTGATAATATGATACTAATTTGTACTCGACTTGTTTGAGTGCAGGAACTGATAGACGAAATGACTGCAGCATTTCGGTTTGATGAATCTCTATAGACATGATTGCAATAAGGATTAGTCAATTGGGCATCTAAGAGGTCCCGACTCGATCTAGAGGCGATTGCTAAATACGTTGCTGATTAATCACGGTCTGAGATTGGAATGATTGTTGAATGTGATTTGTCATGTAATGTCCTGCGATTCAAGTGATGTCCTGTGATGTGAGTGTCGATTGGTACATGTGCTAGATGTGTTGTTCCTAGTGCGTCGGTACTAACAATCAGTGTCTGCTAGGACAGTTTATGGCCTCTGTCTGTTTTGCAGGCGTAATCGAGGGCAATTACAATGCTTTCAAGAGGGGGGTATGTCACAAACTGGTGACGTGGCATGGCCCTGGACATGGGACAATAGAGTACACACACACACCCCGGCTAGTAGTCCCTGAAATGCAGAGACAGGCTGACGTTGCATCAGCGGAAAATTGCGACACGTGGCAGCTGTACGGCGAGCCCATGAAATGAGCCTCTTGTCCATACACTAAGCGGAAAGGAGTGAACCCCAAATATGTTTAGAAAGATGTCGTGTAAGCCTAGAGTGCTGGCATCTAGGTGTTTATCCCAAGCCCATGAACCATTACAAAATGTTTGCAATGACCCTGTTACATAGACAACTATATAACTATCATAACTTGTAAGGGTCTTTTTCCACGAGTGTGGAAAACACCCATTGGAGTCATGTCTCTGGATGGTGTTTATCCCAAGCCCATGAACCATTACAAAATGTTTGCAATGACCCTGTTACATAGACAACTATATAACTATCATAACTTGTAAGGGTCTTTTTCCATGAGTGTAGAAAACACCCATTGGAGTCATGTCTTCTCGATCTCAGCATCTCCGAAGGAGAGGTGATAGGGAGTGGACTGTTTTGTGGCTGTGCTCGACTTGAATGAGGTATTTTCTGATTTTCTTAGTCATAGAAACCACCCAGCCAAAAAAAAAAGGTGTGTATTATATGAATCAGTACGTACTATTCCGTACCGTATAGATGTATCGTACTGTACGGATCAGTATGTACATACGTAATCATTGAGTATCTCAGGGGTTTTTTCGCTATCAGATTCGTTATCCTCGTATGACTACAGGCTGATGTAATGACTTCGGGCTATAATTTTGAGTACATAATACAAAAGGGTACCACGCCCACTTCTCTAGAGAGAGAGAGAGAGAGAGAGAGAGAGAGAGAGAGAGAGAGAGAGAGAGAGAGAGAGAGAGAGAGAGAGAGCTTTATCAACATCTGCTAGAGTCCGAAGTTGGCCTATGAGACAAAACCATATACATGTATGTATCCTCTGGATATCCAAAAACAGATAAAAGTGCTGAAAATAAAAAAATGATACAAACTGCTAGAGGTGGCTACGATAATCTCATCAGAGGTGGGGTGAGTACGTGTGCATGTATAAGGAGGGGATGAAGCTCTATCTCTAGTGGATGTGAAACTATATGCTCGGGGAGTACAACCATGATATGCAAAACTAGCTCCATCCAGTATCATGCATAGGTGTATAGGGCAAGAAAAGCCCGGAGAGAGAGAGAGAGAGAGAGAGAGAGAGAGAGAGAGAGAGAGAGAGAGAGAGAGAGAGAGAGAGAGAGAGAGAGAGAGAGAGAGAAATGAAATGACATGATATATTAATGTCTTCAAAACGTCAAAACGACCTATGAGACCAAGCTGTTACAACATAGTGAACCATGTCCGGAATAAAAAAGAACTGAAACAAAATACAATGTGTAGTACAATGAAAGAAGGGATATATGGTGGAGATCCATCCTCATCTGCACTCTGGACGTTGAGAGAGTATGGCTCGAATCCTCTGCTGTAGTCTTCGTCGATGTTGTGTAGCTCCTCTCCTCAATCACGGGCGTCTAGATCTCCCTAGCTCCAATGCTCGGTCTATGAGAATGCCAGTAGCGGTAGTATGAGTGCGGGTAGAGCATTGCAATGGTGGTTGCTCCTCTGGTTGCTCCTCTAGGGGTCCAATATCTAGTGTAAAGAAATCTGTAATTTGTCTCTGGGGTCGTCTCTCTCCAGCTCTCCTTAGTATATATATATATATATATATATATATATATATATATATATATATATATTATATATATATATATATATATATATATATATATATATATATATATATATATATATATATATATATATATATTATATATATATATATATATATATATATATATATATATATATATATAGATAGAGAGAGAGAGAGAGAGAGAGAGAGAGAGAGAGAGAGAGAGAGAGAGAGAGAGAGAGAGGAGAGAGGGAGCTTTATTAACATCCGCTAGAGCCCGAAGTTGGCCTATGAGACAAAACCATATACATGTATGTATCCTCTGGATATCCAAAAACAGATAAAGTACTGAAAATAAAAAAATGATACAAACTGCTAGAGGTGGCTACGATAATCTCATCAGAGGTGGGGTGAGTACATGTGCATGTATAAGGATGGGATGAAGCTCTATCTCTAGTGGATGTGAAACTATATGCTCGGGGAGTACAACCATGATATGCAAAACTAGCTCCATCCAGTATCATGCATAGGTGGATAGGGCAAGAAAAGCCCCGAGAGAGAGAGAGAGAGAGAGAGAGAGAGAGAGAGAGAGAGAGAGAGAGAGAGAGAGAGAGAGAGAGAGAGAGAGAGAGAGAGATGAAATGTTATATTAAACGTCTTCAAATGGGCAAAATGACCTATGAGACCAAACTAATACAATCTTGGTGGATCTAATACAATATCTGGGTACAAAATAAAATGAAGTAAAATAAATGCTAAAAAGAACATCAGTGTCCGAGAGTAACATCAATGTCCTCCATAGTGAGCACTCTGGCGACTCCTCTATCCTGCTAGTATGGTGTGGATCCTTTGTCGTAGTATCTGTCAGTGTCGAGGCCTCTGGTGCCTCTATATTGTGGGGCCTGCAGGGCCGACTCCTCTGTCTGTGACCGAAATAAATCTGTAATTTGCTTCTGTAGCTGCATCTCCCTCTCTGGGCCCCTCCTCAAGAGGTCCTCTCTATGTCTGGGTAATTTCAATAAGTATAGTCCAAGGCATCTCTGATGCTGATATCTTATGACCCTAGAAAGTGGTCCAAAACCCTCTCTGAATAGACAATGGAAGCGGCCTCGTATCTCATAGTATACTGGGCAGTGACATATGTAGTGTAACTCTGTCTTGGGCTCCGTTTGACACAGTTGACAGGTCCTGGACTTTGCTGGAACTCCTTTAAATCTACCTGTCTCTATCTCTAGCTGGTGTGAGGATGTGCGTAATTGACCAATAGCACACCGTATCCCGTGAGATAGATGAGTATCCATGTATCCGGGTCTGATCACAAATCCATCCTCTGTAAGCTGAAGAAGACCACCCCGAGATAGGTATATGCATGTGTAGACTCCACAATTTCTCGACCATATGTAAAGGTGGGAGCTGACCTCCTCACCCATTGTGCTGTGGTGTTAAACACCATTACCTTGGTCTTACCAAGGTTCATTGACAATCCGCTATCCTGGGCAAACACATGCAATGCATCCAAATGACGTTGCATCCCCTCTAGAGAGTCTGATATCAGCACAATATCATCAGCATATAACAACAGCGGAATCCATGTCCCTGTTAGCTGAGCACCTCTGTCTCCCTCTCGCTCTACATGGTCTGGAAACTCATCCACATATATCCCAAAAAGAATTTGAGATACGGAACATTTGTGCTTCACCCCAATAATGGAATGAACCATGTCAGATATGCCCTGAGCAATGCGTACCCGCCCCACAACTGTCCTGTATAAAGCCAAGATCCCCCATATCATCTCTATGGGCACATCCATGTTCTGTAGTCTGTGTATAAGTCTGGCTCTTGGCACCATGTCAAAAGCTTTGTGGAAATCCACAAAGCTACAATAAATCCTCTTGCCACGGTATCTACCCTCCTCAATAATAGCTTTGAGTGTCAGAATCTGGTCAAGAGTGGAGAAACCTCTCCTGAACCCTGCTTGCCCTGATACCCATATGCCTTCTCTCTCTGCTTGGATACAACCTAGCCAATGTGTGATCAGCCATGATGGTGCGATAATTCCTGGGAAGCATGGGATCTCGTGACTTGAAGGTAGGCACAATCGTGGACATACTCCAAGTCTCAGGAAACCCTCATACATGGCTCGATCAAACATCATAGTAAGAGACTCTGCAAGCATATCTTTGCATGAATGAAGTGCTCTGCTACCAAACCATCATGATCCTGTGCTCTCCCTATCTTCATCCTGTCAATGGCTTTCCTTACTCTCTCAATAGAAAGTACATGTCTGTGGGGGATCAGGCAAGGGTGGCTGCCCTGACGCTGTGTATAGAGATGTGGAATATTCTCCCCATGTCTCTATGGAGGTGATGGAGGGTGGTGGTGAGTGCTCATGGAATAACCTCCATGCCTCGCCAGAGTCTTGACTCATGAATAGCTGGTACAGATCCCCCTCTAACTAAGATAGGTAGGCAGCAGCGAAAGATGATCCTTGACTGTCTATGTGTGGTGATCCCCATGAGCACCTCTCGTTTTAGTTTGATCCTCGGCTCTAGACTCCTCATCATACCAGCTATTCTGGGGTATGCTCCCAGATTGTCTCCGTGTAGGCTGACTGTGGGGATATGCCTCTGATGCTGCATCATGAAGCGTCTTTGCTAGTTATGAGTGAGCTCATCTAATGACCGCCTTGGAGGTTGGGCACAGAGGTGTCTGTATATCCCATCTGTGGATACAGAGTCTGTCTCCCTTGTGAAGGTATACCGAGTGTGTGTGGAGACCTCTCCTAATGGAGCTCTACTGAACTGAAACATGAGAGTGAAAGACAAGATAGCATCATCAACTGCTATTCCAATTGGTCTGGGGCCCACCATGAAATCATGAAAAGATGGAATGGGACTTGGCTCGGCCATGGCATAATCCATTGTACTAGCACCATGTCAACGTGGAAAGCAAGTAAAACCTCCCAATAATCCATTGTACTAGAACCATGTCGACATGGAATGCAAGTAAAACCTCCCGCTGCCGGGAATCTCTTTAGGCCATTCAAAATGGCTGATCCATGCGCAATCCCCATGTCTATCAGGTATCGTCCATACTCAGTGTGCTCCTCATCCTCTGAGAGTCTAGATAGGCCCATCTCTGTGACATTAAGCTCCCTTAGCATCTCCTTTGAAGTATCATGGATTACTTGTCTGGTGATGGGCAGTTTGAGCATTGAAGTCCACTAGGATGATAATGTCACCATCCTTGGAGAACTCCCATATGTCATCATCCAAAATAGAAAAGGGGGACTGTCCTCTAGGTGATGCATACACTGACGTACTAGGAGGAAAATAACATATAGCAATGTAGAGGTATTTGCTTGTCTCTACCCTCAGTCTGACCCACATGTACCTAGCATGTTCATCCCTGCGGGCTATATGTATCAATGGCTGCAACTCCTCTTTAAATGAAACTGCCACTTCTCTTGAGCCCTATCCTCTATTCTCTAATCGAGTGTCTGCAACCTGTCTCCCATCTGTATCTGCTAACATGTGGCATGGATTGCCCTGGGGCGTGATGTCTCAGAGTAGAAGATGATGTTTCTCTCAGTGAAACTATCCAAAAAAGCACCTACATCAAGGCCTAGAGATCCATTACAATTCCAAGTAGCAACTTTGAGTGTGTTCCCATAGTTCTCGCGCCGTCATGTGGAGCGCCTCTCCATTTTAACCACTCTTCCATCTCTATAGAAGGCCAATATCCCTCTCTCAAGCTGTCCTTATCTTGGGCATAACTTCATTCATACAGGCAAGCTCTGAGAGTGTGAGGTCATCCCCAGGAAATATCCCCGTTTTTTTTAGTGTAGGACGCTTCTTCAAGAAGTCCTCCTTCGCTTCCATGGAGGGGAAACGAATGATCAATGCTCTCTCCTTTGAAGTCTCCCCATTTCCTTCTTTCTTCTTCCCCACCCTCCATGTCACGAGACGGGCACCACGTGCCAACGGAAAAGCACAGACTGAACAACTTTAAGCACTTCAAATAACATTTGAACTGAAAGAGATACACGACACACGAGACGGGAGCGGCGGAGTTCCACCCCAGAGAGAACTGGCGCCAAGGTTCCACCCCAGAGAGAACTGGCCCCAAACCTTGGCGCCCCTTTCGGTATTTCTTTATATTGTTTGAACTCAATACATCTTTGGTACTCCATCCTCTGCACTTCACGCGGAGCATGCCAGAGAATGAGCCATTGGCTCATATTTAAAGGCCCTTGGCCTACGAAAAGAAGCTTACATGAAAAGCTATAAACTCAAAAGAATCTGGTCCAAAAGTAGATGCCCAAAAGCTGCTAGCGCAAAAGCAAAAATCCGTACAGCTCTGCCATGTCAGCAGTCAGCGTAAAACGTGAAAATCCGTATAGGTTTGCCACATCAACATGTCAGCGTAAAATCCAGAAACCCGTACAACTCTATCAATGCAAAATCCGAGACTCGTACTGCTGCCACGTCATCACAGCCACGCAATTGAGTGTGTGTGTGTGGGCTTGCCTTACTTTAATGTCTTTGGGGTCACTTGGGCCCCATCGGACGGGGTCTCATAAGTTGGCAAGAACTTCTCTTTAAAAATAGGCATCTCGGCAAGACTTTGCAAGTTGGTAAAACTTCTTATGCTACTTCTGCTTCTTCACTTAGGGTTTAGGCTCCTCGGCAGGGATCTGAAGGTTGTCTCCGTTCTTCACTGACTTGACACGTGAGCAGTTGGTGACACTCCATGCCTTTGTGTGAGTAGCCTCACTTCCCATGGAGAGAAGTTCCTTGACTTCCCCCTCCACATCATCATGGTCTTTTAGACCGGTTACTTGTACATGTAAAGCTCTACTCTTCCTCCTTTGCTCTTCTTCTAAGGTCATGTTGATGATTGTGGGAGTGGGGATGGTTGTTGTTTCTTTCCCTTTCCCTTTCTTGGCGACCTCTATCCATTTCTTAGCTTCATCCACCTTCTTCTGTGTCTTCGTGATCACATCCACCCACGAGGACGTTTTTGCCTCATGTTGCTTCTCTTCCTCCTTGATCTTCTGTATGTGTTCCTTGATGACTTTGAGTTCCTCTATCATCGAAGGTTGGATTTCTCCTTCAAGTCCACCACTTAATCTAGTTTTGGCAAGCTTGTGCTTGAGGGCTGAAACCTCCTCTCTAAGTGCTTGTGAGTCCGCCTTCAGTGCTAGGATTTTTTTTTTTTTTTTCCCGAGAAAAAGATCCTTCTATTAGTTAATGAAAAATGCCCATAGGGCTACAACCACCTCTGCAAGAGAGGGCTACAACAAACATGATGGGGAGACTCTCCCAATGAAAAAACAACATATATACAATGAGGCTAAATCAAGAGATGGGAGGAGGGAAGAGCCACACAGGTGGACAGTAGTGCCATCTGAGCACACCCTGGACTATGGTGTAGAAAGGCCCAGGGCGCCAGAGTTGAAGGAAAGCCTCGCGGCGCTCCCGCATGCGGTCGGAGCTGCCCTGTAGTCCCTCAAGCTGTTCTCTGAGAGTATGGATCAGCTCTAGCCAAAAGTCATGAACAGTCTCTGCTGATGGCACAAGGCGAGCCTCAAAGATGCAGAAACAGCGGGCCCGCCAGATGAACCAAAGTGTCAGGCCACTGATGAGCTCCCAACGCTCCTCTCTCTCATTGCACCACTCCTGTGGAGTAAGCTTTGTAGCAGGCTGGAGTGTAGGTCGCCCCCCCTGCATCACTATCATCCTGTTGGTGGTAGACAGCTCAAACTGAAGTGCCTGGCTCGTGAGGGTGGACCAAGCCGTTGCCCCCCAAGTGTACTGTCGAGCCGTGGAGAGAGCAGGCATCAGCCGAAGAACTCGTAGCCACACCTGTTGGGGCGAGGGACAGTCCCAAAGACAGTTACGTTGACTCTCCACCAAATGGTCACAAGCTGCACATGCGGCCGAGAGACCACTATGCACTAGCCAGCTCCCTACTGCTGTAGCTCTGTGTACGACCAGCCACTGAAACAGAGTGACTCGCCTCGGCTGTCTGGAGTCCCATAACCTCTCCCAAAAGGCTGCCAAGAACTCGCATGTGAGACCCTCCTCCTGCCAATGACGTGCTGCAGCGGGGGCGGGCCTCTCTCTGTGCTGCTAGTATATGACGTCCCAGTCGAACAGTGTACTGAAAGAACGGGACTCCTGGGAGGTCTGCAGAAGAGAAGGGGTCCCTCCATAGCCACTCACTAGGATCCCACTGTACTCGTGCCAGTGGACAACACTCCCAAGCCCATAACCTCCAGTGTCCAGTCTCAAGGGCTGCTGGGTCAGGGTCTATGACGCAAGTCCTCCCATAGATGCCCACTACTCGGATCCTCTGAAAACAACACTCTGCCACCTGCGGGGCCTCTACTGCAACTCGGTTGTAGTCGTCCCTGTAGCTTGAAGAACAGGGCTGGAGAAGTCTCTGAGTAGGCCCTGACTGAGATGAGAACCTCTAGTCGTGTGAAGGCTCCAATCCACCAGGGTGCTACTAGCTCGAGAGCGTGAGTCACTCAGCTGGAACTGACTCTAAGATGTCCTGACACATACTCTGCACCCCTCTCATGCCCCGTAGCTGGAACCCCTGTACCTCCTTTGACAAACCTGTGAACTCTAGCCAGTCACCTAGAGAGCGCGTTGGACCTGCTGCCATGGGACCCCAGGAAACATGAGGCCGACTACCAACCAAGTGGTCTCTCTGAGTGCTAACCATGGGGTTCCAGACAAGGGGCTGTAATAGGCGCTCCTCCGTGCAAGTAGGTTGTCTCTGCTCCAGGCCTCGCCGCAATAGCTCCCAAGATCGAAGCAAGGTCACAGCGAAGCGATCCTCCAGTCTCCTGCTCAAACCAACTTTGCGCATCTCTGTAAAGATCCATCTGGTCGAAGGTTGCTAAGGGCCTCCTGACTGAGGCACCCTGGCACGAAGCCGCTGTAGCAAGAGCTCCTTCTAGGGCTCCTCACTTGGAAGAAGTCCTTTGACGATGAACTTCCCAAGAAATGCTCTGCTCTGTTGTGTTGGGTCAATGATCCCAAGCCCTCCCTGAGAACAAGGAAGCGTGATGACCTGCCAAGCCACCTTGGCTCGGGCTATTTGAGTGTCAGGTCCTGACCAAAGGAAGTTCCTGATCAGCCTCTCTACCTGGCTGATACAAGAACTCGAGAAGATCCAGTAGGAAGTGATGTACCACATAGTCGCCAACAACACTTGGTTGGCAACTACTACTCTGCCAGCCAGAGAAAGTCGTGCTGAGCTCCAATGTAACAACTTTCTCCTGATAGACAGGAGAAGGGGAGCAATCTGCTGCTCGGGAGACAAGTCCAAACCAACCTGACAACCCAAGTACCGAACTGCAGTCCCTAGGGGAATCCACTTGAAACCCTCTCCTGGCATCCTATCTGGCACAGGAGCACTACCAACCGAGAAAGCCACAGTCTTTCTCTAGTTGATCAGTGCGCCCGATGCACAGCAGAAGGTCTCCAAAGCCTGCTCACATCTGTGAAGATTGGCCTCCTGGCCATCTAAGTACAAGGCTGAGTCATCGGCAAACTCAGCGTCCAGTAGCTCATCTCCCCGAATAGGGGGTGCTAAGCCCCGTAGACCAACGTGCTGTGACACCAAAAATCTGCTCATCGCCTCCGCATAGAACAGAAAGAGAAAAGGGGCAAGAGGACAACCCTGTCTGACCGAGCGTGTAAGCATGAAGCGATCACCTCTACCTCCTGCCAAAAGTACCTGACTGTGAGCCTGTCTGTACAAGGCTGACACCCCTCTAATCCAAGCATCTGAGAAGCCCATCCTGTGTAGAGTGCCCTATAGAAAGTCCCAGTCAACTCTGTCGTATGCCTTCTCAAAATCAAGAAGAAGAATCACGAGGTCCTCACCACGGAGCCGTGCCAGGGCAGAAGCCTCCCAAAAAGTAAAGATGTTGTCAAGGATACTACGTTCCTTGACAAAACGTGTCTGAGTCCCATGTATAAGGCTCTCTAAAAGTGGCTGAATCCTCAAACTCAGAGCCTTGGCAAGAATTTTGTAGGCTGAGTTGAGGATGGTGATGGGGCGCCACTGTCGAATCTCATCCAAGGAGCCACGTTCCCTGGGAATGAGGTAAATCAGGCCCTCACTCATGCTGTCAGGCAACACTCCTGAGTGCAAAATGCACTGAAAAGCACTACAGAGATTTGGGCCAAGCAGGTCCCTGTACTCCAAGAAAAAGTTGGGAGTCAACCCATCCTCACCTGGACAGCTACCACGGGGGAGGGCCCTAACAGCCTATTGCAGCTCCTCAAGCTGAAGTGGCATCTCTAGCCTCTGACGCATCTCCTCAGTCACAAGACAAGGCATCTGTGCCCAAACCTGCTCCCTGCATGCATCCTGCCGCTCTGAGTGGGACTCTGCAGACAGTAACTCACTGTAGAAGTCAGTAGCAACTGCACGCATATCCTCGGGCTCACAAGCAACTGACCCGTCGGGCCTCCTCAACTGATTGACCTTGGCATGCGAGTGCCGAGGTCCCACTGTCTCAAAGAAAGCACTAGTCACTCTGTCACCCACCTGAGTCCACTGAGATGCCTGTCGGTGGAAAGCAAACTCATGTCGCCTCTCCTCTGTGCTAGCAAGCTCCTGTCGAGCCTGCTGTAACTGCTTCTCCAACCAAGGACTGTCTGGATGCTGCTCCTGCATCCTCTGTAATGAAGCAATTCCCCGTCTGAGACGCTGCTCCGCCTCTGTCGCTGCAGCCCGGCGAGCCGGAGACTCCTGAAGAAAAAAATGGCTGATCTGAGCTAGGCCTGAGGCCACTCTGTCAGCAGGAGAATCTTGTCTGTCCATGCCCTCTGTCCAGAGAGCCTCTACCCTCTCTCTGAGTGCTGAGTCCAACAAGACCCTCGCTGGGATGCGGAGCATCGTGCTCCCACTCCTCTGCCTGTCTGCCACTGTGAGGATCACTGTTGCATGGTCCGAGAAGGAGGTCCTTGCCAGGATGCCCACTGATCCTCCCAAGTCATTGAAGTGGTCACTAGTGTAGAAGCGATCTATCCGCGATAGATTCACTCCTCCCACTCTGCGGTCCGATCGAGAGAAGGCAAGACTGTCTGGGGGCCTCACAAAACCAGAGTGTTGCCATGTATCCGAGACCCTCAGAGTCATACAAAACCTCTCCCAAGCTGCCAACTCGACTCTATGCACAATAGCATGGCTGCACCAATCCTGTCAGAAGGGTCCTCCAACATGTTGAAGTCCCCTCCTATGCACCAAGGATCTGCCTGTGGCAGAGCCTAAACAATCTGTGACCAAAACTTTGTACGAGCACTCGCCACATTGGGCACATAGATGTTCAAGAAACCCACAAGGCCACCCTGAACCTGCATAGTAATCCACTGAGCCATGCCTGGCACAATAATCCCTCTGCCCACAATGGCCTGCTGCAATGAGTCCGCAATAGTCATACATACCCCACCCTGGATGCCTCCAGGTCCAAAAGTAGCTGACCAAAAAGTATCATATCGTCCACGCAAAAGTTGACCACATCGCTGAATGCGGCTCTCACACAGATGGTGCTCCTGAAGCATAAGGAGATCAATCTCTCCTCCCAAAAGGCAACGCTGCTCCTGACGCAATTGGCCCCGCTGACGTTGAAACTGGGGCCCACCTAGTCCCTGCACGTTCCATGAGACGATCCTCATGGGGAGCGAGAGAGAACAGTTGCTGCCGCAGCAGCTAGACGGGCTATCTTCGAGGCTGGCTTGGATGGGGAGTAATCCGCATCCGAGCGTCCTCTAGATAGGCGTGACTGCAGTGAGTGCCTAGCCCAAGCCCAAGCAGAGCGAGCCGTGCGTAAAGCAACCTCCTCTGTCCAGGAGTCCTCATGAATGTATATATAGCATGGCAAACACTGCGTATCAGCAAAGAAGTAAACCACAATGTGCCTACATCCTTCTGAGTCTGGGGGTGTCACCCCAAACTTGGCCAATGGCCACGAAGTGTGTAGCATGTCTGTAACTCCTAGTTCTCCCATGTGGTGAGAGAACTCTAGGACCTGTGTATGCAACCATCCCAACACTGAGTCGAGAGTCCACTCTGTCTCGGCCCTACCGCAAAGGGGGAAGGAGAAACCAATTGCTGAGTCCAAGGCCTCTGTCCCCCTAGCGGCAAGGAAAAGAGCATGGACCTTGAAGCAGGCTGCCTCATGGTCTGCTGAGGGATCACCGAGAAAACGAGTGAAGCCATAGTCGAAGAAGTCCCAGCGGTGCCGAATGTCAATGCTCGTCAGACCACGAGGGATAGCTGCAAGGGAAGATGTCTGTACCAGCAGAGGGGGCCGTAAGAAAGGTTGACCCTCTCTCTCTAGGCGACTCGTGGCAAAGGTGCTGCCAAGAGATCTCCTATCCTCCGGAGAAGGCCCTGCCCCCCGGGTCGACTGTGGAACTGGAGTAGGAGGGGGGGGAGGAGCTGGGGGAAGCGGTGGAGAAGAGGGGCGGGAGGGGCCGACAGAGGTAGAGGGGCGAGGTGAAGAGGCGACGGGAGCAGGAGGCGGGGGGGAAGATGAGGAAGAGGGGGGGAACTCTGGGGGGGGGGGAGAGGCTGTCGAGGGTGGGGGATGGAGCAGGGACCTCCTCTTGCTCTAGAGGACCAAAGCGGTTCCCCGTGGGAACCCACTACTGCTGAGTAGGCGCCTGAGGGCCACTCTGAGTGCCAGGCTGACGCTGTGGCCCCTGTTGTCGTCTACCACGGGCCTGCTGCCATCCCTTCTCCGCTGGAGCCCCAGGCTCGGAGGGTGGCTCAGCATGTGTGCGTTGTGTCTCTGTCTGTGACTGCGGGCCAGCCCTGGCAGGCTGGGGCTGAGGCTGTGGTGCAGGTCAAGGCCTCCTCCGTGGACAGGCCTTCGCTAGATGGCCCATCTGTCGACAAATGAAGCACTGGTTCAGGAGGCCTGAATACTCCACACTCTGTCTAAACCAACCCCCACTCACGCGAGGCAAAAGAATAACCTTTGGGAGCGTGTGGGTGTCTCTGACCAAAACTTGAACTGAGGGAATGTCAGCCGCCTTGGCAGCTACTGATGCTGCTGTACGAGGTGTCTCCAGGACAGTCCCAATGGCTGAGCCGATCCTGGATAGAAGTGGTAAATACTCCCTCCGTAAACCCGGAAAGCAGACCGAGATGGGGATGTCTGCCTCCTCTACTAGAACATCCGAAGCCGGGTCAAAACCATGTCTCCACTGTCGAAAGTGGGCACGTGCTGCTCGGATGGTCAATGGACTCATGGCGATGACCTTGGATGCCATCTTGGAGGTCTCAAACTCGATCTGATAGTAACCCCGTTCGAGAATCTGTACATCCAAGATCTTGCCCACCTCTGCGAGAAGGCGGGCCTGGAGAAGGTCACGCAGCTCTACTTTGCTAGGTCGGGGGGGGGGGGGGGGGGGGGGGGGGGGGGGGGGGGCGGGTGGGGGGCGATGGCGCAGCGATGGGGAAACAGCAGCAGCGAGCTCCCTAGGAGCTGCACTTGCTTTCCACTCAAGTGGATTGCGGAGTCGATGATGAGTTGCCCGATGCCTTAAGTGCTAGGATTTATGTGTGAAGGTCCTCTTTTTTTCCTTCATTGAAAATTTTTTGAAGAAGGCTCGCCTTCTCCTGCCACCATCCTTCCATCTCCGTTTTCCATTCCTTCATCTCTTTTTCCACTTGTGTTATCCGTTTGTTTGTGGCCATGAATGTTGCCTTCGTTACCGTCGGGGGAGACTTGCATATTGGTGACAAACTATTAGTGGTTTTCATTGAGAGAGAGAGAGAGAGAGAGAGAGAGAGAGAGAGAGAGAGAGAGAGGTAGGTAATTACTTGTTAGGCGGAAACCATAATGGCAAACATAGCAATGCGCGATTCAGACAAAAACACAGTTGACAATGAACCAACTCTATTAATCACAGCAGACCAGGTTTGTATTGTTGAGTTTCTCTCTTTAAATTGCATCTATGTTATAGGGCGCCAACTTTGCTTGGCAATTGCATCTTAGAGTGGTGTTTTCTTGCCTTACCTCCTATTGGGGCTTTTAGGTGGTCGTTTTTGAGGGTTCCATTCGAGAGAAACCTGCCAATGAAAAAGAAGCACGAACTTTTATTGAAGGTATCTTCCACTAAAATCTGTAAAGTATTGCAATCTTACGGGTTTCCAATAATACTTCCGTTTTTCATGCTATCTAACTTTATTTGCGTTTTTAAAATTCTTTTTATATTTAAGTAGGTCCGTTTTTGTAGAAAAGAAATTGAAAGTTGCTAGCTCAAAAATTTGAAAGATTAGTTTCTGAATTTAAAACATCATTTTGGATTAAATGGGTGCATATTACTGTATACACTTCTTATGGACTGGAGTATTAAAATACTGACCAATGAAATATACACACTTATAGGAAGAGTGGAATTTGTATTAGCCAAACTCCTAGGCCTACCTATCAGTCAGGGTGAAGTGCTTAGAATCAAGGTCTTTTGTAAATAAGAAGGAAAGCACTGTGGCAGGACCCCTTCACATCATCCGATCACCGAGGGACCCCTTTCTTCCAGTACACCGCTCGGCTGGGTCGCCACATACTGACAGCTAGGAGGGAGGCTCGCCCAGCTGCAATGTCCCACTGGCAGGAGGAGGGTCTCACGGCCGAGTTCTTAGCTGGATTTTGGGAGCGTTTGTGGGACAGTAGACAGCCGAGGAGAGCCATCAAGTTCTAGTGGCTAGTTGCACACTGAGTTTTTGCAGTTAGGAGTTGGTTGGTACATAGCGGCTCCTCACCAGCATGCACGGCTTGTCACCACCCTCTAGAGACTCAGCGACATTGTCTGTGGGACTGCCCCATGGCACAGCAGGTTTGGCTTCGGATCCTGTGACTGATGCCTGCCCTTTCTTCAGCCAGATAGTACACTTGGGTGCTGCTGCGTTGTCCACACTCACGGGCCCAACACTTCGTTTCGAGATGTCTTCAGTTAGTAGGATGATTGTGATACAGGAGGGCAGGCCTACACCTCAACCTGCCACAGAGCTCGTCCTTCAGGAGTGGAGTAGTGATAGAGAGTATTGTTGGGAGCTCATCTGCGGCCTGACATTGTGGTTCATTTGGAGAGCCCATTGTTTTCGCATCTTCGAGGCTCGACTTGTCCCATCAGTGGAGACTGTTCGCGACATCTGGCTAGAGCTGGTTCACACTCTCAGACGCCAGTTTGAGTGCCTTCAGGGTAGATCGGACCGCATGCGGGAGCGCCGTGAGGCTTTCTTGAGACTGTGGCGGCCTGGATCCTTCTTCACCATGGTTCATGGCGCGCCTTGATGGCAGTACCGATCACAAGTGTGGTTATTTCCCCCACCTATCTCCTGATTGAGCCATCTTGTATCTATCTTGTTTTTTCATTGGGAGAGTCTCCCCCTTTCTGATATAGCCCTCTCTTGCAGGGCTAGATTGTAGCCCATTGGGCAGTTTTATTAACTAATGGAAGGATCTTTTTTCTGCCAACAAAGAAGGAAAGCACCGAAACCACGAGCATAACAGGGCCTTTGACTAGCATCTTCATATCAAAGTGCTTCATCATTTGTCTTTGATGATCCCCAATCATGATCTCCAAGCACTAATTCTTAATAGGCCAACGAGCTTGATGTCGTCGTTTTTCCATACAGCATACAACAAACATATACAGATATGGAAGTATAGAAAATGTAACGTTCAGCCCCTTGAAAATTTCAGATGTGGCATTCCATACAAGACTTTAAGTTCAAGAGAAAAAGATCAGAAATTTAAAGCAAACTTTTGTGACCAAAATGATACAGGTGTCATCATCATAGTTATAGGGAATGGCGATTTTCAGGTCTTCGTTCCCCATTCCCATTTCAACTTCCCGTGCCATGTTTCGGACGTGAGTATCCATAACATGGAATGGCATTTCATGCTTGTTGCCGTTCCCCGTGCCCCGTTCGAATTTCTTGTTCCGGGTAACTATGAGCATCATTTATAAGTCCTGACATGTCACTAAGCATAAGACATGAAACATGAGTACTAGAGTTAAGTTCCAGACTGAAGTTTTTCATTAGTCAACAATTGAAAGATAAAGCTTGTCAACTGTTGGTGAGGAGGATTTTACCTTTAAGGGTTTCACGTGCACATCTAACCCTATGTGCATGAGGACAGGCTAACTCCTATTTCTAGGGTTTAGGACAACCTAGGAAGTGTTCCGTTGTGGAGCTTGTACACATGACATGCTTGTCCTAGCACTTTGGAGTAGCTGCATACCCTCTGATTGCACATGAGCACAACCAGTGTTTGCTAGGTGTAGAATTTGGGGAGTGTTTCCATACAGTTGCATTTGTACCAAGCCTAGGTAATGACTGCATACGAAGATCAAAGAAATGTAATTAACTTAGGGATTGCTCGTGTGCCATCGCAACCCCCCCCCCCCCCGGTCCCCAAAACAACCTGCTCTCCACTGCTCCCGTCGCCTCAGCATGCCCCCTCCCATTCCGCACTGCCTTCGCCCCTACCCTACTGCGGCCCGCTGCCCTGTTCCCAAAAAAATCCCCCCCCCCCCCCTCCCTCCCTTTCTTTTTTCTCCTGCCCCTGCAGCCTCTTTGTTGTTGGAGTTTTCTTTGTTGTTTTGGTTGCCATCCATGCCAACAGGAAAACGCCTCATTCCGATCTTCTCGCAGTCCTTGCCTGACCCCGTCGAGCCCACCATGCGACTCGCTCTGTCGCCAGCAAAGCAAGCGAGCCTTGCAGTAGAGGTGGAGTGCCTTCAGGCCACCTCTGTCATCTGTATGATTATTGGCAGTCGTATCAATAGAAGTGGGGTACGTGACCTCCTCCAAGCCCGCCTTCTAGCAGAGGTGGGAAAGATTATTGATGGGCGAGGATACTACTAGATTGAGTTTGAAACTCCCAAGATGGTTGCCAAGGTCATTTCGATGAGCCCGTTGGCCATTCGAGCGGTCAGAGCTCATTTCCAACAGTGGTGCCATGGATTCGATCCTGCTTCGGATGTTCTTGTCGAGGAGGTAGATCTACCCATTTAAGTCTACTTCCCTGGCCTAAGGAGGGAGTACTTACCGCTTCTTTTTAGGATTGGTTCCGAGATCAGGACAGTCTTGAACACCTCGCACACGTCAGCTTTAGTTGGAGCCAAGGCTGGTGGTGTGCCTTCAGTACACGTTCTGGTTTGTGATACTCACACCCTCCGGAAGGTGGTTCTTCTACCTAGGGTGAGTGGGAGGTGCTTACATCAGAGGGTAGAGTATTTGGGACTCCCGAATTAGTGCTTCATTTGTAGGCAGATGAGCCACTTAGCGAAGGCCGGCCTGTGCTCGCAGGAGATCTCGACCCACAACGCATGCTCAACTCCCCAAGGATGAACATACCCAGTAGGCAGGTACCCAGGACACAGGCTAGAACTTTGAGAGAGACCAGCGATTAGCCAGCTGACGGTTGGTAGTAGGTGCCCGACCGTCGCACAGGGACAAGCTCATCACACTGCCCCCCCTAGTGGCCGACCTCCTCCAGCTCATCAACATTGGGTTCCGACAGGGAGTGCTTTTGACCCCCCTGCAACAGGAGTCCTCTGAGGAGCCCCTTTCTACCTCTGGCTCACCATCGCCACCACCTCCCTCCCATCCCCTTCTCCACCCCCACCTCCCGTTTCCCCCCTTTCTCCTGCTGGGCTCTTAGTCTCATCACCCGAGCCATCCCACACTCCTCCTTCGACACGTGGGACTGGACACTCATTCGCAGCGAGACATTGTCTTGGTAGTGCTTTCGCTTCGAGCTGAATGGCTTGAGAGGGACATCCTTACTTGAGGATGCCACTTTTGGTTCATGCTTCTCCTTTTGCAAGAATCCCCCGTGGATTGACCAATTTTGATAGTGGCAGACGCTGGGATTTTTTCGACTACAGCTTCACGCGTTTCCTTGGTGACCCTTCTCCCGACCTTGAGGCAGCTTGCTTTTGAATGCATGTCCTCTTTCTAGTAGCCAGGGGCACCGAGGATTAGGATACAATGGTAGGTTTCTCCTTTCCGTTGTGTTGCAGGAAAACATAGTGGACCTTGCACACAGTTCTGACTGGCTCTAGGTCCAGGTTGTTGAGTTCTCACACCACACAGGGGATGTGGGGGTGACAAATTTGGTACGGACACTTTGGCCTGTAGCCAAGTTCAGTGTGATGCACCGGATGTAGACACCTTGTGGTTCACTTGTTTGCCGACACTCTGATCCCCCCTGGCTATGTATTTGTACATCAGGATTCTTGGACAGAGGATGTAGCCCTACGGACTACACGCTCTGCTTGGGCCTAGGCGAGACAGTCACTTCAGATGTGTTTGTCTAGAGGTGGGTCGGATGCAGATTACTCCCCATCCAACCGGCCTCGAAGATAGCGAGATTGGCTGCTATTGCAACATGAGTCTTTTCTCACTGATCCCATTAGGATTGTCTCATGGAATGTATAGGGTTTAGGTCGGCCCCAGTTTCATTGCACCAGAGGGGTCGCTTGCGCCAGGAGCTTTAGAGATGCCTTGTGGGTGGTATGATTGATATTCTTATGCTTGAGGAGCATCATCTTTGTGAGAGCCGCATTTGGCGATGTGGTTAGATTTTGCATGGCCGCTATGAGACTTTTTGGTCAACTGCTTTTTGGCCTGGGGGCATTCAGGGAGGGGTATGTTTGACTATTGCAGACTCATGGCAGTAAGCGATTGTGGGAAAAGGTATTATTGTGCCAAGTAGGGACTAGTGGATTACCATGCAGGTCCATGGTTGCCTCATGGGCTTCCTGAACATCTATACACCCAATGTGGCAAGTGTATGAACTGAGTTTTGGTCACATATTGTAGAGTCTTTGCCGCATGCAGAGCAATGGTGTGTTGGGGGAGACTTCAACATGTTGGAGGACCCCTCAGACAGGATTGGAGGTAGTCATTCTACCGTGCATGGGGCTGAGTTAGCAGCTTGGGAGTGGTTTTGTATGACCTTGAGAATTTTAGATGTTTCACAACATAGGTTTTGTGCGGCCTCCAGATAGCTTATCTTTCTCTCGCTCTGACTGCAGAGTAG
The DNA here is from genome assembly GCF_014529385.1 of Adiantum capillus-veneris. Lineage (NCBI taxonomy): Eukaryota > Viridiplantae > Streptophyta > Polypodiopsida > Polypodiales > Pteridaceae > Adiantum > Adiantum capillus-veneris. Next base: position 154,846,402 of record NC_140934.1, read on the forward strand.
GAGGAGTGATTCTATCTTGGATAGATCGCTTCTACGCGAGTGACCGTCTGTCTCCGTGACATTGGAGGATCTGTTTGCATTCTCGCGGGAATTTCTTTCTCAGATCATGCGCCAGTGATTCATACTGCGACAGACATAGAGAGGAGCGGGAGTGTGATGCTGCACATCCCCGAGAGGATCTTGCTAGATACAGAGCTCAGAGAGCGGGTGGCAGCACTTTGGATAGAGAGCTTGGGGACTCGGGGCTTCCTTGCTAGTAGAGTGGCCACTCGACTTGTTGAGCTTAGCCGCTTCTTCCTTTAGGAGTCTGGAGCTCGTTTGGTTGTGGTCAAGTAGGAGAAGATGCGGCTCAGATGAGGCATTGCTTCCCTACAGCGGATGCAAGAGCGCCACCTTGACAGTCCTTGGTTAGATGCAGCAGGCTCGATAGGAGCTAACCACCATTGATGAGCGGCGCCATGAGTTTGCCTTTCATTGACAGGCATCTCAATGGACCTAGGTGGGCGACAGAGTTAGTGGTGAGTTCTTTGAGATTGTGGGGCCTCGCCATGTGCGTACCAGTTGAGCCTTAGTCAGAACATTAGAGAGCATGCATAGAATAGCTTCGGGCACAGATGCCTTGCCTAATTACTGAGGAGATGCGGCAGAGACTAGAGATGCCTCTCTAGCTAGAGGAGCTCCATCAGGCTCTTAGATCACTTCCCCGAGGTAGCTGCCCAGGGGAGGATGGTTTGACACCCAATTTTTCTTGGAGCAGTGGGAGCTGCTTGGTTCGGATCTATGTAGCGCCTATAAACACATCTTGCACACTGGAGAGATGCCTGACAGCTTGAGTGAGGCTTATTTACCTTATCCCCAAGGAGGGGGGACTTCTTGGATGAGATTCGGCAATGGTGACCCATCACTATTCTCAACTCAACCTACAAAATATTAGTGAAGGCTCTGAGTTTGAGAATTCAGCCACTACTTGAGAGCATTATACACGGGACTCATACAGGTTTTGTAAAGGACTCCTTGACTTTGAGAAGACTTATGATAGACTTGGCTGGGATTTCTTGGAGAGCACTCTACGCAAGATGGGCTTCTTAGATGCTTGGATCAGAGGAGTGTCAGCTCTTTACAGATGTGCGCACAATCAGGTGCTCTTGGCAGGGAGAAGAGGGGAACGCTTCATGCTCACGCGTTTGGTTGGACAAGGTTGCCCTCTTACCTTCTTCCTCTTTCTCGTCTATGCTGAGGGGATGAGCAAATTTTTGACTTCATAGGAGGTTGGTTTTCGTTGGTTAGAGCTCCCTATTAGGGGAGACGAGTTTGTTGACGCTGTTTGCTAACGACTCATGCATGTACTTGGAGGGCCATGCCGCCAATCTGCACAAGTGTGAGTAGGCTCTTGAAGTGTTTTGTTGTGCATCAGGGGCACTGATCAACTAGAGAAACGCTGTGGCTTTCTGGGTTGGCAGTGCTCCTACGCCTGATTGGTCGTCGGGTGAGGGCTTTAGGTGGATCCCTTGAGGGACTTCTGTACGATATCTCGGCTGTCAAGTAGGCTTGGATTTGTCTCTAGAGTAGCAGAATGTCCCCCTTCTCCTATCCATTAGGAGGAAGCTATTACATTGGAGCTCTGCACGACTCTCTTTGGCTGGTAGAGTGGTAGTGGCCAACCAGGTGCTATGTGGTACATCACGTTGTTAGCGTGCAAATAAGAAGGAAAACGAGAACCTCTATAGCCTTGCACACACCACACCGTCATAAGGAAACACCATAAAGCTGCGGAAAACACCTATATTGAACACTTGTAAAGTCGGGTGGGAAACAGTCCTAACCCGAACCATGATTAAAATTGCTGAAAACCGAGACTATAAAGATGGAGCTCGTGTCGTGTAGACCTCTGTAGAGTATCCATATGCTTGATTCTGACAACAGACGAGAGAGTTACAAGCTTCCGAAGTTGGGGTATCTCTCAAAAGCTCCAAAAAAGCTAGTCTCTGTAAGCAAAAAGGGTGTGCAGGGAATTGTAGCTATTAAAAAGGGGGATTTTTTGACTCTTATCCCAAGGGATTTTTTCTCCTCTTAGCCAACATGACTCCTCTTGTAGTCTTCTTTTAATTGGCTCATTTTGGGTTTAATTTGGATAGGAAATGGCACGTCGGCCACTTTTTGACCAAGGAAAAGGGGGGAGGGGAAGTGTCCAGAGGACCAAAAGCATGCCCAGGCGCCTGTCCAACTGGTGGGAACCCACCATTTCCAGAAATCTTTGACCACACCTTTTCTAATTAAATCTATCAAATCGGTCCACTTGCCTTTCCTCGCATGCATCCGCACCCACTTTCTAAGTAAGGAACCGCCCATTTCAAATGCATGTAACTCATGATGTATGAGTCCAATTCACCGGCTATCAAGCACGACTGAAAATACTGATTGAAAACCACTTTTTAGAAGTTCGACCAACCCGAAACTCTTGCACATGACTAAGCAGAACCAAGCCTTTATACATAAATTTTACAAGAGCACTCAAAAAACTCAAAGCATTATGTACATCTATGTACTCGAGGCTAGTGAGCAAGCTTTTTAACATGGATTAGTGACTTTATCTTCATCCAAAAAATGCCTGACATAGCTTGCCAACCCTCCCTAACCTGCTTGATCATTCATGACAAGCAGAGGTGTCTAGGGTGAACAACTGCTGCATTTCATCCCTAGAAACCTCATCCACATTTTCAGATGTTTCCACATTGTCTCCCTCAATTGATAGCATTTCATTAGTCACAATTGTCATCAAACGTGCCAGATACTTCTTCAATCTATAACCATTAACATGATATTTATGCTGTGCACTATTTAAGTCTGCCAACTGATATGTGCCATTTTCAAATTTGTTTACAACAGTAAAAGGACCTTCCCATTTGATTTGAAATTTCTTCTAAAAGGTATTGTCCAATTTACTATTGTATCGCAACACCAAATCACCCTTCTCAATTTTTTTATCCTCCACGCACTCATTGGCTTTTAGCTGAGCCTTCCTTGACACTTCCTCATAGTAACTCAAAACTAAAACTCTATCCAATTGCAAGCATTTTAAATTCAATAACCTTTTCTGCCATGCATTTGTTTGCTCCTCATCTTCCAATGACAACAACTTGAGAGTAGGAATTTCCACTTCAATTGGCAATGAACCTTCCTTGCCATAAACCAAGTGGTAAGGGGAAAATCCTGTGCTCGTTTTGATAGCAATTCTATAGGCCCACAACGCACAAGGCAACTCTGAATCCCAAGTCTTCCTATCTGTCTGAGTCATCTTTGTCAAGGTCTTTACCAACTCTACATTGAACCTCTTATTGAGACCATTACATTGTGGATAATAAAGAGAACTATATATGCTGTATATTGAGCTTCTCGCATAAGAAATCAAACAGCTCTCCTCTAAATCCTGGTCCTCTATCAGAAAGTAGCTCTAGTGGCACACCAATTTTGCAACATATGTACTCATAAACAAATTTTCCCATCTCTTTACTGGTCATCTGTTTGACAGCCTTGGCTTCTGCCCCCATCGTGACAAATAATCCACTGCTGTCAAAATGTAAACATTTCTTTTGCTAGTCATATGTAAGGGTCCAATAGCATCAAGACCCCATTTTTCAAACACATCAAAAGCTAAAATTGTCTTTCGCAATTCAGGCTTCAAAATTCTCTTTCCCATCCTCTGACAAGGCAAACACGACTTACACCAATGATTAACATCCCGTTGAATACTCGGCCATATATAACCTTCTTGCAAGACCTTTCATGTAAAGCACATCATCAAGCATTTTGTATTTCCTGGCTTTCCTTATGAACGCATACTTTTTAGAAGACGGTAAACCCTCAGGTAGAACACCTGTCAATAGAAAATCCACTTTCTTTGATAAGATTTCCCTCCCATGATATAAAGGGTCATCTGCCTTTACCACAAACACACAAGTGATTATCTCCTGGACAGCATCATGAGCTTCTTCATTTAGAGACCTCTCAATATGCTGCAAACTCTATGCTTCAAGCTTTTTGAGCAACGCTTTCACTTTGAAGCATAAATTCTTCAGTTTAGGGTTCTTATTCTTTCATACTCCCAACACTTGCTTCACAACCAACAAAGCATCTCTTTTAATTTGCAAGCATCGAATTTTCAATTATAAGCAAATATGCAAACCACCTTCAAGAGCCATGTATTCTGCTTCATTGTTACTTTTTGCATCAAGTTTTAACCTTTGCTTCCTCATAAGCTTCCCTTGTGCATCATAAATGACAATGCCTCTTGAAGCAGCATCATGACTTCTTCCATAAGAACCATCAAAGTACAACAATGAAGCATTAGAGATGGCAGGAGTCTCGACTTTCCTTTTCTGCACCACTTCTTCTTTGGCCAAAACCGGAGTATCCTTATAGGTGAGAAGATCTGCTAAGGTAGCCCGAGTACTTTCCTCCACCAGAGCTCAATAACCAGTCTCATCAGTGTTTTTGATATATTTGAATTATTGAATAGCTGGGGAAGCAATGAATAACTGGTAAGAAAGGTGAATGACTTTTGTAGCAAATAGTGCTTAAATCGCCTACAGGCATAAACCATACTAGTCATCACCAATTCAATTTCAAAAAAATCTCTTTCATGAGGAGTCTTCACTGTGCTAGCATAATGAACATGCTTCATATACTGAGATTCCTTCCCCCTTTGCAATAACGTAGCTCCAATAGCATCATCTCCCACTGATGGGTTGACATAAAACTCCTTTTCCTAGTCAGGAGCTTGCATAATAGGTAACATACTCAAAACTTCTTTAACTCTGTCAAAAACATTGTCACACTCATGAGACCACTCCAAGGGATCATTCTTAACTGTTTGCTGCAATGGATACAATAACTGTGATGCCAAAGGTATGAAACGAGACAGATATTTAACTTTCTGTATGAAAGTGGCCAACTGTTTGGTATCTTTTGGAGATGACAATAACAGCAAGGTCTCCACTTTCTCTGGATCTGCTTCAATCTCATTTTCTGAAATTACATGTCCAAGAAGCTTCACCCGTGGCTGTGCTAAATGACATGTCTTAGGATTGAGCCGACCCTCACATTCATTATACCTTGCAAAAACATGCTCTTTCCTTGAACTGTATACGCAGAAATCATCTATGAACCCTTTGACAAACCTTCCAAGGAACGGAGTAAGGATCCAATCCACTTTCCTTTCAAAAGCTCCCGGCCCATTTGTCAACCCAAAAGGAAGGCAACAAAAGCAGAAACAACCCCATGGCGTGATAAAAGTAGTCCTTTTCTGATCTTCAGGAGCAAGGATAAGCTGAAAGTATCTTGAATACCCATCACAGACACTATATCTTTCAAAACCAACCTCTGTATCTAACAATCGATCAATAAAAGGCAAAGGATAAGGATCTTTCTTGGTCACCGCATTTAGTGGCTTGTAATCAACACAAACTCTCCAACGCCCATCTTTCTTTGGGGTGACTACTACAGGGCTCACTCATTTAGCATTATCCACTGGCACAATGGACCCTGCATCCAAAAGCTTATCCACTTCTTCCTTTAAAGCATTCATCTGTTCCTTACCCATCCTTCTTAATTTTTGCCGTATTGGCTTTGCCCCTTCAACTAGCTCGATCTTCACAGGATCCCCAACAAAACCCCTTATTTCCTGATATGAGGTAATGAAAAGATTTGGAAACCTGTCCAACATTGTTAGTACTCCTTTCTTTCTCCTTGTGCCAAATCAGTACTCAACATATTTTGGATAAACTCTTTCTTCACTGGTAGTTCCTGTTTAGATTGTATCAACTCTTCAAGCTGCTCTAAACAGCTTGAAGCATTTACACTTCACTAATTTTTTTCTGTTCCTCATTCAACAACAAGAATGACACTTCACCCTCATCACTAGAACTCAAAGTAGTGCTACTTTCTGAGTCTTCAAAACTATCATCACTGGTAGTTTCAGACTCATCATTCTCACTCACATCTTCAAGTGCCATAGGTTGTTTGGTAGTCATATCAAACACTCTCTTTTCACCCTTCTTACTATGCACACCGATTGTGCCCTTGCCCCTATCTTGCACCGCACCAATAGCTCTCAACCAAGGTCGTCCCAAAATGAGAGGAAAGGCTCCCAAACCAGCTGGCATAACATGAAAGTTTATTATAACCTTCACATTAAAGACTTCGACTTCCAAATTCTTGATCATTTCCAAACATTTCACTTTGGCATGGTTTGCTAGTCAAATCCGAAACCCAGAGCTTTCGCATGTAATGAGACCCAGTCTCTCGACACATGACTGCGTGATCACACAAACTTGAGCACCTCCATCAATGTAGGCTTCTCCCATGCCCACATCTTTGTGCCAAACGTTCACCATTGGACAGATGTCGGGTAACTCTGCCACAGACAACACTCTCACTTGTCCATGCTTCGGCTCTTTTTCTGGATTCACTAATGACTCCCACTACCTTTTTTGGGCACCATATTCATCAACTGTCCAAAAGTACAATCCACCTTCCTCCCAATCAGGTCTTCCTTTAAGCTTTAAGCTGTTTGGCCTTCTCCCAAAGGCAAATCTGTCACTTCAAATCGTCTACGAGGCTCTCTCTTTCTCTTGGCTTTCGCATCTTCACCCTCTTTCTCCTTCCCTTTCTTTCTGCTAGGCCCTGGCGCGGCATAGCCTTCCCTCTCTCTTTTGCCTACTGGCAACACATCTGCGTCTTTCTTTTCTACTCGCACAATACCCACATGACCACTAGAGGTTGAGGCTTGATTTTCCTGTCCAGTACCTTGATCTCCCCGTATATCCAATGCATAATCATTAGCTCTGTTAGGAATCTGCTGAGAAAGTCCTTCCATCCTTGCTGGCTTTGAACAATAAGTGCTAATATGACCAGGTTCACCACAATTGCAACAAGTGGGGATAAACCTCCTCTGCGGCTCAAAACCGCCTTCTCCACAACCAGCATTCGCATTAGGCTGAACTTCACATGCTTGCGCCATTCCTCTACCACGTTCACGACCACGACCACCTCTACCACCAAGAACACTAAGTCGCATCATGTCTTGCATATTTCGTTGTAACTTTTCGGCATTAGCAGCCCTTTGAACATGTTGGCCTCCAGCTTCTGCTCGATCCTCTCCTTTTGCTTGCCATTATTTTGCTCAAGGACCGCTTTTCCATATTCATTAAGTCTTTGAGCTTTCCATTCTTTCTCTCTGGCAATGGCGATTGTCTGCTCGAAGGTGGCGGGCCTTTTCAACTCAACTTTGAACTTCAGACTTTCTTTTAGGTTTGCCACAAAACGGTCCTTCTTTAACATAGACGGAGGGATCTCGTTTCCCAAAGCCCGGGCCCATTTATCCCATAAAAGGGTGAACTGCATGACAAAATCATCAACACTTTGATTAGCCCTCTGAGTGTACCCCAGAATTTCATGCCAAACTTCATCAGGTACTTCGATGGATCGGTATTGTGCTAGGGAAGCTTGCTTCACACGATTGTAGTCCAAAACCACCCCTGGATTTTGTGCTTGCATCAACTCCTCAAAATTGTGTAACCAAACTTTTGCCTCATCCTGTAAACTATATTGCAGCAGCCGCAACAATATAGCTTGGTTTGGTATATTGCTGTCACGTGACACATCCAACCCTATGTGTCCTTGGACAAGCTACAACACGACAAGGGTTGAGTCAGTCTGTCACGTGACACATCCCAACCCTATGTGTCCGTGCACAAGCTACACCACAGCAGGGTTCAGTCAGTCCGATCAGTTTAGAATAGCAGTGATCTGGCACTTTTGTGAGTCTATTCGTAGACCGTGCATGCCCAGTCACTTAGCATAGATGCATATCCTCCGGTTGCACACAGCATGATCATCGGAATTCCCATCAGAATCCATGAGCATCAGTTAGGGGAATTTTCCACTGTATTTAGCCTATTTTTCTATTTATTGGTATTTTCACTTATTATTTTTAAGCGACTTTCCAACAAAAGTAGGTAGGGCGATTTTGCTAAGTTTCTATATAAGCAAACCCAAGTTAGCACTAAATGGCAGAAGAGGCAGCAGGAGCTTCCCGCTCAACACGCAACTTCTCAGCAAGACCAACCCCCGCGACTACTCTGGCGTTTTCTCCACAGAAGACCTAGCGTTTTTACATCAGATCAACCTTGGCGATTTGTGCACAGCAGATCAGCCCCGGCATCATCATGACACACGAGATCAGCCTAGCGTTTTTGCATTTGCAGAACCCCGGCGACAGAAGGACCAATTTCAGCCCTTGGCGTTTTTGGATTTCAGCAAAAAATTAAGACCGGCATTATTCACCTAAAGTGTAGTAGATTCAGGCCGTAAAGACCATCAGTTTTCAGCCCTACGAAACCTCATTTTTCAGCCAAGAAAACGCAGCCAAAACGGTCACTTTCAGCCACCGAAACAGTCCCAAAATTCAGCGATTAGAAGATCTTAGATTTCAGCCATCGTCGTCGTCGTCATCACCGTCGTCGTCATCGGCATAGACCAAGTTGCATAGTCCATTGCATACGCATTGTACACCTTTGTGCAATCAAAGAATAGACCACTCTCGCCGACGAGAGTGGGGCCTTCAGAGGAGGGTTTTACAACCTCTCGGGTGTCGTATCTCTTCTCTCTCCTTCTCTCAGTCTCATTCACTTGCACGCACAATATCCACTCACTTTGTTTGTGACCACAACACTCCATAAGACGGAAAGCTCTCTCTTTCCCTAAGAACTAAAAGGACCCTTGAGCAATAAAGATCACTAATCTTGAGAAAATACAACATTCATTCCGCTGCACCTAAGATTGGTATTAGAGCTTTGGAAGTGTTCCGCATTACTCAACGAAAGAACCACAAGAACCACAAGAATTTTTTTGCTTGTTGCGATAGCACGAACCCAAGTTTACTTGGGCTTGGCGATTCCTAATCGTGTTTTGTTGAAGAGTGACAGGAATCCCAAGAAAGAAGGGCTTGTCCAGCCTCCCCTTTTGTCTCTTTTCACTCATTGAGAGCGGACCGTGCACTTAGCGGCCGGCCAATCGACGTGAGGTGGGAAAAAGAAACCTTGGTGTGAGCGCAAGGCCGCCAAGGGGTACGCCCCAGAAAAGGGTAGAACTCGGGTGAAGAGAAGATCTTTCTCCAACGCGATTTGCAAGCGAAAGAAAACCTTAAGATCCTCAAGAACCCAAGACCTCAAGAACCCAAGATTCTCACGAATCAAGGACCTCAAGAACCCAAGATTCTCATGAATCAAGGACCGCAAGAACCCAAGACCCTCAAGAACCCAAGTTCCTCGTGAACTTAAGAACCCAAGACCCCAAGAACCCACGACTTCAGAATGGTCATCACTCGAAGCGGAATGGATACTTCGCTTGGAGGTGATGAGCATGAGAGAGGCGAAGAAGAATTTTCCACACCAGGAGGTTTTTCCGACCCTCCCCCATCACCATCTACGCCAAAGATTGCACTAACTCCTATGGAGGAGTTGGACCAAGAAAGAGAAGCAGAAAGAAAAGCCTATGAAGAAGATATGGCAGCCATCGAGCGTAAGTACCAAGAAAGAAGGGCAGCCATAGAAGCAGAATTTTATCGCGAGAACAAAGCACAAATGCAAGAGTTATTGCGACTCTTTTCTCAAGCTTAGGCACAGATGCAATAGAATCGGAAAAAGGAGACTCTCTTAGTCTCTTCTTCTCCAAAGCAGGATACACAGGATTTGCATGATTGTTTGAAGCATGATGATGAATTGAATGATAATGATTTGCATGATGATTTGAATGACAATGATAAGCATGATGATTTGGATGCCAATGATTTGGATGACAATGACAAGCATGATTATTTGCATGATCAAGATGTGATTTCTCACAAGCATGATGAGTTGCATGAAGAAGATGTGATTGTTCACCAGGATGATGTGTTAGTGGATGCTTTTTCTAGCGACGCTAACCTCGTTGTAGATTCAATCAATCACCAAGAATCGATCTTGGCTTTCGAGTCAAGGTCAACAGATCCCCCACAAGAAGATTCGATAGATCTTGAAGAAGCGATCTTGGCTCTTGAGCCTTGGTCCAAAGAACCCTCACAGGAAGTACTATGTGCTCGCATGATTGATACGCACGCATTGTTCGAGTGTTTCATTCGTGAAGGTTTCTTGTATTTTAGTCAGCATCGTTATGTGATCCCTTATATTAGGCATGACATATTGTATGTTGAGCACGTTTCTCTCATGGATGAGCACGAATGTATGCGGATTGTTCATGAAAAGTTCAAAGGTTTGTATGTCAGGAAGTCACATTCCATGTCTCTTCCTTGGCATGACACAGTTTCTGAAAGAGCATATGATAGTATGAGCACCAAGCATGGGCATTCCCATTGTGATTTGCCATAGTTGATTGATTTCCATCAAATAGAAAAGATTCAACCTCATTGTTTGCATGTGTTTGATGAACGAGTTGTCACTCCGTCTCTATGTTCATCTACATTGCATACACAGTCTTTAGCAAAGACAAGATTTTTTTCCTTCACTTTACATGGAATGGGTATGTTCATGGTTTTGTGTTGGAGATTGTTTCAGGAATTTTCAGCCATGGAGATTCTTGAAGACGAAAGAAGCAGATCCCTAGACAAAGTTGAAGCAAGGAAGGAGATTCAGAAGATTTTGTGTCGCTTTCGGCGCGGCCCAAAGAAGCAAGCATTGCAGACCTTTATGAAGTTCAAGTACCGCACGACCCACACATCAGAGTATGCCGGCGAAGAGTCCCTTCCAGGATTCCGGATGCTGTTGGCGATCTCCCTCGACGCCATACAGTTCGGTACCAGTACCTCACTTTGTTGAGTCAGTCTGTCACGTGACACATCCCAACCCTGTGTGTCCGTAGACAAGCTACACCACAGCAGGGTTCAGTCAGTCCGATCAGTTTAGAATAGCAGTGATCTGGCACTTTTGTGAGTCTATTCGTAGACTGTGCATGCCCAGTCACTTAGCATAGATGCATATCCTCCGGTTGCACACAGCATGATCATCGGAATTCCCATCAGAATCCATTAGCATCAGTTAGGGGAATTTTCCACTTCATTTAGCCTATTTTTCTATTTATTGGTATTTTCACTTATTATTTTTAAGTGACTTTCCAACAAAAGTAGGTAGGGCAATTTTGCTAAGTTTCTATATAAGCAAACCCAAGTTAGCACTAAATGGCAGAAGAGGCAGCAGGAGCTTCCCGCTCAACAGGCAACTTCTCAGCAAGACCAACCCCCGCGACTACTCTGGCGTTTTCTCCACAGAAGACCTAGCGTTTTTGCACCAGATCAACCTTGGCGATTTGTGCACAGCAGATCAGCCCCGGCGTCATCACGACACAGTAGATCAGCCTAGCGTTTTTGCATTTGCAAAACCCCGGCGACAGAAGGACCAATTTCAGCCCTCGGCGTTTTTGGATTTCAGCAGCAAATTAAGACCGGCATTATTCACCTAAAGTGTAGCAGATTCAGGCCGTAAAGACCATCAGTTTTCAGCCCTACGAAACCTCATTTTTCAGCCAAGAAAACGCAGCCAAAACAGTCATTTTCAGCCACCGGAACAGTCCCAAAATTCAGCGATTAGAAGATCTCAAATTTCATCCATTGTCGTCGTCGTCATCGGCATAGACCAAGTTGCATAGTCCATTGCATACGCATTGTACACCTTTGTGCAATCAAAGAATAGACCACTCTCGCCGACGAGAGTGGGGCCTTCAGAGGAGGGTTTTACAACCTCTCGGGTGTCGTATCTCTTCTCTCTCCTTCTCTTAGTCTCATTCACTTGCACGCACAATATCCACTCACTTTGTTCGTGACCACAACACTCCATAAGACGGAAAGCTCTCTCTTTCCCTAAGAACTAAAAAGGAACCTTGAGTAGTAAAGATCACTAATCTTGAGAAAATACAACATTCATTCCGCTGCACCTAACACAGTCCAGTCAGTCTAGATTTAGAAGTGATCTGGCACTTTTGTGAGTCTATTTGTAGACCGTGCATGCCCAGTCACTTAGTGTAGATACATATCCTCTGGTTGCACACAACATGATCATAAGCATTCCCATCAGAATCCATCAGAATCCTTCAGGGGAATTTTCCAGTGCATTTAGCCTATTTTCCCTATTTTTAACATTTTTCAGTTATTATTTTTAAGTGACTTTTGTTGGAAAGTAGGTAGGGCAAATTGAGTAAGTTTGTATATAAGCAAACCTAGACTAGTACTAATTGGCAGAAGAGGCAACAGGAGCACCTTGCTCAACAAGCAACTTCTCAGCAAGACCAACCCCCGCGACTACTCTAGCGTTTTCTCCACAGAAGACGAAGCGTTTTTGCATCAGATCAGCCTTGGTGTTTTGTGCATAGTAGATCAGCCCCGGCGTCGTCAAGACAGAGCAGATCAGCCTAGCATTTTGCTTTTGGAGAACAACCGGCGACAGCAGAGAAGATTATCAGCCCTAGCGTTTTTGCATCTCCTTCACACCCTAGCGTTTTGCAGATTCTCCGCGACGGAAACTCAAGAACCATCAGCGTTTCAGTTTTCAGCCCTTAGACCTCGCAGGTCAAGTCCCGAACCTAGCAGATCTCACCTTCCCGCAGCAGTTCTTCGCCCAGCAGTTTTCGCGAGGTCTACACTTTCAGCCCGGAAAACGCAGATTTCAGCATTTGCATTTTCATCGTGTCGTTGTCGTCGCCATCGACAACGTCACCGACATAGAGTTAGAATTCAGTAGATAGATGATTTGCAGATTTCAGCCCTTAGCATTTTCAGATTTCATCCCGTCTTGTCGTCGTCCTCATCGTCATCGACATCATCGGCAAGTCCAAGCATTGTAGAGATTTGTGCAATCAATAGTAGACCACTCTCGTCGACGAGAGTGGGGCCTTCGGAGGAGATTTTTACAACGTTTTGGTGTCGTATTCTCTTCTCTATCTCTCAGTCTCATGCACTTCCATTCAGTGTGTCCACTCACTTTGTTTGTGTCCATTGCACTCTCTCACTAAAGGAACGGAAGGCTCTCAGTCTCATGCACTTTGTTTGTGTCCATTGCACTCTCTCACTAAAGGAACGGAAGGCTCTCCCTTCCGCAAGTAAAAGGAACCCTTGAGCACAATTCGGAGCACTCATCTTGAGCAAAGTTTAAACATTCATTTCGCTGCACCTTCATTGGTATCAAAGCTTTGGCAGTGTTCTGTATCACTCAAGGAAAGAACCACAAGAACCACAAGAATTTTTTTGCTTGTTGCGATCGCACGAACCCAAGTTCGCTTGGGCGTATCGATTCCTAATCGTGTTTTTGAAGAGTGACAGGAATCCCAAGAAAGAAGGGCTTGTCCAGCCTCCCCTTGTGTCTCTTTTCACTCATTGAGAGCGGACCGTGCACTTAGCGGCCGGCCAATCGACGTGAGGTGGGAAAAAGCAACCTTGGTGTGAGCGCAAGGCCGCCAAGGGGTGCACCGGCGGAAAAGAGTAGAACTCGGGTGAAGAGAAGATCCTTCTCAAACACAGATTGCAAGCGAAAGAAAACCCTCAAGAACCCAAGAACTCAATACCCTCAAGAACTCAAGAACCTCAAGACCCTCAAGAACCCAAGAACCCAAGACCCTCAAGAACCCAAGTTCCTCGTGAACTTAAGAACCAAAGATCATAGTGCATGGTCATCACCCGAAGCGGAATGGATACCTCGCATACAGGTGATGAGCATGAGAGAGGCGACGAAGAATTTTCCCCACCAAGAGATTTTTCTGACCCTCCCCCTTCGCCATCTACGCCACAAAGTGTATCAAATCCTATGGAGACAATGGTCAAGATGATGATGGACATGATGGCCAAACAAGAAGCGACTCGCATTGCTTTGGAACGCGACTGCGACGAACGAAAAGAAAGAAAAGCACAAAGAAAGAAGGAAGCTGAAGCAAGACAAGCGGTCTGGGAGGCCGAGCGTGAGGCTCAAAGAGAACTACCCACTCAAGAATTGGTTCGACAAGTACTTGCCTCGAAGTCCGAACCAGCCAAAGATCGTGGGAGTTTCTCAAGTGACGCAAGCCACGATGCGGATTCCAACAACCCAATCACAGAGAAGTTGACTTTCAGTAAGTATGATGGTAAGATGGATGCTACGGTTATTCATTCTTGGTTGCATCAATTTTATGCCTATTTTGCGACAACTAAGAAGACAGGGAATAGCAAAGTTTTGACGGCAGCTATGTACCTTGCTAGTGATGCCATCAATTGGTACAACGCATGACAAGAGACACAGTTAGCCGCGCACCTAGAGGAAGCCGATGAACTCACGCCCCTTTCCTTCAATTGGACTGATTTCCAAGACAAGCTCAAGGTGCGGTTTATGCCACCTCAGTACCTCGCACGAGTGAAGGACGATTGGCGTGCTCTCAAGCGAAATGGTATGCCAGTTATGTCTTTTTCTAATCGTGTTTTGCAGCTAGGTACCCAATTACGTAAGGCGGATGATGAACGCAAAGAGGCATTCCTTTATGGATTGGACGAGTATATCAAGTACGATATCGAGGTGCTTGATCCAATCGATCTCAACAAGGCGATAGCGATTGCTCTCGCACAGGAGATGAAGCACAACAAGGAAAGCCTAAGGAGAACAAGACTTCCATAGGAACCTTGCAGACTTCTCAGAACCCTCAGAACGGTAAGACTGGTAAGAATGGTAACTCTTCTAACCAATCTTCCAACAGTCTCTCAGAAAAGAATTCTTCCAATGAACCTAAGGGTAAGGCTAACACAATTGCTAAACCTACGCTTACTCTAGATGAAAAGGTAGCACAAGGAATTTTAGGAGGATACATCACGTCGGAAGAGCAAAGCACTTATTGTAAGGAAGGTCGTTGTTTTCATTGTCACATTAAGGGTCACATAAAAAGAACATGTCCTAAAGTTGAATCTAATGACATCCATAGAACCCACTTCCTCTGTCAATACAATTAATGATAACACGAGTGTGCCCCAAGTTTCTCATGACCCTCCCATTGATGATTCTCTCATTAAATGTTATGGTCATATGACAGGGCAGCGTTTTGTCATATTGTTTGACCCAGGTAGTATGCATGATGTGATCAGTCCCTGTCTTGTTGAGAGAGTCCACCTAGAGGTTAGTCAGAAATCTCCTCTCGAGGTCTCTGGCTTTGTTCCCGGTATGGACTCTCACATCACGCAAGAGTGTCTTGGTGTGTTGTTTACAATTCAACAAGCTGCTTTCCGTAGAAAATTTTTAGTCTCTCCTCTCTCAGGATGTGATATGATTTTGGGCATTCGATGGTTTCGTGAGCGTAACCCTCTCATTGATTGGGAAGCTAACACTTTCACTCTCAATGCCAAAAGTGACTCTCCCATTGTCATTCGTGGAGAGGAAGTTGTTCATTCTCCCTCTCTCATTGCTAATGTGCAGGACAAGATTGAACGGATTCAGGAAGAAGGAGACTCTCTCAGTCTCTTCTTCTCCAAAGTATGACACACAGAATTTGCATGATGATTTGAATGACAATGATTTGCATGATGATTTGGATGACACTGACAAGCATGATGATTTGAATGATCAAGATGTGACTTCTCACAAGCATCAGGATTTTCATGAAGATGATGTGATTGTTCACAAGGATGATGTGTTAGTGGATGCTTTTTCTAGCGAAGCTAACCTCGTTGCATATTCGATCACTCACGAGGATCGATCTTGGCTCTCGAGCCTAGGTCCAAAGAACCCTTATAGGAAGTATTATGCGTTCGCATGATTGATATGCACGCATTGTTCGAGTGTTCCATTCGTGAACGTTTCTTGTATTTTCGTCAACATCTTTATGTGATTCCTTTTCCTAGGCATGACATATTGTATGTTGAGCACGTTTCACTCATGGATGAGCACGAATGTATGCGGATTTTTCATGAAAAGCTGAAAAGTATGCATTCAAGGACGTCACATTCTATGTCTCTTCATTGGCATGACATACTCGTAGAAAGAGCACATGAAAGTATGAGCACCAAGCATGGGCATTTCCGTTGTGAATTGCCACAGTTGATTGCTCTAGATCATAAGAGAAAGATTCGATCTCATTGTTTGCGTGTGTGTGATGAACGGTTTGACACTCCGTCTCTTTGTTCATCTACATTGCATGCAGTCTTTGAGGAAGACAAGATTTTTTCCAGTCACTTTACATGAAATAGGTATGTTCATGTTTTTGTGTTGGAAATGGTTTCATGAATTTTCAGCCATGGAGATTCTTGAAGAAGAAAGAAGCATGACTAAAGACGAAATTGAAGCATCGAAGGAGTCACAGAAGACTTTGTGTCGCTTTCGGCACGGCCCAGAGAAGCAAGCGTTGCAGACCTTTATGAAGTTCAAGTACCGCACGACCCACACATCAGAGTGGGCCGGAGAAGAGTCCCTTCAAGGATTCCGGATGCTATTGGCGATCTCCCTCGACGCCATACAGTTCGGTACCAGTACCTCACTTTGAAAAGGAGGGGATGTCACGTGGCACATCCAACCCTATGTGTCCGTGGACAAGCTACAGCACGACAAGGGTTCAGTAAGTCCAATCAGTTTAGATTTAGAAGTGATCTGGCACTTTTGTGAGTCTATTCGTAGACCGTGCATGCCCAGTCACTTAGTGTAGATGCATATCCTCTGGTTGCACAAAGCATGATCATAAACATTCCCATCAGAATTCTTCAAGGGAATTTTCCAGTGCATTTTTCCTATTTTTCCTATTTTTGACATTTTTCACTTATTATTTTTAAGTGACTTTTGTTGGAAAGTAGGTAAGGCAAATTGAGTAAGTTTGTATATAAGCAAACCTAGACTAGCACTAATTGGCAGAAGAGGCAACAGGAGCACCTTGCTCAACAGGCAACTTCTCAGCAAGACCAACCCCCGCGACTACTCTAGCGTTTTCTCCACAGAAGACGTAGCGTTTTTGCATCGGATCAGCCTTGGCGTTTTGTGCATAGCAGATCAGCCCCGGCGTCGTCAAGACACAGCAGATAGCGTTTTGCTTTTGCAGATTAACCAGTGACAACAGAGAAGACTTTCAGCCCTAGCGTTTTTGCATTTGCTTCACACCCTAGCGTTTTGCAGATTCTCTGCGACGGAAACTCAAGAACCATCAGTGTTTTCAGTTTTCAGCCCTTAGAACTCGCAGATCAAGTCCCGAACCTCGCAGATCTCACCTTCCCGTAGCAGTTCCTCGCCGCACGGTCAGTTTCTGCAAGGTTTACAGTTTCAGCCCGGAAAACGCAGATTTCAGCATCTCCGTTTTCAGCGCATCGTCGTCGCAACGTCGCCATTGACATCGTCACCGACATAGAGTCAGAATTCGGTAGATAGATGATTCGCAGATTTCATCCCTTAGCATTTTCAGATTTCAGCCTGTCTCGTTGTCGTCCTCATCGTCGTCGACATCGTCGGCAAGTCCAAGCATTGTAGAGATTTGTGCAATCAATAGTACACCACTCTCACCGAGGAGAGTGGGGCCTTCGGAGGAGGGTTTTATGTCTCTGGTGTCGTATTTTCTTCTCTATCTCTCAGTCTCATGCACTTCCATTCACTGTGTCCACTCACTTTGTTTGTGTCCCTTCCGTAAGTAAAAGGAACCCTTGAGCACAGTTCGGAGCACTCATCTTGAGCAAAGTTTAAACATTCATTCCGTTGCACCTTACAATTGCGCAGTAAGCAATTGACTTCCAACTTTTCAGTAAACGTCTGTCCATTTTCATTAGGCAATCCATGAAACTGTGGGAACTTGTCTGCCATGTTTGATTGCCACAAAAACACTTACATGTGACGTCGAAAACTCAAGGGATGTCGATGGATCGCTCCAATACCTAATACACCTCACACTGGGTAACCCGGCCCCCGGCGCTTGGCTTCACAAAACCTCACGACCCTCCCAAGGCTGCAATCCAATTATACGACCGCCTCAAGTGTTGTCCACAATTTGCAGATACATAGGCGATTGTTCATAAGGATCCACATCCCTTTTACATTCACTGCTTGCAGAATAGACATATTTCACAGGAATTGGAGCATAGGAGCACTTGCTCCTCCATGGGGGCACCAAAACAATGTTAGCGTGCAAACAAGAAGGAAAACGAGAACTTCTATAGCCATGCACACACCACACCGTCGGAAGGAAACACCATAAAGATACGGAAAACACCTATGTCGAACACTTGCAAAGTCGGGCGGGAAACAGACCTAACCGGAACCATGATTAAAATTGTTGAAAACCGAGACCATAAAGATGAAGCTCGTGTCGTGTAGACTTCCGTAGAGTATCCATGTGACGAGTGAGTTACAAGCTTCCGAGGTTGGAGTATCTCTCAAAAGCTCCAAAATAGCTAGTCTTTGTAAGCAAAAAGGGTGTGCAAGGAATTGCAGCTATTGGAAAGGGGAATTTTTTTTTTTTTTTCCGAGAAAAAGATCCTTCTATTAGTTAATGAAAACTGCCCATAGGGCTACATCCACCTCTGCTAGAGAGGGCTACAACAAGCATGATGGGGAGACTCTCCCAATGAAAAAGCAGCATATATACAATGGGGCTAAATCAAGAGATGGGAGGAGGGAAGAGCCACACAGGTGGACAGTAGTGCCATCTGAGCACCCCCTGGACCATGGTGTAGAAAGGCCCAGGGCGCTAGAGTCGAAGGAAAGCCTCGCGGCGCTCCCGCATGCGGTCGGAGCTGCCCTGTAGTCCCTCAAGCTGTCCTCTGAGAGTATGGATCAGCTCTAGCCAAAAGTCACAACAGTTTGTGCTGGTGGCACAAGGCGAGCCTCAAAGATGCGGAAACAACGGGCCCGCCAGATGAACCAGAGAGCAAGGCCGCTGATGAGCTCCCAGCACCATAGTTACCCGGAACGCGGAACGGGAACGGCGACGGGATCCCCGCGGAACGGGGGAACGGCTAGGGGTCCGGAACGGGAACGACGCGGAACGGGAGGTTAAAAAACACCCAAATAGTGCATTTTTTAGCTCCTTGTGTTAATATACAAGGAGTATTAGAGTGCTTTGACTCTAATACTCACAAAAAACTTGTTTTGAAGACCATTCAACCTTGCTATGACTAGATGAAGATGAGAGAGAGAGAGAGAGCTTGAGAGAGTGAGAGGGAGAGACTCGAGAGAGTGAGAGGGAGAGGGAGAGATTTGAGAGAGTGGGAGGGAGAGGAAGAGAGCTTGAAGGCTTGAAGCCTTGAGCCTTGAGAGAGTGAGTCTTGAGAGGGAGAGATCTTGAGAGTGTGAGAGGGAGAGAGCTTGACCCTTGAGGATTAACTTGTGGAGAGAAAGGGGGAGGGGGGTGCATTTTATGAGTCCTTGCACACTTCAAAAAGAAGCCCAAACATTTACTTCAATTTTTCCAATTTTGCCAAATTTGTTTGTAGGCGTTGGCCGTTCCAAGGGCATTCCGAAACGTTCCGAAACGTTCCGGAACGGCCATTCCGGTTTGCACTGGCCACCTGGAACGTCAGACGTTCCGGGACGTTTCGGAACGTTCGGGAAGGGAACTGCCCCCCGGAACGCCGGAACGGGGGTTAGGGGGCGTTCCCCAGTAACTCTGCCCAGGACTCCTCTCTCTCACTGCACCACTCCTGTGGAGTAAGGTCTGTAGCAGGCTGGAGTGTAGGTCGCCCCCCCTGTATCACTATCATCCTACTGGTGGAAGATAGCTCAAAATGTAGTGCCGGGCCCGTGAGGGTGGACCAAGCCGCTGCCCCCCAAGTGTACTGTCGAGCCGTGGAGAGGGCAGGCATCAGCCGAAGAACTCGTAGCCACACCTACTGGGCCGAGGGACAGTCCCAAAGACAGTGTCGCTTACTCTCCACCAACTGGTCACAGGCTGTACATGCGGCTGAGAGAGCACTATGCACAAGCCAGCTCCCTACTGCTGTGGCTCTGTGTGCAACCAACCACTGGAACAAAGTGACGCACCTCGGCTGTCTGGAGTCCCACAGCCTCTGCCAAAAAGCTGCCAAGAACTCAACTGTGAGACCCTCCTCCTGCCAATGCCGTGCTGCAGCGGGGCGGGCCTCTCTCTGCTTTGCAAGTATATGACGTCCAAGCCGAACAATGTACTGAAAGAAAGGGACTCCTCGGCGGTCTGTAGAAGAGAAGGGGTCCCTCCAAAGCCACTCACCAAGATCCCACTGTACTCGTGCCAGTGGACAGCACTCCCAAGCCCATAGCCTCCAGTGTCCTGTCTCGAGAGCTGCTGGGTCAGGTTCTATGACGCAAGTCCTCCCACAGATGCCCACAACTCGGATCCTCTGGAAACAGCACTCTGCTACTTGCAGGGCCTCTACTGTAACTCGCTGTAATCGTCCCCCACCCTGAAGCTCGAAGAACAGGGCTGGGACAGTCTCTGAACAAGCCCTGACTGAGATAAGAACCTCCAGTCGTGTGAAGGCTCCCATCCATCGGGGTGCTACTGGCTCGAGAGGCGTGAGCCACTCAGCTGGAACTGACTCTGAGATGTCCTGACACATGCTCTGAACCCCTCTCATGCCCTGTAGCTGGGCACCCTGTACCTCCTCTGACAAACCTGTGAACTCTAGCCAGTCACCTAGAGAGCGCGCTGGACCTGCTGCCATGGGACCCCAAGAAACATGAGGCCTACTTCCAACCAAGTGGCCTCTCTGAGTGCTAACCATGGGGTTCCAGACGAGGGGCTGTCGTAGGCGCTCCTCCGTGCATGTCGGCTGTCTTTGCTCTAGGCCACGCCGTAAGAGCTCCCAAGAGCGAAGCGAACTCACAGCGAATCGGTCCTCTAGTCTCCTACTCAAACCAACTCGGCGCAACTCTGTAAAGATCCATCTGGTCGAAGGTTGCCAAGGGCCTTCTGACTGAGGCACCCTAGCAGGAAGCCTCTGCAGCAAGAACTCTTTCGAGGGCTCCTCGCCTGGAAGAAGTCCTCTGACGACGAACTTCCCAAGAAGGGCTCTGCTCTGCTGTGCTGGATCAATGATCCCAAGCCCTCCCTGAGAACAAGGGAGTGTGATGACCGACGAAGCCACCTTGGCTCGGGCAACCTGAGTGTCGCGACCTGACCAAAGGAAGTTCCTGATCAGCCTCTCTACCTGGCTGATACAAGAACTCGAGAAGATCCAACAAGAAGTGATGTACCACATAGTTGCCAACAACACCTGGTTGGCAACTACTACTCTACCAGCCAGCGAAAGTCGTGCTGAGCTCCAGTGTAACAGCTTTCTCCTGATGGACAGGAGAAGAGGAGCAATCTGCTGCTCGGGGGACAAATCCAAACCAACCTGACAACCCAAGTATCGAACTGCAGTCCCTGGAGGAATCCACCTGA
Source organism: Adiantum capillus-veneris (assembly GCF_014529385.1). Taxonomy (NCBI): domain Eukaryota; kingdom Viridiplantae; phylum Streptophyta; class Polypodiopsida; order Polypodiales; family Pteridaceae; genus Adiantum; species Adiantum capillus-veneris. The sequence continues at coordinate 154,867,786 of NC_140934.1, forward strand.
AACCCTCTCCTGGCATCCACTCTTGCACAGGAGCACTGCCAACTGAGAAAGCCACTGTCTTTCTCCAGTTGATCAGTGCGCCCGATGCACAGCAGAAGGTCTCTAGAGCCTGCCCACACCTGTGTAAATTGGCCTACTGGCCCTCTAAGTACAAGGCTGAGTCGTCGGCAAACTCAGCGTCCAGAAGCTCATCTCCCCGTATAGGGAGTGCTAAGCCCCTCAAACCAACCTGCTGTGACACCAAAAATTTGCTCATCGCCTCCGCATAGAACAGAAAGAGAAAGGGGGCAAGAGGACAACCCTGTCTGACCGATCGTGTGAGCAAGAAGCTCTCACCTCTACCTCCTGCCAAAAGCACCTGACTGTGAGCCTGTCTGTACAAAGCTGACACCCCTCTGATCCAAGCATCTGAAAATCCTGCGAAGCGTGCCCTCTAGAAAGTCCCAATCAACTCTGTCGTATGCCTTCTGAAAATCGAGAAAAAGAATCACAAGGTCCTCCCCACGGAGACGTGCCAGGGCAGAAGCCTCCCAGAAAGTGAAGATGTTGTCAAGGATACTGCGCTCGACAAAACCTGTCTGAGTCCCATGTATAAAGCTCTTCAAAAGTGGCTGAATCCTCAAACTCAGAGCCTTGGCAAGAATTTTGTAGGCTGAGTTGAGGATGGTGATGGGGCGCCACTGTCGAATCTCATCCAAGGAGCCACCCTCCTTTGGAATGAGGTAAATCAGGCCCTCACTGATGCTATCCGGCATCACTCTTGTGTGCAGAATGTACTGAAAGGCACTACAAAGATCTGGGCCAAGCAAGTCCCAGTACGCCTAGAAGAAGCTGGGAGTTAGCCCATCCTCACCTGGACAGCTACCACGAGGAAGGGCCCTAAGAGCCGTGTGCAGCTCCTCAAGCTGAAGAGGCATCTCCAGCCTCTGGCGCATCTCCTCAGTCACAAGACAAGGCATCTGTGCCCAAACCTGCTCCCTGCATGCATCCTGCCGCTCTGAGTGGGACTCTGCAGACAGTAACTCACTGTAGAAGTCAGTAGCAACTGCACGCATATCCTCGGGCTCACAAGCAACTGACCCGTCGGGCCTCCTCAACTGATTGACCTTGGCATGCGAGTGCCGAGGTCCCACTGTCTCAAAAAAAGCACCTGTCACTCTGTCACCTACCTGAGTCCACTGAGATGCCTGTTGGTGAAAGGAAAACTCATGGCGCCTCTATTCTGTGCAAGCAAGCTCCTGTCGAGCCTGCTGTAATTGCTCCTCCAACCATGGACTGTCTAGATGCTGCTCCTGCGTCCTCTGTAGTGAAGCAATGCCTCGTCTGAGACGCTGCTCCACCTCTCTAGCTGCAGCCCGTCGAGCCAAAGACTCCTGGAGAAAAAAGTGGCTAAGCTGAGCTAGGCCTAAGGCCACTCTGTCTGCCGGTAGAGCTTGGCTGTCGATGCCCTCTGTCGAAAGAGCCTCTACCCTCTCTCTGAGTGCTGTGTCCAACAAGACCCGCTCTGGGATGCGAAGCATCGTGCTCCCACTCCTCTGCCTGTCTGCCACTGTGAGGATCAGTGGTGCATGGTCCGAGAAGGATGTCCCTGCCAGGATGCCCACTGATCCCCCCAAGTCACTGAAGTGGTCACTAGTGTAGAAGCGATCTATCCGTGATAGATTCACTCCTCCCACTCTTCGGTCTGATCTAGAGAAGGCAAGACTCTCTGGAGGCCTCACAAAGCCAGAATGCTGCCATGTATTCGAGACCCTCAAAGTCATACACAACCTCTCCCAAGCTGCTAACTCGACTCCATGCACAGTAGCATGGCTGCCTCCGATCCTGTCAGAGGGGTCCTCCAACATGTTGAAGTCCCCTCCTACACACCAATGGTCAACCTGTGGCAAAGACTCAACAATCTGTGACCAAAACTCTGCACGAGCACTCGCCACATTGGGCGCATAGATGTTCAGGAAGCCCACAAGGCCACCCTGAACCTGCACAGTAATCCACTGAGCCCTGCTTGGCACAATAATCCCTCTGCCCACAATGGCCTGCTGCAATGAGTCCGCAATAGTCATACATACCCCACCCTTAATGCCTCCTGGTCCAAAAGCAGCTGACCAAAAGGTGTCATAACGTCCACGCAAAATCTGACCACATCGCCGAATGCGGCTCTCAGACAAATGGTGCTCCTGAAGCATAAGGAGATCAATCTCTCCTCCCACAAGGCAACGCTGAAGCTCTTGACCCAATCGGCCCTGCTGTCGCTGAAACTGGGGCCCACCTAATCCCTGCACGTTCCACGAGACGATCCTCATGGGGAGCGAGAGAGAACAGATGCTGCCGCAGCAGCAAGACGGGCTATCTTCGAGGCAGGCTTGGATGGGGAATAATCCGCTTCCGAGCGTCCTCTAGATAGGCGAGCCTGTAGTGAGTGCCTGGCCCAAGCCCAAGCAGAGCGAGCCGTGCGTAAAGCAACCTCCTCTGTCCAGGAGTCCTCATGTATGTATACATAGCAAGGCAAACACTGTGTATCAGCAAAAAAGTACACCACAATGTGCCTACATCCTGCTGAGTCTGGGGGTGTCACCGCAAACTTGGCCAGTGGCCACAAAGTCTGCAACAAATCTGTAACTCCAAGTTCTCCCATGTCGTGAGAGAACTCGAGAACCTGTGTATGCAACCATCCCACCACTGAGTCGAGGGACCACTCTGTCTCGGTTCTACGATAGAGGGGAAAGGAGAAACCAACTGCTGAGTCCAAGGCCTCTGTCCCCCTTGCGGCGAGGAACAGAGCGTGGACTCTGAAGCAGGCTGCCTTGTGGTCTGCTGCGGAATCGCCGAGAAAGCGAGTGAATCCGTAATCGAAGAAGTCCCAGCGGCGTCGGAGGTAAATGTTCGTTAGACCACGAGGGATAGTTGCAAGGGAAGATGTCTGAATCTGCAAAGGGGGCCGCAAGAAGGGCTGGCCCTCTCTCGCTAGGCGACTCGTGGCAAAAGCGCTGCCAAGAGATCTCCTAGCCGCCGGCGAGGGACCAGTCTCCTGAGTCGACTGTGGTACTGAAGCAAGAGGAGGGGGAGAAGGAGCTAGGGGGGGGGCGGAGGAGAAGAGAAGCGGGGCGGGGCGACAGAGACAGGGGGGCGAGGTGAGGAGTGGGCGGGAGCAAAGGGCGGGGGAGGGGATGAGGAGGAAGAGGGGAAATCTGAAGGTGGGGGGGCTGGCGAGGGTGAAGCGGAAGAGGAGGCTGGCGTAGGGGGCTCCTCCTGCTCAAGAGGACCAAAGCGGTTCCCCGTGGGAACCCACTACTGTTGAGTAGGCACCTGAGGGCCACTCTGAGTGCCAGGCTATCGCTGTGGCCCTTGGCATTGACGGCCACGGGCCTGCTGCCACCCCTCCTCCGCTGGAGCCCCAGGCTCGGAGGGTGGCTCAGAATCTGTGCGCCGTGTCGCTGGCTGAGGCTGTGGCCCAGCCTTGGCAGGTTGGGGCTGAGGCTGAGGTGCAGGTCGAGGCCTCCTCCGTGGACAGGCCTTCGCTAGGTGGCCCATCTGTCTGCAAATGAAGCACTGGTTTGGGAGACCCGAGTACTCCACACTTTGTCTAAACCAACCCCCACTCACCCGAGGCAGAAGGATGACCTTCGGGAGCGTGTGGGTATCTCTGACCAAAACTCGAACTGAAGGGATGCCGGCCGCCTTGGCAGCTACTGATGTTGCCGTACGAGGTGTCTCCAGAACAATCCCGATGGCGGAGCCAATCCTGGAGAGCAGTGGAAGGTACTCCCTCCGTAAACCCGGAAAGCAGACTGAGATGGGGATGTCTGCCTCCTCTAATAGCACATCCGAAGTCGGGTCAAAACCGTGTCGCCACTGTCGAAAGTGGGCGCGTGATGCTTGGATAGCCAGTGGACTCATAGCTATGACCTTGGAGGCCATCTCGGAAGTCTCGAACTCGATCTGGTAGTACCCCCGTCCGAGGATCTGGACATCCAAAATCTTGCCCACCTCTGCGAGAAGGCGGGCCTGGAGAAGGTCTCGCAGCTCTCCTGTGCTAGGACGGGTGCCGAGAACCTTGTAGATGACAGAAGGCGCCTGCAAGCGCTCTACCTCTGCGGCAAGGCTCGCTTGCTCTGTCGGCGAAAGAGCAAGTCGAATGGTGGGCTCAGCGGGGTCAGGCAAGGGGGCTTCAGGCGAGTCCCTCTGTGGCGGAGCTGGAGCCTCCATCTGTGTCTACTGCTGAGTCGAAGAAGCGGACGGAGAAGAACAATCTGCAGCCGAGAACGCCGAACACTTGTCCGAAGAAAAGGTCTCGCAGAGCCAGGCGCAGAAAACCCTTCGGAGATAATGCGGACAAAAAAGGGGGGGGATGGAGGGAAGGAAAAGGAGGCGAGCACGGGTACAGAAGGCTGCTGGGGGGGGGGGGGGGGGGGGGGGGGGGGGGGGGGGGGGGGGGGGGCGGGAGAAAACAGCCAAGGAGTGGGGGGGGGGCAGCGGGAGGGCTAGGGGGGGAGGGCGGCGGGCAGCAAGGGGCAGGAGGTGGCGGGCTGGGGGAAACAGCGCGAAGGCGGGAGGAGGGAGGGGGTGCAGCGTGAGGGCGGGGGTGGTTGAGGGCAGCGCGAGGGCTAGAAGGAGAAGGGGGGTGAGGGGGAGCGTTGGCGCAAGGGGGGTGGGGGGAGCGTGCAGCAGCAGCGAGCTTTGAAAGGGGAATTTTTTGGCTCTTATCCCAAGGGATTCTCTCTCCTCTTAGCCAACATGACTCCTCTTGTAGTCTTCTTTTAATTGGCTCATTTTGGGTAGAAAATGGCATGTCGGTCACTTTTTGTCCAAGGAAAAGGGGGGAGGGGAAGTGTCCAGAGGACCAAAAGCGTGCCCAGGCGCCTGTCCAGTTGATGGGAACCCAAAATGGGCGCTCCCTCTCTCCCCCAACACCCACGAGCTCCCATTAGCAAGGCAAGAGAGCACCATTTCCCCTTTGATACAACCTTAGGGGGTACCCACTGCCCCCTATATACCCTCCATTTTCCACCTGCTCTCCCCCATGTGGGATTAACTTCATTGCCACTTGGCACCATCCTCCCACCTCCCCGCTCAAGCACATAAATTTCTTGTTTTGCTCCCCACACCGAGCAATTTTGACGGAGGTGTGGCGGGTGACTCCGAGCACCGAATGCGACGTTGTAAAGCCCGGCTTGGAGCTTATCACTTCGGCCATTTCTAGAAATCTTCGACCACACCTTTTTTAAATAAATCTATCAAATCGGCCCACCTGCCTTTCCTCGCATGCATCCTCACCCACTTTCTAAGTAAGGAACCGTTCATTTCAAATGCATGTAACTCATGATGTATGAGCCCGGCTCGGAGCTTATCACTTCGGCCATTTCTAGAAATCTTCGACCACACCTTTTTTAAATAAATCTATCAAATCGGCCCACTTGCCTTTCCTCGCATGCATCCGCACCCACTTTCTAAGTAAGGAACCGTTCATTTCAAATGCATGTAACTCATGATGTATGAGTCCAATTCACCGGCTATCAAGCATGACTGAAATACTCATTGAAAACCACCTTTTAGAAGTTCGACCAACTTGAAACTCTTGCAAATGACTAAGCAGAACCAAGCCTTTATACATAAATTTTACAAGAGCACTTAGAAAACTCAAAGCATTATGTACATCTATGTACTCGAGGCTAGTGAGCAAGCTTTTTAACATGGAATAGTGACTTTATCTTCATCCACCTGACAACGTCTTGTTGGATCTTCTCGAGTTCTTGTATCAGCCAGCTGGAGAGGTTGATTAGGAATTTTTTGTGGTCAGGGCGCGACACCTAGTCAGCCAGGGCCAAAGTGTCCTGGCAGGTCATCACCTTACCATGTTCTCAAGGAGGGTTAGGGATCATTGACCCAGCACGGCAGAGCAGAGGCCCTCCTTGGGAAGCTGGTGGTCAGAGGACTTCTTCCAAGAGAGGAGCCCAAGAAAGAGTTGTTGCTACATCGGATTCATGCTCGAGTCCCTCATACGGGTGGCCCTTGGAGCCCGTCAATCAATTGGATTTTTACGGAGCAGGAGTTGGGAGCAACGCTATGGTGCGAGTCTGCTTAGGTCCTCGGAGCAGCTGAGGAGTGGCTTGGAGCAGCACCAGCCCACTTGCATGAGGAGCGCTTGAGACAGCCTCTTGTTTGGAACCCCCATGGTTAGCACACAGAGAGGCACTTGGTTGGCAGCAAGCCTCATGTTTCTTGGGGTCCCATGGCAGAGCGTCCAGCCTGCACGTTTGGTGATTGGCTACAGTTTTCAGACCTTCTTGAGGAGGTTCAAAGCATCCAGTTACGAGGCATGCGCAGGGTGCAGAGCATGTGTCAGGATATTACAAAGGCTATACCAGCTGAGTGGCACACCCCTCTTGAGGTAGCAGCTACCAGCTGGATGGAGAAAATGGCGGCTTGTTGGTGGGAATACTTGAGGTCCTCATTCCAAAAGTGCAGATTTTAGCCCAAGCATCAGATCTTCACTAGCGTTTTTAGTTCTCAGCCTAAGTACCAGATCAGCCTGAGCGTTTTCAATATCAGCCCTAGCCTGCATCGGGGGCGGGGCAGCAAGCAGGGCCAAGAGGCCGTGGAACATTGAGAGGCAGTAGGTGTGCGTGATGGCTTAGATGCGGAGGGCTGCTGTACTCGTGCCTAGCAGCATGAGTGGGGGGGTCGCTATAGGGGGAGCTAGGCGCGAAGAGTTGAGGAGAGGGATGGCAAGCAGGAAGCAGCAGCAGCAGCGAGCGCTTCTGATCAATTGTACCATTCTATGTACCTCTTTTGTGAATATTGGAGGGACGAATTGCCCCCTTTTGTATCTTTCAAGGTGAAACAAGATCAAAGAAGAGTGCATTCTATCAAGTGCTATGAAACTCTGCAATTGATGGTCACAACTGACATGTGCTCTTTGAGGGAAACATGGCAATTTATAGGAGTGCCCATGTGACCCTTAGAATGTACTCTCTCTCCCACCCAGCTGCTTAGTTCTCATCGAGCGGCTTAGGATTCCATAGCATATTTATTTTGTTAGGTTATGTTGTTATTGCTGTTATTTTTGTTACTCTAACTTTGTATCAGATCCACCACATTGAAACTTTCTGATCTCATAGGTCACTTTGGCCTTTTGAAGACGTTAATATAACATTTCATTTCATTTCATTTCTAATGGTCTTCAGTATGTAAATTACTCCTGAAAATTCCTATAGCTCTCATTATCCAATTCCTCGATCAGTGAATCTAGGTTATAGATAGATTTGCATGGTTTACACTGCGGCGGGTGCTCATGTAAACTGTGCATGATGCAGGCTCTGAACGTGGGTGATATTGTTTTTTCTTTAATCATACTTTTGATGCTTGGTGTCTACCATATTTAACACAACTCATTGCGTGCACAAAGTAGGGTCCAACATGGAAAGAAGTTGAGAATATCTTAAGAGTTTCTTGCAATTTTATAACTCATTTTAGGAATCAATGCTTGCACTTTGGCTTATGTCCTAGTTGTAAAGAGTTTAGAATGAAATCTATGCAATGTCTTGTGCCCATCATGCGCATGAATTTTCACTTTAGTATATGAACTTTGCTGATGTAAGCTTCTCTCATTTCTTTAGCTAATCTTTCAATCAATATTTTTTTCAAAATGCTGTTATTTTCTACAATCTAAATCAAGTCATAATAATGCTATAAATTAATGTAATTCAATTATGACCCTTCTTTCTTGTACAAAGATGTGTATTCTCTTGATTGTGGGTAAACTGCAATTTCTTTGCTCTTTTCTTAGTCTGTAAGCTTAGAACTTTCTGCCTTAACAAGGTATGTACATGTCATTGAAAGCTAATCAAAGTATCATGTAGATTACTCAAGGGCTCCTGCAAGCACTGTAGGGTCAGTTCTCGTCACCAATTTGGCCACTGGTGAAAGAAAAGGAGGCATTGACAAGACCGAGGTTTGAATAGACTTTATTGCTCGCTTTACAGTGAATATTAAAAGGTTTCTTATTGAGGAAGACTGATTTAAAGATTCCTTTTGTCAATTTGTTGAAATGCTTTCCCTTTGCAGATTTATTTCCATTCAATACCAGAAGAAGTAATTACAGAACTGGTAGGTTCTGTTGTAAGCTTCTCAAGAATTTTTTTGATGATTGTGCACGTACCATATAATTGTTTATGAACTAGGCCATGGACAATGTTGCATCAGGAACAATAACACACCTTTTTTTTAATAGTATTGGCAAGCTAGTAAGGGGTTTTACATGCTCTTTCTCTCTATGCTTTATGGGGTGCAGGTATGGGGACCATCATAGCCGAGCTGGCAGTACTGATGGATGGAGATGTATGGAGAGGCCTCTGGTCTTAATTTCCTGGATGATTAGGCCAAGGTCTCCATACCACATGAGATTGTTCATGCAGAGCTTGCTGCTCCCCTGCTGGTCATAGAGGCACTTGCCAGATCCATCTCTTTTATACACAATATCTGGATCTCCCCAAAGATAGATATGCTCGCCTCGCTTTGGAGTCTTCTTGACAGCTTGCCTCATAGGGAGACACATCTTGTTGGTATGCACAGGTGACATCTTGGTTTCAGCTATATGGTTTTAGTATGGACAGAATACCCCTCTTCTAGTACTCGCTGGATGCACCCTTTCTTGGCCCTCTCACGGACCAAGATTACTTGCCTCATTAGATAGGATTTGATTCAACTAGACACCAGGAGGACATGGACAAAGCCGACACTAGAGCTTGGCACAAAGATGGCTTTCTATAGAGAGGATCTTCTCCAGCTCACACAGGATGGATTTATGATGAGACCTGCCTATATGGACACTCATTTATCCCATGGGATACAATGTGCTATTGGTCAGATGCGCACATCATTGCACTAGCTAGAGATTGAGACTAGCTAGAGATCGAGATTGGTAGATTTAGGAGAGTTACAGCAGAGCCCAGGATTTGCTAGTTGTGTTATATAGAGCTTGAGACAGAGTTGCATCACATATGTCAGTATCCACTGTACTATGAGATACGAGGCCGCTTTCACTATCTATTCAGAGAGGGCTTTTGACCATTGGCTAGAGTCATGAGATATAAGGATCAAAGATACCTCGATTGTTTTTGCTAGAGCTGCGCAGACACAGGGAGAGTCTCCTCAGGGGATTAGATAGTTGTTTATGGTCTAACTTGCATAATATCCCAGCTACTCCAATATGCTTTTTCAGCAGCACAGGGAAAATTCATCTCCTTCCGAAATCACCCTTCACAATGTGTAGAAGGCACATGGTCTTCCCTCCCCTACAAATTGGGTTTGTCTTTTGACAAAGCTCACGCCATCCAACTTAACACTTGGTTAATCAATAACATGTCTGCTCAAAGTCATGGCCAAGTGAATAGGCAGGTAAATGTAATTCCAATGGGGCTGGCTTGCTCACCCTTGTGGTGTAATCTCTAGCTTCATGCGTTGGAATATGATTTCTTGGCCTAAACCCTTAACTCACCCTTACCCTCATTGGTTTTATCAAAACTTGGGCAACCTTTTAGATACTTTGATGATATCCTATTAATCAACACACTTGAACCATCTTACTTCATGAATCATCAAATAATCTACGCCTCTTGCTTAACAATTGAAAGTGAGGAACAAGACTGTGCTAAATCGCTCAACATACATCTCACCATTGACAAGGGACTACTCATCAAAACTTTAGCCCAAAAGGAAGATAACCTACCTTTTACCCCAATCCACTTTCAGAAGAGATCAAGCAATAGACCTTCAGATTGGGCCCACAAAGTAATATTATCACAACTCAATCCCATACTATTCTGCAATACTCACACAACTCTTGCCATCCAAAATATCAGGACTTAAATTAATTCCTTCTGCCAAATTGGTTTTGAACGAGCCAAGCGATGGAGACTTGTGAAAAGGTATCTACAAGAGTGCAAATCCTCAGCATTCACATGTGACCTTTTGGTAATACTAGAGAACTTGAAAATTGGAGGGCACTAGGACCTCTTTGGGGGCCTAGTACCCCCAAGGAATGTATTTATCATAGTTACAAGGAATGGCCAGTTTTAGGTCTCCGTTCCCCGTTCCGATTCCAACTTCCCGTTCAAAGGGGGCTAGTGCCCTCAAGGAATGTATTTATCATAGTTACAAGGAATGGCCATTTTTAGGTCTCCGTTCCTCGTTCCGATTCCAACTTCCCGTTCCAACGAATCCCCGCTCTGTGTTTTAAACGTGAGTAATCGTAACAGGGAATGGCGTTTCATGCCCGTTGCCGTTCCCCGTTCCCCATTCCAAGTAAATATGGTATTTATCCTTCTAGTGTGGGTGGAGGAGGGTCCCTCCCTCTCTCTCTCTCTCTCTCTCTCTCTCTCTCTCTCTCTCTCTCTCTCTCTCTCTCTCTCCCCCCCGTTAGTCTTCATGGTTCAACCCTAGAGACCTCTATGGGTATCCTCCCAAGGTGGGCCAATAGAAAAATGGAAGGACTCCATAAGGTACATTAATTAAAACCCCTCCACAAAAGTGGGAAGAAGAGTAGCCCAAGAAGCTCTCTTTGAAGGCGTGCCCTTTTGTGACAAACATAAATTCTAAAACTGGATACACTAAGGTCACTCCCTCCCTCTCAAAACAAGAAAAGTAACCGGCCCACTCTCCCTCTTGGATCCTTCCCCCTCAACCACCTTTTGAAGGGAACTCAAGAAGACTCCACAAAAACTTATATAATAGTGAGAGACTCCATAACCACAAGGCACATGCTCTGGCTACTCCAGCCAACCTGTAGGAAATTACAACACACTTGCACCTCTAGATGGAGCCTTCTTACAGGTCCGGTTAAATATAGTTTGTTGAATTAAGTGGACATTGATATCAAGCAGGGACCTGTCTTCAGTCACAAGAAGATTTTTATGCTTTGGTTTTTGGTGATGGTGGCAGGCAACAAGGGAAGCCTTTAGTTAATCCCGAAACTACTTTTGTAATTCTTGGCGTTCTTGTAATTTTTCGGCATCTCTAATGGAAATGGCTTAGTTGTGATTCTATTTTTTGTTTTGTTTTAGGGGTCAGGTTGGGCACTCCCGGCTGCTCCCCTCATACACCAAAAAAGTGCACAAGAAGAACGACCAAGACTGTGCACCCAGGCTCCTAGTTGTGATTTTATTCATGGGCTATTTGGCTTGATAAAAGTAATCATAAAGTATTGAATTGATGTAGTCACATACTCTCTCTGAGGTAATGGGAAGGGATGAGCTTGCTTGTGAGATGTGGATCAAAGTTCAGACAGAGGTTTGTCACCCTCTTTATATTTTTATATGCTACTTTGCGCCTTCTACATCTAAATATGCTAGCCCAAATGGGCAATGCCCGTATGTGATCTTAGATGATGATATTGTGGAGTATTCGAGAGTGGAGGATATCATGTTAGTTAGGAACTTTAATGCAAGGACAGCTTCTTATCAAGTTGCCTTTCTTGATAAATCAAGAGAGTGTTTTCATGAGTATGACCATGTAGATGATTTTGGCATTGGGAGGGTTTCCGAGGGTTTAAGTAGATGCACAAAGTATGGTAAATATCTCCTAGGGATGGGAGCTATGCATGGGTTAGCCGTACTCATAGCATAGCTAGATGGCCATTATCAAGTGGATTTATATATTGCCTACATTGGCATGCTGCCAACATAGTGAATTACGTACTTCGCCTTGCTTGCCCTTACCCCACGTATTTGAGAGCTTTGTGTTTCAGTAATACCTATTGGATTTGTTGCAGATCATGCATAGTTATCCCTAGTGATCGCCGCTATACTACGTGTGCCCATGGATAGTTAGCAGAGACGTCCTTATCCTAGATACCAGTTTTCTAGAGAAAAGATGTGGTCTACAATTTTGAGATATTTAGATTGCTAGCAGAGGTGGATCCTTCTGCACCATTGTTTGAGCTTAAACACTAGCTTAAGACACTATTCATGCAACCCAGCTATAGCCCACTCTTGCGGTACAGCGAGACATGATATTGGTACTAAGCTTCAGATTAGCTAGGGTGATGAGTAGTGTCTAGAGACTAGGGTCAGATTATAGAGAGAGGAAGCAACGGGGGACACTGTCAAAGGTGGCAGCGGAAGAGATGAACTGGTGGACGCTAGTGATCCGGTGGACACCTCGACTCTGATCTAGAACACCTGCAATGCCAAACACATGAACAAGGCACACGAGAGATCATTGAGGTAGAAAGTGAGGACATCTGAGAGAGAGAGAGAGAGAGAGAGAGAGAGAGAGAGAGAGAGAGAGAGAGAGAGATGAAATGAAATGTTATATTAACGTTTTCAAAAGGCCAAAGTGGCCTATGAGACCAGAAAGTTACAATGTGGTGGATCTGATACAGAGTCAGAGTAACAAAAAATGACAAAATAAAATACTATGGAATCCTAAACCACTAGGTGTGAGCTAAGCAGCTATGTGGGATGGCTAAATCACAAAAGATCCAGCATCGGTCGCTAGCGGATCTCATCAATCTCCTCCATGGTCAATAGCCTGACCGGGCGTCGTGCATGTTGGGCCAAAGTGATCCGAATCCTCTGATGCAGCCTCCGTCGATGCTGTGTAGTCCTCCGTAGTCGTGAGAGAGAGAGAGAGAGAGAGAGAGAGAGAGAGAGAGAGAGATGGAAGAGGCTCTCCATGCTGATAACAAGTTGCTCGTACAAGTGACCAAGGGTGGTCTGGCATAGAACTGACATGCCACCACAACTGCGACTGGTACGGACAATGCCAGCTGCTCCTGCACACAAGACCATTGACAGGGTCTCCAGATGGGCTGGAAACCCCAACACAGATCCACCTCCCGGCAAAGGAAGAACTGAGAGAGAGAGAGAGAGAGAGAGAGAGAGAGAGAGAGAGAGATGAAGGCCTCAAGGCTGCCGGTGTGGCTGCTCTGTAGAGAAAGTAGGGATCTCTGCTCCCCTCGGCCTCTGGTGCATCAACATATGCTGCCCACCACTGCCAGCAAGGCTCTTCTCGGGTGGCCCCCAAAAACGTTGGGAAGCTGCCTATGAAAACGCTAGGGGAGCGGCTGAAAAACACTAGCCTATCCCTCTCTAGCTGCCAAAACACTGGCCTGAGAACTTCCCTGATGGGCGCCCCATAGGGCTGCACACACACATCTTTGGAGGTGACCTTTGCTCATATATATATATATATATATATATATATATATATATATAGATGCACCAGCCAAATCTGCCCGACCCATCCCTAACCCTGCACGACTGTGATAAATGGGGGAAAAATAGGGAGAGTGGAAAGGGGGCACTGGATGCCCATGGGGCATGGGGGGGAAAATATGACAAGGCTGTGGAATAATACTCCCAGTCTGCAGGAACACAGATGGCCATGGAACCAAGCCAAAACCCAAGGCTAAACATGGCTTAACACAACCCGACATGAGAAATCTACCTCACATTGGCCGGGCACAGTCACAAAACAACCCCCACTCCCTAACACTTGTCCTTGGAAGAAACTAAGACCGACTAGATGAATCCACAGAGATGCTTGAACTCTAACACCCCCTCTCAACTCCTGGAAAGGAAGTCGGACTAGGGAGTTGGAGTGAGCAATCTGCAATCGTAAAGAGAGGGTTTTGTGGACGAGGATAGCTGCTACAAAGCTTCGAGGTCGAATAATATGTGGCCATCATACCATCTGACCGCTACCCCCGAAAGACGTCCAGGAAGTAAAATGCTGTCTGCTGAAAGTAAATCCAGCTCTATCAAGAATCTCCTCAACTCAACCTACTCACAAGACGCACAACCAGCATTTGCAGAAGGAATTGGTGTTGACGGCTCCAAGAGAATGCATCAAAACTGAGGGTCAAGGCATAAACTGTTGGTATTCAGATAATTTCCCAACTCTAGAGTACTCCACCCTCGAGGAAAGAGTCGGAAATCTGCATCTCCTGTCATATAACAGACCCGTAAAAGCACATTTGATTTTGAACAGAATTTCATTGGGCCTTCTAAAGGTTGCATCATACTTTTGGCCACCTTAACACATGCGAGAAACTCCAAGCTGGCACGGGAAGTCCAAAGAATCGGACAACCGAGGCTAATGAGACATCAATTGTTCGATGACAAAGAACCAAAGAACTGCACCAACCATCATATACAATGATGAATTGCTAGTTGTATCTGAAGGAACTTTTTTTTTCCAAGAAAAAGATCCTTCTATTAGTTAATGAAACTGCCCATAGCGCTACAACCACCTCTTCGAGAGAGGGTTACAACAACCATGATGGGGAGACTCCCCCAATGAAAAAACAGCATATGTACAATGAGGCTAAATCAAGAAATGAGAGGAGGGAAAAGCCACACAGGTGAAAAGGCTCGCTGCTGCTAGCGCTCACCCCCCCCGCCATCGCATCCTCTCCCCCCTCGTAGCTCGCGAGGCCCTGCTCCACCCCCCGCGCTGTTCACTGCCCCCGTTTCCTGCTCCCGCACACCCGTGCTGCCCCAGCCCGCCCACCCCCCCCCTTGCTCGCGCTCGCTGCCCTTGCCCGCCACCCCCCTCATTTGCCTGCCCTCGCGCTCCTTTCGCCATCGCTGCACCTGCCCGCCCCTTGGCCTCAGCCCTCCGACTCACCACCCGGCTCCTGTTCTCTTTACGCCTTCCGCCTACCTGTAGGCTGTTTTTTGTCAGCTTGCTGGTATATGCCTCGACACCAACGCCCCTGTCTTCGTCATTCCCGAAGGTTCCTGGACTTGGCTCTGCAACACTGCTTCTTCGGACAGTGCTCGTCGTGCTCGATTGCAGTGTCTCTTCACCGTCCGCTTCTTCGTCACAGCAGTAGACACAGATGGAGGCTCGAGCTCCACCACAGAGGGGCTCATCCGAAGCCCCCTCGCCCGACCCCGCTGAGCCCACCATTTGACTTGCTCTATCGCCGACAGAGCAAGCGAGCCTAGCCGCTGAGGTTGAGCGTTTGCAGGCGACTTCGGTCATCTGCAAAATTCTCGGCACCCGTCCTAGCAGAGGAGAGCTGCGAGACCTTCTCCAGGCCCGCCTTCTCGCAAAGGTGGGCAAGATCTTGGATGTTCAGATTCTCGGACGGGGGTACTACCAGATCGAGTTCAAGACCTCCGAGATGGCTTCCAAGGTCATAGCTATGAGTCCATTGGCCATCCGAGCATCACGCGCCCACTTTCGACAGTGGCGACATGGTTTTGACCCAACTTCGGATGTGCTAGTAGAGGAGGCAGACATCCCCATTTCAGTCTGCTTTCCAGGTTTACGGAGGGAGAACCTTCCACTTCTCTCCAGGATTGGCTCCGCCATCGGGACTATCCTGGAGACAGCTCGTACGGCAGCATCAGTAGTTGCCAAGGCAGCTGGCATCCCTTCAGTTCGAGTTTTGGTCAGAGATACCCACACGCTCCCGAAGGTCATCCTTCTGCCTCGGGTGAGTGAGGGTTGGTTTAGACAGAGTGTGGAGTACTCGGGTCTCCCGAACCAGTGCTTCATTTGCAGACAAATGGGCCACCTAGCGAAGGCCTGTCCACGGAGGAGGCCACGACCTCCACCTCAGCCTCAGCCCCAGCCTACCAAGGCTGGGCCGCAGCCAGAGCCAGCGGCACAGCGCACAGATTCAGAGCCACCCTCCGAGCCTGGGGCTCCAGCAGAGAAGGGGTGGCAGTAGGCCCGTGGCCGTCGACGCCAGGGGCCATAGCGACAGCCTGGCACTCAGAGTGGCCCTCAGGTGCCTACTCAGCAGCATTGGGTTCCCACGGGGAACCGCTTTGGTCCTCTTGAGCAGGAGGAGCCCCCTACGTCAGCCTCCACCTCCGCTGCACCCTCGACAGCCGCCCCACCTTCAGAGTTCCCCTCCTTCTCATCCTCCCCACCTCGCCCACCTGCCTCTGTCGCCCCGCCCCGCTTCTCTTCCCCTCCGGCCCCCCCCCCCCCCCCCCCCCCCCCCCCCCCTCCTTCTCCCCCTCCTCCTGCTTCAGTACCACAGTCGACTCAGGAGACTGGTCCCTTACTGGCGGCTAGGAGATCTCTTGGCAGCGCCTTTGCCACGAGTCGCCTAGCGAGAGAGGGTCAGCCCTTCTTGCGGCCCCCTCTACAGATTCAGACTTCTTCCCTTGCAGATATCCCTCGTGGTCTGAAGACCACGAGGCAGCATGCTTCAGGGTCCATGCTTTGTTCCTCGCCGCTAGGGGGACAGAGGCCTTGGACTCGGCAGTTGGTTTCTCCTTCCCCCTCTGTGGTAGGACCGAGACAGAGTGGTCCCTCGACTCAGTGGTGGGATGGTTGCATACACAGGTTCTCGAGTTCTCTCACCACATGGGAGAACTTGGAGTTACAGATTTGCTGCAGACTTTGTGGCCACTCGCCAAGTTTGCGGTGACACCCCCAGACTCAGCAGGATGTAGGCACATTGTGGTGTACTTCTTTGCTGATACGCAGTGTTTGCCTTGCTATGTATACATTCATGAGGACTCCTGGACAGAGGAGGTTGCTTTACGCACGGTTCGCTCTGCTTGGGCTTGGCCTAGGCACTCACTGCAGTCTCGCCTATCTAGAGGACGCTCGGATGCGGATTACTCCCAATCCAAGCCAGCCTCGAAGATAGCCCGTCTTGCTGCTGCGGCAGCATCTGTTCTCTCTCGCTCCCCATGAGGATCGTCTCGTGGAACGTGCAGGGACTAGGTGGGCCCCAGTTTCAGCGACCGTGGGGCCGATTGCGTCAGGAGCTTCAGCGTTGCCTTGTGGGAGGAGGAGATTGATCTCCTTATGCTTCAGGAGCACCATTGGTCTGAGAGCCGCATTCGGCAATGTGGTCAGATTTTGCGTGGACGATATGATACCTTTTGGTCAGGTGCTTTTGGACCTGGAGGCATCCAGGGCGGGGTATGTATGACTTTTGCGGACTCACTGCAGCAGGCCATTGTGGGCAGAGGGATTATTGTGCCAGGCAGGGCTGAGTGGATTACTTTGCAGGTTCAGGGTGGCCTTGTGGGCTTCCTGAACATCTATGCGCCCAATGTGGCGAGTGCTCGTGCAGAGTTTTGGTCATAGATTGTTGAGTCTTTGCCACAGGTTGACCATTGGTGTGTAGGAGGGGACTTCAACATGTTGGAGGACCCCTCTGACAGGATCGGAGGCAGCCATGCTACTGTGCATGGAGTCGAGTTAGCAGCTTGGGAGAGGTTGTGTATGACTTTGAGGGTCTCGGATACATGGCAGCATTCTGGCTTTGTGAGGCCTGCAGAGAGTCTTGCCTTCTCTAGGTCGGACCGCAGACTGGGAGGAGTGAATCTATCGCGGATAGATCGCTTCTACACTAGTGACCACTTCAGTGACTTGGGGGGATCAGTGGGAATCTTGGCAGGGACATCCTTCTCGGACCATGCACCAGTGATCCTTATAGTGGCAGACAGGCAGAGGAGTGGGAGCACGATGCTTCGCATCCCAGAGCGGGTCTTGTTGGACTCGGCACTCAGAGAGAGGGTACATGCTCTCTGGACAGAGGGCATGGACAGCCAGGCTCTACCTGCAGACAGAGTGGCCCTAGGCCTAGCTCAGCTTAGCCACTTCTTTCTCCAGGAGTCGCTGGTTTGACGGGCTGCAGCGAGAGAGGAGGAGCAGCGTCTCAGACGAGGCATTGCGTCACTACAGAGGATGCAGGAGCAGCATCCAGACAGTCCATGGTTGGAGGAGCAGTTACAGCAGGCTCGACAGGAGCTTGCTTGCACAGAATAGAGGCGCCATGAGTTTTCCTTTCACCAACAGGCATCTCAGTGGACTCAGGTAGGTGACAGAGTGACAGGTGCTTTTTTTGAGACAGTGGGACCTCGGCACTCGCATGCCAAGGTCAATCAGTTGAGGAGGCCCGACGGGTCAGTTGCTTGTGAGCCCGAGGATATGCGTGCAGTTGCTACTGACTTCTACAGTGAGTTGCTGTCTGCAGAGTCCCACTCAGAGCGGCAGGATGCATGCAGGGAGCAGGTTTGGGCACAGATGCCTTGTCTTGTGACTGAGGAGATGCGCCAGAGGCTGGAGATGCCTCTTCAGCTTGAGGAGCTGCACACGGCTCTTAGGGCCCTTCCTCGTGGTAGCTGTCCAGGTGAGGATGGGCTAACTCCCAGCTTCTTCTAGGAGTACTGGGACCTGCTTGGCCCAGATCTTTGTAGTGCCTTTCAGTACATTCGGCACACAGGAGTGATGCCGGATAGCATGAGTGAGGGCCTGATTTACCTCATTCCAAAGGAGGGTGGCTCCTTGGATGAGATTCGACAGTGGCGCCCCATCACCATCCTCAACTCAGCCTACAAAATTCTTGCCAAGGCTCTGAGTTTGAGGATTCAGCCACTTTTGGAGAGCCTTATACATGAGACGCAGACAGGTTTTGTCAAGGAACGCAGTATCCTTGACAACATCTTCACTTTTTGGGAGGCTTCTGCCCTGGCAGGGCTTCGTCGGGAGGACCTTGTGATTCTTCCTCTCGATTTTGAGAAGGCATACGACAGAGTTGACTGGGACTTTCTAGAGGGCACTCTACGTAGAATGGGCTTCTCAGATGCTTGGATCAGAGGGTTGCAGCTTTGTACAGACAGGCTCATAGTCAGGTGCTTTTGGCAGGAGGTAGAGGTGAGCGCTTCATGCTCACACGATCGATCAGACAGGGTTGTCCTCTTGCCCCCTTTCTCTTTCTGTTGTATGCGGAGGCGATGAGCAGATTTTTGGTGTCACAGCAGGTTGGTCTGAGGGGCCTAGCACTCCCTATACAGGGAGATGAGCTTCTGGACGCTGAGTTTGCCGACGACTCAGCCTTGTACTTAGAGGGCCAGGGGACCAATCTACACAGATGTGAGCAGGCTTTGGAGACCTTCTGCTGTGCATCAGGTGCACTGATCAACTGGAGAAAGACAGTGGCTTTCTCGGTTGGCAGTGCTCCTGTGCCAGATTGGATGCCAGGAGAGGGTTTCAGGTGGATTCCTCCAGGGACTACAGTTCGATACTTGGGATGTCAGGTTGGTTTGGACTTGTCCCCCGAGCAGCAGATTGATCCTCTTCTCCTGTCCATCAGGAGAAAGCTGTTACATTGGAGCCAGCACGACTTTCGAAGTGAGTTTGCTTCGATCTTGGGAGCTCTTACGGCGTGGCCTAGAGCAGAGACAACCGACGTGCATGGAGGAGCGCCTACAGCAGCCCCTCGTCTGGAACCCCATGGTTAGCAGTCAGAGAGGCCACTTGGTTGGGAGTCGGCCTCATGTTTCTTGGGGTCCCATGGCAGCAGGTCCAACGCGCTCTCTAGGTGACTGGCTAGAGTTCACAGGTTTGTAAGAGAAGGTACAGGCTGTCTAGCTACAGGGCATGAGAGGGGTGCAGAGCATGTGTCAGAACATCTCAGAGTCAGTTCCAGCTGAGTGCTCACTCCTCTCGAGCCAGTAGCACCCCGGTGGATGGGAGCCTTCACACGACTGGAGGTTCTCATTTCAGTAAGGGCCTGCTCAGAGACTGTCCCAGCCGTGTTCTTCGAGCTTCAGGGTGGGGGACGATTACAACGAGTTGCAGTAGAGGCCCCGCAGGTAGCAGAGTGTTGTTTCCAGAGGATCGGAGTTGTGGGCATCTGTGGGAGGACTTGCGTCATAGACCCTGACCCAGCAGCTCTGGAGACTGGACATTGGAGGCTATGGGCTTGGGAGTGTTGTCCACTGGCACGAGTACAGTGGGATCCTGGTGAGTGGCTATGGAGGGACCCCTTCTCGTCTGCAGACCGCCCAAGAGTCCCCTTTTTTCAGTACACTGTTCGGCTTCGATGTCATATACATGCAGCATAGAGAGAGGCCCGCCCCGCTGCAACACGTCATTGGCAGGAGGAGGGCCTCACAGTCGAGTTCTTGGCAGCCTTTTGGCAGAGGCTGTGGGACTCCAGACAGCCGAGGCACGTCACTTTGTTTCAGTGGCTGGTTGCACACAGAGCCACAGCAGTAGGGAGTTGGCTTGTGCATAGTGGTCTCTCGGCTGCATGTGCAGCCTGTGACCAGTTGGTGGAGAGTCAGCGTCACTGTCTTTGGGATTGCCCCTCGGCCCAACAGGTGTGGCTACGAGTTCTTCGGCTGATGCCTGCCCTCTCCACGGCTCGACAGTACACCTGGGGGGTAGTGGCTTGGTCCACCCTCACGGGCCCGGCACTTCAGTTTAAGCTATCTTCCACCAGCAGGATGATAGTGATGTAGGGGGGGCGACCTACACTCCAGCCTGCTACAGAGCTTACTCCACAGGAGTGGTGCAGTGAGAGAGAGGAGTGTTGGGAGCTCATCAGCGGCCTAGCTCTCTGGTTCATCTGGCGGGCCCGCTGTTTCCGCATCTTTGAGGCTCGCCCTGTGCCACCAACAGAGACTGTTCGTGACTTTTGGCTAGAGTTGATCCATACTCTCAGAGGACAGCTTGAGGGACTACAGGGCAGCTCCGACCGCATGCGGGAGCGTCGCAAGGCTTTCCTTCGACTCTGGCACCCTGGGCCTTTCTACACCATAGTCCAGGGGGTGCTCAGATGGCACTATTGTCCACCTGTGTGGCTCTTCCCTCCTCCCATCTCTTGATTTAGCCTCATTGTATATATGCTGTTTTTTCATTGGGAGAGTCTCCCCATCATGCTTGTTGTAGCCCTCTCTTGCAGAGGTGGATGTAGCCCTATGGGCAGTTTTCATTAAGTAATAGAAGGATTTTTTTCTCGGAAAAAAAAAAAAGCCACACAGGTGGACGGTAGTGCCATTTGAGTACACCGTGGACCGTGGTGAAGAAAGGCCCAAGACGCCAAAGTCGGAGGAAGGCCTCTCCGCGCTCCCTCATGCGGTATGAGCTGCCTTGAAGTCTCTCGAGCTGTCCTCTGAGAGTGTGGATCACGAACAATCTCTGCTGGTGGTACAGGGCGAGCCTCAAAGATGCGGAAGCAACGGGCCCACCAGATGAACCAGAGTGTCAGGCCACTGATGAGCTCCCAGCACTCCTCTTTCTCACTGCACCACTCTTGTGGAGTAAGCTCTGTGGCAGGCTGGAGTGTAGGTCGCCCCCCTGGCATCACTATCATCTTGCTGGTGGAAGATAGCTCAAACTGAAGTGCCGGGCGTATGAGAGTGGACCAAGCAGCTACCCCCAAGTGTACTGCCGAGCCGTGGAGAGAGCAGGCATCAGCCGAAGAACACGAAGCCACACATGCTGTGCCAAGGGACAGTCCCAAAGACAGTGGCGCTGACTCTCCACAAGACGGTCACAAGCTGCGCATGCGGCCGAGAGCCCACTATGCACAAGCTAGCTCCCAACTGCTTTAGCTCTGTGTGCGACCAGCCACTGAAACAAGTGACTCGCCTCGGCTGTCAGCAGTCCCACAACCTCTCCCAAAATGCTGCCAAGAACTCAGCTGTGAGACCCTCCTCCTGCCAATGAGGTGCTGCAGCAGGGCGAGCCTCTCTCTGTGCTGCCGGAATGTGACGTCCTAGTCGAAGAGTGTACTGAAAGAAAGGGTCCCTCCATAGCCACTCTCTAGGATCCCACTGTACTCGTGCTAGTGGACAACACTCCCAAGCCCACAGTCTCAAGAGCAGTTGGGTCAGGATCGATGACACAAGTCCTCCTACAGATGCCCACCACTCGGATCGTTTGAAAACAGCACTCAGCCACCTGTGGGGCCTCTACTGCAACTCGCTGTAAGCGTCGCTCACCCTGTAACTCGAAAAACAGGGAGGGAGCAGTCTTTGAACAAGCCCGAACTGAGATGAGAACCTCCAGTCGCATGAAGGCTCCCATCCATCTGGGCGCTGCTGACTCGTGAGGTGTGAGCCACTCAGCTGGTATTGCCTCTGAGATGTCCTGGCACATGCTCTGCACCCCTCTCATGCCCTATAACTGAAAGCCCTTCAACTCCTCTGACAAGCCTGAAAACTGTAGCCAGTCACCTAAAGAGCATGCTGAACCCGTTGCCATGGGACCCCAGGAAACATGAGGCCGACTACCAACCAGGTGGCCTCTCTGAGTGCTAACCATGGGGTTCCAAACAAGGGGCTGTTGCAGGCGCTCCTCGGTGCAAGTAGGTTGCCGCTGCTCCAGGCCTCGCCGCAAGTGCTCCCAAGATCGAAGCAAACCCACAGCGAAGCGGTCCTCCAGGCTTCTGCTCAAAACAACTCTGCGCATCTCTGTGAAGATCCATCTGGTCGAAGGTTGCCAGTGGCCTCCTGCCTGAGGCACCCTAGCACGAAGCCGCTGTAGTAAGAACTTCTTCCAGGGCTCCTCACCTAGAAGAAGTCCTCAGACGATGAACTTCCCACGAAGGGCTCTGCTCTACTGTGCTGGGTCTATGATCCCAAGCCCTCCTTGTGAACAAGGAAGAGTGATGACCTGCCAAGCCACTTTGGCCGGGGCTGTCTGAGTGTCACGCCTTGACCAAAGGCAGTTCCTGATCAGCCTCTCTACCTGGCTGATACAAGAACTCGAGAAAATCCAGCAAGAAGTGATGTACCACATAGTAGCCAACAACACCTGGTTGGCCACTACAACTCTGCCAGCCAAAGAAAGTCGTGCGGAGCTCCAGTGTAGCAACTTCCTCCTGATAGACAGGAGGAGGGGAGCAATCTGCTACTCGGGAGACAAGTCTAAACCAACCTGACAGCCCAAGTACCGAACTGCAATCCCTGGGGGAATCCACCTGAAACCCTCCTTGGCATCCAATCGGGTACAGGAGCACTACCAACCGAGAAAGCCACTGTCTTTCTCCAGTTGATCAGTGCGCCAGATGCACAACAGAAGGTCTTAGGAGGCTGCTCACAGCTGTGAAGGTTGGCCTCCTGGCCATCCAAGTACAAGGCTGAGTCGTCAGCAATCTCAGTGTCCAAAAGCTCATCTCCCCGAATAGGAAGTGCTAAGCCCCGTAAACCAACCTGCTGCGACACCAAAAACCTGCTCATCGCCTCAACATATAACAGAAAGAGGAAAGGGGCAAGAGGGCTGCCCTGTCTGACCGAACGTGTGAGCATGAAACGATCACCTCTACCTCCTGACAAAAATACGTGACTGTGTGCCCGTCTGTACAAAGCTGACACCCCTCTGATCCAAGCATCTGAGAAGCCCATCCTGCGTAGAGTGCCCTCCAGAAAGTCGCAGTCAACTCTGTCGTAAGCCTTCTCAAAATCGAGAAGAAGAATCACCAGATCCTCACCACGGAGTTGCGCTAGGGTAGAAGCCTCGCAAAAAAGTAAAGATGTTGTCAAGGATACTGCGCTCCTTGACAAAACCTGTCTGAATCCCATGTATAAGGCTCTCTAGAAGTGGCTGGATCCTCAAACTCAGAGCCTTGGCAAGAATTTTGTAGGCTGAGTTGAGGATGGTGATGGGGCGCCACTGTCGAATCTCATCCAAGGAGCCTCCCTCCTTGGGAATGAGGTAGATGAGACCCTCACTCATGCTGTCAGGCATCTCTCTTGTGTGCAAGATGTAGTGAAAAGCACTACAGAGATCTGGGCCAAGCAAGTCCCTGTACTCCAAGAAAAAATTGGGAGTCAAGCCATCCTTACCTGGATAGCTACCACGGGGAGTGCACTAAGAGCCGTGTGCAATTCCTCAAGTTGAAGTGGCAGCTCAAGCCTCTGATGCATCTCCTCAGTCACCACGCAAGGCATCTGTGCCCACACTTGCTCCCTGCATGCATCCTGACGCTCTGACTGAGGCTCTGCAGACAGTAACTTACGGTAAAAGCCAGCAGCAACTGCACGCATGTCCTCTAGCTCTGAAGCAACTGACTCGTCGGTCCTCCTCAACTGACTGACCTTGGGATGCGTATGCCGAGGTCCCACTGCCTCAAAGAGAGCGCCTGTCACTTTGTCACCCACCTTGGTCCACTGAGATGCCTGACGATGCAAAGCAAACTCATGGCGCCTGTGCTCTATGCTAACAAGCTCCTGGCGAGCCTGCTGGAACTGCTCCTCCAACCAAGGTCTATCTGGATGCTGCTGCTGCATCCTTTGCAAGGAAGCAACCTCCCGTCGGCGGCGCTGCTCCTCCTCTCTTGCTGCAGCCAGGCGAGACGAAGAAAGAGCTGACTAAGCTGAGCAAGTGCTGAGGCCAGGAGAATCCTGCATGTCCAAGCTCTCTGTCCAGTGAGCCTCTACTCGCTCTCTGAGTGCAGAGTCCAGCAAGACCTTCTCAGGGATGCGAAGCATCGTGTTCCCCCTCCTTTGTCTATCTGCCACTGTGAGGATCACTGGTGCATGGTCCGAGAAGGAAGTCCCTACCAGAATGCCAACTGTCCCACCCAAGTCACAGAAATGGTCACTAGTGTAGATCGATCTATCCGCGATAGATTCACTGCTCACACTCTGCGGTCCGAATGAGAGAAGGCCAGGTTGTCTGGGGGCCTCACAAAGCTAGAGTGCTGCCACACATCCCAAACCCTCAGTCATACAGAACCTCTCCCAAGCTGCCAGCTCAACTCCATGCACAGTGGCATGGCTACCACCAATCCTGTCAGAAGGGTCCTCCAACATGTTGAAGTCACCCCCTATGCACCAGTGCTCTGCCTGTGGCAGAGACTCAACAATCTGTGACCAAAACTCTGCTCCTGCACTCACCACATTGGGCGCATATATGTTCAGGAAGTCCACAAGGCAACCCTAAACCTGCATATTGATCCACTGAGCCCTGCCTGGCACAATAATCCCTCTGCCCACAATGGCCTGTTGTAAAGAATCCGCAATAGTCATACATACCCCACCCTGGATGCCTCCAGGTCCAAAAGCAGTTGACCAAAAAGTATCATATCGTCCACGCAAGAGCTGACCACAACGTCTAATGCGGATCTCACACAGATGATGCTCCTGTAGCATAAGGAGATCAATCCCTCTTCCCACAAGGCAACGCTGAAGCTCGTGACGTAGTCGGCCCCTTTGACGCTGAAATGCCCACCTAGTCCTTGCACATTCCATGAGACAATCCTCATGGGGAGCGAGAAAGAACAGATGCTGCCGCAATAGCTAAACGTGCTATCTTCGAGGCTGGCTTGGATGGAGAGTAATCCGCATCCGAGCATCCTCTAGATAGGCGTGACTGCAAAGAGTGTCTGGCCCAAGCCCAAGTAGCCCGAGCCGTACCTAAAGCAACCTCCTCTGTCCAGGAGTCCTCGTGAATGTATACATAGCATGGCGAGCACTGAGTATCAGCAAAGAAGTGAACCACAATGTGTCTATATCCTGCTGCATCTGGAGGAGTCACCGCAAACTTGGCCAATGGCCATAGAGTCAAAAGCATGCTGTAACTCCTAGGTCTCCCATGTGGTGAGAGAACTCTAGGGCCTGTGTATGCAGTCGCTCCAACACTGAGTCGAGGGTCCACTCAGTCTGGTCCCTGCCGCAAAGGGGAAAAGAGAAGCCAATTGCTGAGTCCAAGGCCTCTATCCCCCTGGCTGCAAGGAACAGAACATGAGCCCTGAAGCAGGCTGCCTCAAGGTCTGATGAGGAGTCGCCGAGAAAGCGTGTAAAGTCGTAGGCAAAGAAGTCCCATCGGCACCGAATGTCAAAGCTCGTCAGACCTCGAGGGACTGTTGCAAAGGGAGATGTCTATACCTGTAAAGGGTGTCACAAGAAAGGCTGTCCCTCTCTTGCCAAGCGACTCGTGGCAAAGGCGCTGCCAAGAGATCTCCTAGCAGCCGGAGATGGCCCTGCCCCCTAAGTCGACTGTGGAATTGGAGCGGGAGGGGGGGGTGAAGGAGCAGGGGGAGAAGAGAGGCGGGGGGGACCGGCAAAGGTAGCGGGGCGAGAAGCGGCAGGAACAGGAGGTGGGGAGGGAGGCTAGAAGGGGAACTCGGGGGGAGGAGGGGCTGTCGAGGCCCGAGGGTGAAGCGGAGGTGGGGGTTGGAGCAGGGACCTTATCCTGCTCAAGAGGACCGAATTGGTTCCCTGTGGGAACCCACTACTGCTGGACAGGCGCCTGAGGACAACCTTGAGGCTTGAGTACGAGGCTGTCGCTGTGGCCGCTGCCGACGTCGACCACAAACCTGCTGCCATCCCTCCTCCGTTGGAGCCCCAGGCTCGGAGGGTGGCTCTGCTTGTGTGCTCTGTCTCTGCCTGTGGCTGCTGGCCAGCCCTTGCAGGCTGGGGCCGAGTCTGTGGTGTAGGTCAGGGCCTCCTCTGTGGACATGCCTTCGCAAGATGGCCCATCTGTCGACAAATGAAGGACTGGTTCGGGAGGCCCGAGTACTCCACGCTCTGTCTAAACCAACCCCCACTCACCCGAGGAAGGAGGATGACCTTCGGGAGAGTGAGTATAAACGCGAACTGTGGGAATGCCGTGCGAGGTGTCTCCAGGACACTCCCAATCGCTGAGCGTATCTTGGACAAAAGTGGTAAGTACTCCCTCCGCAAACCAAGAAAGCAGGCGGAGATGGGAATGTCTGCCTTCTCTACCAACACATTTGAAGCAGGGTCAAAACCATGTCTCCACTGTTGAAAGTGGGCTCGAACTGCTCGGATGGTCAAGAGGCTCATGGCGATGACCTTGGACGCCATCTCGGAGGTCTCAAACTCAATCTAATAGTAGCCTCGTCCGAGGATTTGAACATCCAAGATCTTGCCCACCTCTGCAAGAAGGCGGGCCTGGACAAGGTCACGCAGCTCTCCTCTGCTAGGTCTGGTGCCGAGAATCTTGCAGATGACAAAAGTTGCCTGCAAGCGCTCTACCTCTGCGGCTAGGCTCGCTTACTCTGTCGGTGAAAGAGCAAGTCGAATGGTGGGCTCAGCGGGGTCGGGCGAGGGGACTGCGGAGGAGTCCCTCTGTGGCGGAGCTTGAGCCTCCATCTGTGTTTGCTGCTGTGAAGAGAAGGCAAAGAGTCGTTGAGGAGAGGAGGCCTTCGGAGCCCGGGTACGTCGAGGAAGAAGGCGAGCGTAGAAAACCGGGGATGCGAGGCGGGATAAGGCGAATGGCGGGGCGGCAGGCGAGTGGGGCAGCGACGAAGGACGGGCGGGTAGCGGGCGGGCTAGGTGGCAGCGGGTGGGGCAGGGGGCGCGCTTGGGGGCTGCGCGCAGCAGCTGAAGGCAAAGGGCGCGCGAGGGTAGGGGGGGGGCAGCGATGGCGAGAAGGGGGGGGGGGGGGCGTGGCGGGAGCAACGAGCGCGTATGTATCTGAAGGAACTTCATTGGACTTGAGAGTGAAACTACCACTAAGCTGCATCTGTTTGGAACACATCTAGAAGGTATATTACCCCTTTCTCATAATGAATCGGGAACAAACATCCAGCAGACAGGAACACACATCAATACTGAGACTACAACTAACACGACAAGATCATGAGACCCTACACCCAAGCTCTGCAAGAGAAGAACAAGGTGCTATAGAAAGCCACCAAATAGACTGTCAATCCTATCCGTTGCACATGGAACCACTGAAATTGAAGGAAGTAATGTGCGCAAATTGACTCCCAAGCTCGCTCCACATCCCGCTCTGAAGGGAGAACACCCGAACCATGGATAACTGTCATAACTCTCTAAGTCTCTACCTGTGTAACTGGATCACGCGAGATAGGTGAATCCGAAAGGAAAATAATATACCTGTGGAAGAAGACTGTCTCCCTTCTCTAAAGAATATTGGCCAACTGTAACTGGTTCCTAATCCGAGAAGGACCACTATCCACCTGTACGGAATAACATGCCAGTCTAAGGATATGGGAAGTAGGTTGTCTTGAATGGTAGAGTCTCCAGGGATCTATTTGGAAGACAATGCATAGGAAATACTACTCGGATGCACTAGGAAGAGCAACCGTCACACCACAAATCCAAAAGACGAAGCAACCACCGAAATGGCTAAAGAAGAGCATCTGCCAAGATATTGCATTGTGCGCTAAAGCACACCATCCAAAGCCACTAGAAATGGGCAAGGGCATGGTACTCCGCTGAATGGAGCTCCGGAAGTCAACTAAAGATAATAGCTTGGAAGCCCCCTCTAAAAGTGAAGTATCCTCAAAAGTACTCTCTGATGTAACAAATGACTCAACCCCAGGTCGGAACAGAGCAAACAGTGGCACTGAAAGCTCCAGAGCTAAAGCCGAGGGCTCCCCCCAAGATAGGAACCCCCCTCCCGCTCAATCCTTGGAAAAGAGAAAGAGTACCACTAGAAAGAAATTCGAGACAACGTGGAGTAAAACTGCTTCCTCTGTAATTGAATAGCAAAAAAGTGAATCTCATGGAACTCGAGACGCAACGAGAAGCACACCATCAGTAAACTCGGATTGCTAAGAATAGGAAGGCCTGAAAGGTCATTACTTGAGGATCATGTTTGCCAAAGAAGCTGTCGGGGTCCAACAATAACCTAGCTACCCAAGAAAAACTCCTTAAGATTAAACCAAATGTCCGCCACTTTTCCGCATCTGCCAATATCAACCCTGTAGGTACAATCCAATACAATATGCCAAACTGCATACAGACTCGGAAGAGCTCGTATACTCCCACTGTTGTAACTTGCTTCCTCAAAATCTTCACCAAAACTGTCCTTTATACTTGTGTTAAAGACAACATACCCGTGTGTAATCAATATTCAATACACAACATGATACCAATACTCAATGGAAGAGTAAAGAAACCAGCTCGGGGAACAAGCCCGTGAAGAACGCTGGGGCTGATCTGTAACTTGCTAGAAAGCTAGGTAAAAACTGCAAGGGAAAAGAACCTGCTATACTAGCGAGCCGTGCCCTGATTTGCACCCGGAGGACTGCCTCAAGGTTGGAGCTCTCCAAAGGGATGTATGGAAGAAGCATGCAAGTGTTGCTGATTGCGGGAGTAGGAACTGGATGTCCCCACCAATTGACACTGCCAACTGCTCGTGCACACGAGACCATTGACATGGTCTTCACATGGGCTGAAAACCCCAAAGGCTGCTGGTGTGGCTGCCCTCTAGAGAAAATAAGGATCTCTGCTCTCCTCGGCCTCTGACTGCAATGCCCACCAAATGGGCTGCCGTGAGGAGAAATGTGGAAGGGGAAGTTTGTAGCCCATGGCCCCCCAACTGAGGAGCATCAGCATATGCTGCCCACCACTGCCAGCAAGGCTCTCCTCGGCTGGCCTTCAAAAACGTTGAGAAGCTGCCTTTGAAAACGCTACGGGAGGGGCTGCAAAATGCTAGCTTAACCCCCCTCTTGCTGCCAAAATGCTGGCCTGAGGACTTCCCTGATGGGCGCCCCACTGGGCTGCACACACACACCTCTGGAGGTGACCCCTGATGCATATATATATATATATATGCACCAGACAAATCTGCCCGACCCAGCCCTAACCCTCCACGACTTTGATAAATGGGGGAGAAAATAGGAAGAGAGTGGAAAGGAGGCACTGGATGCCCATGGGGCACATGGGGAAAAATATGACAAGGCTGGGAATAAATTCCCAACCTCCTGCAGGAACACAGATGGCCATGGAACCAAGCCAAAACCCAAGGCTAAACATGGCTAAACACAACCCGACATGAGAAACCTACCTAACACTGGCTGGGCACAACCACAAAACAGCCCTTACTCCCTGACACCCACACCCATAGTTGTCGTATGCATTATACTATCTATGAGTCTAGAGTCTTGTGTCTGGTGTCTAGCACCGCACATCTGCACTCTCCTTGGCATAGTTGGAGCCTGGACACCCCATTGTACGTGTGAGTCCTGGGTTTGGAATTGAGTGTGCTACTAGCTAGAGTCTCTACTGGTACCATCAGTTAGTCAAGTTCCATTGAGGTCTAAGTCTGCTGTTGTGTCTTTTTAGTTTGCTTTGTTCCATTGCTCTTTTAGTGTTTTCATTCTGTTGGAGTGAGGTTTCATGCATATTGCAACGAGGAGCATCCATAGTAGAGAGCACGACACACTTTCGTGCTACATTGCTCAATCTCTATATGGAAGAACATTGTGATATGTGTCTAGGTGTGTCTACGAATCTATGAGCTTTCTCTTAGTAACCCTGATTGATATCACTGAATCTCTAGTAGAAAGAGTCCAAGACATCTCTGATCCTGGTATCTCACACCTCTAGATAGAGGCCCAAAACCCTCTCTAAAGGGTGAGTGAAAGTGGCCACGTATCTTATAGTATGCTTTATAGTGGAGCTCTTCGGTGGCTCTCTCTGAGATAGCTGGCACAACCTTGCCTCAGCTGAGATGCCTCGAATCGGCCAGTCTCAATCTCCATTTGGTCTGATGATGTGCGAATCTGTTGAATAGCACATCGTAAGCCATGGGACAAGTGGGTGTCCATGTAGGCAAGCCTAGATAAGAACCCATCCTTTGTGAGATGGAGAAAATGCTCTCTGTATGTGTCATCTTCGTGCCCAGCTCTTCTATAGGCTGTATCTATGTCCTTTGGGTATCCAATTGAAACAAATACTGTCGTATAAGTCTAGTGACCTCCCTCTGAGAGAGAGAGAGAGAGAGAGAGAGAGAGAGAGAGAGAGAGAGGGTGCATCTAGAGAATACTGAAAGGGGGGGGGGGGGGGAGCTTGTCCATAGAGAAACCATGTAGCTCAAACCATGCTGCCATCTATGCATACCAACATGATGTATCTCTTTGTGTGCTGTCGAGTGCTGTGAGGACTCCAGAGCCAGCCGAGCATAACGATCTTGTGGGAGCTTCCGTAAGATGTGTGTGAATGCCACTGATCTCATATGAGCCTCCACCACTGGAACCGAGACCTTAGCCTTGATCATCGTGGAGATCATGGACATAAGTGGCCTCTCCATGTCTCGCCACCCATCTGTACGTCCATGCTGACGATTATGCTGATCTAATGAGGGTCTCCATATCTGCACTCCATATCGCATAGTTGAGGCAACCATAGTATCAAAAAGCCATAGCTTGGTGCAAGGATCTTGGAACTGAACCTGTGAACACATTGTGACGTGAATTTGTTTTAGTTGGATCCCCCAAACACTGTAAGCATCCCCTCATGTGAATCTGAAATAAAGACAATATCATCCGCATACAACATTACGGGTATCCATGTCCCTACCAACTGTGCTCCTTTGTCACCCTCCATCTCTATGTAGTTTGAAGCCTCGTCCACATACATGCCAAAAAGAGTGCGGGATAGTTAACAACCATGTTTCATGCCAATGGTGGAGTGAATAATTTGTGACAACCTTGGGGCGTTAGCACTCGTCCTGTAACTGTCCTGTTCAAGGCCATGATCCTCCATATGAACTCTATAGGGTCTCTGAGCTCTTGCAGTTTGCACATCAATTTACTCCTCGGAATCGTATCAAAAAGCTTTATGGAAATCCACAAAGCTACAATAAATCCTCATCCCATGAAATCTGCCCTCAATGATAACTCGAAGTGTGGGAATGTGATCTAGGGTAGAGAAACCCCTCCTGAAATCAGCCTAGCCTAGCGTGGCAC
This sequence comes from Adiantum capillus-veneris, assembly GCF_014529385.1. Classification (NCBI taxonomy): domain Eukaryota; kingdom Viridiplantae; phylum Streptophyta; class Polypodiopsida; order Polypodiales; family Pteridaceae; genus Adiantum; species Adiantum capillus-veneris. Next base: position 154,899,188 of record NC_140934.1, read on the forward strand.
TCGGATGCCCTCTCTCTCTACCCATTTGCTCAGCTCATACTCAATGATGGATGCATATAATCTTGCTAGTGTGTGTCCAATCATGATAGTTCAGTAATTTCGAGGCAAACTAGGGTCCCTAGATTTGCAAATAGGTACACTCGTACAGATACTCCAAGTATCAGGGAAACCTTCACACACAGCTCTATTAAACATCAATGCAAGAAGGTCAGCCAAAAGATCCTTCGCATGTAAAAATGCTGAGCTACCAAGCCATCATGATCATATACTCTCCCAGTTTTCATCCTATCAATAGCCTTCTTTACCATCTTTGCACTAGAGAAAGCGCAAGTGTGTGGGCATGCCTTTGGTGGATGTGGCAATGATTGCTGATCCGGGGCCATGTAGAGAAGTAACATATTACCCCATATGTCTGTAGGTGTAATAGCTGGTGCTGGGGAGTGCTCACGAAACAATCTCCAAGCCTCACTTGAGTCCTGGCTCAAGACTAACTGATATAAATCTCTCTGCAGCTGAGCTAGGTAAGCCCTGTTCTTTCGTTGCATAAGGTGCCGAAAGGTAATTTGTGACTGCCTGTGAGTGATGACGCCCATGAGCACCTCCCTCATAGATGAATGAAAGAGATGGAGAGCGCACATCTCATAGAATTACTAAGAGAGAGAGACAGAGGTCAGTTGATAGACAGTGTAGAGGAAATGGAGTTTACGAGGTAGAGAGAGAGAGAGAGAGAGAGAGAGAGAGAGAGAGAGAGGCGGAGTACCTATCCTACATTGCAGTGGCCCCTGAATATGCGCCCCTTACGGCATTTTATTGTTATAATAGTATTCAGCAATAACACATTGTGTTCTCAAAGAGAGATGGTACCCAAAGAATGATGAAAAAGACCCCATACAACTAGCTTTTTCAGCCCATCAAATAAGTGTGCAAAGTTGAGATATTTATGCCACTTTTCTGCTTGTGCTATGTTGGGAATGCCCATTTGTGCACTTTCCATGCAAGACTCCTTGTGTGTGTATCGCCTAGTTCCTACCATGTTGGGAGTTCCAACGTGTCCACTTTCCATGCATGCACTGCCTGTGTGTCCACTTTCCATGCATGTACTACCTGTCCACTTTCCATGCATACACTGCCTGTGTGTCCACTTTCCATGCATGCACTACCACTTTCCATCCATGTGCTCCCGGTGTGTCCACTTTCCATGCATGAGATACTAGTGCAGCCACCTACTGTTATTTTTGGATCCCCACTTTAGCCACTTGCTATTGTTGGTCGCCAAATTAGCCACTTGCTATTTTTGGATTGCCGAGTCCACCACCTGATATTTTTGGATTGCTATCTCAGCCACTGCTATTCTTGGGTCACCAAGTCCAACACTTGCTATTTTTGGATCGCCATCTCTACCACTTTACTAATTTTGGTTAGCAAAATCCTCTCCAACAGGTGTCCAGTAAGCACCTCAAGCTGCTCAAGCTCCTCCGATAAAGTTTTCTTAACCAACAATTTGGGACATTATTTCCCCTTAAAAATGAGTAATCGCCCTCAATTACAACTACGGAGACTAAAGAAGGATGAGTAGACACCGCCTATAAGCATACATGCACATCAACATGGCATCCAAACAGTACACATTATGATACACACATCATAAAATGTCATGGATGCGAGCTCCTTGAAAAGTCTAGAAGGTTCTAGAAGGAAGGTCCTAGAAGATTCTAGAAGCTTGTACTAGAAGTTTCTAGAAGATTGTCTGCATCATCGATTATGTCATCGCTTATGTCAACATCCATGTGTCATACCTGCTATGCCGTGTCACCATGCATGTGCACCATGGGTTGTCATGTGGTGCACACTTGTATTGACATGTGTCCTTCTTAATCTCCCTAAGCACTAGTATAAATGGAGGTCTTGGGCAACAAACCTTCACTCTTGCCAACACCAGTTGTGAGACTCCTAGGAGGTAATTCCTCTTCCAGTTCGTGTCTTGTGGTTGAGTCTTGTTCTTGTAATCATGTCTTGCCTTGTACTCCAGTCTTGTAATCCAAGTCTTGTATCAGTTTCTCTTAATCAAGTATCAAGTCTTGTAATCAAGATTAAGTGTCGTAATCAAGTCCCAAGCGCTTGTATATTGTGAGCACCTTCCCTCGCTCTTCTCTAGCTCAAGCGCTCTCATAACATAAAATAGGCATCATAACATATTAGTCGACACCACATGATGCACAAATGCCTATGCTTGGAGTGTTGTTATGAACCTTGCTTAGTATACAATTGGCATTCAAACCACAATAACTACCCATTTCATTTGGGTCCAACCTTTCACATTAGACTCATCCGGATGCTACAGATGGAGTAGTTATCTACTAATTAACCATCACATCCAAGTCTGATTCATTAAACTCAAAGGGATGTACTTGATGCACTAGTTCCACTAACTTGTCATCACATCCAAGTTTGATCCATTAGACTCAACGAGATGTATCGGATACACTAGATAGTCCGAGATGCAATGATGCAAACATTCACCTCTCAAGCTCAATCAAACAAACAAGTCTATCGTGACTAATATTTGAAGAGGCTACAATTATCGCATGCACACATAGAGCATACATCTACGGAGATACTTGTTCAACATTTCACATTGAGCTTCAAGATGCTTTGTCTCTTGCTTTCACCAAAAAAAAACTCCCTCTTAGGAACTTGACACATAAGAGTTCTTGTTGTTAAAGTTTATAGAATCTCAAGTGAATAGCTCAATGTGATCCCAATATTTATTTTGGCAGCTTCGGGTATTTATTCTACTTATTTCTCAAAGTTTAGGAAGGGCAATTTGGTAAGGTGAGTATATAAACACCACCTTGTCCCTCAAAATTGTGGTGATGAGAGTCACAACAGAGAGTCCACATTGTAGCTGGGGAAAATTTGAGGGAATCAAGTCTAGATGTGACCAAAAGCTGAGCACTCTAGTAGTGTGTGGTACTCAGACTCTCAAACTTGCAGTGAGCATAATGTGCACACTTGATTTGACTCTTCTCCATTGCCCCAATGCCTTGTCTCACATCGAAGGGAGTGGGAGCTAAGCCGAATGGTTGCGATAATCAAGGTTGGTTTGTTCAACATTCTCTCTCTCTCTCTCTCTCTCTCTCTCTCTCTCTCTCTCTCTCTCTCTCGTGTGTATTCTCTGTATTTCTCTACGCTTCCGCATCGTCAACTTTGACATGGTATTAGAGCTCTATGGTCGTTGATCGTGGGGAGGAGCAACACGTTGAAGAGAAGAGCTTTGAGCTCACGGAGCCGTAGGATGTCGGCGGGAAGCATATCAAGACACCGGTGTTTTTAAGGACATTGGCGGCAATTGTAGAAGACCCCCTTGGCATTGCGTCTTGAAACGTTGCAATTGTGGGAGATACTAGCTGGACAACACCTTGAAGGCTGTAGTTGGTGATCTTGTCCGCGAGATAACATTTTGAAACGCCAAGGTTCAATAGGTGAGACGAAGGTGACATAGGTGAGACGAAGGTGACAGGGCAGAGAAGGCAAATGGTTGGGTGAGCTTGGTGTTGCTAAAGGCTTGCCTTTTGAAATGCTGTAGTTGCGGGTGCAAGTCTTTGTTGACGAAGCAAGGCGGCATAGTGAGACGCAATTGCAAAGGTTTCTTGAGACCACGTTCTGTATGAGCCCCGAGCATGTGTGTTTTGAGATGCTTGTAGTGCTGCAAGCCTTGTGAAGGAGGCTCCGAAGGATTTGTATTGATAGACAAAAAGCAGGAACTTACAAAAGGACAAAGGCAAAGGCAAGCTGGATAGAAATAACAATGATGAAGATGTGACAAAGGAGATCGGCATGGCACACGTAGTGGCGACCACAATGGCCACGACGCCAGATTTCTAGTGAATTGGAGGTTGTTGCCACTAGCTTCAGCGAGGGAGACGCTTGTGAGCGACAGAGAGGGGCAAACAAAGCTCCCTACAAATGATTTGGACCCACGTGTTGGAGTTCAAGTTATCGATGTTTGAACCTATGGGTCGGAGTTGAAGGCACATGCATCTGGCAAGGAACCAACGCGACAGATAAAAACACTATGGATGAGTGCACCAATCCATTGTTGTTGCCGGATTATGGATAGGACGTGTTTCAAAGTTCATTGTCTAGGAATGGTTAAACGTGATGTGTTCATAGTTCACGAATGGGAATTCTTGGACGTGGTGTGTTCTACAGTTCAATTTTGTATGAGGAAAACGGTGATCAAGATGACATTCTTCTAAGGTAAAACGTTGGGGGTAGCATAACCGAGAGTGATCAGCTGTTGGGGTGTCGATGGTAGCTTCTACATGGACTTAGTCTTCCTATATATGTCCACTATGAGCTGTAGAGAGGGTGTTAAAGTTTATAGCATCTCAAGTGAATAGCCCAATGTGATCCGGATTTCCAATATTTATTTTGGTAGCTTTAGGTATTTATTTTACTTATTTGTCAAAGTATGGGTAGGGCAATTTGCTAAGGTGAGTATATCAGCACCACCTTGCCCCCCATTGTAAATGATCAATTCATTGCCAAGGTTGGTTGGTTCAGCTGATGCTAGAGATCAAGGCAGCAAGGGAGAAAGGGGGTAGGAAAGTAGTGGTTTTGGAAAGTTGCACCGCATGACGGTGCGAGACCTATGGGACCAACCTTAAAATGGCAGCATGGAATTGTAATGGATCAATGCAGCCAGATGTAGGCGTATTTGAGGATAGCTTCAAGGGAAGAGACATTATTTTTTTACTTGGAGATGCATCAGACTCTTGGTGGCACATTGCCTAGAGTGATGGGATACCATTGGGAGACAACTTGTAGACAGGATGTGAGATCAACGCAAAGAGGACGTGGGTCAGGAGGTGCAGCAATCCTATTCATGGAGGAGCTTCAACCCCTCATTTGTATTGTTCGGAGAGATGAGCATGTCAGGTATATGTGGGCCAGAGTGAGAGTGGAGACAAGGAGCATAGTTACCCGGAACACGGAACGAGAACGGCAACGGGATCCCCGCGGAACGGGGGAACGGCTAGGGGTCCGGAACGGGAACGTCGCGGAACGGGAGGTATAAAAAACACCCAAATAGTGCAATTTTTAGCTCCTTGTGTTTAAATACAAGGAGTATTAGAGTGCTTTGACTCTAATACTCACAAAAAACTCGTTTTGAAGACCATTCAACCTTGCTATGACTAGATGATGAGAGAGAGAGAGAGAGAGAGAGAGAGAGAGAGTGAGATGGAGAGGGAGAGATTTGAGAGAGTGGGAGGGAGAGGAAGAGAGCTTGAAGGCTTGAAGCCTTGAGCCTTGAGAGAGTGAGTCTTGAGAGGGAGAGATCTTGAGAGTGAGAGGGAGAGAGCTTGAGCCTCGAGGATTAGCTTGTGAAGAGAAAGGGGGAGGGGGGTGCATTTTATGAGTCCTTGAGGCCTTGCACACTTTCAAAAGAAGCCCAAACATTTACTTCAATTTTTTCAATTTTTGCCAAATTTGTTTGTAGCCGTTGGCCGTTCCAGGGGCATTCCGGAACGGTCCGGGGGCGTTTCGGAACGTTCCGGAACGGCCGTTCCTGTTTGCATTGGTCACCCGGAACGTCAGACATTCCGGGACGTTCCGGAACGTTCGAGAAGGGAACTGCCCCCCGGAACGCCGGAACGGGGGCTAGGGGGCGTTCCCCGGTAACTATGACAGGGAGGCCACTCTACATTGCAATATGCTATTTTGTCCCCAGCACATCTCATTATGCATCGCCCAAGGGGCAGCCACCCTACATGATATTGTCTAGAGGTCGCTCGGATGAGGATTACTCCCCATCCAAGCCGGCCTCTAAGATAGCAAGGTTGGCTGCTGCTGCAACATCTCCTCTTTCACTGACTCGATGAGGATCATCTCATGGAATGTGCAGTAAGAGGGCCCCAATTTTAGTGTTAGAGGGGTCGGTTGCGTTAGGAGCTTCAGCGATGCCTTGTGGGTGGTGAGATTGATATTCTTATGCTACATGAGCATCATCTCTGTGAGAGCCGTATGAGACGATGTGGTCAGATTTTGAGTGGTTGCTATGAGACATTTTGGTCAGCTGCAATTGGATGTGGAGGCATCCAGGGCAGGGTATGTATGACCCTTGCGGACTAATGGCAGCAGGCCATTGTGGGCAGAGGTGTTATTGTGCCAGGTAGGGCTCAATGAATTACTATGCAGTTTCAGGGCTGCCTCATGGGATTCCTGAACATATGTGCGCCCAATGTGGAAGTGCACGAGTAGAGTTTTGGTCGCATACTGTAGAGTTTGCCGCATGCAGAGCAGTGGTGTGTTGTGGGAGATTTCAACGTGTTGGAGAATCCCTCGGACAGGATTGGAGGTGACCATGCTTTAGTGCACGAGGCTGAGTTGGCAACTTGGGAGCACCTATGTATGATTGTGCGGGTTTCTGATGTTTGGCAGCACTCTGGCTTTGTGAGACCCCTAGACAGCTCGTCTTTCTCTCGCTCTGACGGCCGAGTATGAGGAGTGAATCTATGGTGGATAGATCGCTTCTACACCAGTGACCACATCTATGACATGGGGGGATCTGTTTGCATCTGGGCAGGGACTACCTTTTCCGATCATGCGCCAGTGATTCTCTCTGTGACAGACAGACAGAGGAGGGGGGGTGCGATGCTACGCATCCCTAAGAGGATCTTGGTGGACTCAGAGCTCAGAGAGCGAGTGGAGGCACTATGGACAGCGAGCTTGGACATGCAGGACACCCCTGCTGGTAGAGTGGCCTCTGGACTTATTGAGCTCAATTGTTTCTTCCTCCAGGAGTCTACAGCTCGCTTGGTTGCAGCCCTGGAAGGAGGAGCAGTGTCTCCGACGGCGCAGTGTCTCCTGCAGAGGATGCAGGAGCAGCATCCAGACAGTCCTTGGTTGGAGGAGCAGATGCAACATGCTAAACAGGAGGTGGCGAGCATTGAGGAGCGGTGGCACAAGTTTTCCTTCCACCAGAGGCATCTCAGTGGACTCAGGTGGGAGACAGAGTTACTCGAGGTTTTTTTGAGACTGTGGGGCCACATCATACACACTCTAGTGTGAGCCAGTTAATAGGGACCCAACGGGTCAATGGCTTCAGAGCTTGAGGATATGCGTGCAGTTGCTACTGACTTTTACTGTGTTCTGTTGTCGGCTAAGCCTCAGTCAGAGCGTCAGGAGGCATGCAGAGAGCAAGTCTAGGCACAGACGCCTTGCCTTGTTACTAAGAAGAGGCGGCAAAGACTAGAGCTCCCTCTCCAGCTAGATGAGCTCCATGAGGCCTTCAGAGCACTCCCCCGTGGTAGCTGTCCAAGGGAGGATGGTTCCCAGCTTCTTTTTTTTTAGAGTACTGGGACTTGCTTGATTCAGATCTTTGCAGCGTTTTTCAGTACATCCTGCAGACTGGTGAGATGCTTGACAGCATGAGTGAGGACCTGATCTAGCTCCTTGGATGAGATTCGACAGTGGCAACCCATCACTATCCTCAACTCATTATACAAAATTTTGGCAAAGGCTCTGAGCTTGAGGATTCAACCGCTACTCGAGTACATGGGACCCAGAGAGGTTTTGTCAAGGAGCTTAGTATCCTTGACAACATCTTCACTTTTTGGAAGGCAGATGTCCTAGCGTGTCTCCGAGGAGAGGATTTGGTGATACTTCCTCTCAATTTTGACGAGGCCCACGAGAGGGTTGACTGGGACTTCCTAGAGGGCACTCTGTGTAGGATGGGTTTCTCAGATGCTTGGATAAGAGGTGTGTCAGCTCTATACAGGCGGGCGCACAGTCAGGTGCTCTTTGGAAGGGGGAAGAGGGGAACGCTTCTTGCTTACACGTTTGGTCAGACATGGCTGCCCTCTTGCCCCTTTCTCTTTCTGTTTTATGTTGAGGCGATCAGTAGCTGCTTGACTTCTTAGCAGGTTGGTTTGCGTGGTCTTGAGCTTCCTATTAGGGTAGATGAGCTTCTTGACGCTGAGTTTGCCGACGACTCAGCCTTGTACTTGGAGGACCAAGAGGCCAATCTGCACAGGTGTGAGCAGGCACTTGAGGTGTTCTGTTGTGCATCGCGTGCACTGATCAAGTGGAGGAAGACTGTAGCTTTCTGGGTTGGTAGTGCTCCTACGCTCTATTGGTCTCTAGGTGTGGGGTTTTTGATGGATTACCTCAGGGACTGCAGTTTGATATTGGGTTGTCAGGTTGGCCTCGACTTGTCCCCTAAGCAGCAGATTGCTCCCCTCCTCTTGTCCATTAGGAGGACGTTGTTGCACTGGAGTTTGGCACGACTCTCTTTGGCAGGCAGAGTTGTAGTGGCCAACCAGGTGCATTGGCTACTATATGGTACATCACGTCTTGTTGGATTTTCTCGAGCTCCTGTGTCAGCCAGCATGAGAGGCTGATTAGGAACTTTCTTTGGTCAAGGCGCGACACCTAGCCAGCCCAGGCCAAGGTAGTGTGGCAAGTCATCCCTCTTCCATGTTCTCAGGGGGGGCTCGGGATCATTGACCCAGCACAACAGAGCAGAGCCCTTCTTGGGAAGTTTGTTGTCAGAGGACTACTTCCAGGGGAGGAGCCCTGGAAGGAGCTGCTTCTTCACCGACTTCGAGCTCGAGTGCCTCATGCAGGAGACCCTTGGAGCCCTTCCACCAGGTGGATCTTCACAGAGATGCACACAGTAGGTCTGAGTAGGAGGATGGAGGATCGGTTTGTTGCGAGTCTGCTTCGATCTTAGGAGCAGTTGAGGAGTGGCCTGGAGCAGCACCAGTCCACCTATACAGAGGAGCGTTTGAGAGAGCCCCTTCTTTGGAACCCCATGGTTTGTACTCAGAGAGTCCACCCACTTGGTTGGTAGTAGGCCTCGTGTTTCTTGGGGTCCCACGGCAGAGGGCCCAGCTTGCACTCTCGGAGACTGGCTCCAGTTTTCAGGTTTGCCAGAGGAGGTACAGAGCATCCAACTACGAGGCATGAGAGGGGTGCAGAGCATGTGCCAAGACGTCACGGAGGCTCTACCATCTGAGTGGCTCACGCCTTTAGAGACAGCAGCTCCCAGATGGATGGGGGCCTTCACGCTGTTGGGAAAACAACATCAAGGGACATCTCTTTAGCAATGTCTTTCAATAGCGCTCAAGACACAAGATCAGCACCACAAATGGTATCAAAAGAACCTCAACAAAACCACAACTGAAAGACAAGTGATCTCTTGGGAATTTTCCAACACACGCCTACCCAAAAGACCACCATGAAAATTAGGAAGCACTTACCCTGGCATGGATTTACAACACACGCCGACCAATGCACTTCAGAGAAAGACCTCACCAAATAACTCTTCAAAAACACAATTTTGAAGTGTACACACATCTCCAGACAAGAGAGCTTCCACAACTTACCATACACCAAACTGCCTGCAAGATGCCATATCGTGTGCACTGTGGGAAATAGACTGTATCTCCCAAACCACAACTCCAAAAGGGATGCTTTCAAGCCTAAAAAATTCTTTGCATTTTCTACAACAAAAGCTATGAGGACCACAAATTTCAATTCTATGTACCTCTTTGTGCAAAATTGGTGCGAACAGCAAGCTGCCATGGCCCGACTACACGTAGGAAGGCTAGTCGAGGGCAAAAAACTGCGTCCAAAAGCATCAAGAAGCCACAACGATCCAAAACCTGCAAATTTCTGATATTTGACTGATCTTTTTTTTGTTTGTACATGAGTTTTAGTTATATACAAGTCTCCCTTCAGAAAACTCACTCACGGACACTTACAGTAGCCCGACAACTGTCACTAGACTAGCGACTTGCAGTGCATATACATGTGCTTGCTAAAGCAAGCTAAAAACCCCACAAAAAGAAAGCCCACACACACTTTTGACATCGGGCGTCATGTCTGTATGTACAAATTTATAAAAAACAGGGTGTCAAAAATGCGCCCAACATAGTTTGCCAAACCCCCAGTCTGCTAGAGCATTTATGCTCAACAGTAGACTATGCAAAAGCTTATGTACAAAGATACATCATGTACAAAGGAATCAGTACCATATACCCTTACCACGATCAAATGGAAAAGTATTATCCCTTGCGTCCATCAGGCACACATAATGGCATCCTTCAAAGTCATAAGAATAATCATCAATCACTAGTGAGCTCCAACCATCAACGTACATGTCATACAAATCAAAAGACCATGGATCAACATTCTCACCGTCATGAAATATATCACTCACATCAAGCCAAGACAAAATATCCACCGTATCCATGTCATCATGGCTGTCCCAACTTTCCAAGCTACAATCCTCTTCAACATCCACCCATGCATGTGAGGTTTTCATAAGCTTCTTCACCCTTGACAATGCATGACACACCCTGACTTGCATCTCCTCATCCATCTCAACTTGCGGATCATCAAAGCCCCAATCAATACTACCATCATCATACTCATAGGTCTCATAAGCATCACTTTCACTACATGCCATCTCTTGAGCATAACTAGTAAGCAAACATGAATCCCAACCAATGTCACCAACACCAATCTCAACATCCCAAATGGGTCCACATGCCCACAAGTCATCAGGATACCATGTCAACTCATAAGATGGAGGAGCAAAAGCATCACCCATAATGTCAACATGCATGTCATTTGTATCACAAATAAGAACATCCACAGGTACATAATGCAAACAATAGAGCTAGATAAGGTCTTAACTTTATGAGCATCCATACATGGAACTAAGTTAGCCATATCATTGCCCTCTTTGTCATACATGCACTCCAAGGTCTTTTCTTTCACAATATTGCTTGCGCATAACTCCTCATCAATATCTACATCATCAAGAGAGAGAACCTCATCTTCTACATCTGACTCAACCTCATCATCATTGCTACAACCATCATGAGTGACAGAGGAGCTCTTGTGTGAAATGCATGAAGAAGTAGAAGACTAACTGACATCTTTTAACCATCTTTTTGTTTCAAGAAATCAACAATTCTCTTCACACCCAACAAGTCAGTGCAAGCAACCTCAATGCCCAAACATCTTGGAAGGGTACCAATGAACAAGAACTTTTTCCTTTTCATTCAGAATCATACCCTCAAGAACCTCTAGCTCCTGCTTTAGAGAGTAAAACCTCATGTAGTGCATGTTGAACTCTGCTATGCTGCTTAGCTTCAACTTATTGATCATATCATTCATCCTCAACAACGCATCACTAAAATTGACCATGGTTGCACTTTTATGTATGAATCACCAACAATGAAGCTAACTTGAAGCAACTCCTCGGTGCTAGGCACCAAAACACTGTTGGGAAAACAAGAGCAAGGGGCCACCTCTATAGCAATGTCTCCCAATAGCGCTCAAGACACAAGATCAACACCACAAATGGTATCAAAAGAACGTCAACAAAACCACAACTAAAAGACAAGTGATCTCTTGGGAATTTACCAACACACACCCACCCAAAAGACCACCAAATAAAATTAGGAAGCACTTACCCTGGCATGGATTTAAAGCACACGCCGACCAATGCACTTGAGAGAAAGAGCTTCCACCTTCACCAAATAACTCTCCAAAAACACAATTTTGAGGTGTACACACATCTCCAAACAAAAGAGCTTCCACAACCTACCATACACCAAACTGCTTGCAAGATGCCATATCCTATGCGCTATGGGAAATAGACTGTATCTCCCAAACCACAACTCGAAAAGGGATGCTTTCAAGCCTCGAAAATTCTCTGCATTTTCTACAACAAAAGCTCTGAAGTCCACAAATTTCAATTCTATGTATCTCTATGTGCAAAATTGGCATGAACAGTAAGCTGCCATGGCCTGACTACATGTAGGAAGGCTAGTCGAGGGAAAAAAACTGTATCCAAAAGCATCAAGAAGGCACAACGACCCAAAACCTGCAAATTCTGATATTTGATGATCTTTTTTTTGTTTGTACATGAGTTTTAGTTATATACAAGTCTCCCTTCAAAAAACTCACTCACGGACACTTACAGTAGCCCGACAACTGTCACTAGACTAGCGACTTGCAGTGCATATACATGTGCTTGCTAAAGCAAGCTAAAAACCCCACAAAAAGAAAGCCCACACACACTTTTGACATCGGGCGTCATGTTCATATGTACAAATTTACAAAAAACGGGGTGTCAGAAATGCGCCCAACAACGCGGTTGGAGGTCCTCATCGTAGTTTGTGCTTGCTTGGAGTCCGCACCCCCCATTTTCTTTGAGATCCAAGGCGAGGGTCGATTACAGAGAGTCTCAGTAGAGGCTACATAGGATGCAAAGTGCTGTTTTTAGAGTATAGGAGTAGTGGGCATCTGTGAGAGGACCTGTGTCACAGATCCTGACCCAACAGCTCTTGAGACAGGCCACTAGAGGCTTTGGGCTTGGGAGAGCTGCCCTTTGACACGAGCGCAATGGGACCTTGGAGAGTTTCTCTTCAATCGACCACCCTGGGATCCCTTTCTTTCAGTACACTGTCCGATTGGGGCGCATACTGGCAGCACAGAGAGAGGCTCGTTCTGCTGCAGCACTTCATTGGTAGGAGGAGGGTCTCACAACTGAGTTCTTGTTAGGCTTTCCGTTGTGGGACTCCAGACAGCCGAGGCAAGTCACTTTGTTCTAGTGGCTAGTTGCATACAGAGCTACAGCAATGGGGAGCTGGCTGGTACATAGTGGCCTTTCGGTAGCTTGTGCAGCTTGTGACCGTCCTTTGGAGAGTCATCGTCACTGTCTGTGGGACTGCCCCATGGCACAACAGGTTTGGCTTCAGGTTCTTTGGCTGATGCCAACTCTCTCCAGAGCACGACAGTACACTTAAGATGCAGCTGCTTGGTCCACCCTCACGGGCCCTGCACTGCAGTTTGAGCTATCTTCCACCAGCAGGATGATAGTAATCCAAGGGGGTCGACCTACACTCCATCCTGCTACAGAGCTTACCCCCCAAGAGTGGTGCAAACAGAGAGAGAGGTGTGTAGGGAGCTCGTATGTGGCCTGACACTTTGGTTCATTTGGCGGGCCCGTTCCTTCCGCATCTTCGAGGCTCGCCGTGTCCCATTGGCGGAGACTATTCGTGACTTTTGGCTGGAGTCGATCCATACTCTCAGGGGTCAGTTGAGAGACTTCAGGGCAGCTCCGACCGCATACAGGAGCGCAGAGAGGCGTTCCTGCGACTCTGGCGCCTTGGGCCCTTCTTCACCATGGTCCAGGGTGAGCAGAGATGACACTACCGCCCACCTGTGTGGCTTTTTCCTCCTCCCATCTCTTGATTAGCCCCCATTGTACATATGTTGTTTTTCATTGGGAGAGTGTCCCCTTATGGTTGATGTAGCCCTCTCTAGTAGATGTCGTTGTAGCCCTATGGGCAGTTTTATTATCTAATGGAAGGATCTTTTTCTCAAGAATTTAAAAAAAATTAAAAAATTTGTTAGCAAAGTCCATTTTTCATTAGCAAAAAGGTAAGGCATCACTAGGGCCCTACCCCCTTGGGGCAAGCCAAAAAAATAGAATGCGTAGGAAGGCTGCAAACAAACAATGTGCTCGTGTAATCTCTCTCTCTCTCTCTCTCTCTCTCTTCGCTGCACACTGGAGGCGACAATAAATGATCTCTATTTCTCTCTACACTTACACAGAAGGACATAGAAAGAGAAAATAAGAGAGGAATATGCTGAATTTAATCATAAACCAGCAAATTGAAGATGAATCGTGTGATTTTCATTGAAAATCACATAAAAAATCTTCAAACTGTGTGTTCTATTGCATAAAAACATGAAAAATTAATCAATTGTTTCATTTTTAGTACTCCCACCTATCAAATCGCTCTCCTACTCGTTCTCTCCTTATTTTATTCATTAGTTATCAAGATTCCTCGTGATCCCATCTTTGACTCCCTCAATTTTGGACCCTCTTACCTTTACAAAAGAGACAAGGAGGATTTGAACCTTTAGCAAGGCGAATTGTACTTACGCTTCTGGGCTACACCATCCAAGTGCACTGCAATTCATTTATAAACTCCCCCCCCCCCCCCCAAAAAAAAACCATCGTAATCTGCACGTTCACGCCCCAGGAGGAGAATCTCGCTTGATTCTCCTCTTCCTTTTAAAAAAAAAAGAATTGTAGCACCCACTAATTTTCACCTACACACATATTCATGAGAAGAAAAACAAATAATTAAACAAGGTTATCCGACTAAAATCAATCCATAGCTGTGCACGTGGTCCTTCCTGTACCCAAGACGACTCTGATACCATGAAACGAACACTCGGAAAGGATCTCCCGGCTTCACGAACCCCCTATAGACACACGTTGGACGAACCACCCGACCATAGCCACCATCCGGTAGCACCCCGCACCCCCATGTTGGGGCCAATGTCTGAGTGCCCTTGTAAGACCGAGCGTCCTATACCAACCGGCCTCACCTCCTCGAGGTGACCTCGCACACTCCTAGCCTCGCTAACCACTGGCACTCTTCTAGTGGGGGTCGATAACTACAATTGAGGTCTTGGCCTCCCTTTTATAAAAGTGGCCGGCCACAGTGACCGAGTTCACACTGCGTCCGCCCGGACACTAGATGCCCATCCTGACGGTGTCTTAGACCAGATCCCCTCTCCTGTAAGCGAACCATAATAGGAGGCTTTCAAATTGTCCTACCTCCCCTAAAAATCCCATGACCGTAAAATGGAGGGAAAACTTGGCAAATTACTAAAAATTTCCTATAGGTGCAAAATAGTGGAATAGGGCTATGGGATAAAATGCCCTAAACCTTGGTCCATCAAGAGGCGCACTATATGACATTGGTAGCAATATAGGGTGGGCAAAACAATGACAGGAACATGCCAATAACGAAATACTACCTCACACAGGCCGGGCACAGCCACAAAACAGCCCTCACTCCCTAGAATCAGCCCTTGGGAGATACATGGGCACTAGCAGCTCTGCCAGGACCGGCTAGAGAGGTGACAAATTGTAACAATGATTACATTAAAATGGGTATTTTGCCTAGTGACATGTGTAGAATCAGCCTTTCTCCACCTTGGGTGTCCGGAAGTCCTCAATGATGGCTATACCATATCAATAGACAACCTATTTTTCAAACCAGCCTTTGTCCACCTTGGGTGTCTAGAAGTCCCCAATGATGGCTTTACCATATCGGTAGACAACCCATTTCCACTGTTTCATGGCCTTGTAGACGTTGGCCACCTATTGTTTCTTGGACTTGAGTTGAAGAGGTATGAGTTTGTTTGCCATCCATTTGTTACATTGCACTTACAGCATCTTTCCAAAAGACATACAAAAAGTAAAAGAACAATGTCATGTTTAGTGCTTACATTGCAATGGGTTTTGTTGCCTATATTCATGTATAAAATCAGCCTTTCTCCACCTTGGGTGTCCGGAAGTCCTCAATGTTGGCTTTACCCTAGAGGTACACAACCCATTTTTCCTCCGTTGTTAGGTGCAACGGAATTAATTGATGGTATCTCAGGATGAGTGCTCAATTGCTTTTACTTTAATGAGAGATATGTGCAATAGACTAGAGAGAGAAGAGAGAATGAGTATTGTGAGTGATAGAGAGAGAAAGAAGACTAACACCAGATGGGGTCCCAAACACCTTCCCCCCCCCCCCCCCCCCCCCTTCTCTCTCTGTGCTTTAGATTGCACAAATGTTGATACAATGGATTTAGATGGTGAGATGTTGATAAGATCATGCGGTAGATGCCCGGATTTGCGAGGCTAAGGGCTGAAAATGGAAAACGCTAGGCTTTTGAGATTGGATTTGCAAACTAACGAGGTAATGGGCTGATCTGGTAATACTGATGTCAAGTGTGCTGATGTGGATGAGAATAAAGGGCTGAAATCTGAAACGCTGGCTCATCTGCTGTGGCTAGGCTGGGATCTGAACATGTTGGCTGATCTGCAGTACTTGGTTGAATTTTGCCAATGCTAGGGTATCTAGGAACATGGCTGAAATCTGCAAGTTCTAGGTGGAAGTGGAAACGCCTGGGTTGCTGAGGTCTATGGAAATGCTAGAGATTGTGCGGGCAATGTCAAAATCCAGCCTGATGCCCCCACAACTTCATTTAATGGAATAAGTCACTTATTAATAAGTTAGTTATTAATAAGAGATGCCTCATATGCAGGAAACTACCCAGGCCAGGTACTATGACTAAAGTATGGGAACCCTTCCCAATGCCACCTAGGAGACACTGGTGGAGCTCATGTGCAATCAGAGGGTATGCAACTATGCTTAAGTGCCTTGACATGCATGTCCTACGTACATGCTCACAAAGGTGCCAGAACACTTCCTTGGCTGTTCTAAACCCTAGAAGTACGAGAGAGCTTGTCCACACGCACATAGAGTTAGATGTGCACGTGACCTTAGTTTTTTGGTCTCATAGACCTTGGTCAGTTCTTGTTTCTTAACATGAGTTGAGAAGGAGTGAGTTCGTCTATCATCCATACCTTCGTACCCTGGAGTGAACGGCCTTGCTTCATGACTTGGCTATCAGACCGATAGAATTGAGAGCTATACCTATTGTGGTCATCTTCCATTCTTGGCTTGGAATGCAAAACACATCAATCACTTTATGTCCAAGGCCATTGAATGTTTTTGGCAAGCCTAATTTGATTGCAAAGGTTTTCATTTGTTTAAAAGTTAAAGGAACTATAGTGTGTTCACCGAAGATGCATGGAGGCCTCACCACTCTTGATATTAATTACCACATGCTGGTTCAAGAGGCCTCTTGCTGCCTACATTTTTGCAACAGCAACAACTGTTGACTAAAGTAGCCCTGTGTGGACACATGGAATTTGTGCTTATGGTCATTGGATATGACTACTATTTGGATCGCATTTTTGGACGCTATGCCTTCACTTTGATTTTGGCTTGGCAATAAATATCTTTAGTAATGTAGACAACTGCTACACATTGGCAATTCTTTGTGCATACATTGGAGTAGAGTCTTTCTACAACCATTGGCCTTGATCTATCTAGGAAAATCATTTAATCTTTCTATATTTGGTCTACCCCTGTGGTTGCTGCAGATGATATGGTTGTGTCTTTTCCTAGGGTTGTTCTAAAATGGCACTTGAGGACGCAGCATCTCCCATTTGTAGAGCTATTTTTCAGCTTCTTACACCTTTTCAATCGGTTCCTCTGCTTGCAGGATGGTGTTTTGATCGTCCGGCCTGCTTCTTTGGTTTTCAGCGGCTTACTGCTTCGCAATGTATGTTGCTTGCTCATTCGCCAACTTTGGATTTCAGAGCATACTAATCAGTTCTAGCATTTGCAAAAACTTGTCCGTTGGTGGAAAAAATTCTGTGCAAAAGACTTGGAAGTGCAAATTGCCTCTCAAATAGAGGACTTTTGTAGCCATCTGCCAGTCGAATGATTCAATCTTCGCTCAAACTGAAATAGAATAGACGGAAACTGAACCGACGAGACAACACTTTGCACTTGTAGATGATACAGAAGTGACGGAGTTACTCTTCAGAGAATATTGGTCCTCAAGTCGAGCGCCGCTGTCGGCATTTCTTTATTTATTCATCAAGAGATTACAATTGTGCACCTAGGCACTTGATCCAATTTACAACTGAGGGCGGGCCTTGTATTTAAAGGCCCTAGGCTCTTAAAGAAACCTTGATTGCCCTGCTCTATCTCGTAGCCTAATGTCGGCCCTAAGCTAGTTGACCATGCTGCAGCCCCCCAAGTGTACATCATATCGGGAAGAATGGAGGCTATCATAGGATCCGGAGCCATAGCTGTTGTGCGTGTGAGCAATCCTAAAAACAGTGTCTCTATGTCTCCTCTGGATGCTCACATCCATGGAACTCGAGAGGTATCTGCATCGCTTCTTTATGTTGCTATTATTACCAATGTGTTGAGACAGTAGCTCACACGCTATGGTGTTTCTCTCATGCTCAAGATTTTCTTTCTGACGTAACAAAGCGGCTGCAATATCTTTTGCTCACAACCGTTTTGGAATAGTCCTTTAGGTTTGTGGTAAATTTTATCCACAATTATCAGCGTACGGTTACTTTCTTGCTTGGGTGGGGTTAATGGGTGCTTTGGGCTATTTGATCATACACACACTCTATCCTCAGCAGGCTGATCGTTGTGGTGGCAGTTCTTTAGCTTTACCCCCCCAATACTTGTGTACTTTTTGTGATTGTTTACATTTGGGAAACATTTCTCTTCATCACTTTGAGGTTTTCTAGGAGTCATGATTGTTTCTAGCCTTCTTACATGGCTCTACTCATTTGGATTGGTTGTATTTCTGTAATTAATGCAAATTTAGTTTCACCAAAACTTGCCTTCCCAATATCGGATCTCAATATTTGATGTGTATGTGTATTCCTTTCAGATAGAGGAGGGTGATATCTTCTATTGTGCTGGTGGTCTAATGGTGGAGCATCCCTTAGTATCACCTTTGGTTGCAGCAATGGTAAGGAACGTATGAAAAACCATAAGCACACACTGCGTTGATTTTTTCTGGAAGATTATGCGAATTTTGTGAAGGTGTTCATTATGACAGTGCAAGGCAATGTCTGACATACATGAATACATATGCATAGAGTCGTATTTCAGACTTATCCCTCAGCTATACTACGACAAGGAGAAACTCCATTTCTATCACCATCTTTATGTGCAAGCATGCAAAAAACGTGGTCTCTTAGCATGTTCATATACTTGCCTACTGCTCTTGGATGTGCAATGTCTGCATATATGATACCTAGCTACACACTAGATGCATGAAGCTGACAAGGAGTGCTCTGAGCGCAGACGACTAATCTGCTGATTAATGGCTGCAGGTTGGATCGTTGGATAGTGTTATGGGTCTTCCAAAGGACTTAACATTGTCTTTAATCAAGGAGGTTCTACGAGACTGAACGATTTGAACTTGGAGGCAGAGTAGGAGCTGCATAGCCATCAGCATTTGATGTGAGTTGGGGTCAATTTTCATCAAAACTTTGTGCATTTACTCCCTTCTCCAAGGCAGAATGCAGAGTAATATATGGCCAAGGGGCATGTGGCTTCTGTGTATGCCAATCAGCACACAAGCTGTAACATCAGGACCAAGCTCATGCAACCCAACCCAAATCTGGCTTTTACAACACATGATTACAAGAGCACAAGCTGTGGCATCGGGATTAAATCCATCCCACAAACCAAGAGCCAAGTCCCCTTATTAGTAGTATTTTGAAGAGTGACAACTGTGTGTAATCCCACCCAAAATTGGAGGGAATATTTTCTTTCTAAAAAAAACAGAAAACGAGGATCTTTCATCCCACACCTCACTTTGTACTTTTGAGCGTGTTTCTTGAATGCCCCAAATAAGAAAAAAAAGTTGAATCTAGAAAAAAATATCAAATAAGAAAATCGAATACAAACAAATAACACAATTTGCAAATGTAGATCTAATTCAAAAAGTAAGGAGGAGATCTTCACATGATGCACAACTATTTTATTTTCACCGAGCCTATGCGACACAATCTCTATGTGGTGCGCGTACACCTTTTGGTTTTAGGGCCTCTGTTTTTCGCTTTAACAGTTGTCAAGAACATCAAAATGCTTCATTGTAAATTTGCAAAATCATATTCTTATGTGAGGATCACATAGCATATGTGCATGATTACATCAATATGAAATCTTTGCCCTCTTAGAAAAACCAAAAACTAGAACCACTTGCATCTATACCAGTTGTATGTAGTGCCAAGAAATGACAATGGAGTATCAGAATTTGATGTTGCGCATGTAAACGATAATAAGGGGCCCAAAATTAAATGGCTCTAAAATTGAAGAAAGATTTGGATGCCTTGGAATCATAGCGAAGTTAAACTTTGTTGTGGGAATTAGAAGGCCACACTTCTTGAAAGAGGATCATATATATATTTTACAACAGTAACAATAATTCTTTTCCTGCAAACATCTCAACTCACCAAGCATCATTGACTAATTTGCCATTGATTTCTCTTTTTCTAATGAGCAATTGTCCTTCGCATCGAGCCTTCGCATTTGCTCGTTACGATTTGACAAGCTAGGCAAGTGTGAAGTTATATGTGATTGCCTCAAATGTCAATTTGAACTACCTTGATTTGCTACATGTTCCAACTCGAACTTTTGAGCGAGTGCACTTGTAGATCGTCTGTAATACCTCCCAAACCAATAGTGGTGAAGAAATTGATGCCAAGCTTGGTGTTTGTACGATTATCCTTTGGAAAGATATCATTGCATGCCCCAAGGATTTCAAGCTCTTGCATTTTATCATTCAGCTTTAGGATCCCGAGAATCTCCAATAGTTCTTGGAACAGTACCTTGATGAATATGCGCGAAAACGAAGTCGTGTCGTCCTCTCTGAGCTTGATGTACTCCAAAATAGTCCACGAAAGAGAATCGATGCCCAAGAGATGAGCAAAAAAATGGCCACATTCCGTATTTTGTTTGTCTCTAGCCTATGAATAGTGGAATATTGCATCTTGACACATTCATCAAAACTCCTTTGGTAAGGTGTGTTAATCATGCAAAGCCTCTCCCTGAGAACGCCATAGAATACACGGTATGTCCTCTATTAGCTGCAACATTTTACAAGCATGGTCACAATTTCCATCTCTTCGCCAGGTTTAAGATTTAAGCTTACTAACTTATGAGCAGCTTCTTCAAAATCCAAGCTTGACATTAGTATTAATAAATCGTCGTTCCTAGAGTCACTAGATCTGTCTCTCTGTTAAATCCTCAATGTTTCCTAGGGCTTGATCTCCATTGTCATCCTCTCCGTCTTCATAACCACCATCACTATCCTCACCATCAACATCTTCTTCTTCTTTTTCTTCTTCTCGCTTAGAAATTGCCCCAAAATACTTTCCCTGATTTCTTCTATTTTTCCTGAAACTTTGGATCATCACATCTCTCGCGAGTAGTTTGACTCAGCTATCGGATCTCTATAGGCCGTAAGTTTAAACAAATCTTATTGTTTTAATTGTTTTGAGTTGTTAATTTGTTTAATTTCGTTTTGGTTAATGTAGAGTCAGGGTGATCAAACATATGAACCTGTGGACAATGAAGAGGACAAGGAGGAGGAGGAGGGCTTAGACAGATAGATATCTTGTTGTAGTCCTCTTTTAAGTACAAATGTGGCACAAAGAACTCTATGATCACATTTATATAAAACTCAAATAGAATTTTGATCTTATTGTAAACTTTTTAAATTATTGGGTTTTTGCACTTCAATTTGTCAAGATAATAAAATTTTTAACTCTTACTGTTATTTTTTTAAACATTTTTCCAAAAAAAATTTGATGCTTTATATGTTTTATCGAGGTAAAAAACAAAGGTGCTCATTTTGGATGGCCCAAATGAGCACCTTTATTTTTGAATAGGCACCTGACGGTAATAGCAGCAGCAATATACACAATAATACTCACGGCAATATATTCGCATCTATTATCGTGGAGATTGTTGCTAAACCATTGGCATGAAAATTTCCGCTTCTATTACCGCTCACACTTGTTGTTTCTCTCTCCATTTCCATGTGTTTTTTGATGGTATTAGAAGCGGTTCTCAATCTAGTGCCAGAAAAAGCATTAAATAAATAACTAAGCCTCTTGCATGGTCAGGCAATGCTTAATTATTCATTCTACCTCCCTAATATGCATTGAACTTCACAACTATGTCAAAATTGGCATAGTTACAAAGGGTAGGTATAGTTATTCATTTAATGCTCCATTTTGCGTGCGATCAAGAGTGAGGCTTGGTTATCAGCTCAAATAATTGATATCTAAGCCTTCCCTTTTGGCTGCTGCCAAATTTGGGTGACTACAAGGCATTGTCAAACCTCCTCAATCCCTGCAACCTCTGCGACAATTTTCCGTGTGACTAGAAATTGTCACAAACTCCTGCCCCTCTATAGCCCCTGCAAGAGCTAGGCGGGACGAGGCTCTAATACATGACATTTTGCTTGTACAAAGGAAATACTAACAAATGAAAAAAGAGGAGATATTATGCACAATTTTTTAGGACTTTTTCTTTTTTAACATAGGTCTTTAAAATAGTATCTTGAGAAGACTTTTCTTCTTTTTCAAAACTTGTTGTGGAACCACTAATACTTTAGCTCACAGTGGGGCTCGGCTCTAATTCTCTTCAAGATCTTGCTTCTCTAGTATTGCATGTTGTTTTTGAACGGTTTTGGACATTCTTGCCCATGGAGAGACTATTGACAAGCGCATTCAATTTATGATTGAGGACTTGTTCACTATCTACAGGTCTGGTTTTTGTCCCCATTCGACTATTTTTCCGAGCTGGAGTTGGTGGAACCACATGATTAACACACACATGAAATCCATGTATTTTAAAAGATGATGAGCGCAAAGATGAATTTGGATGTATTTGAGCATGATTCTCCAACAACCATCGTGAAGTATTGAATTCTGTGTGATGCTCCCGATACTTGACCATCTCTCTGGTCGGGCGACTCAAAGTGTTATTTTTGTAAAGATGCAATAACAAGAGAAATTCATAATTTGAATTAGCTTAGGACCGAATGTAGGAAAAAAATTACATATTTATCGTTCCAAATCGCTTTGTCTCCCGAACCATAGTGTGTGGGAGTTTGTCTTGCCCGAGCTTCTTGTAGTTGTCTATAGGAGCTTGTTCGCCCTTTTCTTGCATGGACCACTCCCACTCTGCATCTGCATGTTGCCTCCACGGTAGCTCCTATCTGGATTTGCGACCTGGTTTGCCATTGCATACTGTACGCTTGATTGCTTGTTTTTTTAAAATTTTTAATATAGCCCTCCAACCACTGTGCCAAAAAACGCTTATTGGGGACATTTGGGAATCAAGCATGCAACGCTTCCTCGATGTAGCGCACATGATCGGGCAACTGGTCTCTGAACTTTACAAAACAGTTCTTTAAACGTCGAATGCATAAGAATCTGAAGATGACATCGAGACGCCTTGTCTTGCGCAGGACCAAAATCCACTTCACTGCCATATTTTACTCTATAGTAACGCCTATGCGTGTTTGACACGAATCCGTCAGTATCCACGTCCTCTGCGTTTGGGGCGGCAAACTTTGAAATAGAGAAGTCCGTTCCCCTCACTACCAAAACAAGCAACCCATAGGATCTCACGCCGGTCTGTCTCTCTTGACGCTTGTTGACCTGAGATGAACGTCATCGCGTATTACCAGAAGAAGTGCGTCGAGCAAGTGTGGGATGTAGACGATGCTCATGTGAAACTTGAGTGGAATGGAGTGACGTAGGATCTTGCGATGGAAGGGGAGTGGGAGCGTGTGATGGAAGGGAAGTAGGTCGATAAGAAGGGATCATAGAAGAAGGTACCGTCGGTGCGAGGCTCTGGATGAAGAAAGTCCCTCCCTAGCTCCCCCGTGGCGTGGTCTGCTGAGAAAGACCATAGGCCGCAAGCTATTGTGGAGTGTAGTGGCCAAACAATCCCTCCTTCAAACGGAGGTACTCGTCTCGCAAAGAGAGAGCACGTTGGAGGTCTGGATCTACCACCGACGGAGGAACTTGGGTAGATGGACCGGCACCTCTGTAGGTGTAAGAGGGCCATGTCTACAAAGGACAAAGAGAAATCTACACTCATGCTCTCTAAAAACTAGCTACAATGAAGCTTAATTTCATTGTTTAAACTTACCGCCTCAAGACTCAAGTCCATGGAGGCGGTGTCCACCGTGGATGGAAGCCCATATGGGACGTGAACAAAAGAAGAATGTGATGGATGTTCCCACCAAATGGTCTCTCGGATGACATCTAAATTAAAGGACGATAAGTATCAGGACCTAACCCTTTCTATATGTCTCTCTCTATCTCTACCCCTTTCCTCTCTCTCTATCTCTATCTAATGTATAGAGGGGATAGAGATAGATAGAGATTAAAGCATTGTTTGCTACTTCTCTCAGCCTTCAAAAAAATACACCCAAGTAACTACACCTGTTATTTAAAATATTTCTTATCAAAAAGAGTATTGGAGTGGGTTTAATAGTGCTAAGTTGGATTCGGTTCCTATCGAGCTTTCTAATAGCTCAATAATGGTTAAGCCATAGGCAAGTCTAAAAAGACTCCATTATTAAGACCATAGTTTTCGACAGTATCCCACGAACCCTATAAAAAGGTATGATAACCGAGATAATAAATCCCAGTCCCACTTACCCTTTTGCAATGAACAACAACCTTTCATAGATTAGAGGAGTGCATCTCTTCTTAGGTAAAGAGGAAAAAAACCTACGCTCTAATCTATGACTATCTATGAGTACACTCTCTATAAAGTAGAGACAGGGAATGCAATAGAGTAGAGAGCAAGCAATAAGATCTTTATCTACCCTCCCTCTCTTTCTCTATCTCTCTCTCCCTCTCTCTCTATCTTCATCTCCCTCTCTATCCCTCTCTTTCTCTATCTCTCTCCCCCTCTTTCCCTCTCCTTCTCCCTCTCTTTCTCTATCTCTCTCTCCCTCTCCCTCTATCTCTTCTATCCCTCTTTCTCTCTCTCTCTCTCTCTCTCTCTCCTCCTCTCTCTCTCTCTCTCTCCCCCCCCCCCCCCCCCCCCCCTCTCTCTCTCTCTCTCACTCTTTCTCCCTCCCTCTTTCTCTATCTCTATCTCCCTCCCTCTCTCCCTCTTTCTCTATCTCTCTCTCCCCATCTCTTTCTCTATCTCTCTCCCTCTTTCTCCCTCTCTATCTCCCCCTCTGTCTCTCTCTTTCTCTTTCTCTATCTCTCTCTCTCTCTCTCTCTCTCTCTCTCTCTCTCTCTCTCTCTCTCTCTCTCCAACTTCTTATTTTTCTCTCTCTTTCCCTTTTTCCCTCTTCACTTTATCTATATAAACCAAAGATGATTTATTTTTCATAACTCTTCTATCTCTCTTTAATCTCTCTCTCCCTCTCTCCCTCTACTTTTCTCTTTCCATTTTACTATTTTTTAAAAACTCTAGTGCATGTCCAGCAATCTTCCTTGCACATGTTATCTTCATGAGCCGATAACTAGTCAAAAATGTGCTCATCCTCAAGCTCAAAGTATCTCTGAGACGCGTGTGGAGGAGCTGTCGATGTAGAGTCAGTGAAATTGCCACCACCTGCTATTCTTTTGCCTAGTAGCTCTTCTCGTTCACTTTAAGCCTTGCGTGCCAGAGCACTCCCACGAAACACATACCAAAAAGGGACCTCCTCAAGCGAGGGATGGACACTGCTCTCATCTACTCGAGCATTTTTTTTAAGGACGTCAAAGCCCTTCGTTATCCACGTGTTGCAAAGCAATGCGCCTCAAGCGAGGGATTGCCCTTTTGCACTTGACGCAAGGACAAAGGAGTTTTCCCTTGAGTCATCGTTCATATTCAAGGCCGTTTGGAGACCCTCGATCATCCCAGCCATCCTGCACACGCGTGAAAGAGAGACATGTTAATCATATGTTCCCTAAAAAAGAGACAAATAATTGAAAAGCATAAAGAAATGATTAGAAATATATATAAATAATGTATAATGAGAAGAACATGGTAGAAAAAGGATAAAATTTTTGTTTAAAAAGAGAGTAAAATAAGCATATGTTCTATACAGTAAATAGTTTTTTTCGACACACCATAGGGCCCACAGGGGGAGGTGCTTATCCCTTCCAAATATTAGCCATGTTACATGGTCGGGCAAGGGCCGCGTACCATCGGGCAAGAGCCACGCGTAGGCATCGCCATGGCCACCTAATTTATGCACCACATGCTGGGAACGACGGAGAGAACTTGTAGCAACCAGCTAGGAACCTCCTCCTCGGGTGACCCACCCCAGGAGGAGGATGCACTCGAGTGTCCAAGAGCAGGAGCCCTAGCAACGTGAACACCAGGTGAGCACAAGGTGTCCCTCTAGAGTAGGTAGCTAATATTTCAATAGCAATCTAGTACAAAATTAATAAACTATCATTTCTAAAAAAGAATAATTAGTAAAATTGATTAAAAGGCTATACATAGCATATCATACAACCTAAAGGTAGAGGGAGGTGGTATGTACCCCTCCGGCTACCTCGAATACTTTGTATCCGTATTAAAAGAGGTTGCGGTAATAGGCACGATAATAGCGGCAATAATATCCACAATAATAGACGTGGTAATACCTAACGCCTCAAAAAGAAAGAAGGAGCAGAGCATGCCGCATATATGCAACATACTCTGCTCTCAAACTCCCCGCCATCACTCATGCAACCCGAGTTCCTTCCTTCTTCCACCACCCCACTCTCTATCTCTCCCCCGACTATCTCTCCCCTCTCTCTCTCTCTCCCTCTCTCTCTCTCTCTCTCTCTCACTCTCTCATGCAAGCACAATACCAGACAAGCATACACAAGCACTATTTCACATGCACACACACATTTTTGGGTCATTTGCGAAGGAGTCTTCGATGGGGGGTTTATTTCGATCGACATAGGACACTCAACCTCTCTCTCTCACACACATGCAAGCACAATACCAGACAAGCATACACAAGCACTATTTCACATGCACACACACACACACACACACACACACACACACACACACACATTTTTGGGTCATTTGCGAAGGAGTCTTCGATGGGGGGTTTATTTCGATCGACATAGGACGCTCAACCTAACGGTTAACCATCTCTAAAACTTAAGGTAATCATACAACCTCTCCCTCTTTCCCTATTGTATTCTACTCCACACACACACACACACACACACACACACACTTATATGCATAAAATAGAAACAATAGGAGATTATGAAGTGCACATACCTCATTCATTTTACCAATTGATTCCATAGGGATTATCGTTAATGATTTTTTAATGCAAGGAGAGGGAGTGAAGTAGATAAAGCTTTTTGCATGTCATTGTAAACTTGTTTTCTTTGTTTGTAAATGGATACTCGAGTATATTTTTTTGCAAATGGATTGTGATTAGAATAGAAAAAGAAACAAATTAAATTTAAAAAAAAGAGAAAAGATTTTGAGAAATGAAAGAGGGAGAATGGAGAAAACCGCAACGGACAGACATTTCTCTACGATGGTGCACAAGTAGTTAGTGCTCAGGGCATCGTTGAAAGTGCTCAACTTGCAAGCGAAATTTCATTGGAGCAATTCAAGCGTAGATGCACTCCTTGCGTAAGTTCTATCTAGAGGCTTTTTATACATGGCTCTCACTTCATGGTTACCGTTTGCATATGTATTGAATTTTAATTTTTTTTTTTTGTAGTTTGGTGGGCAAAATGCTTCCTAAAGATCATCATATGCCTCCGAGATCATATGTCAATGCACTTGGCATGGAGTATAAGAGCATCCACGCGTACGTCAACAATTGCATACTATACCGCAATGAGCATGCGTATGCTACTTCATTTCCCGTGTGCGTGGAACTTTTCTACAAGGTCGGAGTGAGCGGGGTGAACCTATTCCGTAAGGTATTGAGACATTTTCCACAAATCCCTTGCATTCAACACATGTTTAAAATCAGGTCTACGATGGAGCTTATCACATGGCACACCAATCACCACTCAAATGATAGAATGATGCATGTCCCTGCCAACTCCCCTGCATGAAGGCACATAGAGACACAGTGGCCAGAGTTTTGGCTAGATCTAGATCAAGTGAAGGGTATCATTGCATCTATTCGCACACCAACAGGATACATGAGGTCCCTAAAGGGAGCTTTCACAAAAGGAAAGAAAGGTGGGAGCGTTCAATTGTATGGGTTGAAGTCCCATGATTGGCATAAGATGCTCTAGGTAACTCTTTCTCTCTGTTGTCTCCCTCTCCCTCATCTTGACTAGATATTGATTATTGTGTATGAATTTATCTCACTTTCTCGTTTACTATTTTGACATCGTAGTTCATTTTGCCGGTGAGTATGTGCATATGCTGGGATAAGAAAGTGGGGGAAGCTATTTTCAAGCTTGGAGAGTTAGTAAGGTACACAACTCAACTAAATTTTACTATGTACACAATACCCTCAGTTAGCACTTAGTGTACTCTTGTGTTTTTTCTTGTAGACTTGTAAGATCCAAGGAAATTGAAATAGATGCCATCCTTGCTGCTCAGATACTTGTAGTGGAAACCGTGTGTGATGCCTTTCCTTGGTTGGTTCTTCTTAGCCAAATCCACCTCTTGGTTCATGTGATTGAGGAGATTTCTATATGTGGAAGAGTGCATGCACGATGGATGTTCTTTTTGGAGAGGTTTTTAAAGACCCTCAAGGATTTTTTGCGGCTACGATCCCAGCCAGAGGCAGTATGGCCGAAGGGTGGATCTTGCAAGAGGCATTTGTTTACATCTCGGAGTATTTGGTGCAAGTTGATCCCTCGATGCCTAGTGTGGTTAGACGAGGAGGATGCAAGGCTGACCTCACACTTTCCAAGTGGAAAGGGAAGATTATTTAACATGGATATGGAACTATCCTGAGTAGTTAATAAGTTTTATATCCTCAATGCAAAGGTTATGACCAAGTGTGTGGATTTATGGACAATGGAAAAGGCAAGGCATTTGTAGGAGAGGGAATCATGGAAGAAAGCGCATGGAGACAAAAGAGCACCCCTAGTACCTAAACATCTTGCATGTTTCCCATATCACATTAGTGCCGAGTGGATTCATGAGAGAATGAACAAAGCAAAAGCACGTGGAGAAGACATCACTGACAAAGAATGGGAGTATGCAAGAGGTTGCGAACCGAAGGTAGCGTATTCATATACTTAAACCATAATGTATAGTTTTTTCTTGATTTTATCTTTGAAATTGATAAAAGATATTTTCTTTTTTTTGTAGCTCCTTTCCTTTAACTCTATGTGGTCAAAGGGTTGACACTTTTGTACACGTCACATTGACGAGTGTCGGACGACATTAGGAAAGTTTTTGAACTCATTTTTGGGCCTTTTAAGAGTGCCACATCATCAAAGTTTTACAAAAGAAAGCAAACCGTTAGACCCCTCTAAATATTTCTCAGAACCCCATGATATGACCTATCATTGGAAAGCTTTTAAAAAATGGATTCTAAAGAGATAAGGTCCGAAAATCAACCAATTTTTTTTCAATCAACCAATTTTTGTTACCATTACAGTAATCTCAAAACACCTTTTTCTAGATCTATATGAAGGCAATGTCCGATACATGCATGCTATATATCAATAGATAGCATTTGAAGAGTAGATTCTGAATATCCAACCTCCGACAAGTTTGGATCTTATTTACAAAAAATTTTACCGATCCCCACTTTTTGAAAGCTATGCCACATCAACAATTCTTACAAGGCCCAAAAATGAGCTCAATTTTCCTAATGCCATGGACTATGGAATCATGGGAAACTTTGACACAAATGGTGATGAAGCCAGGTATTGTGGGACTATTGAAAGGATACTAAAGGTTAATTTTAGAACCTTTCATACCTTCATCTTCAAGTGCAAGTGGTTTTCAAATGTGTGTAGAGGACATGAGAATGGCCTCTACATGGTGGACTCTAGTGTGCATCACACAGGGAGGTATGACAATTTATTTTTCCCACGCAATTGTGAACAGCTGAGTGAGTACTTTCTTTACCCTCTCTTGCTTGTAGCATTAATTATACCAATGTTTCTCACTTTGAGCTTCTCTTGTATAGGTCATATATATCCCAGCAATCCACTAACCAGAAATTTGCATTAGGAAGAGAATGGAGTCTAAGAGGGCCTCTTTATTTGCTATGAGATTATGGATGTGATTAACATTTTGACAAATAGGTGTGTGCCATGTGTACAAGAATGGTGGGTATGTAAGAGAGGTGTAAGAGTGGTCAAAGGATGCACTTTTCCCCCCAAAAAGGGGATGGACAACTTTTATGATTTTCAGCCTTCCATAACTCCCACATACAATCTCCGATTTGAGCGGAGATTATAGATTTGTGATCTACACGCCCAGATCTTTCCGTAGATATGTTACATGATATGGTTTTACCCGCTAGATTTTAAATTTCATTTTGGGGGGAAATTTTGAATTCAAATAAACTACCCGTTTTGCCTGTTGGAAATCAAAAGCTGTCCTTTGATTGCTTTTTTAATACTAGAGATTTGACTTCCTTAAATTTCCAAATAAAGAGGCCCTCTTAGACCCCATTCTCTTCCTAATGGTTTGTAGTTCTTGTAACACCTCAGAGGAGAACCATTTTTTTCACTAATGAAGTGGAGACCATCTTCGACATGTTACCACCTACTACTTTGGATAAGGGGAGAGAGGAGATAGAGATCGATGATTCAAGTCCCACAGTAGCAAGTCTTAGCAAGGATGATTGTCATGATGATGACAAGATGGAGGGTTACGAATTTGAATATGATGAAGCCAACACATCCACAAACGGCAATTCTATTTCTCTCTTTATTGATTTAGGATCCATGGGCTTAGAATTGGATGACTCTTCTTGTACGAATCTTTTGGAAGACGATTCATAAACATTTAGTATACTTTAAGTTGTGGAAATTTATTTTTGTGCCATCCATTTCTCTCTCTCTCTCTCTCTCTCTCTCTCTAATTTTATGAAGAATGCTAAATTAGGTCTATCAAGTGAGAGTGATTAATTTAATTGATAACAAAATATCTATAATTTTTTGAACAATATTTATTTATGAAAGGTAACAAATGCTTTGCATTTTTTTAAAGAAGCATTGATATTATATAGCGTTATGGGTGCAAGTGGAACTAGCGTTTTGTATTGTGCACATTGTTGTAAGATAGCGCTTGAAGAAACTAACATAGGTGCTACCATCTGGTAGAATGTGGACACACTTTACTCCATCATCCCCATGCCTCGACAAAAGATGACGTCCATGTTTGGCTTCTCATCTCTGACAGTGCTTGCTTTACATGGAGGCCTCTGCATAACTTTAGCACCTGAAGAAACTAACATAGGTGCTATCATCTGGTAAAATGTGGGCACGCTTCACTCTATCATCCCCATGTTTCAACAAAAGATATCGTCCATGTTTGACTTCTCATCTCTGACAGTGCTTGTTTTACATGGACGCTCATGCATAGCTTTAAGATGGAGCAAACTATTCATAGTTTCATGTTAGCTATTTTTTTATGATTAAATATTAATTTTTCATATTATTGAACTTTAATAGTGTTCTTTAATTTTTTTCACAAGCAAAGTGGAGGGAAACATCAAAATTTGAATGTTTAAGTGGGTAATCTAGGTTATTGAAATTTTATATTGTGTTATATTGTGTTCTTTAATTTGTTTTCACAAGCAAAGTAGAACCCGAGACTATAGAGCGGTAATAGACGTGGTAATGAACAAGTTTTAATAGATGCGATAATATTTGAAATACAAACCTCCACCCCCCCTCTCTCTTTTCCCTGTCTAGCCCATTTTGGACTCTCTCTCTCTCTCTACAAAACGCGGTAAACGTATTGAGATTTCATAGTGTGGCCATAGTTGGCATAGTTATCTATAACTGATAACTAAGCCTCGCGTGACCATAGCCCAATTGCCTATCTATATCTATATAGTATATTAAGAATACAGGGACAGAGTGCCATGTGGCTGCAATTGCAGGATCTTCCCCTCCCTTAGGCCTATTGGTGTCTCATTGTGCAACATGGCAACCAACATGGATCTCTCTCTCTCTCTCTCTCTCTCTCTCTCTCTCTCTCTCTCTCTCTCTCTCTCTCTCTCTCTGTGCAAAGTGTGGGGTCATTATGGATGGGTTTCCAACGTGGAGGTGCACGTTTTACTGGGCTCTTACTGCCAAAGGATAACAACCTCGGACGATCAACTACGATTGAAACAGCAAAGTGAGGACAACCCACCAAATCGCCCTTATTCAAAACAATTGCCATTGTTGGCCACGAGGCGCATATTTTCTCCCATGTTGCTGCTCTT
Source organism: Adiantum capillus-veneris (assembly GCF_014529385.1). Lineage (NCBI taxonomy): Eukaryota > Viridiplantae > Streptophyta > Polypodiopsida > Polypodiales > Pteridaceae > Adiantum > Adiantum capillus-veneris. The sequence goes on from NC_140934.1 coordinate 154,931,045, forward strand.
TTTCCTTCTCCTCCTTTTTATGCTTCTTTTTACTTGCAAAAGTGTTGCTCTCTCTTGGCCCTTTTCTACCACCTCCAACGCCTACATCCAACCAACCTTGGCACACTGATCATGGCTACGATTTGTAGGCTCAGACAAGCAATGATCATGAACTCAAGGAAGGGGAAGCCTAAGCCCCACCCTCTCCTTCCTCTTGGCGTGATGCTCTCATCGTGCCTACACCTTGAACCTCGAGCTCTCTCTACACATTAATTTTTCTGATTTCTTCTTGTGGTCACTTCTCTCTCCTTCGTATGAGCAGTCCTTCATGTGAGTGTTAATGGTAATGCTTTGGAGAGCTTCGCAGAGAAATAATGTAGAGCCCTGTAAATGCACATTGCACACTCATGGCAATGCTAGGATGATCCATGCATCGATAACCTCTCTCTCTCTCTCTCTCTCTCTCTCTCTCTCTCTCTCTCTCTCTCTCTCTCTCTCTCTCTCTCTCTCTCTCTCTCTCTCCATTGTGCAACACTCTCTCTATGTGTATTGACAAAGGTATTGTGTGATTTCTTGACATGCAAAAAGCAAACGTAAATACTTGATGCCTCCACTGGCACCACCACATCCATGAAAACATCAAGCAAACCTCTCTCCACCATCACTGCAACATCATGGTGTCGCTCCTCTTGTATGGTTCTCAAAACAATCTCCTCCCACCTTGATATTCCTATCGACAAGCCAAGCATTGATTGTCTATGTGTGCACCCGGGGGATTCACTTATACTTAGAGGGGGATGTCATCTAAGTGCAACCATATGAGAAAAACCCTCTATCTATGGACCCCATGGCTCTAGCCCAACCCCCTATCTACAAAATTATAAAGAACCCATATAGCCCCCTTTCTATGGTGCTTCTATAGTGAACTTGACTCCCTCCACAACATGTGTATGGTTTGTAAATATTTTCTTTGTACATTGACACTAATTTCAAAATTTGATAGTTTCATTTGTGAAATGGGGATTTTTACCCTACCCAAGGTCGCTATGTCTTTGTGTACCATAATTGATGTGGGTCCCAGTCAATATTTTTTGGGGAGTTAATGGGATTATGTTTTCCTATGTTAAAAAATGGGAGGACCCATGGGATCCCCACACATATCCCTTATTGCTCTAGCTCCTAAAAGTAACTAACGTCTAATGCAAGGAGGGTTACCTCAAGCACCTGCAGTTCTCCACCTAGTAGCATGACAAAGTACAACCAATGCTTGCACTGACTTCCATAACCACGCTCTCCTTGCACAGCTTTCACACTCCCTACACTTCCTCACATGTGTTTTGTGCTCATTCTACCCAACACGTGTCCATAATCTCCTACCTAAGTGCATTATGTGCACACCAAGCTATGGATCTCTTAAGCCTTTGTAATGCACCGTTCAAGAGTCCACCTTTCTTTGATAGGCATGCTAAGCCTTGCTACCGGTTCAAAGTCCCATGTATTGGCTAAGGTTCAAAGTGCTGCACACAATGCATCTTCTTGCTAGGCTTCCACAAACAAGCAATTGGAGTGGAGTGATAAAGCACAACAACTTTTGCTGCTCATTCCTATCCAAATGCATTCAATAGAATAGTTTATGAGGACATACAACAAGTTTTCTACATCCAAATGTCCACATATCTTGCTCCCAATGGCCTTTTTTAGACCTACACATGGCAGATCAACTTGGTCACGGAGCCTGATATAACAAAAAAAAAACCTCTGATTTACAATCCCAAATTTTTACTACTTAGAAGAAATTCTACGCATAGATCACATAAAATGAAAGTGATTACACCTAAAGAGCACCAAGAAAACATTGAATCTTGACATGCCTAACCAAGAAACATGTCATTGTCCTAGAACTTCCAAAAAAAAAAACATGCAAACATTTATCATAGAACTTCCAGAAAAGCAACATATAAACACTATGTACAATTGAAAAGAGTTGGAAAAAATGCATCCTTAGATATGTCTTTGAAATATCAACCATAGTCACCTTGAATGGAAAATGGGAACGAGATTGACAAGGCCATTAGAGACAAATGAATTGCCCCTTTCACTAGAACATGTGCAATGAGTCCAATGGCAATGTTTATGCACGTGGAGAGCATTGGTGGGTCACATGAGAACGTGCTCCAAAGCAGGAAATCACTTGCTGTCTATGACCAGATAGCACAATTGGGGTTACGCTCACAATCAATGATAGCAAGCCCAAAAAACCTATAGAACTAGAGGGCAAGAATGGATACAGGAACACAAATCTATGTTCACAACAAAAGAAACTGTCAAAGTGAGAGTAAAAACTCAATCATTATCACAATGGGTCATTGTCAAAATGGGAGTAGCACTCGACCACTAGACCATCAGAGAATAAATTCTCAATACGTACAAAGCATGGTGAGAATTTGGAAAAAATTGGATTCATTTTCCCTTGTTATTTGAAATAATCTCAAATAAATCTCAGTCGAATCAACTAGTATATACAAAAGCACATAAAATCACAAATGAAGCAGCTAGACTATGCACAAAATCAAAGACTCAAGCTATCATCCATAGATTTCATACATTAGGCCAAAACCATGACCCAAAATCTCTCCAAAACAATGAAGAGGAGTAAGAAAACTTGTAGAGAATCCCAAAGCACATAAACATGTATCTTAATACTTAGTGTCTCATTAACCACATTTGGCATACATAACCATCTTTAACCGTCCATATGCCTGCAAAATTTGTGTGTGTATGTAAGTCTCCACATGTAGATGTCATTGCATTCTACTACGCCTTGGCTGGAAAAATCTCCATCGATCGGTATTCCAATCTCTTCTCACTTTCCATGAAAGTAACATGCTAATACAACCCATCAACAAAAATTAGTCCTTGACTTGTTAACATTCTTCATCAGTAAACAACCCCACCATACTAGTTTTGGAGGTTGAGAACCACTCAAGGCACACAATAGTAAGTATATTATGTAGTGCGCAATGGAAAGATAAGATATCCCTACAATGATGGGTGTATATACAATGCACGGGATAAAAAACCTCCTAGTGAGGAAAAAAATGCACCGGCATCCTAAGTGTGTTCAAACACATCACTACCACATGTATATGGTAGCAAATATCCCCTGGGAGTGATGTGGTGAATGAGAGCTGGCACATAGGGTATAGGAAAGTGCCATGCCCTGAGCATATGATCAATCCACAAAGGGGAGTAAGCCAAAAGATTTGTGGAAAGCTTCAAACTTCTCATGAGACGATGCCTTTTTGAAAAGATTTGCAAGGTTGTTTTGTGCTGGCACATAAGCCAAGCTCATCTCTTCTGTTGAGAGCCTCTCCTTGACATAGTGGTAATGTACCTCGATGTGCTTTGTGCAAGCATGAAAAATTGGGCTCCTCACAACTACCAATGTGCTCAAAGTGTCATTGTAGATGGTGTTGGCAGTGTCATGTCTAACACCCAAATCAGCCATAAGGCATCTGAGCCATACACACTCAACCGTAGCTGTGAAGACTGCCATGTACTTAGCCCCACAACTAGAAGTGGCCACAATAGGTTGCTTCTTCCTCAATTGTGATATGCATGAAATGCCAAGAATGAAACAAAAACCACTTGTGGACACTCGCGTGACAAAACAACCAGCCCAACTTGAGATCAACCTGAGATTAAAGAAGAATGTACATCTAGCGGCAATGATCCCCCCTTGGGTTGTTTTATCCCAAGGGGGGATCATTGCCAAGGGGGTTGACCATAACCCAAGACAATAGGCATTCATTGAGTGATCTTCATCTAATGACATTGTTTGACCAAGTGGTTGTCATGGATTTTGTGATAATCTATCTTTGGCTGAGGATCTTCTTCTTGCATTTCCTCTTGGTTGTAAACAGGCTTTGACCTAGCAAAGCCTCTATTCGCAATGAGCCACAATGTCCTTTCTTCCATATCATACCTTCTTTATTCAAGTTGAAACGCAGGAGGTGAAGGTTGTATTGGCCTCGCCATTCCATGTATTTCTCTCATCTTCTGTCGCTTTGAAGGGCAGTACCTACTTTGGTTATTATAATACATTGTAGTTGGTACTAGCGCTTGTCTATTAGATGCTTCCATCATTGGCATGTATCTCATGTCTATAGACAATCTAGCACCTGGCATCAGAGGTTGTTACTGGAATAGGCTGTACATACCTCTCCTTGGCATATTCCATGCTATAGTAACACTCTCCCTCGTATGGTTTCTCCATTTTTTCTCAATTTCTCACCACTTCAGGTCCCTCGGATCAGCATTTACAAGAGGAGCTAACCTCTTGACCATTTTGTTAATAAACGTTTCTTGATTGATAGGTGCCGTTGGTTTTGCAATGGACTCACTCATCTGTGAATCACTGTGCTGAAAGGATGTGCCGTCCTCTTGACTCTTACAATCGGGCCAAAGCATGTATTAGTGGTCCAAAAAGTGGTGTCTTGGACACTACTTTGATTGCAACTTAAGGATCCCAATTTTGTGTGTCCCGTATGAATATACCAACCATATTGTATATCATTGGAAATTTTTTGATAAGGAGAATCCAAAATTACAACATTCACAAAATTTTGATAAGATTTGCAAAAATTTATCATGTCCTATTTTTTGCTAAGACAACCACCAAAAAGTGAAATAGTGGTACCACCAATACATGCTTTCACCTAATCATTTTCTTTATATTTCTCACAGTTATCCACCAAATAAAGAGCTTCTTTGATCATTTAGTTTAGCGTCAAGCTCCTTAACTTATGAATATCCTTCTGAAGACCCACATGTCTCAATCCTTGGATAAAGATTAGTATTAACCATGCTTGCGTATGAAGTTCCGCTCTTGGACAAAACTTGACATATCTCTTGAGCCATAATGCCGCTTTGCGTACTGATTCATCCTCTTTTTGTTTGAATTTGTGAATTTGTGAGACCGTATTGTGAGCTATGTCTTTCTGCAAGAATTCTTCAATGAATTCTTTAAACAGCTCGTCTAGAGTCTCAAAATCACGTCTTTTTACTAAGTCAAACCATGTAGCCGCGTCATCTTCTAGAGTCAGTTCAAATCCTGCAAATTATGTTGCAAAATCTAAAACCTTCCCTGCTTTAATTACTCTTTTGAAAGCCTCTATGTGATCTCTTGGATCTTTATCTCCAACGTATTTCTTGTTTACCCATTTCTGGATCTGAGATGGTCTAACTCACAGATTGTCTACAAGTTTAACCACATCATTCTCTCACTTCAGATCTTCTACTATGGCTAGGTTCTTCTTTGAAGGGATTGGTTGCTCTATTGTAGATTGGTCCATTAGGCGAATTCACTTGAGGAGGCCTGTCTTCCAAATCTATGATCATTTTCATCTCTCGTTATCGCTTTGGAAGGGAATCCAGATGGATCCCTTTTTGGAATTGTCATAGGAATTCTCATGTTTGGTGGAGATATCTGTGGTCCTTCATTGACCAAATATCCACCTATTTCTAATGCAGTCCATGAATTGTGCTTTCTACAACTCTATATTCTCATCCATACTTGTCAACAATTATAGATTTCTATTGGTAGTCGAATCCGTATGTATAGACATATAAGAGCTTGTAATCTATCAACTCTTATTGGTATGGCTCTGAGCACCTATAAAGGTTGACCTCATTGTCATCAACATATCTATACACTCCTTCACTCTCATGACCTGTTATCCAAACTCTTTCAACAAGCTTGGTATTTATGAAAGGCCAAGGGGACACTGAATCCTAGATCCTCCTCCTAGCCAACCTTTTATAGGAGAGCCCATGGCCCTTTGCCCTAAATGAATCCCCTGTTCACACCTTCAGTCTGGCCCTTGGCCTAAGTCCTTGACTCCCCTAGTCGGTCCCTACCCTTTAGCCCTTGGCCTGACATTACCCCCCCTTGGAGAAGCGTTTTCGTCCTCGAAAACACAAGTGGGAGTATCTTCGTAAGAACACTAATGTTTTCCTTGTTGGCATCCCATACGCGGGCCAATTGTCCATATGACTGATACTTGGTGCAGTGAGGAGGTTCAATGAAACCAAATGCAGCATCTTGATTTTCAACATTGTTGTCCTTTTGCAACCACTTGTATCTAAATGGTAACTCAATTTATAACTCACTTGAGTACGTTAAAGGAGTAACCACAACTAAGAGGTATCTAAAGGCATAACTGGTTTTGAGACTTTCTAAAGGTAATGGAATAATGCAAGAAAACCTTGGTGCAACGTTCCATGAAGTTGTGAGCCAGATTTCCACCTCGTGTGAGTATCTTGAAAAGCTCATAGCTACTAAGGAATAGAATAGGGAGTGTCCTCATGTCAGATTCTTGAACATTGTGGAACACCCAGAACTATGTGTTCACCCCTAATGTAGGTTACATGCCAACATACTTTGTTAGTACACCTACTAATGTAAGACAGGGGTGACTAGAGCCTGAGAGTCCACCACCCAACCACCCTTTATACAGGCATGCCCCTGGCCCTTTGCCCTAGTTGGACTCCCCGTTCCACACCGCCTAGCCCGGAACTGCCTTGCCTAGTCCGGCCTTGCCGGTGTCCTAACATTACTCCCCCTGAAGAAGAGTTTTTTTCCTCGAAAACAAAAGTGGGAAACTTCTTCTTAAGGACACTAATGTTTTCCCAAGTGGCACCTTCTTCAACTCGGTCTTTCCACTTGATTAAGGCTTGTCGACGTACATGATGACGTGTACGCAACTCATGATAATCAAGAACACATTCAGGTTCATGCGGTAAGGTAGGAGGTTCAATGTAATCAACCAAAACCTATTGGTCAATGACATTGTCGTCCCCATGTAACCGCTTACGTAGACGGCTTACATGAAACACCGGATGAATGCGAGAATGTGAAGGTAGTAATAGTTTGTAGGCACGATCACCTACTCGCTTGAGTATTTTGAAAGGCCCACAATATCGGGGAGATAATTTAGGCGTCGGTCCAGTTTTCAGACTTTCTAAATTTTCTGGCACACGTAAAAATACTTCCTCCCCTTCTTCGAATGTAACTTGCCGACGTTTCTCATCAGCATATTTCTTATACCGATCCTGTGTTTTCCGAACATTCTGACGATCAAGTTTCAGCATATCCATGTGGTCTTGGAGAAAATCCTTAACCTGTTGGAGTTTTTCGGTTGCCAACCCCACCGTAAATGGTGACCTAGGTTGAAACCCGTACATAAGCATGAAAGGACTAAAACCTGTTGTGACATGCTTAGCACTGTTGTAGGCAAACTCGAGAATAGGTAAGTATTTTTGCTGACGTATTCTCTTAGCATATCCTCTAGCACCTGGTTAACCCGTTCCGTTTGACCATCCATTTCTGGATGATCAGATGTACTGAGGTTTAGTTGTGTACCCAATCGTTTAAATACAGCTCTCCAAAAGTGGTTGTTAAACTTGGGATCACGATCGCTAACAATGTTACTTGGCAAACCATACAATTTGTATAGATTGTCCACAAATAACTTGGCTAGTTCTGGTGTCTTAACCGTTGATTTGGTCGAACTAAACTTATATAGTTTTAGTCAACCTGTCTACGACCACCCATACTAAGTCATGACCTCGTATAGTGGTTGGTAAACCTACAATAAAATCCATAGAGATACTTTCCCATTTTCCATTGGGAATCTCCAAAGGATGTAAGAGTCCTCCTGCTTTCAGGTGCTCTACCTTGTTAACTTTACATTTTTGGCAGTGCAAGACATAATCTTGAACAAAGCCATGTAGACCTGGCTAGTAAAACTGTTGTCGTACGGAGCATAAGTTTTTCTAATCCCCAGGTGCCCTGCACTTGGACTTATCATGACATTCATAAAGAATTTGGCGTTGAATGTCCATGTCTGTCGGTACACAAACTCTCCCCTTGTGGAGTACGTACCCATTATCGATGTTAAAATGCTTCCATCGCTGTAGTTCATCACTTGGTAAAGGCGAACTACGTGTGGAGGTTAATTGTACACTACCATCATTGGAGTGAGAAGGATCCCTCTTTTGATCATGGCTCCACACTTTGGAATATGCTTCATCATGCTCATATTTGCCCGTGAGAGAATCTAAAAATTCACTACGAAGTTCCGTGAACAAGAGCGAATTGATTAGTGGTATTTGACTTAGAGCGTCTGCCACTAAATTGTATCGGCCTTTGCAATACCTTAGCTTGGCTTCATATTCCTGAAGGATCTCGGCCCACCTGGCTTTTCGACCCTTTAAATCTGTTTGTTGTGTAAACCATTTGATGCTTTCATGGTCAAACACAATCTCAAACTGAGCAACATACAGATAATGTCGTCATGTTTTTTAGGCAGACACTTTTGCATAGAGTTCGCATTCGTAAGTAGAATAGTTTTGCTGAGTTGCATCAAGCTTCTTACTTTCAAATGAAATCGGCCGTTCGTCTTGTAATAGGACTGCTCCAATAGCACGATCACTCGCATCCATTTCCAAAATGAATGGTTTCAAAGGATCTACAATAGCTAGGATAGGAGCTGTAGCTAATGCATCCCTGAGCGTATCGAAACTGTGCGGTTGAGCGGATCCCCACTGAAAAGCTTTTCATTTTCCTTTTAGTTGATCTCTCATAGGAACAACATTTGAGCATAGTTTTTAACGAACCTTCAGTAAAAACCTGCAAATCCTAAAAATATATGTAATTCTTCCAGATTTTTAGGAGGAGGCCATTTCCTTATGGTATCCACTTTGGATTGATCCATGTATAGGCCGTGAGCTGAAATAACATGCCCTAAATAATGAATTTCATCTTTTAGAAAATCACATTTAGATTCCTTGGCATATAACTTGTTTGTGTGTAACAACTCAAACACCTGTCTGAGATGTTGTAAGTGTTCTTCTTCAGAAGCACTATAGACTAGGATGTCATCGAGGAAAACAATGACAAATTTGCCCAAATATGGCTTCAAGAAACTATCCGTAAGTGTCATGAATGTTGCGGGCTCATTGGTTAACCCAAAGGGCATCACCAAAAACTTATAGTGTCCAAACCGTGTTCGGAATGCAGTCTTAGGTATATCAGCAAGCCGAATACGGACTTGGTGATATTCTGACTGCAAGTTGATTCTCGTAAAAATGCGAGCATGAGTTATCTTATCAAATAACTCATCTACTCTTGGCAATGGGTATTTGTTCTTAACTGTAAGCACATTTAAGCCCCGGTAGTCTGCGCATGTGCACATACTGCCGTCCTTTTTCTTCACTAACAGGATAGGTGAAGCCCATGGTGAAGAACTGGGTTGTATAAACCCTCTACTAAGGTAGTCAGCAAGTTGACGTTCCACCTCAGCACCCTCTGAGTCACTCATACGATAAGGTGGTTTACTAACAGGTTTACAGCTTGCAGCCACGTCAATGCTATGTTGTACTGATCGTGTCGGCGGTAATTCTGATGGCAAATCATTAGGAAATACATCTTGGAATTCCTTTAATAATTTTTGTAATTGGCTAGCAACATTTTCCTGTTTAGAATTAGCAAATGGTGGAATAGAGGAGAGAGAAGCATGCGGCGTTGAGGAATGTTCAACAGACTCAATGTTAGAAAGAAAATGAGACAGTGAGTAACCCAAGAAAACCAGATCTATTTCATTATCAGAAACGAGTTGCATAAGCTCAACGGTACAAATCAATGGTGATGAAGGTATATCTTTTTCTCCTAACAAAAACACATGTGCGCCATGGGATTCAAACATCAAGCTGTTGTGCTCATAGCTACGCTTTAGTGATGGTCCTAGGCTATGCAACCACTCCCTGCTAAGAACCATATCAGCCCTTTCCATGTTCATAACCTGAAAATCCAAACAAGTAGAGTATCCTTGTACTTCCAATGGAACAGCTCGGCATTGAGTATCCCATATTTCAGTAACATGTCCATTCATCATTGCTACCCATCGCTACCTTGTAGCGATGGGTACTCGAAGTTTGAGGAAGTTTGAGCTTTTTCACCAATCTGTAATTGATGAAATTGTGAGTAGCACCGTCATCTACCAAAATGTGCACCTTGTGCCCTGGCTGATATCCTTGCATACGTACTAACTCATGTGGTCCAAAGGTTTGTTGCCACATGGAAGCCGTGAGACAACATTCATGCACCACCTCAATGTGTGTTACTTCCACTGTGGAGAATTTTGAGGAAGATTGAAGAGGCAGCAGTTGCACCATGTGCACTGCTTTCTCCTTTCCCTGAGCAGCAGATTTCCCCTTGGGACAATCCTTTTTGCCATGACCTCTTCCTAAACATTGAAAACATAACTTTTCTTTCTTGGCTTTATCAAAATCCTTCGGAGAGAGAGGATCCCTGGACCCCTTGGGTTTTTTAGATGCATCTGAATTAGCAACTAGAAATTTTCTTTTATTGTGCCCATACTGAGTGCGTGTATTACCATGTATACTAGCAGGCACATGACTATTATGTGTTTTCTTCTCATCAAGATCATCATGAATATGTGCTTTATCTAGGCAATCCATCTCAATATAGAAGTGTCAAGAGTTGAGTAGCTTGTGATCATTCCAAGAAGAGGTAGACAATCAATCTCCACAATAATATTTTCTCCTATCAGACACTCTTTATCATATTTCAATGTTGTAACTGCTTCCCATGATTCCATTTTCACCTATGGATAATTGCACTGACGAGCACTTGGGACAAATCTCACTACATATCGCTTACCATATTCATCATCCTGGCCAATCACCCATCCAATTCCTGTGAGGCTAGTATCCACTATCACAATCACATGTCTTCCACATTTGTAGTTTACTTTCCTCAAAGTTGGTGACATAAGCAACAAATTCTTTAATTTACTCACGGCATGTGTTTGCATTTCTTCCCATTCGAATTTTTGGACCTTTCTCAAGAGTTGATACAAAGGCTCTACTACATATGCATAATGCGCAATCAAGATAACATAAAACGCGCATGCACCCAGAAACCTTCAAACCTCAATCACATTTACACATTTCTCTTTCATTCTTTGTATTACATCAATCTTTGCAAGACAAGGCCTTCTACCATATGGCCCGCACATATGTCCCACAATAAGAACTTCATTCACACCAAACACTAATTTTTGGCCAGACAAGGTAAGGTTCACTCTTCCAACCTTGACGAGATATTACCACAATCATTGATATGGTTTTCCACATACTTGTGGCACCCCCTTGAGTCTAGAGCCACGTCTATATCACTTACATCACATGATTTTATTGGCACATCATCAAGGAAAGATATTGTAGTTTGAGGTATGAAGTCACATAGGACTTTGTTCATACCATTCATCATATGTGCAACTGAATTAGTTTCTCCCTGAGGTAGGGTGCACATCCTTACCAAACCTAAAGGTGTCCTCATGGTAGTCAAGTCCCTGCTTTCCATTGTTAGTTGGAATTGATCATACTCTGAGTACAAATCCCACATAGGATATATTTCCCTTCCTACGAATGTATCTGGAAACTCATCTACAAGTGGCCATGTACCCACATATATAATTGTAACCTTGTTGATAGGTTGCATATCCTAGATAAAGAATAAAGAACCATTTTCTTTGGAATTGTGAACCATTTGTGTGAATATAAAGCACAAGAAGGCTCCAAAATACCCATCTTGATCTTTTCATTAAGCAACTCAATGAGTTTTAGCAAATGAGCCTTTGGAATCGGAATAGACCACAAGTTCTAAGGTACATGAGGGATAGTGAAGATTACCATTGGAGCAACAATGGAAGGATCAACACACCCTATCTTATGCGGCTCAAGTGCAAAAGCCTTTCAATGTTTGGCAAGCATGTCTTCAAAGAATATCCTTTCATCTTTTGCCAAATTGTCCTCGCAACCAACCTTTAATTTCTTCAAAGAATCCTCCATAAACTTGTGTCCAATCTTGCTTGGGTCATGAAGACTAGGTTGCAAAGCAGCTTGTTCCATCTTATTTGTGCTATCTTTTGGTAGAGGTAATGCCATTGGTTTTACTTTCTTTTCCACAAACTTATACTTGGTATCCACTCCCACAACAATACCTTGAGAATTTTCAAAATCCTCATAACTTTGTACATTTCTATGGAGCATACCTTCACAACCTCATTTGCAACACAGAAATTGCAATCCACTAAAGACTCCAAATCTTGCATCACAAATGAACACTCATCAAACACACCTGCTATGCATTCCTCATTTTCTATCAAACCATTTGTCCTCAAAACATTTCTATACACTATTTACATGTTGTCTTTCACCTCATTCAAGTCCTCACATTATGTAAAATTGATAGATCCATAGTCTGTTAATCCTACAAAACTTGTAGAAAAAAACTCTTTTGCATGTACACCATGCGAGAACTTTTCCCTTCTTGTAACACTGCAATCCCGCTCTACAATGGTACATGGCCAAAACCCCTCATATCCCTATAGTCCTTGAATTATTTGTTTGCTTTTGGCAAGGGTAGCACTTTGAGACTTTCACAGTTCCTTTCATGGTCCACACAAATACTAAGGAATTGGAACACACACTTCCCATCCCTTCTCTTTATCCTAGCATAAGTTGAACCATCGTCCATTACCTTTGTTTCCATACGAGTAGAAGTGATGTATGGATGCCCAAGGATAAGACGGTATTACAAGAAGGGGTAATCATGTGTATCTCCTCAAAAATTTATCTTTATTCATTTTGTGTGAAGGGGTAATCATGTGTATCTCCTCCAAAATTTATCTCCATGTCTTTGTCTTTGTTGTTGTGGCCATTGTCATTTCCATCTTCATGTTGTTGGCTTTATGTGTTGTTGTCTTCATGTCGTAATTTTCATGTTGATGTTGATCTTTATTGGTCCGACATTAGGAAAAGTTTGGACTCAAATTTGGGCCTTGTAAGAAATGCCATGTCAGCATAGAGAGAGATAATAAAAAATTCATTTTAATCTTTTTTCATACATGTTTTCTAAAATCTAGATATCTTATTCATGCAAGGTGCATTTTTGAAAACTAAGCTCTGTTTCCTTGCCTCCTTCTCCCCCCCCCCCCATTCCCTCTTGCGTTCTCTCATGCGCGCGTGATATTCAAATTGCCATTCTTCTATCGCCCCCACCTCCTTCTGCACACAGTTTCGATCAGTCATGTCTCAGTCGACACTTGTAGCTTCTCCAAAAAAAACTTCTATGAGGAATAGGAGAGATGTGTATCACATGCACATAGAGCTCCCACAAGAGTATGAACCCCTCTGCAAGAAAAACAAACAGTAAACGCTTTCTGAAGCTTTGAAGGAGAACTTAAGATCACAGGGCATGAAAAATGTGGACCTTTGGCTGGACGAAAACATGTATCCAAAGCATCCTGTCACAAACTCCACTCCACCTTTTAAGGATATTACATCCTTAGTGAACTATGTCAGAGATGGCCACCATGGCTTGTATGGCTACACTAAGTAGTTGACTGTAAGAAATGACATTCTGCAATAAGAGAGAGATATTGTATACAGTGAGAATGTCTGCTTACACCAAAAAGTCATGCAATGTGCTCAACAAGTTGAAGGCAGCAAAGAGACTATCAACTTAGCTTACACAACAACTCAGAGAAAAAGAAACAGCACTAGGTCTTCGCCAAAGAGAAAGAAAACTAAGAGACATCAAGGACTTGAAAGTTGACTTGAGAGGAATCAAAAAAAGAGTGCAAGCCATCAAGTGAGTGCATCCATACATGCTTGCACAGATCTTTGTTTCACCTTGACAAGGAAGTGGAGTGCAGCACAACCACCTCCACGGCCCATTACGGGCTCATATTGAATCACAAAAATGTAGCTAGCCTCTTGGATGATAAGCGCTATGGTAAGATTATTGCTAAACAGCTAGACAGCCTTTTATAGGAGACCAACTCTCTACACGGGACGTTCAATCAATTTTGGATGAAGCTGGTATATCTAATGAGGGATATGCTACCATTTTCAAGTATGTAGCATCATTTGTAGTGCCGTTCCACTAGGACTCAACCTACGGGGCCTCTTCTATAAGTTAAATGATTGGCTACTTTTGTTTCAACAAATCATGTTTCCCATATTGTGGAAACTCGAGTGGGTTTGTGATTCCACAAGCTAGACCATATGCAACATGTGACAAGAAGTAGTGACTGTGCAGGCCATACATGCCAGGCCCTACACCAAAAATTGAGACCGTTACTTGCTTGTCCAGCAATATCATCGTGTCTGTATTCCATTTGATGGTCATGTCTCCTAGATATCTTGAGACTGTCTTCAATACAAAAAGAGGGAATTTAGCCTTGTCCTCGGAGAAGCTGGAATGGAAGTAGAGGAAGTTTGGAGCGTTCAAATTCTCCAAGTACTGACCAAAGGAGGAATTCTTTCCCAAGTCTCCTTTACCTCGTCCACGGGGACAAGAAATGAACTTATCATCGTAGACTATGAGCTACGAGAAATAAAATCCAAGTGTTGGTATATACAAATGAAACTCTTATACAGGGAAGACAAAAAATATTTACACAGTAGTATACCTTCTGATTTTCATCTTCTTCGAGTAATGCAACATTCCATAAGTCAAATGTACTCTCATTTGCAGAGGATGAGGAAGGCATCAATGTCATTGATGGAGCAATTCTCCACATCTCTGTGATTCCAAGACTTTCCTATACCACCCTGAACTTCGACTCCGCTAGAAGCGTCACGGCACATGAGGCTTCATCCTTGTATATCATTGCTAGTGCCTCTGCTGGTTCAATAAACTCACCCCCTATTACATGAGCATCCATGACTATAGCAACTATTATCCTCTTGTAGATTTTGAGCAACTATAGCAAGGCAGTAGTCCTCTCTCAAGTCAAACAGTTCCATGATGTCATTAAGAATTACATAATGATGATCATCGATGGGGATGGTAGGGAGCACATATGTTGGCAAAGCTTCCTCTGGAAATTGAACACTTTCTGAAACAAACAAAGCACCACTTGGTGGTTGCACCAACTCGTCACCAGTGACTGAACAGTGACTGCTCTTGGCCTCCTCTACTGTGTCCCGATGATTGTCCAGATTAACATTTAAAAAGAGTAGGAACCCACTATAGTATTATGCAACTCAACACTTTTGATTATGTACGGGACACCTGATGTCATTCCTGTGAGACTGCAGTGGCAACTTGAGGCTGCTTCTGTAGAAAATATCTTTCTTTAAACGATCAAAACTGATATCTTTCATATGAACATATTGACAACCCCCAAACTCAAATGTGTCGTTGATCATCTGTTGCTCGTATGTATGATGAAAATCTGCAAGGAAATGTGACGTACAAGACAAAAACTCTTGCAATGAGAAGGCATGGTTGAAAATAGGCTTGGATTCCTACTCTCACTGAAGCCCAATTCTATAGAGAAAATGGTACAGCTTGTCTTTGGGTGCCTTGTTAGAGCAATGCAGCTCCTCCTCTATCTCGCTCTAAAAGGGATCCATTTTTCGAGAGAGGTAAGAAAAATTGGGGAAATGGTTAGGGTAAAGGTAGGAAGGCACTGGCTAACACTAGGGAGTATGAAGGGGGGACGGATGAGCCTCCTATATATAGACTCCTCAGGCACTCGATCAAGTCATTACAGCCACCCTTATGATTGCATTAGTAACGATGCAATGAATGCATCATAAAAACAGAGGCAAGCTCAACCATCCCTATGACACATGTCTAGGTTGTGGTGAGTAGCGTAGCTACATAAAGCACCTTGAATACACACTCCACAACTCGCTCACATCTACACAATGCAGGTATGGAGGACAAGAAGAGAGGAAAGGTGAATCTTTCCCAAAAGATGATGGCGGAAATGAAGGAGGTCGAGAAAATGCTAGCTGAGGCAAAAGCTCTTCAAAAGTAGCTGAAAAAGAAAAACAAAGGAAACCAGAAGGCAAAGGCTAAGGAAAACAACACTGCAAAGACCGAGGACAAGGATCCACCAATGATAAAGGAGTAAGAAGAATAATTATAATGGAAAAACAAGATAGTGCATCAATAACCTCTTAGTCTTGTGTAATGGAGTCCTTGAAGATAATGCAAATGTCTTCATATCTTGTTCCTTTGTCTCTGCCTCTTTGTTTCTTTTTTTGGTTACTGGTTCTGAAGGAAGAGCTTTTATCAAAATGTGTTGCACCACAATGCGAGTGAGAGGTTTATGCCACACAGCCGTTGATATGTTGTTGCTCTGCAAAGACAGAAAAATGTAGTGCCACAACGCTATAGGGAGATCTCTTCATGATATGGGTGGTCCCTATCGTGTTGTGACTCGATATCCAAATGTCGCACCACAATGCGATAGGGAGGTGCATTCACAATCTCTTCACAATATGGGTGGTCCCTATCGTGTTGTGACTCGATATCCAAATGTCGCACCACAATGCAATAGGGAGGTGCATTCACAATCTCTTCACGATATGGGTGGTCCCTATCGTGTTGTGACTCGATATCCATATGTCGCACCACAATGCGATAGGGAGGTCCATTCACAATATGGGTGGTCCCTATCGCGTTGTGATGCGGCATCCAAATGTCACACCACAACGCGATAGAGAGGCACGCCCACGATATGGGTGATCCCTATTGTGTTGTGGTGAAACATCCAAATATCACGCCACAATGAGATAGGGAGTATCTCCACAATATGGGTGGTCCCTATCGCGTTGTTATGCAACATCCAAATGTCGCGCCACAACACGATAGGAAGGTATCACCACAACATGGTTGGTCCCTATCGCATTGTGGTGCGACACTCTTTATCGCATTGTGATGCACCATCAAGAGTGTCGTTCCACAACGTGATAAGGATGTCTAGCTATGGTACACTCCCTCTTCTCGCATTTTACCATGACATTTTTCCTTATTGCGACACAACGCAAGGAGGGGGTTTGGTTGATCAAGGCCCATCCCATATCATGTTGTGCTGCGACAACCACATAGTCAACCTAGTGTCCAAGTTGACACGCAGTATGCCCCTGGGTAGGTCACATAAGAAAAATGTAACCTATCACGTGAGTTCAACAGAAGGGTATTTAAAGTTCTTGAAACTTACATAAATATATATATAGAAGGGATACTATTTTTCAAATTTTTTAAAAAAACTTACAGATTTTAAAAGAAAACGGTAAATTTTATTCCTTAAAAAATTCACAGATAAGGTGTTTTACAAACATGTTTTGAACGCACGTGATATGGTAGTTTTACACATAGTGACCCCCCCGAGAGTATGCCATGTGTCCTTCATGCAATGATGCACTCTTTCTAATGATGATGAGAAACTCAATTAATTGTGGCCACCGCCACATGCATATCCCATGTTTAGTAGTGATTGATGATGTCCTTGGAGCTTATATAACGTTTCCATTTCCGTATACCCCACTGCTTTTTCACCTCTGTCCTCACCTCTCAAAGTCAGCTTTTGCGACCTAACCTTCTCATTGATCAATCTTCTTCTTATTCTTCCCCACAATGCTTTCTAGGGTAAACACTTATTTCCATGGCTTGCACAAAGCAGACCGCAAGGAAGGTTTACCTGCAAGACAACCAACCTTCATCCTCAAGAGTTGCAGGAAAAAACCTGCTTAATCTTTGGGCAACAATGCGTAGTCGGACATACGAGTAGAACCAAAGCGTTCTGCTTGAGCTAGGAAAACTCTAGAGGCATATCTCTCTAGGTATTCCTAAGTTACCCTTCCAAAGAGTAGTTTCTAGATTTGTGAGAGCACTAATTTGGATTTTGGTGGGCCAGAAGTGTAATGGGTTGCCTCCACGAGGCAGCCGAGGACTTTTTGATCTAGATGTTCCAAGACAGTTACGTCCTCACAGCTCATGCTCACAGAGTGACAGTAATGCCTCGGGACATCAATTCTCTTAGGCTGTTATGCTTCAGGTTTGACAAGACACCTGCGCCAGTCCATCTATCTTATAAGACAATGGACGACATTTTGAAAATCCCTTCAGTCACCAAAGTGAAGGTATACGATGTGAGCACCACACAGCACATGTATGGTACACACGTTTGAATGTAGAGCAGACCCAAGAGCTACTTGTGGAAGAGCCTTTAGCCAAGTCAAATGAATGGGAGATGTTAGCAGCAATTGACCAAGCTAACATTGAGACCCTAGGTTTCCTCGGCTCAACTTTCGATGTAGAACTTTTGGTATGGGACCAAAATTTGTATTTTTGTTTCGACCCTCACGAGATAGCTGTTTTTCAAAATAGTGAGAGGAAGATTACATACCAAATTATAAATTTTGGTCTCTAGTATGTTATATTATTTTGCAAAGGTATTTATTGATTCTGGCTTATTGAAAATCCTCATCAATTAATGTTCTCAATTCGCAGCATGCTGGTTTCCAACCTTGCATGGAATCAATAATCCGAGGTAGCTGTTTTGAACTCACAGCTGTCAATTGTGCTTACCTCGGAGTTTACTTCCGTCATAGAAGTCATTGATTGGTTTCAATGAGTTAGCATGGACACAGAAAAAGTTTTACTTTTAGCTTACAACTAAAAGTAAGTGTTTTTTATCTCGCTATTCTTCAATATTTTGTATACTATGAATAGAAAATTAATTCCTTGTTTTATGCAATCAGTTCACATTGGTGACTTGTTGGACTAAACATTGAGTGCAAGCGTTGCTACCTTGCAAATTCTGCGCATGGTTTTCATGGGAATGTTCGAAGGTACATAGTTACTTGTTTCTTGATTTTGCGACTTTGATGCAACATGTGGTCACCAAATGCTACATCTTGCAGGTCTATTCAAAAACTTGTTGTTGCATGGGAAGCATTGACCCAAGACAGTGTTTGGGAAGATATGCTCCCAAAACAAGACGACGGACATTCTTGGGGATGGAGAGTTCTTGCGAATGTAGAGCTTCTTCTGTTATGCATTTATGATGAGGAGCATAGAAGTGTAAGTGCAATGTTTCGCTTTTGTCATCCTTGCACACATGACTTCTTTGAAATACATAAAAGCTAGGGAATTTATTTGCAGTCAAGGAACCTAGCAGATTATTTGAATGTCCATGTGGAGGCATTCAGGATGACGATGATCCAAAGTATGATCAATCTTGTGGAGACACGTTCTCTAGGAGCCGTTGATGCATTTGTCGTGCCACCGTCACGACCACAACCTCGGCCTCCACCTCGGAGGTACAAAGTAGCACCTCAACCAAAGACAGACCAAGTGGTTGGACCTGCCTCCCCTCGTGTTTCTGGCCACTCAACCTCTAGTCTTTTTGTGATACCCGACTTTACCGAGGAAGACGAAGCCACTACACAATCTTTTTTAAAATTCCAAACCCCTCAACCAACCCCTCTCCTGAGCCTTTACATTCAAGTCATGATAATCAAGCTCGGGAGAGCTCCCCTCAATTGTAAATGAGAGCTACTAATCAATGGATTTAATTGGACATTACAGTGTACATTATTAAACCCAATGTAAAGACAACTTGAGTTAATTTTGAAAAGATAATTGTTCTCAGACTTTATTTGCAAGAATTTCCTTAAGAATGCATTTTCGCATGAATATAAATTGCAAGCTTGCTATCAACAACCTTCTTTGATATTCGCACTTTAGAGCAGTGTGATATACTGTGTGAGATGCCTTCTTCAATAAAGAGTTGCATTGCACTAGAAACAATCGGTCATTCTTTATCTCTGTGCACAATGTCTTCTTCTCTTTTCTTTGAGTCACCTAAACGACAGTTAATTGAACAGTTAGATTAGATCAATATTTTGTGATGATAACCAGCAGGGAAATAACTAACATAGCATTAATGTTTACATACAAAACATACTAAAGTTTTTCATGTTGCACTAGAAAAGAAATTTTGGAGGCAGGCTGAGGTCAACCTCGTTCTCCATATCCGCGCACACTTGTCGTAGTGTCACATTGACTCAAATGCTAAGAACAGTTAGCAAATCAATTCCACACCATATCTCAAGCATTCTCAAAGGATTGTTCAGGTCATCAGTTAAATCTTGGTCCAAAGCTACCAGATGACCATTCACTCGATGCCACCTTATGTAGTGGAAGGAAGCTATGAAATTTTGAGAAGCTATCATCATGCTGTGCGCTCCTTGCCGCACTGTCGAAGCAAGGGACTTGCCAATACACCGTGTGCGAGCCGCAGACGGCTCCAAGCACACAACAAGCCTAAACTAGCAAGCTCAAGAGAGCAAAGGGTGTGTCACTCACCGCTCTACGCTCGCCTTCGCGGTGGATTCCTCGCCGCGATGAAGAAGAAGCTGCAGTCGTGCCGCGCTCAACTGCCTCGCCGCCGTCGTGCCTTCGTAATGCTCGATCGCACACACACTCTCCCTCTCTCTCTCTCTCTCTCACACGCACACACACACGAGGAGGTGAAGAAGAAGAAGATGGAGATGGAGATGGAGATAGAGCAAGAGCACTCTTCTATTGCACAAATGAGAGAATGAGTAAAATTTAGGTTTAGTTGGCTTTTATATGAGCTCACCCCATTCACACTTGGGCGCCCATGCTTAGCCAACTAACCCTAGCATGTTCGTGTTAGAGTGCGCCTCTCATCGGCGATCACTCTTACCCTTTTCCTATTGGTCCGACAAGCTCGGTACCTGACTCTAAATAATACAACGTTTATAGATCATAGAGTGTCCTTGTGCCGTGAGGGTTAACATGCCCCCCTTCTTGATGTAGATTCCGTCCTCGGAAGCTATTTGAGTTGAAGCTGGGTCGTCGAGGTGGAAGAGCATTTGAGATGAATGTCCTTAGCCTTCTTTAGTCACTGCAAAATCAAACAACATTGGCACAGTAATTGCATTCTCTTAAAAAGCATATGCAGTTTAGGTAGACAAATTGATTGGTCAAAGAATTTCAAACAATTTGGTAGCAATGAACATTAAATTGCAATGTAATCAAATGCATAAACAGATGTAAAGGTAGAAAATTAAACAAGTCTGGGGTCGCTAATTTGACGGTCGAAAGGCACTAGAGATCGAATATTAATACCATGGGTAAGCTTCTTAATTTTCTGTGGTCAATTAAGTTGTTTAATCGCGAGAGCCAAGTATTCATGTTCGAGGGCTGACTAGAGGCTATATCTAGAAAACCTTGTAGTTAAGCTACCATAAAAGGAATTTCTCATGAAATCATCGCCTGACTGATTACTTTTTCTTTGACCCCCCAAAGTCTTTTCACATTGATTCAATTTGATGTGTGTGCTTATTTTGTATGCCTTGGGTTTTTTGCTTTTCAAGGAAAAGCGCCCACACTGGGAACCTCTAGGGCTCTAGTACCATAGGCGATACATGTGAGTGAAGTACCAATTTAAGCAGGGATTTCTCTTCCAGCTTAAAATTTTACATTGAGGCACTTTGATTTTTTGTTTGTTCATTTTCAGCATTTTAATTTTGTAACTTTGGGGGGTCATATAACACTGTTACCCTCCCCAGGCTCATCACATTAGTAAACTCCTTTTATAATACTTAAGCTAAAGGTCAATAGGGTTAAGCCCACTAGAAAGCCCTAGTACATTTCATACAATGCTGCCTAAATCGGATTAAGAACCCAAGTAACCATTGCTTATTAGGAAGGCATTCCCCATGGTATTAAGAGAAGATTTCTAATACCTAGCTTGGTCAAACTAGCTTAGTCGGACTGCTTGAGTTTTAAACCTAGACAAGTGATTATGACAAAACATTACATTGAATTAAATGTTTGATACTAAGCCAATGCGCTGAATATTATGCTACCAATCACAATCAAAGCAGACAAACATGGATGCAAAAAAGATAAAGGGCAATGCTAATGGACATAAAACACCTGTTTGTGTCGATGGTCGCGCTTGATTTGAAGTGTGAACGAGAGAAAGATTCCATGAAGGTCCAAATCCTATCAATAGCAACATGCTCCTGTACACACTAGGAAACAAAAGGAATACCTCCAGGAGGCACATTAGTGGGAAAAGAGAACTTCGCTGATCTCTCAACTCTAAAACAAAAAAACTCCTATCGTACTAATCTTACCCACCCTCCATCACTCAAGTGATGAAGATCAAAGGTGTTTCATGGCATAGGTTTCTGTTTAACTGTACCAGATGTGACATGTGTAGGTCTGAGTCAATGTTTTGACTTTTAAGGTGCATACTCGTTTGCTAATTGCTCTTGCTCTTTTTTTTTTTTTTTGTGAGTATAAAGCTTTATATGTACATTCCCTAAGATTGGTGATTAAGAGGTCAGGGAAAAAGGTTGAGAGGGAAACAAATGAATGATGACTGTCAGCAAACACTCCCCCCTTCCTTGGGTAGATCATACCGTTTGAAATGAGCTTGTCACCTTTTGAAACCAATTGTTCCAGTTGGTAATAGGTGAGGATTTTTGCCAGTAGTTTTCTATTACCCTAGGTGCCTCGTCAAGTTGCAAGGGTGGTAAGGTACTCTCCCAGGATCGAACTTGAAGTGGTTCATCAGGTGATTCTTGAACACTGGGAGGTGTGGATTCTTTTGTAGCTTCATGGAGGTCCACTACTATAGATGGAGGCTGTGTAGAGGCTTTTACCTCTATGGATGTATTACATGAGGAGCTAGAATCTTCATGGGACTCCCCCCTTCCTGAGCTAGGTGGAACAAATCGTTCTTTCTTTGGTACCCAAACTAGCTCGGGAGCGGGTGTATAGCATTCTGTGATTTTTTCCTTTCCACGATCATTGATTCTTTTTGGAGCTACGGGATTGGGCTCACTTGGGTCAGGTGATAGGTAAGAGCACAATCTACGTTTTGGCACCCAGATTTGATCATTTCCTTGATAGTAGCCTTGGGATTCCAATAGTCGTTTAGGGATCCATCGCAACATTTTCTTACTTTTCTTGGAGCGAGTGGTACGTTTCTTACAAGGCTTCTGTTTTTTAGCACTAGCTATGGTCACTAAAGAAGCTTTAGGGACCCACTTGTATGTTTTCTTCGCTACCTTAGGATGAGTCTTGTTGGAAGCGATATGCATTGCTTGTAGCATATTTAAGGGTATAGGCATTTCATCCCCCTCAGGTGTTACCCAGGTCGTCCCCCTATTTCCCCAAGTGTCTATGGTTGATGCTAGGTGGACCCAATCCACATTGTCCGACTCAGTCATCCCAGGTAGGATATCCATATAAGGAGAATCTTGGCCAATGTCTGTATCCTTCTTACAAGTGTAACAATATTGTAGTGGGGCCGAGTGAACTGTGGTGTCAGAGCGATGATCAATAATGGTTTTACTCCCTAAGGGGTGTACCTTACCAGTCACCAAATCCACTCTAAGGACAGAGTCTTGGAATTGCAAATAGACATGATTTTTAGACCAATCATGAACCATTTGTGCTTCCCTCATGAATGGTCGTCCTAAAATCATTTCATATGACATAAGGTGTTTAGAGAAATCCATTACAATGAACGTATGTCGTACCTTGTGTCCTAGAACTTTGATCTTAAGATCCTTGAGCATCCCCATAGGTTTGGCTATGGTACCATTTGCCATCTTTACCACAATGTTAGTAACACTGAGGCGGGGTTTTCCCATGGATTCCCAACAATCTTTTGTAACGATGCTAACTCCCGCACCACCATCAAGAATTCCCTTTATAGTTAATCCCTTGGTAGTGATGGGTAGGGTCGCATTAGACTCGTCGCCTTCAAAATACTGCCCTAATTCGTTAATGGGTACCTCGATCACAGACTCGTGTCCATCTAAGTCAAGTGATTACACATGATTTTCCTCATCAATCATAATCGAGTCAGGCCTATTTGGTTGCGCAAACTGCGGTAATCCCGTTCGTAGCTCTCCGTTAAGGAATGCTTGAAGTGCAAGGAATAACTCAGGATCTCCATACAGCTTTGCTATGATCGTGGTTCGGACCTCAGAAGACATGAAGTCCACTAGTTTGGCAACATTCATTGGCGTTTTGCAGGGTGTAGGTCCTTGACTAAGAACTGGTGAGGATGGAATCTCATATTCCTCAATGGGATCAGGTATTCCTTCGTTAAACATCCTTTCCAACAAGAAGGGTGTATGCTCACTTTCTGATGTCCCGTCCTCACTCCCTTCTTGGATGATACTAGATATGGCTAACGGTCTATGGTTCATGTGGGGTGGATGAACTTGCGTGGGAAACACTGTGTCATGAATTTTGACATGCATGGGTTCTAGTTCTAGTTTTAGTTTCCTTTGAGTCTCCTCCACTAAACCTCTTAGATGTTTCACCTGCTCAATCTCGTCTACTGGGTTTGGGTACGTCCCAATCTTCTTTTTACGATTCTTCCCTTTTTGCCCCTGCGGTTTATCTTGGGGGTCTTGGATTGGATTTGGAAACACTTGTGGTGTTTTCAGAGGCTCTTTATGATTTTCTCTTATTCGGTTTTCATTTGGTTCCATGTTACGGTTTTCTTTGTCGGTCTTTCCCTTTGTGGTATTGGTTCTAGTCTCCATTGTCTCGATTGAATCTGAATCATCCTCGAGGTCATTCATATACACGGGATCATCTCCTGTTCCTATAGATAGCCGTTTTTTCGGCTCTTTGTAATTGCCACAGTGAGTTACCTCACCCTACCAAAATCACCCAAACACTGTGGCTATCCCTACCATTTCACTGTACATAGGCGTGCGTGAGTCACGGGACTTTTCCCATATCTTCTTAAAAACCCTCAGCTAGCTAGTCACTGGGCTAGGTGAGCAAAAAAAAAAAAAAAAAAAAAAAAAAGTATATTATGGCCTCTTTGTGTGTAAATATTTCATTGTATATATGGCCTAAATATAGGGATTTTTTATAATTATTTTGGTATTTTATTTAAATATTTCTACTTAGGTGTGTGTTTTATTAAACCTATGTACACCTTCTTTCATCCTCTTACACCATAATTATATATATATATATATATTTATTTATTTTTATTTTTTTGCCAATATGTACATACTCTAACCTCATATTTTTCCTTTATACAAATCACTCCCACATTTTCACCCTCACCCTCGTGAAAACAAAAAATTGATTTCTACTCATTGGTTACTTTTATTATATTATTTACTTGCATACATTTTCCTCTTTCACCCAAAATAATTCAAGGAGGGACCATATCATATGATTCCAATATCTTTCCATATCCATAACTCCTCCATATTTTTATTATTATTTTTACTCATTATTCTAACACCATGTGCTCATTGAGCTAAAGTCCATGAATAGTCCATACACTAGTCCACCATGTATATATTTCTTATTTCACCAATAATCCTCCTCCATGCATGGGTCAAGGGCAACTTGAATGCTTTGTATTATAATATGACAAAGGAGGGGCTCACTCTTGGATGCATTGTACAAATTCAACAAAGGAGGGGACCACTAAAAGACTTTTGCAGGCATAAAAAACAGGCTTTTTGGTGAGAATTTTGGCACCTATCTCCACTCCGAATTTGGAGCGGTGGTCAAAAGAGAAAATGTAGCCCACGCTCTGAATAATCACCCCAAATGTTTTCATGATTTTTGGAGCTACCAACTGTGAGCTATGATTTTTTTAGTGGACCCCAGTTTTCCCATGCTATGCAGCCACACTCTCTCTTCCACTTTATCATTTTCCTCTTTCACACACACTTCTCCACTCATCATCCCCATCTCTCTCACCACTCCTCTCTGCACACTACTCACCTTCTCCTCAACCTTGAAGAATAAGAGAAACCATGGTGAACTCATACCTCCCACACACAATTCCATTCCAAAATTGACCACCTAGTCTCATTTTTCCTCCTCCAAATTACCCATATCTATCAAAAAACCACAAAATTCAGCCTCTTCTCTTAAAAGACAGCATCATGGTGGTTGATTACTCAGCTTCAATTACCTTGTCTCTCAAGGAAGGTCAAGAGTGGAGAAAAAATGTACCGTCAAAGCTAGTGGACCGTCAACAAGCGTCAAAATTGGCCCTACTCAAGACACTTGGAGCATCAACCTTGTAAGAAATCCACCTTTTCTTACCTCTTAAGAGTTTTTCTTCCTTATTTGTATCCTACATGGATACTCCCATTGTAAATATTCAATTCCATTTGTAAATTAATACTAACTCTACTAACACTAACCCACTATGAAAAGTCCTATCACCTCCATTTCTCTCCTCTCTCTTTCCCCACCAACTTCTTGATAATTCCAAGCAAAAGAAATTAGATAAATTGCTGAAAATCTAACCCAACCATGGTTAGAGGAGTAACCCTAGCCTTCAAAATTGCTATAAAAGGAGGGTGTAGCTAGCATAAAAGGGGGGAGCCATAAGCAAGAGCACTATGCTATAGCTTGAGAAGCCAAGCTCAACCTCTCTAGAAGGAGCTCTTGAGTGGAAGCTCATTGTCTTATGCATGTGCATGTGTTGTAATAGGGGATTAGCAAGGGAAATCTATGCCATTGTAAGAGAGAGAGTGATCATTCAATTGAGAGTAGGAAATCTATCATTTCTCCTACTATTGTAAGCCCAACGTTCGCTGAATCAAGGAGGGTGGATTTGGACTAATCTTGGATATTTTGTCTCCCTTTCCAACGTGAAGTAATGGACAACAATGATGCGTAAGTGTCTTGGTTTTTTTTTAAGTTCTTGATAGCTTGTCTCTGGTGTTGTCATCAATCTAGCCATAAATCCCACATACTGTAAGAGGGCGACAGGGTGGAGAGGACTCCCCTGGCCTTAAGACAGTGATTGGGGTGGCTTTTCTAGTGATGTGTTGTGGTGAAATTTACGCAAGCTATGTTGAACAAGTACTAATCTCACTTTGATTTGTCATGACAGATTTGTAAGAAGGTATTAATGCAACAAGCACCCCCTCCCCCTTTCTCTCTCTTTCTTAAATATATAGTTGTGTTTGCTTGATCATCGCCGATACGTTTCAAAGCAGCCCGAGCACTCTCTCTCTCTCTCTCTCTCTCTCTCTCTCTCTCTCTCTCTCTCTCTCTCTCTCTCTCTCTCTCTCGTGTTTTAGTGTGTGAGAGTATTCCATTGGTGTTAGGGTTAGTGTAATTCCTTGCTTGTTTGTGGGTTACTCTAACGATTCTCCTCTTTTGCGTCCTGGTTCGCTCTTAAACTAGGTGGTGCCCCTTGTGTAGTTGGGATTTGGCGGTGGGTTTGTTGTTTTGGTTTGTGTTGTGTTGTGCCCCAGCCCCATTGAGCAGCACGGGAGCCTTGAAGGGTGTCTAGAGGCCACTCTTCTTGTTGCCCGCCCCGGACCGTCTCAAATTGGTGCCCCCACGGAGGACGGCTTGTGTTTTTTGTGTAGAATCAACCTTTAGCATAGTCAAGTAGTTTGCATGAATCACGAAGATTTGTATGATCCCTTCATTCCCATTGCAAGGCAAAAGGTACACATAATTGTTAGTACTAAGTTGCAATTTCAACGTGTCATTCGTAGAATTTTAGGTCCTCTTAGGTTGGCCGAGATAAACGCTTCAGTAAATCCTTTTATTTTGCCTCTCATTAGGTACGACCTTAGTTTGGACGTCTATATTTTTGTTTTGTTTTAAGCATTAGGACATGCATAGGCCATGGATAATGGCCCAGGAATAGAGGTTTTTCCCTTTCATTTTACTCCACACATTAGAATAAACGTTGCAATTAGTAGAAAGATCCATTTTCAACAACGAATGGTGTTCATGTTTGGTGCCCAAAGAGCAGGAGAAATTCTTGCATCACCAAACCCTGTCATTCTACCTCTCATCAACTACCACACTTCTTTTGATGTACATGTGTTCATTTTATTTTAAAATGAAGTGCAGCTCGGCAAAGTAGTGTGTATGTTTGTTTTTTCTTTGTCCAAGTTGTTACAAGAAACAAAAAAATGATCATTTATTCTAACTGGGAATGTGTGTGCAGTGAAAGTTCAATCCTTAGAGATCTAGCTCTATTACCAATTGAGTTGCAGGAGCAAGTAGTAAGGCGTCTCCCTCATAACAAGAGGGTGGTGAAGTTAAGACGGAAGGTCCTACGCGTGGATTCCATTTTCCTCTTGTTGTTGGGCACTAAGGAAGACCGCGCATTCATCCAACTAGTGTGTGCCCTAAGATTGGTAAATAGAGTGAAATTTGGCGTTTGGCGAGTGCATTTCACCATTGAGGAAGACTCTTCAGGAAACTTGCGGCCAGAGTTCATGCTTCATAAACTCACATTTGGTGAATTTTTCCCTCATTTGCGTCTTATTAATAGTCTTCCTTTCGCTTTCAACAAAGGAGATAGGGATCTATTCAGAGCTTGTCTTAATAAAGAGAGCATAGAGAAGATTGCAAATTTGTATAAATTCTCATTCTTCTCTACTTTCTATGACACTTTGTTCATAGAGACATTGTAAATCTCTTTATGCTTTTGAATGATTTAACCATAATCCTAAGGAGTTTTTGTCCAGGAATTTTGTAGCACAAGTGGAGTCTTTAAATCTTGCAAACTTGATCGGACTTGATGAGGATGTTCTCTATCAAATTGTGAGAAGGTTGCCTCACTCCGACTGTGTGGAACTCGAAGGAAAGGAGCTCCTAGTCAATTGCTACTTTCTCACGGCCTTCGACGAGCATGAAGATCTAGTTTTTATACAAACCGCTTGTGCATTGGGAATTGTAGAGCAAGTGCAATTTATCACTTGGGACGTGGTTGCTCTTTTGGATCCAGAAAATGAAGTTCTAGAGATTTCTGTTTATCGCCTTAGCTTTGAAGAATTTCAACCCTTCTTAGAGCTCATCAATAGTCTACCCTTTTGTTTTGATCAAACAAATCGAGACCTTATTGAAGCTTGGATAGCTGAAGAAGAAAACCTAGAGTGGTATTTTCTCACTTCTTCATTTGCAGGCGAGTGGTTCTAGATCTCTATTGTATCCCTTATTGTAACTCGTGTTGTAATCTTTCATAATAATGGAGAGCCAACGCCAAATGTCTGGATATCCTCTTTTCTTTGGAGAGCCTGGAGAGGATGCAGAATTATTTTTAGCAAATTTCAAGATGTCTTGCCGTATCAAGAGGATAGTAACCGATCAAGAACGTGTAGAAATGTTTGAGGTGGTCCTTAGGAAAGATGCTAGTACTTGATTTGACTCTTTGCCTGAGGAAGTTAAGGGGAATTACACAGAAGTTTTAAATCGTTTTAAGAGATACTTCTTTGATCCCCAAAACACTCAAAAACTATGGCAAGACATTGTTTCTCATAAGCAAAAAGACTTAGATGACTACTACTTGTACAAGCAAGAGTTTCTACGTCTTTGGGCTCTATGGATACGAAATGTTGCTAACCCTGGTGATGGTGCAGAATTTTTAAAGAAGGAGAGGTTCATAGCCGGACTCTTTCCTGACCTTAAGGTAAAAGTTGAGGCGGGTGCACCTGCTACTTTTGATGCAGCTGAAACTAGGGCTGCTGAGGAGTATAGGAAACTCAAGTGCTTAAGGGGAGAGGTTCCAATAGAAGGTCTTAGACCCAAAGGTAAGTCACAAGCATCAACATCGAGGGAGCTTCCTGAGGTAACGGCGGAAGTAATTGAGAAGTTAAACGAATCTTTAAGCAGCCTGTCAATTCACCTTGCACAAGCTGTAGGTCCAAAGGGACAAGCAAAGAAGTCTGAAGAGCGAGATCCATGACCTAGGAGAGTCTTGCAATGTTGGAATTGCGGAGAGTCTGGACATGGGATGT
The DNA here is from genome assembly GCF_014529385.1 of Adiantum capillus-veneris. NCBI lineage: Eukaryota > Viridiplantae > Streptophyta > Polypodiopsida > Polypodiales > Pteridaceae > Adiantum > Adiantum capillus-veneris. Next base: position 154,960,736 of record NC_140934.1, read on the forward strand.
ATAATTGTCCTTGGCCCCGTGGGGAGCCAGGGAGGCCTAACTTGAATTACCCAGTGATGAATGCAGGTGAAGGAACTGGTCAACAACCAAGGCTTCTACAAAGGCCAAATGGACCAAGACCACCTCCACACGGGGTAGAAGGAGTTCCACCTTTGCCAGATCCAAATGTGCATGTGGTAGAGGTGACAAATTCAAATGAGGTTGACATGGAAGCCAATGGAATTAAGCGTGGCCGAGGAAAAGGTAAAGAGAAAGAAGGAGTCACATCACAGAGTGACCATGGACAAGGCAAGAAGGCAAAGGGAACCAAGGAAACCAAGAGGACTCGACGTCGTATCAACCTCCAAGACTTCCCTCTTGGACATGGTATGGCTCCGTACAACTTGTTGGAAGACATGAGAGGTAAGGGTCCTGATATTTCATGGCCTCAATTTCTTGCATTATGTCCACAAGTTAGGAGGGATTTAACAAGGGTAGTTAGCACTAGGAGAAAGGTAAAAGAGAGTGTGCCTGTTGTAAAAATTGCACAAGCTGAAATGAATGAGGACATTACACCGGTGCTAGACTGTTACATCAAAGGAAGATTGGTTAGGAAAGGTCTAGTGGATGGGGGTGCACAAATTTGCATCATGACAGAGGGACTCATGCAAAAACTAGGCATGCACATCCATGAGACACCTGAAATTAGGGTCAAGATGGCAAACAATAGCAAGGCTAGGTGCGTAGGCATTTGTAAAAATGTTTTTGTGGAGGCCTTTGGCATTAAGAAGGCAGTGGATTTCTATGTCATGTCTACCAAGGGAAATGGTTACCCATTTATCCTAGGAAGACCATGGCTAATGAAAATGCGAGCTTTGCAGGATTGGGAGAGTGGAAAGCTAATTTGCAGGAATGACAATCACAAGAAGGTTGTCTTTGACATGAAGGAGCAACGCCAAGAGGAGCTCCATGAAGAATCATCTCAAAGTGAGACGGAAGAATGTTGGACCGATAGCACTTCAGAAGAAGAAAGTAGCGGCAGCATTACTGAAGAGGAGTCTTCCATCGAAGTCATGGGGGTAAGGTTTAAGCCAAGCAACCAAGAGACCTCTTGTCAAGGCTTGGAGGAGGTAGGTCCTCAAGAGAACGAAGGTGATCAAGATGAAGGGATGCTGGAAGGTATGCTATCAACAACACTTACAAAGGATGAAAGAGAGGAGTTCAAATGTGTGCTAAGGAAGTTTCTTAGGCTTTTTGCTAAAGACTACACCGATGTGCGTGGAGTAGATGCTGTTCAACACAAAATTGAGTTGAAGCCAGAGGCCACACCTAAGGCTCAGAAGCTATGAAGGCTAGGAGTCATCAAGGAGCAGGCTTTACTCAAGGAGGTAAGAAAGCTTCTAGCAGCAGGGTTCATTTATCCAGTGGAGAATTCGGAGTGGGTCTCTCCTGTTGTTGTCACTCCTAAGAAGAACGGCAAGTGGAGGGAGTGTGTGGATTATCGTCCCCTCAATGAGGCAACAAAGAGAGATCACTTTCCCCTCCCATTCCAGGATGAGATACTAAATGAGGTAGCTGGTCATGAGAAGTACACTGTGTGCGATGGTTACTCAGGATACTTTCAAATAGGGATTGCACTGGAGGATCAATTGAAAACAACCTTTATCACTCCTTGGGGTTGTTATGCTTTTAGAGTCATGCCATTTGGTCTGACAAATGCTCCTGCAACATTCCAACGTTTCATGAATATGGTGTTTCAAGCATTCTTTGGAAAGTCAATTAGGGTGTTCATTGATGATTTCTGTATTTATAGCTCAAAATCATTGCATCTACAAAGGGTAGAAGAAGGTTTAAAGAAGCTCTACGACATGGGAGGTCAACTCAACCCCGACAAGTGCCATATAGGTGAGGATGAAGTAATCTTGCTTGGTCATAAAGTTTCTTACAAAGGCATTGAAGTGGATCCTTCGAAGGCAAAGGCTCTTATTGAGCTACCATCACCCAAGAGTCTTAAGGAGGTCATCTCATTCATTCAAAAGGTGAAGTATATGTCACGCTTCATTCACTTAGCCTCGGAGTTACTTCACCCTTTGCAAAAGTTGACACAACAAGTAGAATTTGCATGGTCTGATGAGCTGGAAGAGTACTTTTGTAAAATTAAAGTCATTTTGTCAGAGCTACCAACACTCATGCCTCCTTGTTGGGAGTACACATTCTTTGTTAGCTCTAGTGTTGGAAGGGAAACAATTGGTGCTGTGTTGCTACAACAAGATCCCCACAGTACAAGGATGCGACCCATCTACTTTGCTAGTAGGGTCATGAATGCTTTGGAGAGAGACTACACAGAAGCAGAACTCATGATGCTTTCTCTCATGTTTGCGGTGAGAAATTTTAGATCCTACCTGCTACCAAAACCTTTTGTAATTCTCACTGCAGAAAATTTGTTCCCTTGGGTGTCATCTCAAATGAATCTTAGTACTAGGATCTCAAAGTGGATTATGGAGTTGCAAGAGTTTCAATACTCTTTCAAGGTAGAAGATAGTGTGCGTGGACAATTGGCAGGGATTCTCACTTATAGGGTGCACGAAAAGGAGATTAAGGTGCCTGAAGTAAAGACCCTACCATTGCCACCACCAAAAAGTATTCCTAATGCTTTTACTTTGTTCTTTGATGGAGCTTTTCGTCGAGCCACAGGAAAAGCAGGGGGAGGGCTAGTGTTGCTCAACCCAAGTGGAGAGGTGGTCATGAAAGAGAAGTTCAATCTACCAAGTTCAGCTAGCAACAATGAAGCAGAATATGACACTCTACTTCATGGTTTGAAGATGTGCATTGGCCAAGGGATACAACGCCTCATGGTAAAGGGAGATGCACTTCTCATTGTTAAACAGATTTTAGGCATTTGGGCATGCAAGAATGAGAGCTTACGGACAAAAGTTCATGCCATTCGTAGATTGTTTAATCAATTTGAAGAAGTGCAACTATATCATATTCCTAGGAAACAGAATGAAGATGCTGATTTACTTGCACAACAAGTCGTTGCATGTGTAAAGAAAGAAGTGCAGGTCATCATGGTGGCGGCTGCTGTGAAGCAACCGAGATACCAGGGATTGGAGTCATTGGCTCCCATCATTGGCTACATTTTGGAGGGTGAGTTTCCACCAGACTTCACAAAAGCTCAGAAGAGGAGACTCATGAAGAAGGCAAGAGTATATCTCTTCCTAGAAGGCTCCCTCTATCAAAGAGGGAAGGATCAAGTGTGCAGACGAGTACCAACTATCAAGGAAATTCCAGCCATTCTAAAAGGTTTGCATGAAGAGGCATGTGGTGGTCATTTTGCCCAAGAATTAACTGTGAAGAAGATTTTGCTTTCGGGGTATGTTTGGCCAAGTTTGCATGTGGATGTTCAACATTGGTGTAAAAGCTGTCACACTTGTCAGATAAATGGAAATAGAAGGTTGGTGCATGGCCCGAGGCAAATAGTGCTTGCAAATGGACCCTTTGAAAAGTGGGGCATTGATGCTATGGGTCCTCTGCCTAGGACAAAAAATGGTAAACTCTACATTCTAGTGGCTGTAGACTATATGACTAGGTGGGTGGAAGCACAAAGTGTGGCAAAGGTAAATGAGAAGACAGTGAGCAAATTTGTCTACACTCACATTTGTTGTAGATTTGGCACACCTTTGGAGATTGTTTCTGATAATGGTCCAGGGTTTAGAAAAGGATTGCTCACAGAAGTTTGTGAAGAGCTTCACATTCTACATCGTCATAGCACACCATACTACCCACAGTCAAATGGTTTGGTGGAGAAGGCTAATGGTGTCATTGCAGGAATCATTAGAAAGATGGTGCAAAACAAGACAAAATTATGGGATGACTTCTTGGATGGTGCCTTGTGGGCATATCGAACCACATATAGGGAAGCCACGGAGTTCACACCATTTCACTTGGTCTATGGTCAAGAGGCTTTGCAGCCTATCGAGCTCAACATTCCAACAATGCGACTTCATGGCAAAGGAGCACAAGATGATCAAGAGGTATGGATGGATCTACTTCTTACGTTAGTGGAGCTTGAGTGGAAAAGAGAAGCATCATATGAGTGCTACAAGAGGAAAGCCACACAAGCGAAAGAAACACACGACAAGAAACTGAAGGACAAAGGCATCAAGGAAGGAGAGCTTGTGCTAAGGTATGACAATCGACTTGACAATCGTTTTGATGCCAAGTTTGAAACAAGATGGCAAGGGCCATACATAGTCAAGAAGGCTTTCAATTCAAGTTACTATCAGCTTATGGACTTGAATGGTAAAGAGCACTCCAGGAAAGTAAACGGGTATCGCTTGAAGCCCTATTTGAGTCGCCTTCTACCAAAGGATCTACCAAAGATCTGTCCAAAGGCCGCTGTCTTATGTAAGTATTGTTACATGAAGCATAAGTGTAACTCCAGCCAAAATTCTGAGGGGCCAAACAATGAAGATCTCGTCAAGGACTCTGAAGCACTCTCTTTGGAAAAGATGCTCTATGATGGTACATGAATATACCATCATCCAGGGGGAGGGCTAATGATAGCCGTTTTTTTGGCTCTTTGTAATTGCCACAGTGAGTTACCTCACCCTACCAAAATCACCCAAACACTGTGGCTATCCCTACCATTTCACTGTACATAGGCGTGCGTGAGTCACGGGACTTTTCTCATATCTTCTTAAAAACCCTCAGCTAGCTAGTCACTGGGCTAGGTGAGCAAAATAAAAAATAAAAAAAAATAAAAGTATATTATGGCCTCTTTGTGTGTAAATATTTCATTGTATATATGGCCTAAATATAGGGATTTTTTATAATTATTTTGGTATTTTATTTAAATATTTCTACTTAGGTGTGTGTTTTATTAAACCTATGTACACCTTCTTTCATCCTCTTACACCATAATTATATATATATATATATATATATATAGATATTTTTTTTATTTTTTTTTGCCAATATGTACATACTCTAACCTCATATTTTTCCTTTATACAAATCACTCCCACATTTTCACCCTCACCCTCGTGAAAACAAAAAATTGATTTCTACTCATTGGTTACTTTTATTATATTATTTACTTGCATACGTTTTCCTCTTTCACCCAAAATAATTCAAGGAGGGACCATATCATATGATTCCAATATCTTTCCATATCCATAACTCCTCCATATTTTTATTATTATTTTTACTCATTATTCTAACACCATGTGCTCATTGAGCTAAAGTCCATGAATAGTCCATACACTAGTCCCACCATGTATATATTTCTTATTTCACCAATAATCCTTCTCCATGCATGGGTCAAGGGCAACTTGAATGCTTTGTATTATAATATGACAAAGGAGGGGCTCACTCTTGGATGCATTGTACAAATTCAACAAAGGAGGGGACCACTAAAAGACTTTTGCAGGCATAAAAAACAGGCTTTTTGGTGAGAATTTTGGCACCTATCTCCACTCCGAATTTGGAGCGGTGGTCAAAAGAGAAAATGTAGCCCACGCTCTGAATAATCACCCCAAATGTTTTCATGATTTTTGGAGCTACCAACTGTGAGCTATGATTTTTTTAGTGGACCCCAGTTTTCCCATGCTATGCAGCCACACTCTCTCTTCCACTTTATCATTTTCCTCTTTCACACACACTTCTCCACTCATCATCCCCATCTCTCTCACCACTCCTCTCTGCACACTACTCACCTTCTCCTCAACCTTGAAGAATAAGAGAAACCATGGTGAACTCATACCTCCCACACACAATTCCATTCCAAAATTGACCACCTAGTCTCATTTTTCCTCCTCCAAATTACCCATATCTATCAAAAAACCACAAAATTCAGCCTCTTCTCTTAAAAGACAGCATCATGGTGGTTGATTACTCAGCTTCAATTACCTTGTCTCTCAAGGAAGGTCAAGAGTGGAGAAAAAATGTACCGTCAAAGCTAGTGGACCGTCAACAAGCGTCAAAATTGGCCCTACTCAAGACACTTGGAGCATCAACCTTGTAAGAAATCCACCTTTTCTTACCTCTTAAGAGTTTTTCTTCCTTATTTGTATCCTACATGGATACTCCCATTGTAAATATTCAATTCCATTTGTAAATTAATACTAACTCTACTAACACTAACCCACTATGAAAAGTCCTATCACCTCCATTTCTCTCCTCTCTCTTTCCCCACCAACTTCTTGATAATTCCAAGCAAAAGAAATTAGATAAATTGCTGAAAATCTAACCCAACCATGGTTAGAGGAGTAACCCTAGCCTTCAACCTCTCTAGAAGGAGCTCTTGAGTGGAAGCTCATTGTCTTATGCATGTGCATGTGTTGTAATAGGGGATTAGCAAGGGAAATCTATGCCATTGTAAGAGAGAGAGTGATCATTCAATTGAGAGTAGGAAATCTATCATTTCTCCTACTATTGTAAGCCCAACGTTCGCTGAATCAAGGAGGGTGGATTTGGACTAATCTTGGATATTTTGTCTCCCTTTCCAACGTGAAGTAATGGACAACAATGATGCGTAAGTGTCTTGGTTTTTTTTTAAGTTCTTGATAGCTTGTCTCTGGTGTTGTCATCAATCTAGCCATAAATCCCACATACTGTAAGAGGGCGACAGGGTGGAGAGGACTCCCCTGGCCTTAAGACAGTGATTGGGGTGGCTTTTCTAGTGATGTGTTGTGGTGAAATTTACGCAAGCTATGTTGAACAAGTACTAATCTCACTTTGATTTGTCATGACAGATTTGTAAGAAGGTATTAATGCAACAAGCACCCCCTCCCCCTTTCTCTCTCTTTCTTAAATATATAGTTGTGTTTGCTTGATCATCGCCGATACGTTTCAAAGCAGCCCGAGCACTCTCTCTCTCTCTCTCTCTCTCTCTCTCTCTCTCTCTCTCTCTCTCTCTCTCTCTCTCTCTCTCTCTATCTCTCTCTCACTCTATCTCTCTCTCTCGTGTTTTAGTGTGTGAGAGTATTCCATTGGTGTTAGGGTTAGTGTAATTCCTTGCTTGTTTGTGGGTTGCTCTAACGATTCTCCTCTTTTGCGTCCTAGTTCGCTCTTAAACTAGGTGGTGCCCCTTGTGTAGTTGGGATTTGACGGTGGGTTTGTTGTTTTGGTTTGTGTTGTGTTGTGCCCCAGCCCCATTGAGCAGCACGGGAGCCTTGAAGGGTGTTTAGAGGCCACTCTTCTTGTTGCCCGCCCCGGACCGTCTCACTATGTTTGTTTTGGAACTTGGCTTTGAATTTCCCGTATTCTGTGACTTCTTCCTTCGTGTCTTCTTTTTCTTTGCTTGGATAACTGACGCGGTATCTCTCTCTTCGAGGATATGGCCTGGCCCTTGAAGCATGGACCGTGTAATCGCATAAGCGGGTGCGACGGGTGGTATTGGCGATGTCACACTAGCAATTTCGACCAAATTCAGGGGTGTGATTTTAGGCGCATTTGGGTTATAGGGGCATTGGGCAATCAAGTGATCTATGCCACAACGATTACAGGTGAGTATTGGCATTGCAGACGTGCTCCCTTGATTCATTTGCATCTGTGCAGCATTCTTTTGCAGCCTAATAGGGCACTCCGCTTCTCGATGTGGTCCACCACACTCGTAGCATTGAAGAGGTGGCCTCCTAGCCTGGGTGTTGATATTTTGACCTCTGGATGCGAGAGCAGCAGCTTGATAAACCGGCTTGACTTGCCCCCAACAATCTTCCATGTAGTATATAGGACACTCTTCCAATGTATCAAGTCCGTAGGCAATACTAGTGTCTATTTCCTCCTCACAGCCATCTGGATAAGCATTTGATGGCTCGCAACCCACTTGGTTCATAGGGGCGACTCTTGGATGCGGGGGCTGCGGTCCTAGCACAGGAGGTGGTAGCGGTGTAGCTTGTACAACATTTTGAGGTCTAGGGACCATGTGTTGCGGTAGTTGCTCAACAGGTGGAGCAGGCATCAATACAGGAGCTCGAGGTGCATCCGTCCAGGCTACAGGTGGTCTATTTGCCATCATACGTTTGATCATTAAACAATCCTTAGCTTGGTGACCATACCTACCACATGCGTTGCAAGTTCCATTAAATTTTACTCTAAATGTAGGGCACTCACTAGTGCTATGTGGACCTAAGCAAATGAAACACCATTGTTGCTCCCTTCTTGGATACATGTGACTATTTTGAGGGGGTCGATTATCCTTAAGAGACTCTTGGATTGCCTTGGTGAGGTCTGTCAAGAAGGTCTCAAATACCTTTGGCTCATTGGCAATGGGCTTTGCAGTCATGGGTTCATACTCAATGGATTGTGAGCTAGTGGATCTCGTGTCAGTAGACACCCTCATGCCTGCTATCATCAATTTGTCCTCTAATTGGATTGCATTGGTAGTGACATCTTCCCAGGTTGTGATACCTCTAATCACTAGTCCATTATAGATTCCTTCATTCCTCAACCCTCGAATGAATCGATCAAGCAGTTGGTTATTGTTGAAGCGCTCATTTACAGGGCAACGAGAGTTTAAGTGCTTTAGACGACTAATGAAGTCCCTTACTGACTCTCCTTCCTTACGTTCGGCCTTCTGTAGCTGAGATGCTACACCCCAAAGCACACCTTCTCGTATGTACTCCTTTAGAAACAACCTTCGAAGGGTAGGGTAGATTGTTTTCTCGTCCACCCTTAGGGTTCTATACCAATCTCCAGCCTTCCCACTTAATGTCAAGCTTAAGGCATTGCACTTATGTAGTTCGTTGCGTTCCCCTAAGGAATCACATACTTGTTCAAACACTTCAATGTGTTTCCTAGCATCTTCATCCCCATTGAATTTTTGCGTGAGTTTGGCAATTTGTACTGCCTTACTTCTAGGCTCTCTATCAGATGCATGACGCATATTTTCCGCGATAGATCGACCTATGGTTTGAGCAAACGCTGCCAAGTCACCTATGTGAGGAGGTAGGGCCGGTGGAGGTACACTTGGAATCATATGTGGGAGAGGGACGGGTACCGGTCTTGGCATATGTGTGGATGATGCAAGATATGGAACATAACCGGGCATAGGTCCACTCGGATAAGAGCTAGGGAGCGGCACTCGAGGAGCATAAGCAAGTGGTACAATTGGAGGTGTGGGGGCCATGTGTGCATAAGGGGCTAGAGGCACATACGGTCGAGGCCCCATATTAGGTACTACGACACTAGATAGTGGCACTGCGCTAACCGTAGATGTCATCGGTACATTCTCTGTCAGGCTTATCCCTGGAGTGAGCACTGGGTTTTCCTTAATAGAGGGTTGAGCCAAGTTAGGGAAGCTAAAGTTTTCGCTCGGAGGCTCAGATTGCATAGAGACCCCAGGTGAAATGACGTAAGATGGGTCCATGGGGCTCATTAGAGGAGTCTCCATTTGTGATAGAGTAGGCTGTTGAGCCTTGCTCGTATCCAGAAATCTCATGGGGCCAGTTGAGAGTATATTTACCCCTCGGTTTTGCCTTTCTGATTGAATAATGCCATGGATAACATTACAGATCATTTTCTGTTGATCTTCGATGCTCGTGGCACTAGAGGTGGATTGTACAATCTCTATCCATCCTACATGGTAGGCGTGGCCAGAGTGTAGATCCGTCAACACCTCAGTGTGGAGGTCGTATGTCCAATGATCATTAATGAACAATCCTTCTAGAGTCGACGTGTTAACGGTTTCTTGTGAGGTAGAAGCAATGTTGCTCCCCGTGGTTTTACTTGTCACCAACGGTACTCTAGAGGGAACTTCTGAAGGAGGCAGCTCAACAGGGCCTTCTTGGTAAGAAGTTGGCAGGATATCCACATGGACACTCTTTGGGGGTGTGGGGTCCACGTGCGATGTGAAAGGAGAGTCCACTTCCCCACCCCCTTCGTGTGCTTCATTTGCATCAGGTTTCGAGCGAGTAGCTCTTCCTAATGTTTCCATGAAACGGCTAAACATACTAGTACTAGGCTGTGGAGCTTCGGGAGGTGCATGGCCTTCTCTCTCAGTGTTTTGAGTAGGGTATGCTTCCATGATTTCTGAGTCGGAGGAGGAATCACTAGCGGCTATTTTAGGGTCTTGGGTGGTGCTACCTTGTGTCCCCGCTGAGGGTCTAGAGCTTATCGTGGATGGGTAATGGGTGTCCGTATGAACAGAGGCACCCTCAATATGCTCGTGTTCTAGCACCCGCCCAGAGCGTAAGTGCATGTGCTTTTGATACCCTAAGGTGTCAAAAAGCTGCTCTAGGAGGCCTTGTGACTAGTTTTTAACGTGTTTTTTGTTTGTTTTTTTGCTAGATTTTTTAGAGCGTGTCGTGGAATGGGCCGTGTGATAGCTCGAAACGAGCGTATCGGTCAGAGGGTCGTGCCGTGCTTTACAGCCCTCCGTTTAGTCACTCTATGCCCTCGGAATCCCTAAAACTGTCAATTTCTAGTAGGGAACTAGGCCCAAACTAGAAAGTCTAAGGGTGCAAGTGGGAAGAGAAAGGAGGAGAGTGGAGGACTTGTCCCACATGCTCTCATTCTCTCTTGAGGGAGTAGGGTATATATATAAGAGTGAGTCTAGTATATATCATAGGACTGAGGCTTGGGCTTGGGCTTGGGCTTGGGAAAATGATCCCGATCCCGATCTATCTTTTATACAAACCAGCCCGTCCGTTTTAAGAGTCACGTTTTTTATTTTCGAAAAATTTCACCGCCCGCTCACTCGCGTTTTTATTTTCCGATTTTTTTTTATTTTATTTTTTCAGATTTTTTTTTTCAAAAAAATAATTTTTTTATTTATTATTTTTTAATATATATATAATGCAGAAATGCAGAAAACGCACAGAAATTGCAGAAATTGAAATGCAAGAAATGCAGAAAATTGAAAACGCACAGAAATTGCAGAAATTGAAAAAACGCAAGAAATGCAGAAAATTGAAAAAACACAGAAAATGCAGAAATTGCAGAAATTGGAACTTGACAGAAAATGCAGAAAATGCAAAAACACAAGAAATGCTAAATGTGCAGTGCAAACCAGAAAACGTAGAAAACGCAAAAAACAGAAATCTCCACACAACTACACACCCTCATTCCCTGCCTTTCCTATGATAGAGATTGCACCACAAAAAAGCGTAAAGTGCTAACCGAGCTTAGTGTAGGGCATATCCCCGGCAACGGCGCCAAAAATGTGCGCTCCTTGCCGCAATGTCGAAGCAAGGGACTTGCCAATACACCGTGTGCGAGCCGCAGACGGCTCCAAGCACACAACAAGCCTAAACTAGCAAGCTCAAGAGAGCAAAGGGTGTGTCACTCACCGCTCTACGCTCGCCTTCATGGTGGATTCCTCGCCGCGATGAAGAAGAAGCTGCAGTCGTGCCGCGCTCAACCGCCTCGCCGCCGTCGTGCCTTCGTAACGCTCGATCGCACACACACTCTCCCTCTCTCTCTCTCTCCCTCTCTCTCTCTCTCTCTCTCTCTCTCTCTCTCTCTCTCACACACACACACACACACACACACACACACGAGGAGGTGAAGAAGAAGAAGATGGAGATGGAGATAGAGCAAGAGCACTCTTCTATTGCACAAATGAGAGAATGAGTAAAAATTAGGTTTAGTTGGCTTTTATATGAGCTCACCCCATTCACACTTGGGCGCCCATGCTTAGCCAACTAACCCTAGCATGTTCGTGTTAGAGTGCGCCTCTCATCGGCGATCACTCTTACCCTTTTCCTATTGGTCCGACAAGCCCGGTACCTGACTCTAAATAATACAACGTTTATAGATCATAGGGTGTCCTTGTGTCGTGAGGGTTAACACATGCACTTACACACAATAGACTTCTTATTTACCTTGCATAAGATGCCATCAAAATCATGGACATCCCAAGATTCATCCAGAAAATCAAGGCATTTCTCTGTCTTGCAGAGTAGCATAGTTCTTATCTTCCTAATCTCTTCATCATGGAAAAAGTCGATGAACACATGCATGGGCATGAAGATTGAAACACATACATCCAACTAGAAATATTTGGTCTTAAACACTTTTTTATTTCCCGATGGAGCTTTAGTCTGAAACACTCAGAGGTTTCAATTGAAGGGACTGGCCACTCTGGACTGTCCTTTGAAGGAAACGGGAGATATTCTAGAGTGCCAAAGCCAAGCACAGAACGTGGAGCATTATAAAAGTGGTCGAAGAAGAAAACCCCTATTTCAACCAACACTCTTCTGGTGCTAGTGTTATAGAGTAGCTCTCCCACAGTTGCTTGGAATGCATCAAAAATTCCAATAATGCAATCCACCGACTGCCAGTCTTCTTTGTCGAAAAGATAAATATCTACAACTGGCAGGTTAAACACACTATTCGCGAGTGAAGAGTAAAATCTATTGAGGATGTAAGAAATCTTACAATTTGTTCGATTTGTTGGAAATTCTGTTGGCGTTGTTCGTAGATGCAACTATGAGTGCATATATGCGTGTTCAATGAGAACCTCTTTGACTGTTTTGCCCTTTTGTGACAAGCAAAAGTTTTCCATCCTACTTTGATAGTTGTTCACAAACTTGTTACCCGTGCACTTTCTCTTCCTTGTATGCAGGAGAACCCAACTTCCAACTATAATAGTGGTGGAAATCCATCGACCGTTGTCCAAATCAAAGCTATTGAAAATTTTGACAGACTTAATACTTGCAGATGGTCGTCGAGGTCTTGTGTTATCCATTAGTGATTTTTCTATGGCAAGATGCACAACACAGTTGCGAGAGGGGGAGTTTTTCTGAGTGCAAACACAATACAGTTAAATGCGAGCAAAATAGTTAGTTGAGCGCAAATGAATGAGAATGAGAGGGAATAGTATGAAGTATCTCCAATCAAAAAAGTGTGTATGTAACATTTAATGCATTAGTAACTTGTGTGTAGCGGAAATTGATAATATAGTGAGCATTTCATTAAGAACAAGTTCCTAATGAGCATAGAGAGAGTACTTAATTTGAGAAAGCAACATAGGGTGAAAGCATGTATAGGTGGCCTGGAAAGTAATGTCAAGGACATTGCTTTTTTGCACTTAAAAGTGGGTGTTTTAAAAGTGCTTCAAATCTCAAAAAGAATATCACTCTCCTAAGGTATGTCAATTAAGTCTCCTAACGTACCACAATTAATGAGACTAAATGTAATTTACTGTTGAACGTTGGATTATTGTCCGCCTCTTCTTTCCCGCTACAACCTGTCTGAGCTTTCTCTCTGCTTTGAGTTTTCTTTGTCTCTGAGATCACTCTTGGAGCTCTATCTAGCTCCTCTCTGTCTCTCTCTCGTAGAGCTCTTGCTGATCTTTTTGTATCGCTCAGCCCTCTCTCTCTCTCTCTCTCTCTCTCTCTCTCTAAGCATGGCTCCTCTTGTGTCTGAGCTCGCGCTCATCTCTCTCTCTCTCTCTCTCTCTCTCTCTCTCTCTCTCTCTCTCTCTCTCTCTGCACTCTTTCTCTCTCTCTCTCTCTCACGAACTCTATCTCAATAGGTTCCTCTTTTACTTGATGATTCTTGAGGTATGTAAACACTTATTATGCTTTGTTAGTATCTTGCTAATTAGTGCAAGAAGTTCCATGTATTAATTAAAAGTATAGCATGTAGTTATGATTTGTATTGTATTTCTTGTAGACAAATCCTTTGAAATTACTGCAACAATGGAGCACAGTGAAGAACTTTCTATCAGCTCAACGTCATTGAGTAGAGAAGCTCAACTTTAGCGCAGAAAATTAATGAGGGAATATTGGGCTACTCAAAAACGAAAGCAACGTAAGGCAACGGTCAACTTTGTGACGGAAAGCAATACAGGGGAGATGGATGAAAGAAAGAAACGAATGATATGTCAATCTATGGTACAACACTTTGATACATTAACCGTGGGAATGGATGCAAGTGGTAGGAAGGAAATCTTTGATGAACTTGTTCAACATCCTTGCTTCCTTACTATGTAGAGTAAATCCAAAGAGTTGGAAGCAATTATGCTGAGAAACACTTTGAATCATGTGAAGGTCCCAAGATCTTCAGACGAGTTTTTTGTGAAGAAATCAGCAATGTTGATGTTGGTGAATGGTGGAAGCAAGGAGCAAAACATTGACATGAGCATACCGCAAGCTGCCAAGCTTATGGGGATCCACAAAAGAAACTTATATTCAGCCAAACATCACTTAATAGTGTCAAGTGAATCCGATGGTTCGTTCCCTGCATCTGCGTGTCATAGAGATGATGCACGGAGAACTCACATCACTCAAACTGTTAAAGACATAGTCTTTCAATTTTGGACGGATGAGACGAGGGTGTCCCCCAACAAGAAAGATGTTTGCAGTAAGAGACTAGCTAGATGTTCATATGTAAAGCATCCAATCCACCTTCTTGAGGAGCCTCAGGTAATTGATATATTTTTTTAGCACTTTTAATTGGTGCCACAACTCATATTCTTGCTACAACATTATGTTTCTATACCACTTTTTATTGGTGCTACAACTCATTACTGCCACAACATTATGTTTCTATACTTATTTTTATTAGTGCTACAGCTTGTTTTGGTGTTTTGCATCACTTCTAGTGGTGCTGCAACATTAAAAAGTGGTGAAACATTACTATACTGGTCTCTAATTGTATCTGAACCACTTCTAAAATTTGATCAATAGTTCTAAATGTTTTTGAAGCACTTTTACTTGTGTTTCCACACCACTTTTTAGTGTGTTTGAACCAGTTTTTAATGTTTTGCAGCAGGTTTTAATGTTTAAGAAACAGTTTTTACTAGAAATGCACCAACGCTTCACCGTAAACCCTACAAAGTGGTGTTCACCCACTAAAAATTCTTGTTTACCCAATGCTAACAGACGTGTTTTACAAACTCATAAGGGTGTTACAGGTGCAAACTTTTTTGGTGGTGCACTTTTTCCAAGTGATGTAGCAGCTTTTAGTCATGGTGCAACAGTTATAGTAGTGCCATAGACTTTTCACTATTGCTGCACGAATGGTGCCCACCATCTTATGATGGTAACCAAAACCATATTAGTGGAGTTTGAACACATTTTGTTAGTAAACACTTACAAGTGTTGTCACACCACAATGAAGCGGTGCACACAACACTTACACGTATAAAAACCACTTTCACGTGGTGTCTGACCGCATTCAAGTGGTGAGAATCCACTTTCATGTGTTAAGTCACAACGTCAGTCCATCACTCCATGCAAGTGGTGAGGCACCACTCCCAAGTGGTGTGACACCACTTTCAAGTAGTAACTAAAACCTTGTCACTGCAATCAAGCGGAAAGTTCCCGCTTTCAAGTGGCCAGACACCGCATTCAAGTGACCAGAAAACGCGTTAAAGTGGTGATTGCCCACTTTGAACTAGTTTCTCACCACTCTCAAGTGGTCATCAAGTGGTGAGACACCACTTTCATATGCAAAGTCACTACGTTAGTCATCACTCCATGCAAGTGGTGAGACACCACTTTCAAGTGGCCAAACACCGCATTCCAATGACCAGAATCCGCGTTCAAGTGGTGACTGCCCACTTTGAACTAGTTGCTCACCATTCTCAAGTGGTCATCAAGTGGTAGCTTAAACCTTCTCACTGAATTCAAGCGGCAAGCTCCTGCTTTCAAGTGGCCAGACACCGCATTCAAGTGACCAGAATCAGCGTTCAAGTGGTGACTGCCCACTTTGAAGTAGTTGCTCACTAATTTCAAGTGGTCGTCAAGTGGTGAGACACCACTTTCATGTGCTAAGTCACTACGTCAGTCATCACTCCATGCAAGTGATGAGGCACCACTCCCAAGTGGCAAGACACCACTTTCAAGTGGTAGCTAAAACCTTGTCACTGCAATCAAGCGGCAAGTTCCCGCTTTCAAGTGGCCAGAAACCGCATTCAAGTGACCAAAATCCGCGTTCAAGTGGTGACTTCCCACTTTGAGCTAGTTGCTCACCACTCTCAAGTGGTCATCAAGCACTTTTCACAAGAGCTCCTCCACTTCCAAGTTGTGTTGGACCACTATCTAGTTCTGATGCTGGTCTGTCGCCTAGTATTTTGCCCTCCCAGCTACTTTTTAAGTGCTAGATTTTAATTGGTGAACTAGTCGCTCTCCACTCTAAAGTGGTCATCAAACACTTTTCACAAGAGCTCCTCCACTTTCAAGTTGTGTTGGACTACTATCTAGTGTTAATGTTGGTCTTATCTAGTGCTAATGTTGGTCTGTTGCCTAGTATTTTGTCCCTCCCAGCTACTTTTTAAGTGCTAGTTCTGAACTTCCCCAGAAATTTCATGTCCTTACTAACCTCTTTTAATCGTTGCCCACCATATTCAAGCAGTGCACACCATTTTTTATTGGGGGTTCATCACCATCAAGTGGTTTGAATTCACTTTTAAGTCATGCCAAACCACTTTTTAGTTACGCTGAATGTGGTTTCTCACCACTATTAAGTTGTCCTCACACAACCTCTTAATATTCTACCTTTTTGTTGTATGGTTACTAGTTTCTACACTAATTTGTACACTAATTTTGTATGGTTACTAGTTTCTACACTAATTTGTATTTGTGGTGCATTATTTTCACAGGTAAAACAATACTACTGAATGTATCATTACTAGTTTTTAGTGGTGCACACCAGTTTTTGGTGATATAGAATCACTTTTTAATGTTTTGAAACAATTTAACCAAGACAAAGTATGCAGATATTCAGATTTTGCAAAGTTGCTTCGAGTCTATGAAACCGTTCTTTGCCGAAAATTGAGGGATCGCTACACCTGCTGTTGTATTGTGCATGTCTTCAGTGTTGCTCCTCTTTTTCCTACGCCCCAAAATATATGCACAAACATCTGAAATAAGAAGATCCGTGTCCTCATCAGACAAGTTCACTGTTGTATCCTTTTCAATTGGCTTCTCAGATGATTTTCAACATCCTCTACGTCCCCTTGTTCATTGCAAGTTCTGGCTTTAGAGGTACCTCGGCTGACTCCTTGGATGCGTCACCTTGAGCTCCCACTACATCTGCTCTTTTTTCATTCCTTTTTTTTGCCTTTTGTTGGTCCGGAGTGTCTTCGCCTGCTTGTTTCTGGGATGCATTCTTATCCCCGCATCCACCACACATGCTATCAATATTGGGCTTGCGTGATGACCCAGCTTGGGAGTGTGCTACATAAAAGAAAATGTAATAATACTCAATATTAAGTTATGTGAACATTCAAAGAGAAGAATGTTCCACATAATATTACCAATTCCATCAACAGGAGATCCAAAGATGCCTTCCATCGGATCTTTCTCTGCAATAACATGGAGAAAAGAAACAAAATGGTCAAGAAATGAATCTACAATCAGCTTCATATCATAAGGTATAAAAACATCGATTACATGTACCAACATGCTCATCCATGTTTGCCTCTCCAGGTGCCAGCAGCTTCAAAGCATCTTTTAAAGGTTCCTCACATCCATGAAATAGACAGTGGCCGGAAGACTTACAGGCAATTACAAAACAAAGTGGGTGATATGGATATTAACACCGGAGCATGTAGACATCGGTAACAACAGTCTGCATGATAGACATCCCGCAAGCAACACAATCACCTAATTGCACACAGCTATTGTTCGATCCCAAATGAACAGGCGGCCTGACAGGAAGGATAGGCATTCTTGACTTTAACAAATTAATAATCGTTTCCACAAATCGAAGATGCCCTGTCGCCACTTCTACTTCCCATAACAAAGTGTCATGCTGACCTTGTAAAAAAATAGCACTGCGTACTTTATAAAACAGTATAAGTGTTTGTGCATTACTTTCAAGAGTCTTCATCACTTTATGTGGTACCACTTAAGAGTGTTATATAAACACATTTAAGTGTTCTTTTACCATATAAAATGGTCTCTAACCATTTTTTTCTAATTAGAGTTTAACCACTTTTAAGTAATATCAACTACTACTAGGTGAATCAATCAAGCTTACATACTTGTAACTATGCTGCCTCTTCACCTAGGTTATCGAGATTGTGCACTTCAATATCAAGTCCCATGTCTTTGAGAGCCTCCTTTATGATTTGAATCAAGGTCTCAAGCTTTGCCATTGCTTCCTCGTTTGGTACAAGCCCAGCCTTATGCAACTTGAGTTCCTCCATATCCTTGTTCAATCTCTCTACGATCTTGGTGGCGCCTCGCATCAAACCAACCTGCTCATCTCTCTTTGTCTTTGATTGATCTAAAGCAATTTTTATTGCTTCGAGACATTGCTACTTCTCTTTTAACTTTTTAGCAGCATTAGCCTTCATGTTAGAAATAGCTGCTACATCAGCCGTTGACGCAAAAAATGTAGTCGAGGAAACATTTGACATTCCAAATGTTCCCATCGAGCCAAAGGCCCGCTTCTTTAGAAATTCCTCCTTAGCCTGCCCTGAAAATTGATGTCCACCTGAGTATGTCTGCTAGTCAAATCCTGTGCCAGTACTGTCAGTGTAATTAGGCATATTTTCTGCATTAAATTTCCACTCGCTTCCAAGACATGGACCGTTTGTGGACCTCCATTTCTCCAATTTCCTATTTAAAGTTTTTTTTTGGCGTAACATTTTGATAACACCTTCAGCATACACAGCCCATGCAACTAAACCTTCAGAATCTTCAGCGCCCTTGCACTTCTGCCACATAAATCCATGTGCAAAATGCACGCCTACCTCGTTGTTTGGGGGAGCTCCCTGATATACTTTGTGGTATAGCAGGAGACATTCTTCATACATTTCAGTCCTCAGCCCCTTTAAATGCATCTTCTCCTTTTGGTGGCGCTTGTAAAGCCATACCCTAAGCCACTCCTCATATGAGAAATCATCATCACATAGGAGCTTCGGATCCTGACCAACCAAGCATAGCCCATATTCGGTATGAAAATCTTCCTTGGTGAAGCAAAATTTTGTTTGAGTGGGTAAGGCCACTCGTGGTACTGTCCACCTCCCTGTAAAAACATATACGAATGCATGTTAGTATGTAATGATCCATAATTAAACTTGTTTTATCAACAATAAGAAGTGGTTGAAATGATTTCTGCACCATTCTCAGTGGTACTGCAAAATTTTGAAGTAGTGGTGTACCACTAAATGGTTCTCAACCACTTAAAACTGGTTAGGTAACACTAAAAAGTCCTGCTACACCACTATTTGCTGGTGATACATCACCTTTTGGTGTTTCTTCACCACTTTAAAGTGGTGTTTCCAGCACATAAAAGTGGGCTGAACCACTGTTCAGTTGTGCTACACCGATGTGAATTATTGTACACAACTTAAAACTGGTGCTACACTCCTAAAAAGTGGTGCTACACCAATAGAATGTGGTATCTCCTTGTAAGCTTCATCACTTAAAAGCACTTAACCACCATTTTTAGCAAAGATGCAGAACTAAAGATTATTGCACTTTTCTAAAGCATCACTAAAAAGTGGTTCTACAGCACTGAAAGTGATTGACCATCACGCACCACCACTTAAATGTGATTTGAACCACAAAAAGTGGTGACCACTACTTTATTGGTGTTTACCACTTTATACCAAATAACGTTCAGGTTAAGAAGCACCACTTTTCAGTGGTTCTACACACTTTTAAGGTACCGAATAATGTTCTAGTTAAGAAGCACCACTTTATAGTTGTGTTCACCACTTTATAGTGATGTTGACCACTTTATAGTGGTCTTCACTATAAACACCACTTAAATGTGATTTGAACCACAAAAAGTGGTGAACACCACTTTATTGGTGTTTACCACTTTATACCAAATAACGTTCAGGTTAAGAAACACCACTTTTCAGTGGTTCTACACACTTTTAAGGTACCAAATAACGTTCTAGTTAAGAAGCACCACTTTATAGTTGTGTTCACCACTTCATAGTGATGTTGACCACTTTATAGTGGTCTTCACCACTATAAAGTGGTGCTTCTTAACTAGAACGTTATTCGGTACCTTAAAAGTGTGTAGAACCATTGAAAAGTGGTGCACCATCGTGATGCTTTGCTTAAAAGTGATGCTTCACCACAAAATAGTCAGGTTTTTCCACTGAAAAGTGATGCACCCATTGTATCGCCAGTTTTTACTAGAACCTTACCTCTTTTTAGTGCTACCCAGCACTTTAAAGTGGTCCAGTATCACTTTTAAGATATGGTGCACCATATCAGCATAACTATGTAGTGATGCAACCAGCCCAACTTTAAAGGGTGTTGCAGGTGCACCACTGCAACACAGCCTATCAGTGGTGATGTACCCATAAAAGTGGGGTTCACCCACTTGATATTTACTAGTGGTGTGCAGACTACTTTTTCCTAATAAAGAAACACTTTAATTGAATCCATGGGGGAAATACCTGCATCTAACCTGTTGAACATTTTTCTTCTTAGGTGTACCCTTGGGGGACTCGGAAGTTCTTTTTGTAGCATGCATGTGCAAAAAATTCAGAAATTTTACAAGACATAAAACCAATTTTGGAAATGCATGCATGATGCATCTAACATGTTTTGATAGGCGACTCGTGTGTAGAGCTCTTTCCCTTCCTAGGTGTACCCTTGTCAGAGTCTGAAGGTCCTTTTGTAGCCTGGTTCTTCATCCTGAAAAAATCACAAATGCCACATAGATACAACATCAATAGTTAAATGCATTCATGCTTGAACCTGCATGATGCATTCATATAAGCATGCACACACAGTTGATAAAATCTGCATTCATGCTTCAAGCTGCATGATGCTTCAAACTGGATGATGCATTTTTATAAATCATTCACAAGGGTGATCAATTAGATGTGCACAATGCATATAAATTCCAGAAATAAATTCTAAACTCACACATGCATCATTAATAGTTACAATCCACGATTATCTTGCCACACATTCTTTTTTTTTTTTTTTGCAATACCCTCCCCAACATAGGACATACCATATCACCAGGGGTTGAACCTGGGTCCTTGCGCACCCACCCATTCACTTTAACCACTAGGGCAAGCCCCCTTTGGTTATCTTGCCACACATTCAGAGAAAAGCATACAGCGCTTCTACATCTGCATGAAGCATGTTAAAACATGGATCAATGCTACCTGGAAATGCTACCTAGGAAAACCAGCCACATTCAAATTCAACCAACATTCGAGATAGAATGCTTCAAGCTACATGATACCACATACCTGTTGCTGCTCTGCAGGGGATTTTTACTGAAGTTGATGACCAGCCCAGCAAAAAGTACTCCTCTGGAATTTGCTTGCTATTGTTGTGATGTTGTTGCTTGTTGCTTCGGCTAGTAGAGAAACGCAAAGGAGGGAGGAAAGAGGGAATCAAAAACCTGAATGGCACAGGAAAGACAGAGAGAGGGGGGAGGAATGAGCGAGACAGAGTGGGAGGGACGAGACTTGAGAGAATATTTGCATTAAGTGCTTGAAAGTACCTTGAGGTGATCATTAACCAGTAAGCGCTTTCACTTAGTACACGTCAAATTTTAACCCTTTTTTGCCATAAATTTTGAATTTAATCCCACTATTTCAAACGCCTAAACCACCCATTTTCTCAACCCCAAAAACCATATAGTATATAGTGGCAAAAGCGGTCCACCTATACATGCTTTCACCCCATAACAATTTATACCTAGCTAATTTGGCATTGGACATACTTGAAAAGAGAGAGAAATAGAACAATTGACAAAAGTTGCAGATCGGATTTACATGGAGCCGGTCCCCCCCTCCATAAAGGCTTTCTATTGTAGCTTCTCCCATCAAAGGAGACTTTTGTACAATACAATTCTTGTGTTCCTTGACAAAACTCGTTGGTACAATGAAGATGGAATATTCATGCACCAAATTATGCTTGAAAAACA
This sequence comes from Adiantum capillus-veneris, assembly GCF_014529385.1. NCBI lineage: Eukaryota > Viridiplantae > Streptophyta > Polypodiopsida > Polypodiales > Pteridaceae > Adiantum > Adiantum capillus-veneris. The sequence goes on from NC_140934.1 coordinate 154,982,528, forward strand.
CACCTCTTGTCCCTAGACTCACTTCCAAGACCTCACACACCTTCAAAAATGGTGAGAGCTAGCGGGGAATAAGGAAAGATTGAGAGGAAGAAGGTGTATCTTACGAGAAAGAAGTATTATCCTCACATAATCACTCTAATAGTATAGCTTAGCTTAGTAAATAGCATGGTAGAGGAGATGAGCATGCCCTTGAATCTTGGCCCTTGGTTGGATTTGCATTCCATAGCCAAGAGTTATTGGTGTAGGCCCCTACTTCTCAATGTTTGGAGAAGGAGATGGAGTTCTTCTTGCACACATGAGTTGTGTGTATGTGTGTAGCATAAAAGATAGACTAAAATGCCAAACTCTCTCTCTCTCTCTCTCTCTCTCTCTCTCTCTCTCTCTCTCTCTCTCTCTCCCCCTTTCCCCTTTTGTGAGAGCTTTAGGTAATTAAAATAAGTTATTAAACTCTCATTGGACCTCTTTGTCTTTTGGTCAATAGGAATCAAGCAAGCCATTGGACTGCTGGATTCTCAATGGACCCTTTGGTAGACTATCCCAATAGTCTCTAGGGATCTTAATTCCTATTGGTTCTTTTATCAAGCATTTTTAAATTGATTAGACTAAATTTATTCTAGCTTAATTCTCATTGGTCCACCTGTATGGCCATCCAATAGAATTTTAGGGGAGATTGAGGGCAACTGGCCTAGGAGCGTGACATGTGTCCAATATTCCCTTTGTGTAAAGGGGGAGCTTTGGAGTGTGTGTGTTAATCTCTCATCCCCTAGTATTGGAGCTTTGGAGTGTGTGTGTGTGTTAATCTCTCATCCCCTAGTATCGGGGCTCGCCCCCTCCTTCCTAGGGATGTGGGAAGACTTTTTAGTCTTCCCATGACCATCCAATTTTCCCCTACTTTGGCCGTTGGACATTTGAGTTAATTTTTTGAATTTTAGCCTATGGAATTCTTAATGGAACTGAACCTTAGGTGTTTTAAGCCCCATTGAAGCACATTGCCATTTTGCTGACTGTCCCCCTTTGGATCCCTATTTTCCCTCCTTTGGATCCCTACGGAGACCGGTCTGAAAGCCTTACCAATATTCTAGCTTTTACTCCCTTGGTACTTCCCCATATTAAATGATCAGTTTAACATGATAAAATCACTTGGGAGAATTAGATATTAGTTTTTATGACATTACCTCTCTCTTGAAATCATAGTCGTCCTCGACTATGAGGTAGAGAAGATAAAACCTAGTCATTAGTTCGTTTGCTAGTGGGTAGAGGATCCCTATTTTACCCTACGACACCATTCCAGAATGGATGACTAGTCCATTTGGTGCTTTAGAGCCTTAGTTGCCACAATCATGCCCACACATTAGTCTGTATCAATCTTCCATAGTAGAGTGACAAACTCTACTTGGTGTTTGGGAGACGTCGTCCCCACAAACATGATCTTAAGCATGCATACTTATTAGCATGTGCGCACTATAAAGAAAAAGAGAGTCTTACAAGACAAAAACTTTGTTCGTTTATACATATTTACATTTGCTTACTTCTAGGGAATCATTGTAAGCATTGACAAGGTTTAGATTATCCTTTAATTGTATGCCTTGCATCCATCTAGCATCTTCAAAAGGATAAATTTTAAACTTGATAAGATATCGTCGGATAGTCTTACCACCTCGCAATACCTTGTCTTCGTGTCGGAGAATGGACTCGAACTGCAGCACTTCTTCTTGGTCCTTGATCTCCGGTAGGTCTTCAATGATTGCTTCTTGAGGTGGCTCTCCTTTGTAAGGCTTTAGTAGGCTCACATGGAAAGGATTGTGTATGAGCCAATGGCTAGGAAACTTGAGTTGATAGGCCATCTGATTGATTGGCGTAAGAATCTAAAAGGGACCATATTACCTTTTTGATAACTTAGCATAGTACTTTGGGTGTCTTGTAGGATTCTTGTCCATTGTGTGCCTTAATCGAGATTTGGGAAACTTAAGCAAGACCCAATCATTTTGTTTAAAGGCTAGGGCTCTTCTATGCTTATTAGGAGCCTCCTTTTTCCTTTTCTGAGAGATGAATATAACATCCTTAATCTTTTGAAAAGATTCTTGCAGGTCTCGATTATATTCATCTGCAGCGAAGATCTTCCAATGTACCTTAAGTAGCAGGGGACTTTTTGATCTTCCCTCTATCACCTCAAAGGGTGCTTTTCCCGTGGAAGTATGTACATTGTTGTTGTAAGCATACTCCACTAAAGGTAAGTACTTTGCCCATTGGGACTTTGATCTACTTCTGTGACATAAGCTTTTGGTAGATCAAGAATTGTTAGGTTAGCTATTTCACTTTGGCCATCCGTTTGGGCATGATAGGCCAAAGAGAATTTTAGCCTTGTACCTAAATTCTCAAAGAGACCCTTCCAAAAATTACTGGTCATTCTAGGATCTCTATCTGACACTGTATAGACATTGGCAAGCCATGGTATTTGAAGATTTGTGATATAAAGAGGGTTGCCACTTGATGGGCCTTGATAGTCTTTTTGACAGGTATGAAATGTGCGTGTTTGCTAAACCTGTCTACTCTCATCCATATTCCTGTATTCCCATGGATAGACTTGGGCAATCCAAAGATAAAATCCATGGACATGCTCTCCCCTGATGAATTAGGGATTGGCAAAGGTTGAAGCAATCCAGTTTGCTTCCCTCTCTCAAACTTCATCTTTTGGCATACCACACATTTTGAAACATACTCTTGTTTGTTTGCTTTCAGGGTAGGCCAATATAAATATTTTTATATCCCTTTTGGGGTAGTCTGAATCCCTCTATGCCCCGCATAAGGAGGAGCATGAGATTCATACATTACTTTCTCACGTAGTGAGTTAGTAACACGTAGTCTATTGCTATAGAAAGATAACCATCTTGTAGGGTAAATGGTTCTTCCTTCTTCCCTAGTGCAAGGGCTGAAATCACGTCTCTGAAATCAAGATCGATAGTGTACTCATCTATCATAGAAGATAGATCATTGTGAGTTGATATGGATATCGCATTCACTCTCACTCATCTTGAGAGTGCTTCAGCCACTTGATTATGCTTGCCAACAATGTGAGCAATGTGAAAATGAAATTGCAAAAGAAAATTTACCCACCTCATTTGTTTGTCTGAGAGCTTGGTCTATGTCATGAAGTACTTAAGGCTTTGGTGATCCGTTCGCAAAATGAAAGGAGTCCCCATTAAATTGTGTTTTCACGAATCTAGAGCATGTAGAGCTGCTAAGAGTTCCTTCTCATATATGCCTAGAGTTTTCTCAATAGGGTCGAGCCTTTGACTTTCATAGGCTATGGCATGCCCTTCTTAGAGCGAAACAGCTCCAAGGCAATCACCACAAGTGTCGCATTGGACCTCAAATGGTTTTGAGAGATCCGGTAGTGTAAGCATAGGTTGAGAGATAAGCTTCTCTTTAAGCTTTTCAAAAGCATTTTTCTCCTTGGTGGACCATATATACCTAACATTTTTCTTTGTTAGGTCATGTAATGGTCTCGCGATTGGTGAGAACTTCTCTATGAAGCGTCTATAGTATGCACACATACCTATAAAGCTTCTTAGTTCATTCAGATTCCTTGGATTAGGCCATCCTTTTATTACCTCTAACTTTGATGGATCCATTTGGATGCCATCTTGAGAGATAATGTGACCTAAATACTGAATCTCTTGTAAGAAAAATTCACTTTTATTTTGATTTATATAAAGCTTATTCTCTCGTAAAACTTGAAATATTACCTGGAGGTGTTGCTTGTGCTCGTCTAATGAATTAGAGTAGATGATTATATCATCAAAGAACACTCTAGTAAAGGTTTGGTGAGGCTTGAATAGCTTCTCCATCAAGCGGTTAAATGTGGTTGGTGCATTGGTCAAGCCAAAAAGGCATGACAATGTACTTGTAAAGGCCAAACGTAGTGCAAAATGTGGTCTTTACAATATCTTGATCAACTATCCCTATTTGATGGTAGCCACTTTTTAGGTCAATCCTACTAAAGTAGGTCGACCCATATAGCTTATCAAATAGGTAATCTACCCGTGGAAGAGGAAACGTATTCTTGATAGTGATCCTATTTAGTGCTCTATAGTCGACACACATACGATATGTTCCATCTTTCTTTTGCACTAATAACATTAGTGAACAGAATGGAGATGAGCTAGGCCTAACCATGCCTTTCTCAACCAACTCATGCACTTGCTAGATAGTCTCCTCTTGTTGAGCTTGTGAAACTTGATAAGGAGGTTTATTAGGCGGTGAGATTCCTGGAAGAAGTTCAATTGCATAGTCGTCATCCCCTCGTTTGGGAGGTTGTTCACAAGGAATGTCGTCAATAAAAACATCTTGGAACCCCTTTAGGAAATTGGATAACTCTAATTCCTTTTGATTTTTTATATTTTCTTTTGCTAAAGCATTAGGTTCATTTGGATAACCTTTAACAAAAATCATGTACACGAAAATAGAGCTCTTATGATTGACTTATTGAAAGCTTGCTTATGTACAATGGGTATGGTACTACCCAACTCCTTAGCATCTATGTATATATCTTTTTCCTTGAACCTAAAGTAGGTTTGAATTTCAGGGAATGTAACATTGGTAGCCATGTGATCAAACCATGGTGCCCCTAGGATTACATCCTCATGCTTGAGAGGAGAGATGAAGAAATCCTCCTTGTCCACATAGCTTTGGATATGGAGCCTCAATTTCCCGATGAAGGGTGTGACTGAGGCTTCTTGCCCCTTGAAAGCACCATCGGCAGGTAGGACATCTCCCATCTCATAGGTTTGGATGCCTAGCTTGGTGGCCAACTCTGTGGATATGAAATTGTGAGTAGAAACAGGGTCAAAGAGAATAAAAGAATCATGTTCTCTTACCTTTCCCCATGCATGGCATAGAGGAGATCCTTTGTGATGAGCATCCTCTTCTTGAATTTCAACCAAGGTAGCTCTAGGAGGCTCATTACGTGTATTCTTGCGGGGGAAAGCACGATAGGCATGCCCTTGCTCCCCACATTTGAAACAATGGTTATCTTTTTGATAATGCTCTAGCTCTTTAGGAGAGAGTTTATTTTTGCCTTTATAAACTCCCTTCTCCTTGTTGTTGTTGGCTTTGCCTTTGGGGGACTTTTGGACATTGTCCTTCCCCTTAGGCTCATTACAGTCCTTGCTTTCTGTGGGCTTAAGATTTCTCTTAGCCCTTTGTTAGAAGTTGATTCTTAAAGCCACATGGTATGGTGGATATGGTGTGTGTCCTTTGGGAGTTAACATAGTCCGCCATATCCTCAATTAAACCCACACAAAATTGTTGTTTTTTCTCTCCAAAATCCATCTTTTTGAAGATAGTGGCTTTGAGATGTAAATCCCAAAACTTGTCTACATATTTGTGGATAGATTCGTAGGGAGAGAGCTTCAAGCTTCGCCATTCAGTGAGTACTTTGTCTTTGGCATCGGTAGCCAAAAACTACTTCATGATGGAAGCTCTTAAATCTTTCCATGTTTGTGGAGCTTCACCGTTTTCTCATAGGCTAGACCACCATTGTGCCTAGTTGACTTTTGAAAATGCATGGCTACATGAAGTAGCTTAGAGGACTCCGTGAAGCCCTCATCTCTAAATGTGCATCAAATTGTTGGATAAAGGCCAAGACTTTGTCCGTAGCACCAAAAGTGCCATTGTAGGTCAGGAAAGAGATGTTCTTTCCTCCCTCTTTGAAATTTTTGAGCTTGGAAGACCTTTTCTAGGCGGCATAGGATTTCCTACGGCCTCTTCTTCTAGGTGGTTCAAGAGCTACACCATCACTTTCTTCAGAAGAGGAAGAGTATGAGGATGATGGAGAAGAGGGTGACCTCTTTCTCGCCTTCTTCTTCCCTTGTTCCTCCTTGGTTGCACCATCACTTTCTTCAAAGAGGAAGAGGATGAAGAAGATGGAGAAGAGGGTGACTTCTTTCTCGCCTTTTTCTTCTCTTGTTTTCTCTCTTCCCTCTTTGAATTATGGTCTTCTCCATTTAGGGAGTGTTGGAGAGTGTTTTGCCCGCCGTCTTCGTTGAGCCATCTCCACTGAGGTGGCAGGAGACTCACTTATTTCTCTTTATTTTGGTGGGGGCTCTACCGTTGAAACTTGTGTTCTCCTTTGAGAGGGAGATGCCTCATCAAGTAGTAAGTTTTTGAGCCCTTCGTACGGATCCTCCTCTTCTCCCTTATCGGAGAGAGACATCTTTTGAAGTCTCACCACGAGCTTTCCTAGGTACTCTCTCTTCTTGACGGGGAGTTTGGAGAATACCATGGGTGCGCAATTGCTATAGCACTTCACCTTGGAGGGATGGGTTTCCCAAGGCTTGTTGAAGCCTAGAAACAAGATAGTTTACAAGCATAGGGGCATCATTAGTTGCTCTTTTATTAGCAAAATCAAAGCCATCAACATTCATTTCTATCTCTTGTCCCTTGTCAGCCATACTAGAAAATTTTAGGTGTAAATTTTTACTTGTACTTTGGCACTTCAAGCCCTAGTTGCTACTCCTCTTTACCTTAAGCACTCAAGCATCTATACCCGTGGCTTGAATATTATTAATTGCAAGGAATAGAAGAGAGGGTTCAATAGAGCCAAGACAACGTCGGTTCTTGTCAAGATACTAATAGCTCAATAATGGTTAAGCCATAGGCAAGTCCTGTAGGACTCCATTATTAAGACCATAGCTCTTGATGGTCCCACGTTAACTGCATAAAGCAGGCATGCTTCAAGGATGAAAAATCCTTATTCTACTTACTCTTTTGCAATTAATAACACCCACCATTTGTAGAAAACTTGAGGGCCTCTCTTCTTAACCAATAAAAGAGAAATCAATAGCTCTGATACCAATGTAACATTTAATGCACTCGTAACTTGTCTGTAGCATAAATTGATAACATAGTGAGCATTTCATTAAGAACAAGTTCCTACTAACCATAGAGAGAGTACTTAATTTGAGAAAGCAACATAAAAATTTATACCTAGCTAATTTGGCAATGGCAATACTTGAAAAGAGAGAGAAATAGAACAATTGACAACAGTTGCGGATCGGATTTACATGGAGCCGGTCCCCCCTCCATAAAGGCTTTCTATTGTAGCTTCTCCCATCAAAGGAGACTTTTGTACAATACAATTCTTGTGTTCCTTGACAAAACTCGTTTTGGTACAATGAAGATGGAAGCTTCATACACCAAATTATGCTTGAAAAACACACCTAGTGTCCCTAGCCTCAGTCCCAAGACCTCACACACCTTCAAAAATGGTGAGAGCTAGTAGGGAATAAGGAAAGATTGAGAGGAAGAAGTTGTATCTTACGAGAAAGAAGTATTATCCTCACATAATCACTCTAATAGTATAGCTTAGCTTAGTAATTAGCATGGTAGAGGAGATGAGCATGCCCTTGAATCTTGGCTCTTGGTTGGATTTGCATTCCATAGCCAAGAGTTATTGGTGTAGGCCTCTACTTCTCAATGTTTGGAGAAGGAGATGGAGTTCTTCTTGCACACATGAGTTGTGTGTATGTGTGTAGCATAAAAGATAGACGAAAATGCCAAACTCTCTCTCTCTCTCTCTCTCTCTCTCTCTCTCTCTCTCTCTCTCTCTCTCTCTCTCTCTCTCTCTCTCTCTCTCTCTCTCTCTCTCTGTGTGTGTGTGTGTGTGTGTGTGTGTGTGTGTGTGTGTGTGTGTGTGTGTGTGTGTGTGTGTGTGTGTGTGTGTGTGTGTGTGTGTGTGTGTGTGTGTGTGTGTGTGTGTGTGTGTGTCGACCCCTCTTGCTTTTTTCTCTTGCTGGCATCCTATTGGCCCCTCCAAAGCTTAGCCAATCACAAATTAGAATCATAATTGATAGACTTGTGACACGTGTCCCCCTTTCCCCCTTTTGTGAGAGCTTTAGGTAATTAAAATAAGTTATTAAACTCTCATTGGACCTATTTGTCTTTTGTCCAATTGGAATCAAGCAAGCGATTGGGCTACTGAATGCTCATTGGACCCCTTGGTAGACTGTCCAATAGTCTCTAGGGAGCTTAATTCCTATTGGTTCTTTTATCAAGCATTTCTAAATTGATTAGACTAAATTTACTCTAGCTTAATTCTCATTGGTCCACCTCCATGGCCATCCAATAGAATCTGAGGGGAGATGAGGGCAACTGGCCTAGGAGCCTGACATGTGTCTAGTATTCCCTTTGTGTAAAGGGGGAGCTTTGGAGTGTGTGTGTGTGTGTGTGTGTGTGTGTGTGTGTGTGTGTGTGTGTGTGTGTGTGTGTGTTTATCTCTCATCCCCTACTATTAGGGCTTGCCCCCTCAGTCCTAGGGATGTGGGAAGACTTTTTAGTCTTCCCATGACCATCCAATTTTCCCCTACTTTTGTCATTGGACAATTCAGTTAATTTTTGGAACTTTAGCCTATGGAAATCTTAATGGAGTCGAACCTTAGGTGTTTTAAGCCCCATTGAAGCACATTGCTCTTTTGCAAACTATCCCCCTGTAGATCCCTATTTTCCCTCCTTTTGATCCCTACAGAGACCGGTCTGACAGCCTTACCAATATTCTAGCTTTTACTCCCCTAGTACTTCCCCATATTAAATGATCAATTTAACATGAGACAATCATTTGGGACAATTGGATATTAGTTTTTATGATAGTGCACAACTGCATTGAGTGGGAGTTATGGTACATTTGTCCTATATTTGGTCCTAACAAGAAAGATTTGAGCAAATCACAACGTATATCAGTGTTAAGGTTTTTTATGCAGCTAAAAATTGTTTTTTGAAAATACTAAAATTTCAGATAAAAACAAGGAAAATCCAAGCTACCGTTATGTTAGCCTACCATCCGTTGGCCGCGTTGCATTCTCTCTCTAGCGCTAAAGGGACAAAAACATTTCCTAATGTTCGTGGAGGGTGCAGCCTTCATGGCCAGTGATGCAAAGTATGCGTACATTTCATTTTGTGTTTTGTGTGCATATAATGATAGGCGATCTTCTTCAAAGGGTTGTAGTATACATAGCATGGTGTGCTTTTCTTTGTTTTTTGTAAGATGTGTTAATAATGGCATGTGATGCCAATGTAAAGAGGGTCTTAGCTCGTGGGTCAATGCATGGCCAGTGTCTCCTCTCTTCACATCTTAAGCATGTGAGTGCATATTCGATTGCACTTTTGTGCATTGCTAAAACATGCATCTTCATGTAGACAAATACCTTTTGCAATGCATGAATGTTCAACCACTTTTCTAGGAACATATTCATAGAATCTTTGCTCCATTCTCTTTCCCCGCCTCCAAAGCTAGGCAATTTAAAATCCTTGAGTAGAGAAGAGGTTGTCTCTATAGATGGCCCTGTAAGCGCATCGAATTGGACTCTTGTAACTATGGATGAGGCTACGCTCACTTGTGCTGCAGGTGTCCTCCTACTACAAGGAAGAGGAGAGTCGATTGAAGTGTCTATCGATGCATCTAGGCATCTGGAGATTCTCTAAAGCATCCTAACTACATCAGCTTGTACTTTTTCGAATGTGGTCAATTTTGCATTAAAATATTTGAATATCTCGTTAGAGAGCTCCATCTCCATCAAGACATCGACAGGGTTGGCTAGGTCATAGTCCTCATCATCATCATCATCCAAGGGTTCCTCATTATCCGCCTCAACGATGTTCGTCTCCAAAATCTATCTCATCGTCCAAAAGTGGGTCATGAGGGTCAGCACCCTTCATATTGCCTTGCATTCGATTTACATGTCAACCAAGCACTACCAGCACAATGTGGCCTGAATTTTTTTGGCTTCGTAAAGGCACAACTTTTGGCATATATATTGACCAAAGAATTGCCTCGCATGGCATTTATTTTCAACATCCCTTGATTGACAATGTCATTGTGAATTTTGTTTCCACTATCAGTGACTTGAATGGTGCCATGGTGCCACATGCCTTTAAGATGCAAGTATAAGTGATTGCATTTGGCAAAATGCCTTCCCTTTGCACTTGGTTAAAATGATCGGTAACTTCCTTGTCAAAGCCGTAATAGACATATCCTACAACCAATGTGCTCCAAGAGATGATCCTTTGAATTAAAATCTTGTCAAGAACTTTATTTTCTTTCGTAATGGCACCACATTTAATTACATACCAATCAAAGCATCACCAACCACAACACATTTGGCATACATCCTGACCACCATTATGCTGAGCACAAGTACAATCGAGCATACCCATCTATCAGTGCACTAAAGAGATGACATTCCGGACAAGATACTCCTCGAGAACTTATTCTACCACATTCCAAAACCTGGATGAAGCTCAAAACTCTTAGATGGCACACTGATCGGGACGACCAAACTGGTATGGAACCGGCCCTTGATGAAACTTCAATGGGAAATATCTTGGCAACTAAGGCTCCAAATGGCAATCTAAAAAGACCGACATCCTCCACATGACGAGAACTTAAGGCCCATGCATTCACTTCAACATTAACCCTTATCTGCAAATTATCCCAGCTTTAAGCTGACATAAGTTCTTCACCGTAGCTCCAATTGACTAGCCGTAAAGATAGGCACGGAGTGTATGTCAAACACTACAAATTTAGCCTGTAAAACCACTTTTTGGGAGCATCACTACAGCTCAACTTGTAAGCACCAATCTTACTTTCTAGGCACCGAACCCACATTTTAAATACATTTCAGTCTTCTTGCTGACATAACAGCTACTAACATTGTTTATAAGCTTGGAAAAACCTCAAAAATGTATGTAGATTTGCATCTTTCACCTCGTGCCCGCAGAGCGGCATGACATCCATCCCCTCTGAACGTGCACATCCTTTGGTATGTGCCAACCATTATTCCAAATCGCAAGCAAAAACTTGTAAAGGCATAAGTATTTCCCCACTACGAGCATGCTTTGAAAATATTTGCAAAATGTGGCCTTATTTGAATATTTCCTCCTCTAGGATCATAGGGAAAACACAAGAATTTCCCAGCAATAGAGCATAAGCATGAATTAACCTGCAAACCATCATAAACTCTACCTGGATCATATGGTATATACATCAATCATCCCAAACTATGTACATATCCATCTCCACCGGATTCAAATGGAATATCAATCAATTTCCCCTGACCATGTGTATAATTGTTTCCTCCTGGATCAAAAGCTAGCTCAACATCTCCTACATCATAGGGTAACCAAGAATCCCATACAATAGAAGGTAGCACTAAATACTTCCATATCCCTTGTGCAACTGGCTCATCCAACTGTTGATCATAAATCATGAGTAGGAGGATTGGTAATCACTTTCACCTCCTCTAGCATCAAAATTTTGATCATGCATATCTAGATACATCAAGTCTCTGGAAAAATCCTCTTCATCAGACTCTTGGGATGCATCAGAAAACATTTCCCTAGTTTGTATATACCCAAAACCAAATAGAACATCATCCAAAAACTGCATAAGGTCATCATCAACCCCATCTAGATATATGTGCTTATGTGTGAAACCAAATTTCTTGGTACCCTTTGCATCATTAATTGAGAATCTCTCCAAAGCTTCATCCAATTAGCACATAAGCTTTGGGTCCGCCACTTCAGAAGAATCTTCCACCCTGCATATCTCAAGCTGCAAACTAGGCATTCTACATATGGCATACATAATAGCCACATCTACTGTAGACTGCTCATCAAGTTTCTCCCCCTCATCCAAATATCTTTGAACTTCTGTAGCACAAAGCTCAGCATGCATATTGAAAATTGCATCTACGTTCCTATCCATATCATCGGCACAATGAACCCAATCATATGCAGCACCAAAATATTGCAATTCATTATGCACCCCCTCTGAATAAGCATCATCAAGTTCACGATCACTTTGCCATATTGAGAGCTCTGCATCACAAAATCTTGATAAAGGAGTCTGCACCCCCTCTAAATCATCACCATGTGAACCTTGAAGCACATACCCTTGCTCATCCAAGACCTTAAAATTTGGTGTATCCAAGCCCTATAAATCTCATATACACATGTCTTGTAGATGCTCATGTACATCCATACCCTGTGAACCCTCATGTGTGTACAAACCCTCTAAATCCTCATGCTTTTCTTGACCCTATAAGTTTTCAACTTCAGCCATTACCATGGAATCTGCAATTCCAATTTTTGCATAGATAGCTTGGACAATCTCTTCATCATCTTTATCATATAATAGCCTATCATCCTCAAGCAAGCATTCATCAATAGCAGTTTCCAACTTAGCCCTAATCTTCTTGCAACCCTCTGCACAGGTAGGCATATTAGCACAATACTCATCATCTTCATACATGCTTGGATCCCATCATTCTCAAATAAGTGCAGCTTTAAACTTGATCTAGCATTGCAAATTTTGTTGCTAAAGCTCCTGGACTCTCTCAATAAAATCTGGGATCACAAATCTATCAGATTTTAGGATCTTATTGTCTTTCGGCACCCCATGCAGCTCCAAGTCCTTGTCATAGCACTCCAAGTATCCTTTTGGATCATAACCATAAAAAATCCCTTGCTGATAAAAAACTGAGTGTTTGGCATTTTCAAGTGCTAATTGTAGCAGTATCTCTTGTTTCCAGTTATCTGACGCTTCAAATTTTCTATTTTCCACTACTGGCTCTGATACTTGAAAATTTTATGTGTTATTCTGCCCTTGACATCTACCCAATTCACTTTTTCTAGATTGCTACAAATCTCGGTTCTCAATTTTCAAATTGGTACCCAAATTTTGATTCATATTCTGCACTTGACTTGCATACTACTGCTACAAAATAGCACGCATTAGTTCCATAATCTGCTTCATGTCTTTCTCTTGGTCTTTTGACATGTCTGACTCCGTCTACCTTAGTCAAACGGGTTCACCAAATTTGTCGGAGTGTGCGGTTCTCCGGGGTCGACCGGGAAAGCGTTGGGCTTCTAGTTGTAGATGGACAATCAGTGTACCCTCAAATCACCGGAATCCAATGCAGATAGGAGCTATTTAGTGTTAGTAAGAAAAGATATTGATGCATAGAGAGCAATCACAAAATAAAATCATGACTTGAGACACAATTAATAGTTATAAATCAATTTGAGATAAATACGGACACTTAATTGATGATGGCAGCTAGTTGATACTTCTAATTTTTTATATGTGAAAACCTGTTACAAATTGGTTCCATACGCCATCGTCAATATGCCTATTGATTTGCAAACCCCTAGTCAAAAATCCCCAACCCGATGGAAGCAAGTCATAATTGTCAATAAAAACTCCCATCGTGTACTGTTCCTTTGCTCGTCAGTTCCCTTTTGCCCTCTATCCGATCAAATTTTGTCCTACTCTCTATCTTGTAGAACATAGCCCTTTTTCACACCCTTTTTTATCATGGCTATGTTTTACGTGCCAAAAAATAACTTCCAATGCCTTCTGCTTGTTAAGTTCAACTTCTCTCTAGTCCACCTCCCAATAACCCTCCTTGCTTGTCGTGATTTGTTGAGGGAGATCAAGACTCCTTGAATTCCAACCCGTAATGCTTAATCTCCACAATAATGAAAGCCTTGAGGTCTCAAAGCCCCGCCAAGTAAGATCCGTCTCTTGTCTTTGTGTGCTTTACTGGTGGGCTTCAAGCTTGAGAGAGAGAGAGAGAGAGAGAGAGAGAGAGAGAGAGAGACTCCTTTCCTTCTTCTTTGCAAGCTCAAGAGAGCTCCCTTGTCCACGGAGCAAGATTGACTACTCCCCCCCTACGTTCTTCTCCTATCTCCTACTTTTCACCCCCCACCCCCGCAACACAACAAACTTCAAAGCCCTAAAAACTCTCTTTATAATCCCCCTTCATGGCATTCATGGTGCCATGACTGACGTGGCATGGGAATGGAGATGATGATGTGCCAAGGTGACTTAGGACCTGTGACTTAGGACCTGCACACTTTACCACGGTTTTACTACCAAACAAGGGCATCAATGGAGCTTAGAACTCTTCGTTTCATTCAAGTGTCATCTCTGGCTGCCAGCGCAAGCCCATCCCTCTCCCCTGCGCACTCGTTCTCGGGTTATCAATGCCATGTTTTCCTCTTTTCTTCCCATTCACACACATTAAGGTCACAATGGGCGGCCTTACTTTGGTTCAATCGGGCGTCCACTAAAGCTTCCCTCAGTTGTGGCCAATGCCCACATATTGCCTCGCATTCGGTTTACATCTTGACCAAGCACTACCAACACAACATGGCCGGCCCTTGTTTGGCTTCGTAAAGGCACCACTTTTGGAGCATATATTGACCAAAGCATTGCCTTGCATGGCATTTATTTTCAACATCCCTTGACTGAAAATATCATCGTGAATTTTGTTTTCCCTATCACTATCTTGAATGGTTCCATGTTGCCACATGCCTTTAAGATGAAAGTATAAGTGATTGCATTTGGCGAAAGGCCTTCCCTTTGCATTCGGTTAAAACGACCCGTAACTTCCTTGTTGCATCCATAATAGGCAGATCCTACAACCAATGTGCTCCAAGAGATGACACTTTGAATTAAAATCTTGTCAAGAACTTTATGTGCTTTCGTAATGGCACCGCATTTACTTACATACCAACCAAAGCATCGCCAACCACAACACATTTGGCATACATCCTGACCACCATTGTGCTGAGTACAAGTACAACCGAGCATACCCAGCTATTAGTGCACTAAAGAGATGACATTCTAGACAAGATACTCCTCGAGAACTTATTCTACCCCATTCCAAAACCTGGATAAAGCTTAAAAATCTCAAATGGCACACTGACCAGGACGACCAAACCGGTATGGAACCGGCCCTTAGTGAAACTTCAATGGGAAATATCTTGGCAACCAAGGCTCCAAATGGAAATCTAAAAAGATTGACATGCTCCACATGAAGAGAACTTCAGGCCCATGTATTCCCTTCAACTCTTTCCCTTCATCTGAAACTACCCAATCCGGCTCAGATTTGCAAATTTTTTCCTAGCTTCAAACTGACATAACTTCTTCATCGTAGTTCCAATTGATGATCCGTAAAGACAGGCCTAGAGAGTATGTTGAACACTAAAAATTTAACCTGTAAAAACACTTTCTGGTAGCATCATTGCAGCTCTTCTTGTAAGAACCAATCTTCCTTTCTAAGCACCGAACCCACATTTTGAATACATTTCAATTTTCTTGCTGACATAACAACTACTAACATTGTTCATAAGTTTGGCAAAACCTCAAAAATGTATGCAGATTTGCATCTTTTACCTCTTACCTACAAAGTGGCATGACACCGCTCTACAATGGTACATGGCCAAAACCCCTTATATCCATGTAGTACTTCAATTCTTTGTTTGTCTTTGACACGGATTGCTCTATATTATTTTCATGGTTCCTTTCACAGTCCACACAAATAGTAGGGAACTGGATTGCAGACTTTCCATCCCGGCTTCTTATTCTAGCATAAGCTGATCCATCATCTTGGTTTCCATATGGGTAGCAGTGATGTATGGCTTACTAAGGATAAGAGGGTATGTAGACATCTCCTGGACAAAGAAATTCTGGTCATCTTTCACATCCCCTATAGTCACCCTTACATTTGGACAAGCTCCATAGAGCTCCCTTGATGAATTGTGTGCTAAACGGATCATTCATCCATGATTTATATCAATTGGCCATTTTTCCTTTTGATATAGACTCTTCGGCATGAGGTTAATCCTCTTCTCCAGCCTTGACTGATCCTTTTTTCTTAATAGGCTCCACCTTCCACCCATAGGCGGCTACCTCAACCATCGAGATGGCATGGCTAGTAGCCATGTCCTCAACTATCTTCTTCATGCCGCCTTTTCCAAAGTTTGTCACCAAGATCTTACCTGTTTCACCTAAGTGAGTCTTGCCATCTTTAAAGAAATTCATCAAAGAATCTTTGAAACTTTCACAATCCCTCCTTCCATGGTCAATACTATCATACCATATGCATCAATTTACAAAGACTTCTCTATTTTGAGGTCTCTACCCTATATAATGACCTGATGGTTGTACCTTTTCTTCTAGCCTTGTAAGCTTTAACTTTTGCTCTTGAATTCCCTTGACAATATCATCTAGAATGGACTTGTCACTCTTTGGAACCATAATAATAGGCTTTATGAGACTCTTAGAAACTCTTGTGAATTGAGTAGGGTTAACAACAATCTTGTCTCTCCATTGTTGTTGCTTGGCTAGCAGTGAAATTGCATCTTCAACCTCATTCCAATCAGTCTTTAAGACTTGTTTCGCATCCTTATCCTCAAGTAGTAACTCTAACGTCTCTTGCATCTCTTTACCTACAACCTGCAAAAAGAGCTTTGTCTTCTCCGAGTTTAGGTAGCCTTCCTAGTCCTTGAAATTTGATCTTAGCAGGTTTCAAATTCCCTTAGCAGTTCAATAGGCGAAAGCCCCTCTCTTGGCCAAACTACCCACTCTAAAAAAGTCCTCTTTGTTACCCTTTCAGAGTCCTCCATGAAATACTCTTCCTTCAAGGCTAATTTGAATGCTTCCCAAGTTTCCCCATTATCATTTCTAGTTCTCCTTACATGCTCTTTGTACCCAAGAATTACAACTAGCTTGAAACTTTGTACCATCTCCGCTTCAGCTTCAGGCACTCAATGTAGCTCCATCTCCTTAACATACCCACAAAGATACTTTGCTACATATTTACCATTAAATTAGTCAGATTTATTTACCACTGATCGAAGCACTTTGGTTGAGAAAAGCTCCCTTCTTTCAGCAGCTTGCTGCTACTTCATAAACACCGCAAAGGCTTGAAACATTTGCATTGTGACAAGATCAATCTGCACCCCCTATTGCTCCATAGCTTTAAAGATTTGATTTGAGACTTTAAATGAAGATTTTGAACCCTCACCCTAGCCTATTTTGCCTCGGGTTCACCAAAAATGTGTCAAGAAGAGTGCAGATAGGAAAGTGTCGGATCTCTAACTATGAGGATTTGTAGCAAAATCAAGTAAGTGTAGAAGATTTGAAGCTAAAAACACACTAAAAAATTACAAAACTCCATCCATGAAAGATTCACTTTGAAAAATAACCAAGATTAACTCAAAACTCTTGTATATGTGAAGATTAGGTGTAGCCTTGCTCCAAATTGTCCAGATGCAGTGCTCTTTTGCCTCGTTAAAAATGCTAAACTGGCGCTTCAATTCTTTGTTGTGACCACGTCATGGAATCTTTAGAACTTAATTGGAGAAGCCCAAGTGGTTATTTGAGGAGGGGAAACCCTAATTGGTGGCCTCACAGTCTCGAGGAAGCAACATGGAACTCCACTAGCACCCTGGATTGGAATGAATGTATCTCCTTGCTTAGATGTCCAAATGAGCTCATTCCTGGCTATAAGTTCCTTCTTAGATTGAGAAAGGATGAAAAAATATTGATGTGGAGTTTTGAGCCATGTTTTGCCATTTCTATGCTATTTTTGACCATTTTATGGCCAATTTTAGTCCAATTTTGCCAAAAAAAAATACCCTTTTTTGTTCGTAAAATGCCCAAACAAGCTTTAAAAATCTCTAAATTTGTGGAAAATTCCCATTGGGATCAAGTTTCATGTTGAGCCTCATTTTTTCCCTTGGCAAGCATTTTGGGAACATCATTTATGGCCGCGTATGAAACCTGCTATTTTTTGCCATTATCGTCCGCATTAAACTTTCTAGGAAAAATGAGCATGCCACTTTGAAACACTTGACATCTGTACATTAATAAAGCAAATTATTAATGTCCTAATATGATAAAACATGGATCAATGCCACGTCTTGGGCCTCTACTATTCGACAAGGTATGTACACGCTTGCATTTGTGGCATCCGCTTTCACATATATCACACCATGTACATTATAGCATTTGGTCCCACACATCAAAAGCATTAAGAGAGAGGTAGATATTTTTAGTTTCACATTATACACGTGCCACAGTGTGACAGAGGCCTCCACCTTGTCCAAAAAAAGAAGGGGGGAGAGCAAGGATGGGGCCGCCAGCGAATGCCCGAAACAGCTAGAGCCTCAACCCAGAGGGAATCCCACTTTGCGAGGGAATGCCCTCTACTCACCAGAAGCCTCACCAACAAGTATTGTTGATCCACTTCCCTACTGTAGGACGCTTGGGGCCTCCCTGTGCATGCGAACCTCGTAGGCCGCAATGAAGCAACAGGGGAGCTCTCTAGCCAAAATCCTTAATAGTGTATCCAATCTTATATATATACCCCACTTCTGAAGGGAAAAAAGAAGCATGTAGGATTTAGGCTTCACCTTTCATTCCATAAGCCTCCTTTAGAATTTCCCCTTTTGCATATACACCGAAGTGAAAATTGACTATTTTGGGGGTTACGAGAGCTTCAGGTAGCCTAATTGTGTGATGTAAAGCACGCCACATTCCTCCATATGATATGCTTGTTTCGATTTATCACATGAATTATTCCACATCAAAAAAGTTATAAAAAATTAAAAAAAATCAAGTAAAAACGATCAAGTAGCTAGTGTGGTGAGGCCTCTTAGGGTATTCCTCAATGTTTTTAGGGTACCCGCATCACATGTTTTTACATTTTGGATGAGTGCTAGAGTCTAAGTAATTAGAGAATACCTCAAATTACAAAAGAGCCCATTATCCACCCACATTAGGTTTTGGGCCTTCGATTGGGACCCAATGTAGTGTGACGCAAGACCCACACATCACGGTGGCTAGTGACTCTTCCTTTTATTATGACATGATAGAGAGACACCCTACCCCATACACTAGAAATACATACCAAAATGTACCTATCTCAGCCTCACAACTAATGCTAGTGTGTTTAGTCACCTAACGGAAACCATTAGTCGAGCCACTCATTTGGAGCCTACGGCTCGTGAAGTAAACGAAGGTAACATGGAGGTAAATTTGCCTTTCACATATCATGGAGACCCTATACTCCCCAAGAGTATCTATGTCAATATATTCCTCCCCCTACATTCAATAAAGACCCTACAAAGAATTCACCCTTTGTTCTTCTACCCGATGGTAGGAGTCTTACGGAAGTACAAGAAATTGAATGATATATCTGAGGAGCTAGGGAGAGGGAAATTGAGATCTTACGTATGATAGAACAATGCCAACCCATGAAGGAGAAGGCCCCTATGACCACAGTCATGTCAGTCAAGCAATTGACTGCTGCCAAATTAGCAAGCAGTAAGGGTTAGACCATAGGGAGCCACAATGCCTCCACTTCAAGGGAAACCTCTAGCACACTAAGCCTGGAGGGGGTATCTTCTAAATGAAAATTGGGAGTATGACCTACAAACCGAGACTTTGATCAAACTTTACATGGGCTACACATACCATGTGGGTTGTTTAGATGTTTTATAATCCACATCTAGTGCCACAAGTCTAGAGGAGCGGCAATTGATGGTTTGTGATATCATCCATAGGGTTTCCCAATTGGAGAGGCAAACCAAGGGGATTAACATTTCTTCGACGGGTCTTATGAGATTCTTGGATATGAGAAAGGCCAAATAGATGACCCTATTACAAATGGAGACTTCCTCAATAAGTCCCATGGATCCTTCATATGTTGTTTCACCTGGAGTCTTGATACAATCTTAGCCCACAAGCAATAGTTTTACCTTTCCAAATTTAGCTCATCTTTATCGCAAAGAAACTACGGCTACCATGCTTACCCTAGTGATGAGCACGGTGAAAAGTACACCATGGACCTCATTCATTAGTAAAGCACCATTACCTAGTAGCACAATGCCTACAACAATACTTACAAGTGTGTATTAATCATATGTATCTATTGCCCCTCACGCCTCTGTATCTCCTACAACCCCAACATTTCCAAGGGCTTATGCTTAAGTGTTAAGCTGAGAGAATTTTGGATGTTTTAGCTTAGTGGAATTTGGAATATCAACTTTTGTACTTTTGGGATCCCAAGGGGTGTTCTTGGGAAAGGGCGTTGCCTATTAGTATTCTCAAACTATGTAATTGTCGATCAGTGTCTTCTTGGGAATGTGAAGGCGGAAGTTATGGCGGAATTAGTCTGTTTTTTGAGTTTCTGTGTTCTGTCCCAGTTCCAGCTCCATTCTAATTCCCGTGTTTATCTATTCTGAATGCCTGTGCCTATAACACTTGGCGATCACAGTGTAGGTGTGATGTAGCATGGACGGATTCAAGTTTCTCTTGTAGGAGCGAGTGCTGAAGCGGTGAAAGGTTTAGTTGAATGGAGGGAGGATGTTCAGAATAGTGCGAGTTGGTATGGGTGGTTGGCTACACTCTAGAGGAAGCAGAAGAGGATACATTCCCGTATTGGACAAGGTCAGTTGCTAGGCAGTTCCGATAGTTTTATGCGCAAGATGGTCAGCGTTCGAAACTACAGGGAAGTTTCGATTATAGTGGGATGCACCGAGTTTCTATAGGGGAGGATTCAGCTGATACTGTGGAAGATTTGGATGGCGCAAAGGATTATTTGAGTGATAGGTGGGAAGAAGAAGTAGCGAATGAAGAATAGGATATATTTCCGCGGCTATTGGCGGTTGCAGTTTTTCAGCATGCATTAGTGGAGAGAAGGAGATTGATTTTTGATCCGTTGGGAAGTACCAATGCAGGAAATCTTGTACAACCAAGTGGACTTACAAATATGGCGGTGGCTAGGCAGGATATATGTGCGTCAAATTTCGGACCTTTTCGGGAAAGTCGAAGGAAGACCTCGATTGCCACATATCTCAATACGAGACAAGATGGCAGGCCAGAGGATTTTCCGGAGTGTACGATGCCCACGCTAAGGTGCGCCAGTTTGAGGCTACATTGGATTGGAAGGCTATGCAATGGTTCAGTAATTTTCCAATAGGTCATTTTGCTGATTATGATGGTTTGAAAGCAGCATTTTTGAATAGGTTCAGAAGGGAAAAGACTCCACATGATGTGTTGACCAAGCTTAGGGAAGTGAAACAAAGGAAAATGTTTGTTGAGGATTATGCACAAAATTTTAACCAATATGTGAGAAGGTTGACTGCTCAAGAAAGGCCAACTGATGAAATGCTTTTGCTGGGTATTTTTTGAATGGATTAAGGAAGGAATTGAAGAATGCTGTTGCTAGAGTTGATGTTGCGGGTGGATTACAAGCTTAGTGGAAACATCTCAAAGAGCAGAGAAAAGGTTTGGGGTCTCTCGTGGGAAAGCAGCCAAGAAGTCATCTAAAGAAAAGAAGAAAAGCAAGTCAAAGAAAAAGAAGAGGTCAGACGATTCGGATTCAGACATTGATTCGGATTCAGAAACTGATACTAATTTAGATACGGAAACGGATTCTGATAGTGAAGAGGATTCTAGTGATGATTCGGATTCAGAAGGAGATGAGGATTCTGATAGTGAAGAGGATTCTAGTGATGATTCGGATTCAGAAGGAGATGAGGATAAGAAGAAGAAAAGCAAGAAGAAGTTGAAGAAAAAGTCTAAGGATAAAGGGAAAGATGATAGAGTGGAAAAATTGATGGAAAAGAAATTGAAGAAGTTGGGAGTGCAGAAAGTTGTGGAATCAAAATCCCCTCCTTGTGAAATTTGTGTTAAGGATGGGCATTGGACAAAGGAATGTTGGTTTAATCCAAATTTCAGGGGTGTTGTACTAGAAAGGATTCAACAGAAGATACAGCAACAAGGACCTCAAACTCATGGGGTGTTTCCAGAGACACTAGGAAGGCAAAGGATGTTCAACAATCAAGGTTGGCAAAGGCAAAAACCGTATTCTGGGTGGAGACCACAGTTTAATCAAGGGGGGCCATCATTTAGAGGAAATTTCAATTGTGGAGGAGGACCAAGATATGGAGGATGGTAGAATTCAAGACCCCCATGGGGGGGAAATTGGGATCAGCAGCAGCAGCGTTGGCAGAATTGGCAGCCACAACCACAAGGATGGAATTAGCCGGTTTGGAATTATCAAGGGGGGAATCAGTAACAGCCAAGGGGGCAAGTGTCGTAGTTGCCAGCACCACCAGCACAGTCAGCCAAAGCAAACAAAGAACCAGGAAGTAGTTTGATAGTAGTAGAATCGTTTCACGATCAAGGGGTGAATGAAGTGGCTATGGATTGTTAGCCGGAATGTGATTGTTCTAAATGTTTGCAAGAGGAAGTAGATGTATTAGTGACAACAAGGTCAAAAGCAAGGTTGAAACCTCCACTGGACTGGGAGGAGCAGAAGGAGATTCGGGATGAGGTAGCTGAAGATTTGATGGAAAAGGATCAACAACAGATCAAGCTGAAATCCAAGGAGAAAGGGGTAAAAAAGGAGGAGAAGGAAAGAGAAAGGACGGATGCCTTGTTTGAAGAGTGAACTAATTCCTCTATACATTTTACCTTGGATCAATTGTTGTCATTAGTTCCAATTTTCAGGGATAAATTATATACAGTGATGCGGAGGTCAAAGACTGTTCCGAGTATGAATGAGGTGCAGTAGATAGTTCAGAGTTGCCAGATTAGCCCGGAGGATGCGGATTCTTCAGTATCAACACTGTCGTTGGAATTTAATAACCGCAAATTTTCCGATGTTCTATTGGATGGTGGATTAGGTGTCAACATACTTTTGGAATCAGAATTTCTAAGGATGCAAGATGTCAGGTTGGAACCAGCTCCATTTCAAGTGCGTATGGTTGATCAGAGCAGAGTTCAACCAGTGGGGATGTTAAGGAGGCAAGGTATTATCATTCATGGATTGCAGTTTATGCTAAACTTTATAGTCATTAGGATGAAGGATTCAAAAAATAATTATTCTATGTTGTTGGGGAGGCCATGGTTTTGCACGGCTAAGCTAAAACAGAATTGGGGAAAAAATGAAGTGACAGTTAAGAAAGGAAGGAGAGAAGTTACATTACCAATGGGGCCGAAGAAGGAATTGTCAAACTCGCCGAAGCTAATGTTGGCACAAGCAATTAACATGTCTGAAGGATTGGATAATGATGAAGAGGCATATCTCCTAGCAGCAAATCCAACAATTGTTCCGGTATTTGAGGTTGATGTGGAGTGGATCATTGACAAATATGCAATGAAAGAGAACAGTTTGGGAATTGATCAGTTGCAGAGGAATACGGATGGTGTGGAACAGGAAAATTCAGAAGAGAGGAAAATCCAAGAAGAAAATATGATGGAGGTTTCGGAGTTGGAGCCAAAGGAGTCAATTCAAAGAGCG
Organism: Adiantum capillus-veneris; assembly: GCF_014529385.1. Lineage (NCBI taxonomy): Eukaryota > Viridiplantae > Streptophyta > Polypodiopsida > Polypodiales > Pteridaceae > Adiantum > Adiantum capillus-veneris. The sequence continues at coordinate 155,005,684 of NC_140934.1, forward strand.
GAGGCTCTGTATGATAAGATGATAAAGAAAGTTTCTCGAGTTAAGGAGGATGATTTACAGGATCTGAATTTGGGGATGGAGGATCATCCAAAGATGGTAAGAGTTAGTGTTCATTTGGAGGATGGCTTCAAGAAGGACTTGAAGGAATTACTATTGGAGGATATTGATGTCTTTACATGGGATTATTCTGATTTGAAAGGCATGGACCCTCAAGTGTACAAGCATCATATAAATTTGAGAACGGATGCTCTTCCAGTGATTCAGCAAAGATATAGGATGAATCCAAATTATGCCAAGTAGGTGAAAGAGGAATTGGAAAAATTGTTGAATGCAGGATTCATTGTGCCAGTGGATCAGGCACAATGGTTGTCACCAATTGTGGTGGTACCTAAGAAGTCTGGGAAGTTAAGGGTTTGTGTGGATTACAGAAAATTGAATGCAGCAACAATTTCACATTTCCATTACCTTTTATTGATTTAGTTCTGGATGATGTAGCGGGACATGAGATGTACACTTTCCTCGATGGATTTTCAGGGTACGATCAAATACCAATGGCTGAGGAGAATATTGAAAAAACTACTTTTATCACGAAATGGGGAGCTTTTGCATATACAGTGATGAGCTTTGGTTTGAAGAATGGACCACCATCGTTTTTGAAGGCAACATGTAAAACCTTTGAGCCACATTTGACAGATTTTATGAGGATTTTTATGGATGATTTTTTAGTTTTTGGGGAAAAAGTCAAACATCTAGAATATTTGCGTAAGTGTTTTGAAAGATGTAGGATGTTTTCGATGTCACTTAATCCTCAGAAGTGTGCAATAGCAGTGCAGAAGGGAAAGTTGTTGGGACATATCATCTCTCAAGAAGGAATGTCTATTGATGGGGACAAGATTAGTGAAAGAAGCCAAAATTGGTAAAGAATTTTGGTAAAGAAGCCAAAACTGGAAGGTAGATTAGCAAGGTGGATGCTCATGTTGCAAGAATTTGATTATATAGTTGTCCATACTCCAGGAACTCAGCATGCAGTGGTGGATTACCTCAGCAGATTGGAACATAAGGAGGAATTACCAGGAGTATCAGATAAATTGCCTGATGTGGATTTGTTTCGTGTGGAAGGACAGTTTTTTGATAATTGGTATGATCAGATGGTTCAGTTTTCGGTAGATGGAGTTTTACCTTCGACAATGTCTCCGGATCAGAGGAAGAAGTTTGCATTGAGGAGCAGACCATTTCTGATTATAGCTGAAGCATTATATAGAAGAGGAGCAGATCAGATTATACGACGATGTGTTCCGGATGAAGTGCAGAAAGCAGTGTTGCAGGAGGCACATTGGGGATCAGCTGGAGGACATTTCTCAGGGGAAATTACAGGTCGAAAAATTTTACAAGCTGGACTTTGGTGGCCTTTGTTATTGAAAGATGCACATAGTTTTGCCAAGGAATGTGTTCAATGTCAGAAGATGGGGCAGCCTACACAAGGGGATAGGATGCAAGATCATCCAGTCTTGCCATTAGAACCATTTCAGAAGTGGGGAATGGATTTTGTAGGCCCAATAAAACCACAAGCAAAGAGGACAGGTTCCAGATATATTCTTATTGTAACAGATTATGCTACCAAATGGGTGGAAGCGGTGGCTTTGAGAGATAATAAAGCAGCAAGTGTGGCACGGTTTCTATATAAAAACATTATGACAAGATTTGGATGTCCTATTGAGTTGGTGTTGGATTGAGGAACACACTTTTTGAATTCTGTGATTCAGGAGTTGACATCCAGACATATGATTTTTCATAAGAAATCTACTCCATATCATCCGCAAGAAAATGGGAAGGCGGAAAGCTCCAATAAAGTGCTGGTGAGAATTTTGAAGAAGATTGTGTCGAAAAAAAAATCAGATTGGGATGACAAGCTGGATTCAGCACTATGGGCTTTTCGAACGGCTTTTAAGGTGGCGATGGAATGACACCTTTCAAATTGGTGTTTGGAATTGAAGCTGTGGTGCCAATGGAATATGTAATTTGAAGCTTGAGGTTGTCAATTCAGCATAAGTTAAGTCCGGAGGAATCAATTTCCCATACACAGAAAGAGCTGCTTAAATTGGAAGAGGATAGAATTCAGAGTGCCTACTTGGTGGAAGTTGGGAAGAAGAGGAGACAAGCATGGATGTCTAGGCAAGAGAAATTCAAAATTTTTCAGGGAGGGAGATTGGGTGATGTTATATAATTCTAAATTGGGACCACATCTGGGTAAGTTGAAGCTGAGATATTTGGGACCTTATCAAATTGAATCAGAACAGAGCCAAGGAACATTTTTTTTGAAAGATGTCTTCGGAACCAAGATTTTGAAACCTGTGAATGGATTCAGACTGAAGAAATTTTATGGAAAGGTTCCTGAGTTCCCAAGTGGATGGTCAATAAGGCTGAGGATATTGGCAGTAAATTGTTAACAGTTGGTGTTTTGTGGATTGCAGTGGAATTTTCAGAGGTAGAATTGGCAGTTTGTTGTTGCAATTCAAAACCTGTAAAGGGATCTGGAATGCGGATTCGGATTGCGGACTGGAAGTTGGAATTCGGACTGGGGATTGGATGTTCACAAAGAGGAAAGTCATAGGAATGGAATTGGGCAAAAGGGTCTAGGGGTACTCATAAGTGGGGGTACTCATTTTAAGGCTAAACAATCGCTTAGTGCTTATGTGACTCACTTAAGGACGAATACTTTTTGGGCGAATCCTGCATGGCGTGCCCGAATCGAGGATAAAATTCATCATTATAAGATTAAGGTGGTGAGAAGAGTTGGAGATCACATCCAAGTGTGCGAACGTCGTAGTTCATTGACTGTTAAGTCGGAGAAGAAGGGCGAAATGTTTTCTAAAAATATTAAGGGAAAGCTAATGGCGGGTATGCAGGACGATGTGTCAGAATCGATGTCGAACACCAGGTCAATGAAGATGGCGATGGAGGATTTGTTCAAGGCACGGCAACAGGAAGAGCACATTGAGGTGGAGAGTGATGAGGCTGAGTCTCTGAGTGATCAGGGCAGTGTGGAGACGGCGGTGGCAGCGTTTGACCCAAATGAGGCGAAAACCCAGGTATGGCTCAAGCGCATAGGCCTTTATGAGTTTGCATGTCTACCCTGGGACACATGGGTAGAGAATGAGTTTGTTGAGCAGTAGTGGAACATGATTAAGGAGAGTGATAGAATGATTACAGGGGATGTGCGCTTGACACCAAGGTTGTTGTCCAAAGTTTTCAAAGTTCCATGTTTACCTATGCCAGCTAAGGGGACGAAGGTGTCTGACTCCCAGATGAAGGGGAAATTTGGAAATCCGGTTGGGACGAAAGCATACTATATGGTAAAGAATGCGGGTGGAATCAGAGCCTCAAATTTGTTTTGGTATTTGGAAAAGGTGTGCATTCTACAGAAGACCGCTTACATGTCTAAGGAGGCTTTTGCACCATTGTTTTAGGCTGAGAGAGGCATTAAGGTTGATTGGGCATCAGTGTCGTATGACCGGATGCAGCTTACTAGAAAGAGAGATCGGCGTCAGACACCCGCAGTGGGCCAAGTGGCACCTTATTTGGCCGCAATTTTTGAGCATGTTCTAAAGGTTCCGTCAGTAGCAACAAGTTTGAAGACATTGGTTGTAGATGTGGTAAAGGAAGAGGGAACATTATGAAGCGGAGGAAGTTGTTGTTGGGGTCTCCAACAGTTGAAAAAGGCAAATCACCTTTTAAAGTTTCTTGGAAGGGTTTGGAGGAGTCTAAATCAAACTTGAACAGTTTCACCATGGAGTCAGAATCTAAGAAGTCGGAGTCCAAAGGTAAGAAGGTCACACTGTTTATGAAAGGAATGGGTGGAGCTTCGGAGAAGAATGTTCCAGAAAGTTTGAAAGTTAAGGCAGGTAGCAGTGACAGTTATGAGGCCAGGGGGATTTTCTCTGTGGAAGAGGCAGCTAACTGTTTGACTCATTTGAATGAGTTCCTACAGAATCAGGATGCGGCGCTTAGGGTGATGGAAGCTGAGAAGATGGAACATAAGTGTAGTGCTATTCTAGAATGGGAAATGTAGAAAGTTAGGATGCAGTTATTTCAAGAGAGGTCGGATAAGGAAAGATTGCAAGAGGAGGTTAACAAGATTACAGCTGAGGCTATGGCAAGGAATGCTGAAGTTTTGAGTGTAGCTGAGGATTTTACTAGGTGGGCAGATGGACTGAAGACTGTAGTGGATGAGCAATTTAAATAATTGGGGGACAAGGTGAATGATTTGACCATTGAAAATGTTTTTCTGATTAATAGATTAACTCCATTGCTGGATATGGAGAAGGCGGCATTGCAGAACCAGGGAATGACAGGCATCTTGGTAGCTGATTTGGATGTGGATGTCTTGAAGCAGGAAGTGCTGGAATATGCACAGGAGATGTGGAATAAAGCAACTAGGCTTTGGAGGGAGCATATGGAAGTGTCGACGGACCGCTTCAAGAATTGGTTTTAGCTAGCTGGAAAGGAGAGCATTAGGAGGGAGAACGAGGCATTGAAGATGGAGAATGCGAAACTAGTTGCACAGATGGAGGAGTTGAAGAACAAAAGCAAGGGAATTGAAGTAAGTGCAGGGGGTCTAAGTAAGTGGACAGCGGAGTTGAGTAGTGATGTTTTAGGACCAGATCGGAATTTAGCAGGTGGAGTGGAATCGGAAGTAGAAAAGCAGGCGGAAGCAGAGGTGGAAAAGCAAGCGGATCCGGATTTCGCAGAAGAAAAGGCTTTCGATATAGATGCAGAAGATGATGCTGGGGAGCAGGATACTTGATCAAGGGATTGTGGGTCTAGGTCAGCCTATGGCTCTAGCCACCGGGTTGTGCCAGGTATTAAGCTGAGAGATTTTTGGATGTTTTACCTTAGTGGAATTTGGAATATCAACTTTTGTACTTTTGGGATCCCAAGGGGTGTTCTTGGGAAAGGGCCTTGCCTATTAGTATTCTCCAACTATGTAATTGTCGATCGGTGTCTTCTTGGGAATGTGAAGGCGGAAGTTATGGAAGAATTAGTCTGTTTTTTCAGTTTCTGTGTTCTGTTCCAGTTCCAATTCCATTCTGATTCCCGCGTTTGTCTATTCTGAATGTCTGTGCCTATAACATGAAGACAATGGAATTATCAAAGCTCTTATTCAAGTGGGGTCATTCCAATTAACAAAAACGTGTCAAATACTACGCCTAACATACCTAGGGCCACACTTGAGAACTTGGGATTTTCACATGGTACAACACCATATGAATCATGGAACCCAAGAACCATGCATATGCTAAGGCCAAGGCCAACCCCCCTTCCACTTGTAGTTCTAGGAAAACCTACACCCACTATACTTGCTCATTTAGGATATATGGCAACATTTTCTCAAATTATTGGTCAACTTGCGAATAATATATGTATCATACCTAAGAGAGAGCCTAGAAGTAAGGTGGCACAAGTAGCCAAGATCACACAAAATTCAGCAGTGACGAAGATGTTAGAAAGCATATTGAGGTATTCAAACACGTGTGAAATTCCTTGGAAGATCACAATGAGATACATAAGTGTAAGGCCTTGAGCTTGAATCTTAGTGGGAACACTGGATATTGGTATAGAACCTTAGGGACTGAAGGGTAGATGCATTACTCTACTCTTAGAAGATTGTTCTTGAAAGAGTACATACAATAGGGTGTACTTTGGGGCATGTCATCTCAACTCCAAAAAGCTAAAAGGGAGGAAGGGAAGTCAGTGAGAGATTTTATTAGTCGTTTGAAGCATTTGAATTCACGGTGTATCCCAAATGAGCATTTCAACAAGCACTAGTTGCTTGATAGATTCATTAGAGGATTAAAACATGAGGATATCTACAATGGCCTAGTCATTAGAGGTGTCACTACTTGGGAAGTAGTCATTACCAATGCATTTCAACTAGAAGACAATGTAATAATTTCAAGAGCCAAGGTATCTTCTCAATCAAAGTCTACTAGCTCACAAGCATTCGAGCATGATCCAATGACAATGATGTCAAGCATTTTCATTGGAAGAGAAAAAGATATTTGAGATGAATTTATCCGATCTCACCAAGTCTATCCAAGAAATCCTTGGGGGTAATTGTATTCTACAAAACAATCATATGTATCCAAGAAGGGAGTGCTCAACAATGGTGCTCTATTTTCTTGGGACCACATAGCACCAGTGAACTCCCTACCTTTAGAGTGAAGTTTAACGGGACTTGCAATGCATGTGGTAGGTATGAAAATCAAGCTAAGAATTGCTTAATGCTTAAATGCATAATGGAAAATAGATCTCCCCTATCGTGGACAGACTTGCCTTGAGTTCTTGCATTAACAGTTGTCCCCCCTACGGAGCAACCATCGCAACACTTCGTCCCTAGAACCCAAAATGTTGTCCAAACCACACCATTATCCCCTCCATTTCTAGGAATGCAGCCTTTACATCAAGAGTTTCCCCTATGAATCAAGTGGGTTGTGAGCCATCTAGTACTTATTTCGACTACAAAGACGACTGCTATGAGATTGGGCACCCTCCTATTGTAGTGGTTCGCTGCAATTGGGATAGCTGGCGTAATGGTTAATTATGTGTTGTCTATTTATTTTCTAATTGAGTTGATGATGATGATAATTTTGTAGAGTGGAATGCGGGGAGTTGATGAAGAGGCGCCGGCAATTACTCTTGGCCATTTTATATTTGCACAGTATTTTAGAATCTCATTTTAATAAGCCATTATGGCTCTGTAAATATTTGTAGTGGGAACTCCCCTTATGGGTCATGCAAGAACTAATGAGCTTCACTCATTCACAAAAGTGAAGTGGTTGTAAAAAGAGGGGCCTCAATTTTTGGCACCTAAAACTCACATATAATATATTGAGGCGGTCCGGGACGGGCAACAAGAGAGGCGACCTCTAAACACCCCTCAAGGCTCCCGTGCTGCTCAATTGGGGCTGGGGCAACCACAAGCACAACACAACAACAAACCCACAGCCAAACCCAAACAAGATCGGGGCACCACCTAGTTATGGTATGCGAACTAGGACGCAAGAGAGATTTTGGCACAACCAAGAAGATGCACCACACAACACACACAAGCAACCTCACACCAAGACACACATGAAATGGACCAGAGAGAGCTAGAGCAAAGGGAAGAGAGAGAGGAAAGGATCTTGCGTAATACCTTATTTGTGACTTGCAAATGGAGATGGTTCATTAGGTTGCTATCGTAGAGCTTGTACAAAACTCACTCAAAGCTTAGTGATTGCTAAACATTGCCAAAACACACACACACTGTCTTAGGCTGTGGGAGACCTCTCACCACAATACCCTCTTACAATGGACACAAAACTGGCAATGAAAAACACACTAAAACACTTTCTAAAATCAAGATCAGCCGATAAAAACTCAAAATACACAAGTCACCTTGAATTCACCAAACCGTATTGCACAAATGGAAGGACGAAGATTTGAACGTCGAATCACGCCTTTGATGCACCAAACCTCAATTTATTGATGATGAAGGAGCATGTACAATAGTGGTTTTGAGATTTGTGGAACTCACGCTCTCTCACTTGCAATGTGTAGCTTGAAGGCTTCTCTCACACCAAGAGTGAAGCTCACAAGTGGTTACTACACCTAAGTCTCTCCTCACGCATAGAGTGTTGGGGTGCTATGTGAGATGTTGGAGATTGTTTTACAAGAAGGAGAGGGGCCTATTTATAGGTTGGAGACCCCTCATTAAGATTATTGGAAATCCTAATTTACAAGCTAACAAATCAGGATTATGATTTTTTTGAATATCAAAACATTGTGGGCCTTCTTTGTCTGCTTGAGTCATGGGTGTGGACTCAAAAGAGAGCATTATTGATGGTAGATAAGGTGAAAGTAAGTAAGGAGAGAGAGAGAGTGAGAGAGTTACTTTGTACATGTCTTGAGGTGAGGTGTATTTTATGGTTAGGTCAATGCTATTTTGTGTTAGTATGTTAGTGGTTAGTGTTAGTAATCACTAGAAAGTTAATGATATATTTACAATGGGTAGAATGGGGGGAATGGTTGAAGTAAGATGGTTGAATGAAGTGAGAAAATCCTTGTGATGGTGAAGCTTGAAGAAGTTTTGGACTTACTTGTATAGGTTCTCAAAATGATTATCGATCTTCTTCTTCGTCTTCCCTTCTTTACGCCATCGCCGCCAAGGTTGATTATCGTGATGAAAATGGTAATTCCGTTGATGAGATCTCTTGATTTGCAGAGGTAGAGCATGGTACACATGCTGAATGTATGTATATATATAAGGAGTAAGATGGAATTGTACTTTGGAGATAATAGAGAGAGGCATAGAGATGGTGTATGTACATGGAGAGCTCATATGAGAGCTATGGAAGTAAGAGGGGAGGTTAATGGTGAAGAAGGTGAGAGAAACCATTGAAGGTGCAGGTTTGAGTGAGGGATTGAGAGGAATGTGTGTGTGTGTGTGTGTGTGTGTAGAAGTGTGGAAAGAGGTGAGAGAAGACTATGGGCTACTTGTGAGAAAAGTAGGCAGGCTGGGGTCCACTCAAAAAATCATATCTCACCGGTGGTTACTCCAAAAATCATGAAAAACTTTGAGGTGATTATTCAAAGCATGGGCTACATTTTCTCTTTTGACCACCGCTCCAAATTCGAAGTGGAGATAGGTGCCAAAATTCTCACCAAAAAGCCTGTTTTTATGCTACAAAAGTCTTTTAGTGGCCCCCTCCTTTGTTGAATTTGTACAATGCATCCAAGAGTGAGCCCCTCCTTTGTCATATCATAATACAAAGCATCCAAGTTGCCCTTGACACATGCATGGAGGAGGATTATTGGTGAATAAAGAAATATATACATGGTGGGACTAGTGTATGGACTATTCATGGACTTTAGCTCAATGAGCACATGGTGTTAGAATAATGAGTAAAAATAATAATAAAAATATGGAGGAGTTATGGATATGGAAAGATATTGGAATCATATGATATGGTCCCTCTTTGAATTATTTTGGGTGAAAGAGGAAAAGGTATGCAAGTAAATAATATAATAAACGTGACCAATGAGTAGAAATCAATTTTTTGTTTTCACGAGGGTGAGGGTGAAAATGTGGGAGTGATTTGTATAAAGGAAAAATATAAGGTTAGAGTATGTACATATTGGCAAAAAATATACTTATGGTATAAGACGATGAAAGAAGGTGTACATAGGTTTAATAAAACACACACCTAAGTAGAAATATTTAAATAAAATACCAGAATAATTATAAAAATCCCTATATTTAGTCCATATATATAATGCAATATTTACACACAAATGGGACATAATATATTTTATTTTATTGATTTTATTTATTTTTTTGGCTCAACTAGCCCAGTGACTAGCTAGCTGAGGGTTTTTAAGGAGATATGGAAAAAGTCTCGTAACTCACACACGCCTATGTACAGTGAAATGGTAGGGATAGCCATAGTGTTTGGGTGAATTTGGTAGGGTGAGGTAGCTTACTATGACAATTACGGAGAGTCGAAAAACGGCTATCATTAGCCCCCCCCTTAGATAATGGTACATTCATGTACCATTTATCCGATCATACCACATGTAGATTGTGTAACGTCTGTCTTTGTGTGCTTTCATCTTTGTATGATTAAGAAACCTTGTGTGATATGAAAGGTTCTCAGAGCCAATAGCAGGATGTAGTGAAGTGACTGACTAAACCTCCTCCATTGAGAAAGTTTCCATAAGCACCCCCCAAGATCAAAGATCTTGAAATATCTTTCCCAAAGCGAGATGTATGGTATGGAATCACTTACTAATTTCGGTTGAAGAAACTTGTAGATTTTACTGTTGTCCATCATTGCATCTATCACTATGAATGTGATATAAAAGATTGGTTGCTCTTCCTCCTGTGTAAAGTTGATGTCTCTGCTACAATCTTCAAGAGCTTGTATGAGAAAATTTATGAACTGTAGCTCATAAAATTCATTCAACCTAGGTAGGCTCATCAACAAGTAAAAAATTCTATGACCTTCATGATTTAGGAAAGCTTGATCCATGCTTCCAGCTGCTATTGGAAGATATTGCAAATAGTTTACCACATAAGTAGATAATAGATGAAGGTTTCTATTGCTTCCAACACATTGGAAGAGAATAGATTTTGGTACTGATTGATGAAATATCCACATGTAGCAATCAACAAGTTTTTCATCTATGATGAAGACCAGAATCATCACAATGTGAGACCTCCATACACCAAAGAACCAAATGAAGAAGATTTCGAAACATCCGTTTATCACCAAGTATTCATGTCCTCTTCCGCTTAAGAAGGTATGGTGTCCCCGATGAAAGGTATATGTGAAGAGAGGAGAAGTTGACCTTGAAGAGGTGAAACCCAATATGAAGATGATTGGGGCTTCAAAAGCTTGGATTTCCTTGCTAAGAGATTGTCCCATGAATGAAGAGCCACCCACTAAAACACCATTGGAGAGAATGATACCCTTCTGATAGTTTCCTTTTATGATTTTATGTTTTACTACTCTCCCATGTCCTTCATCCCCTTCTAAGCCCCCCCTTTGGCAAGGTTGTAACTCCTCACATTGTACCACCTCAAAGGTTGATGGAATACTGTTTGATTTTGTGAAACATTTGTCTTCTTGCATGATAGGTTCCTCTATTCTTAACATACATGGGTCATACCAATGATTTTCAACATCCTCAAACACTTCTTCAAGATTATCCTCACCTGGATTCAACTCACACTCTTCTACTTTGTTTTGGAGTTGGCATTCCATGTACACAATCATCTCTTTATGATCAATGTGGTCTATGATCTCTCCACCTATGATTTCATCTTCTTCTTCACTCTCTTCTTTTAGACAAGATACACTCTCAGAACATTCCATAAGATCAAGGTTGCCTTCAAGGTCTTCATTCTCCATAGAGTCATGTTGCACAAAAGCTTCGTCTGCTCGGACTAGAAATTGATCCTCCGCCAAAGGGTTGGATATATCCATTATTGAATCATCAATGCCATTTGAGATATCTTGTGTCGATTTTTGCATGCTTGTGATAAAGGTAGAAGAAAGAGATTCCACATTTGAATCTTGGCCACACACTTTAGCACTTGAATAATCAGTTGGCATGTAAGTAACTTCTTCAACATTTGTCGGAGTAGAAGGAGACAAGTATGGCAAAGGAGATGACTCCTTGATAGAAACACTTTCATGATGGTTGGACCTTCTAGCATGATGGAAACCATTTTTGATGTAGAAGTACTTGTGAAACTTCCTTCGGGCAATAGTGACAGCTTCTTCAAAGGTAGAGGGTCCACTACAAGTAACCTTAGTCTTTAGGAAAGGAGACAAACCCGAAATAAATTGCTCCATTTTTACATAATCTGGAAATGTAGAACTAAATCCACATCCTCCCCATTGACGAGAAAAAAAATCCTCATAAGCATAGTAGTCTTCACCGTGTTGTTGAAGTCTCCCTAATGAAGCCCATGATGTCTCTGTTGTTGGAATTTTAGAGAGTCTGGTCTTCAAAGCTTTGGAAATTTGGGTATACCCATCTTCAATCTGAGAAGACATACTCCAAAACCATTGCTCAGCGTTGCCTCTAAGGCATAGCAATAGAAAATCCCCTTTTTCAATGTCATCCCTTTTACCAAGGAACGACAAACCATTCTAAAATCAGCAAGAAAATCATCACAATCTTCTTCTAGATTTCCGAAGAAGATTGGGATATCATCAAAGGTATAGCGTGTCATAGTCTCTCAATGCTAGAACCACACAAAGATTAGTTCCAAACAATCATCAACTAACTACACAAAGTTTTGAAAGGTCTTTCAACATGAATTCTAGACTTTTATGTGAAAATGTTTTTTTCCTTTCTTATGTTATGCATAATCCGAACCATATTCTAGATCAATTTTTGTTTCCTTGAAATTAAACTCGGTCTGTTTTCATGATTCATAAAATCTACTTGATTATGCTGAAATTCAAGCATTCATGCAATACAACAACACTAAGCACACAATCGTTCCTCAGTGGGGGCACCAAAATTGAGGCGGTCAGGGGCGGGCAACAAGAGAGGCGACCTCTAAACACCCCTCAAGGCTCCCGTGCTGCTCAATTGGGGCTGGGGCAACCACAAGCACAACACAACAACAAACCCACAGCCAAACCCAAACAAGATAGGGGCACCACCTAGTTATGGTATGCGAACTAGGACGCAAGAGAGATTTTGGCACAACCAAGAAGATGCACCACACAACACACACAAGCAACCTCACACCAAGACACACACAAAATGGACCAGAGAGAGCTAGAGCAAAGGGAAGAGAGAGAGAAAAGGATCTTGCGTAATACCTTATTTGTGACTTGCAAATGGAGATGGTTCATTAGGTTGCTATCGTAGAGCTTGTACAAAACTCACTCAAAGCTTAGTGATTGCTAAACATTGCCAAAACACACACACATTGTCTTAGGGTGTGGGAGACCTCTCACCATAATACCCTCTTACAATGGACACGAAACTGGCAATGAAAAACACACTAAAATACTTTCTAAAATCAAGATCAACCGATAAAAACTCAAAATACACAAATCACCTTGAATTCACCAAACCGTATTGCACAAATGGAAGGACGAAGATTTGAACGTCGAATCACGTCTTTGATGCACCAAACCTCAATTTATTGATGATGAAGGAGCATATACAATAGTGGTTTTGAGATTTGTGGAACTCACGCTCTCTCACTTGCAATGTGTAGCTCGAAGGCTTCTCTCACACCAAGAGTGAAGCTCACAAGTGGTTGCTACACCTAAGTCTCTCCTCACGCATAGAGTGTTGGGGTGCTATGTGAGATGTTGGAGATTGTTTTACAAGAAGGAGAGGGGCCTATTTATAGGTTGGAGACCCCTCATTAAGATTATTGGAAATCCTAATTTACAAGCTAACAAATCAGGATTATGATTTTTTTGAATATCAAAACATTGTGGGCCTTCTTTGTCTGCTTGAGTCATGGGTGTGGGCTCAAAAGAGAGCATTATTGATGGTAGATAAGGTGAAAGTAAGTAAGGAGAGAGAGAGAGAGTGAGAGAGTTACTTTGTACATGTCTTGAGGTGAGGTGTCTTTTATGGTTAGGTCAATGCTATTTTGTGTTAGTATGTTAGTGGTTAGTGTTAGTAATCACTAGAAAGTTAATGATATATTTACAATGGGCAGAATGGGGGGAATGGTTGAAGTAAGATGGTTGAATGAAGTGAGCAAATCCTTGTGATAGTGAAGCTTGAAGAAGTTTTGGACTTACTTGTATAGGTTCTCAAAATGATTATCGATCTTCTTCTTCGTCTTCCCTTCTTTACGCCACCGCCGCCAAGGTTGATTATCGTGATGAAAATGGTAATTCCGTTGATGAGATCTCTTGATTTGCAGAGGTAGAGCATGGTACACATGCTGAATGTATGTATATATATAAGGAGTAAGATGGAATTGTACTTTGGAGATAATAGAGAGAGGCATAGAGATGGTGTATGTACATGGAGAGCTCATATGAGAGCTATGGAAGTAAGAGGGGAGGTTAATGGTGAAGAAGGTGAGAGAAACCATTGAAGGTGCAGGTTTGAGTGAGGGATTGAGAGGAATGTGTGTGTGTGTGTGTGTGTGTAGAAGTGTGGAAAGAGGTGAGAGAAGACTATGGGCTACTTGTGAGAAAAGTGGGCACGCTGGGGTTCACTCAAAAAATCATATCTCACCGGTGGTTACTCCAAAAATCATGAAAAAATTTGAGGTGATTATTCAAAGCATGGGCTACATTTTCTCTTTTGACCATCGCTCCAAATTCGGAGTGGAGATAGGTGCCAAAAGTCTCACCAAAAAGCCTGTTTTTATGCTGCAAAAGTCTTTTAGTGGCCCCCTCCTTTGTTGAATTTGTACAATGCATCCAAGAGTGAGCCCCTCCTTTGTCATATCATAATACAAATCATCCAAGTTGCCCTTGACACATGCATGGAGGAGGATTATTGGTGAATAAAGAAATATATACATGGTGGGACTAGTGTATGGACTATTCATGGACTTTAGCTCAATGAGCACATGGTGTTAGAATAATGAGTAAAAATAATAATAAAAATATGGAGGAGTTATGGATATGGAAAGATATTGGAATCATATGATATGGTCCCTCTTTGAATTATTTTGGGTGAAAGAGGAAAAGGTATGCAAGTAAATAATATAATAAACGTGACCAATGAGTAGAAATCAATTTTTTGTTTTCACGAGGGTGAGGGTGAAAATGTGGGAGTGATTTGTATAAAGGAAAAATATAAGGTTAGAGTATGTAAATATTGGCAAAAAATATACTTATGGTATAAGAGGATGAAAGAAGGTGTACATAGGTTTAATAAAACACACACCTAAGTAGAAATATTTAAATAAAATACCAGAATAATTATAAAAATCCCTATATTTATGCCATATATATAATGCAATATTTACACACAAATGGGACATAATATATTTTATTTTATTGATTTTATTTATTTTTTTGGCTCAACTAGCCCAGTGACTAGCTAGCTGAGGGTTTTTAAGGAGATATGGAAAAAGTCTCGTAACTCACACACGCCTATGTACAGTGAAATGGTAGGGATAGCCATAGTGTTTGGGTGAATTTGGTAGGGTGAGGTAGCTTACTATGACAATTACGGAGAGCCGAAAAACGGCTATCAATATTAAATACCAACTCCACAAGAGAGGTGCCGTGGAGTTTGGGGTTAGATTTAGGCCTTTCTCTTGCAGATTCTCTCCTTTCTGTCTCTTTACAACAAAAAAAATATTGATGGTAATATTCATTTCTGTTATCATTTACAAAAAAATTCTGTGACATTTTTAGTTAAGCATTGATGATTCCATGTTACATGTTTTTCAATCTTCATGCTACTGATCAAGGCATAAAAGCCACTTTTAGTTCTAATGCTGACAGATCACCAAGGCCATCACTCTTCAATCTAAATTATCTCAAGAAATTGTGACAGATAAGTATCCAATTTATAACGGTTTGCATTTCTTATGAAAAGGCTAAATACCAAGTTGTTTATTTGCTAGTAAAAATACGATCACTACCTTATTTACTATTAGTATGCTAACTCCATTTCTACATAGAAACGTATTTGTATCATGAAATACACCACTTTCTCAATGATAATATTTCAATACTTCATTGAGAAATTCAATTCAACAAAGTTGATATGGTATTGTATCTTGCACTTACCTCCATTGCAACCAGCTTGGGCTTACTAGCCTATGAAGTACTAAATTTTTGTTGAAGTTTTCTTTCCAGATATTCCCATTTGTGGACACCCTTTGTGCCCCTTCTATGGTTTTGATGCAAGATATGTTGGACATTAGAACTATAAAGATTTTCTCCATTCTCCGCTATCTTAGCTCATGCTTGGATAGTCACTATGTTTTGGGTCATGGTGTAATTCCCCAACATATTTACACATAATACCTAACCTTGTAATGACTCTTAATCCTTAATTTTTCTTCTCCCAGGCACATTCACAATTAATTCCACATTAGTCTCTTAAGACCTTTTAGAGGACCCCTACCTACACATCACATTTATGAAGACCCACCTTCACTTGTAGCCCAAGAAAGGAAACTCATACCTGGAAAAAAAAAAAAGTTGATCACAAGACCACCACTACACGCACTGGCATGGTTTATAACCGTTACCTTTTGACTTTCAAGGACCACCCTAGAGAGGATTCCAAATGGATGCGTGAAAAGTTTTTTTTTTTTGCAACTTCCCCGGCCTTCTCCACAGTTTCCATCACTCACGGTCCAGTTGATTTCTTTATTGAGCAATTGAGGACAGTCGCTATCCCCGGTGGAGGGATGTTATGAGACTGGGCACCCTCCTGTTGTAGTGGTTCGCTGCAATTGGGATAGCTGGCGTAATGGTTAATTATGTGATGTCTATTTATTTTCTAATTGAGTTGATGATGATGATAATTTTGTAGAGTGGAATGCGGGGAGTTGATGAAGAGGCGCCGGCAATTACTCTTGGCCATTTTATATTTGCACAGTATTTTAAAATCTCATTTTAATAAACCATTATGACTCTATAAATATTTGTAGTGGGAACTCCCCTTATGGGTCATGCAAGAACTAATGAGCTTCACTCATTCACAAAAGTGAAGTGGTTGTAAAAAGAGGGGCCTCAATTTTTGGCACCTAAAACTCACATATAATATATTAAATACCAACTCCACAAGAGAGATGCCGTGGAGTTTGGGGCTAGATTTAGGCCTTTCTCTTGCAGATTCTCTTCTCTACTCTCTTATGCTATGGTTATTTTGTTGTGTACTCTCGAATCTAGTCTCCATCCCTTACACATCTCTTACACTCTCTTACAAGCATGTCTATGTCAATTCTATGTTTACTGTGTGTGTGTGTGTGTCATAGTCTAGGTGTGAGTGTTTGTGCTTGGAAATTGGAAGAAGAGGTGGATACGTTGATGGTGATGCTTGGGAGCTTTTGTTTAATAGTTTAAGTGGTCGATCTCCCCCTCTTCTCCCAACAACGACATAGACTTTGGTATCACCTATGGAGTCAATACACTTGAGGAGTGTCCCTAGTACTACATGGAGGAACATTGGATACAATTCAAGCCTATGTATCAAGCTATTTCTCTTGCATCGAGAGGCCAAAAAAAAGATATCATTGCTAGTAGACCACCTCTTCAATGCTACAAATATGGTGGACCACATCGAGTAGCCAAGTGTCCCATTAAAATGCAAAGGACTGTTGTACCAGTGTAAATAAGTCAAGGGATCACATTGGCAATGGCGATACTCACTTTTAATAACTGTGGCATAGGTTTGATGGCTGAATTTCCTAATAATCCAAATGCACCAAAGATGACACCATTGAACTTGATCAAGATTACCAATGGGACACCACAAACTACATCTGTATTACTAGTGACTGATGGTCCAAAACCAAAATTACATCCTCTAAGAGAGAGAAGATGCATCAATTGGCCAAGTGAGGAAGAAGAAAACAAATTCAAAACCTAGTTCAAAGACCAACATAGGGACCGGTGATGACCCTGTGCATATGAATGATCCTGAAGATGATTTGGGCTCATTAAAAACCATGGAGACTAAAGCTACCACCATAAGGTAGAAAGCCAATAATGACCACCACAAGAGGAAATCAAGACAAGACACAATTAGCGGAGGACATAAGGAAACCACTCTTATACCATTGATGATGCAACAAGTGTCTTCAAAGCTAACAACCTCCAAGAGAAGTCACAAGGACCAAAACCCAAGGAGACCACAAAGAAAAATTGCCCTATTGAGAAGATTGAGCAAGTCTAGCCTTTAAGAAATTTGATAGAGG
This sequence comes from Adiantum capillus-veneris, assembly GCF_014529385.1. Taxonomy (NCBI): domain Eukaryota; kingdom Viridiplantae; phylum Streptophyta; class Polypodiopsida; order Polypodiales; family Pteridaceae; genus Adiantum; species Adiantum capillus-veneris. Next base: position 155,023,112 of record NC_140934.1, read on the forward strand.
AACCCGAAGAGGTCTTGAGCTAGAACCTAGGAAGATTAGGATTATGAATACAGTGCTCCTCGCACAACCACAACCTCAAGTAGATCCCAACTCGCTGGCCATACCTAGTATTATATGGGAAGAAAGTGAGATCAAAACATTGGAAGTGGGCATACTCATTTCTTGATGGAAAGAATGTTTAGAGAGGGAATACCTAACCCCATCAAAGAAATAGAGATCCCATCTTCACCAGCCTTAGGTCATGGACTAGAATCTCAAAAAGTGCCTTTAAATATTGCCAAATTAATGGATTTCATGGCTTTTGAAGTCAAAATCACTATCATGTCTAAATTGTACAAGGATCTAGATCTATTCATAGCTCTTCGGGCATTTCTCAACAAAGAATTGAAAGTTATCCTACCACAATTTTCACAAATGAATAGGCCCAACGAGATCCCAATTGAGGAGGAACGCTTGGACCCACAACCCAAACCAGATAAAAGCTTAATCGTTGAAATATTTGTTAACAATTTGGAGCAATACTTTGAAGTAAATGAATCTAATGCAACCCTACCAATCACTACTAAAGGATTAACTATGAAGGGAATCATTGATGGTGGTGTGGGAGTGATCATTGTCACAAAAAACTATTGGGAATATATGGGAAGACCTCATCTTGAAGTCACAAACATAGTGTAAAAGTGGATAATGGATCTATTGTTGCACCTACTGGAATGTTGAAAGATCTAAAGATCAAAGTCCTTGAACACAAGATAAGGCATCCCTTCATTGTTATGGATTTCTCCAAGCATCATATGCCATTTGAGATGATCTTAGGGAATCCCCTCATGAGGAAAGCAAAAATGGTGCATGATTGGTCCAAAAACCACGTCTACTTACAGTTCCAAGACTCCATCATTCAAGTTGTTCTTGTAAGCGGTCGAGCACATCCTTTAGTAAACATGTTTATAATTGAAAATCAATCGGACACCACAATTCACTCAGCTTCATTGAAGTGTTTTTACACATGTAAAAAGGATACGGATATTAGGGAATACTCTCCTTATATGGATGTCCTACCGGGAGTAGTTGAGGTAGACGATTTTGATTGGGTACACCTCGCAACAACTATAGACACTTGGGGCAATAGGGGAACAACTTGGGTAACACTTGAGGGGAGGGACAAAAATAACACAGGTTGCACCTATAAGTATGTTAAGCACAATGCATATACCTCTAAGGATATGAAGAGTGAAGACCTGAATGAAATCCAAGCCACTAGTGCCTTTGAAGATTGTGACCAATGTGATTTGGAGATTAAATCACTGACATAAATTTATTTTGAGCTTAAAAGGGAATCTTACTTGCATATTAGCTCAGTTCGAGAAACAAAACCCTCAAGGCCAAGTACCACATCCTATAATGATGTATGCTCGAGTGCAAAGGACACAAATGAGGACAAATCCAGTGATTCTACATTAAAAGCAAACCAAAATAAGAAACTAGACAAGAGGAGTAAGCGATATAAGAGGCAATGCTATTGAGAAAATATACATGCTAGGATAAAAGAAAAGAGATCCACCGTAGAATGGCTTTGTTATGTGGGGGCATGTGATGCTCATCAAAAGTTGGTAGCAATTTGGGTGAATATCTCCAGAGTGTCATGTGGTGTAGTCCATGACCCCTCAAGGTTGCACAATTAGAGATTATAGAGAAGCCAAAAATGAGTCGTATTGTAAGAAGACATCAAGACCAAGATTTAGCTCAACAACAAAAGGAAGCAAATATTCAAGCAAAGACTTTAGCACAAGAAGAGCCGGTATACTTACATCCTGCAATGGAACATTTTAAATCTTATACCTCAGGGGAGCAAAAAGCTGTGTATGTCAAATCCCAATGAATGCCTATCGATGGAAGCAATGGAGTCTACAATGATCGGACGATAGTAAGGAGATAGAATTATCCAAACCAGGTGAGGAGTCTAAATCAGATTTTATTGCTCAAGACCTTACGGAGATTGAAGAAGATGTACTTAAAGACCTTCTCAAAGAATTCAAGGATATACTATTCTTGGACATATCATGATATGAAGGGTGTTCCACCTTCCATGGTGCAACATACAATTCCTATGATTAGCATTGCTAAACCAGTTCAACAAAAACCCTACCCAATGAATCCTAAGTATGCAAAGATTTTTCATAAAGATTAATGTACCACTTCTCATTGAATCCTTTCAAATGCCAATTTTGGATTAAACATGGAGTTATTTTAGGGTATATAGTGTCCAAGAATGGAATTTCCACAGGCAAGAGAAAAATTAAAACCATTGCCACTTTACCACCATCTACAAACTATAAGGGAGCTCAAAGATTGATGGGCCATGTTGGTTATTTTTTGTGGTTTATTTTAAACTTTGTCGAGATAGCTCGTCCATTGTACAAGCATCTTATTGAGTTTCACTGGACCAGAGGAGTGTGACCATGCTTATGAGGTATTAAAAAAGACCCTAACAAGTGTCCCAATCCTATGAGTGCTCGACTGCAACATACTTTTCCGTGTGCATATTCATGCATCAAACTTTGCTTTTGGGTGTGTTCTAACTCAACCATGAGAAATAAATTGGACTACCCTATTAGCTTTGCAAGTTGCCAGATAAATGAGTTCATATGAACTACATGACTACAGAGTGAGAAGGAGTTAAAAAACCATGTTCCACAATGTCAAGAAGTGTGTAGTGCGGCTAGGAAAGCGTCGGGCCTTTGACTGTGAGGATTCATAGCAAAATCAAGCAAGTCATAGAATATTTGAAGCTAAAAACACTCAAAAAGAAAAAAAAATCCAACCATGAAAGCTTCACTTTAAAAAAATAACCAGGATTAACTCAAAATTCTTGTGTGTGTGAAGATTAGGTGTAGCCTCGCTCCCAATTGTACAAATGCAATGCTCTTTCGCCTTGTTAAAATCCCTAAATTGACACTTTGATTCTTCATCATGACCATTTCCTGGAAGATTCAAAATTTCATTGAAGAAGAACAAGTGGTTATTTGAGGAGGGAAAACCCTAATTGCCTCACAACCTTGAACACATCGTGGAAGCAGCACGAGACTACACTAACACCCTGGATTGGAATGGATTCCTTGCTTAGATTTCTAAATGAGCTCATTCTTGTTTCCTTCTCAGCTGTGAAAAGTGATGGCGCCATCGTTGATGTGGCATGTTGAGTCATTTTTTGCTATTTTTTGGCTATATTGACCATTTTATGTCTGATTTTTAGTCCCTTTTTGCTCAAAAATACCCAAACGAGCAAGGAAAAATCCTAAATTTGTGGGAAAATCCCATTGGACTCAAATTCCATGTTGAATCTCATTTATTTACTTGGAAAGCATTTTAAAAATATCATTTACGACCGTGCACAAAACCTATGATTTTTGGCCCCGCATTGAACTTTCTACGCAAAACGAGCATGCCGCTTCAAAACACTTTACATTTGTACATTACTAAATAAAATTAGGCATGTTTTAATATGATAAAACATACATCAAGTCCATGTCTCACGTCTCTCTTGCTCGGCAAGGTATGTACACGCCTGCAATCGTGGCATCCACTTTTGCATATATCACACTATGTACATTGTAGCATTTGGTCCCATACATCAAAAGCATTAAGAGTGACGTAGATATTTTTAGTTTCACATTATATACGTGCCATCATATGACATTCACCCCCTCTAAACCTGCACATCCTCTGGCATGTGCCACACATATCTTTTTGCAACAGGTCCAGTCTTCATTTAAGTCCTCTCTTTCTTCATCCTCACCCATAGCATTTTCATCAGAGCCTTCATTTTAACTTTCCTGTGAATAAAAGGGATCTGTATCTCTTCTTTTGAACAACTTGATTCTTTTCCCTATGATGGGAATCTTCATTTATGAACCATCCAACTCATGCAAGGTGTAAGTCGCATTCCCATGTACATGTTGTACCACATAAGGACCAAACCATCTCTTTGAAAGCTTTCTTATTGTTGAATGCTCGTTGTCAAGACTACTGTCATACATCAACACCCAATCACCTTCCTCAATAGCTCTAGGTTTGAGCCTATGCCTCTTATCAAATCCATCCTTATTCTTTAACCTTGCCTCTTTCAATCGTGCAACTACAATCTCAATATCTTGAGGCCTTCTTTCTAAATGGTGTATGCACAAAGCAAAAATGTCTTCCCTACACATTCCATCCTCCCAAGGCAATACATTCCACGTGGGAATTACATCTTCAATTGGCATTATAGGTTTTTGATGGTACATCAATTCAAAAGGCAAATAACTAGAAAATGATCTATGAGTTGTATTGTTAGCCCATAAAGCATAACATAGTAATCTAGGCCACTTTCCCATTTTTTCTTTGTAGGCCTTAGCCAAAGATTCAATGATAGGAGGATGCCCATGCTCTGATTTACCATTTTACTCAAGATTATATTATATGCAATAGTGAGAGTAAGTTTAATGCCTAACCTAGAGAAAAACTCCCTGGCTTTGTTTGCATCCAGCTCACCGTTGTCTGGTGTTATTTTTCCAATGCAACCATAATGGAAAATTGCATCATCAAAGAGTAACTTACATATCCCTTCTGTGCTTTTTTTTCTTAGGCATGACCTTCAACTTGATTAGTTAAGTCTTCTCGTGTAAGCACTATTTATACCATTTTCCATAAGCCCAACGACATTGTAACCAGATCTACTACACTTATAATGCATGGCCAATGGGTAAGTAGGGTGCAATCCATCACCATGACGTGCATTTAAATACATTTGACAGGTTTCACAAGACTCCACTATTGGTGCAGCCTATGGTGGATGCCACCGAGGGTGTGCCATGGCTAGGAGAAGGTGCAACAAGAGAGAGAGAGAGAGAGAGAGAGAGAGAGAGAGAGAGAGAGAGAGAGAGAGAGAGCAAGCAAAATCACACGTTATACTTTGTATTGATAATTTTGTAAACCACAACTTACAATATATAGCCAAAATTTTCCATGCATAACTTGAATTGCAACTAAACCTACACTGCATGCTATAAGGGACTGTGCCCACAGGCTAAGACACCACTAAACCTAGGCTTGCATACCCAACATCCACAAAGTGAGATACATCTTTATACATACCTTTCCACCAATACCTCTCTTTCATTTAAGTAAAGGTGGCCCATACACCTCTATGTCCAATATAAAGACTCTCATGAAACTTTTTTATAAGCTCATTTTGAGTGTTCTTATCATTCACGACTCTCAACGACATTCCATTTCTTTGTTTTGGATGCTTCCACAAGTACTCATTGATCTTTCAAAAAGTACCCATAGGCCTTTGTTCGTATTCTTTTAAACTCTTAGTTAGTCCACCCTTCTTGCCTTGTCAAAGCATCCAGTGAGCAGCGAGTGACCTTGATATATGTCCTCTATAAATGAATCAAGTGCCTTTCATTTCATACCTCGCTATCAAAAGCATATCTGCAACCGGATTATCTTTACCCTAATATGCTTTAATCTCAATATAGCAATGTTGGGAGTTGAGTAACTTGTGATCATTCTAAGAAGGGGTAGACAATTAGTCTCCAGTATTACATTTTCTCCTATTAGATACTCTTTGTTTAATGTTTGTGTTGTGACTATGTTGATTGTTGGGTCAACAACACAACATAACTCAGCAAAGCCTTATTCTCTGAGACTTATAAAATGCTACAGATTATGGTTAAAAACATCATTTGTAATGAGTAGTTAGTTTTAATTGTAGAAGCTGGGGTGCAATGGCACTTCAAGATTGTAAATACAAAGCCATTTGATCCCTTGAACTCTATTTTAGGTTAAACATAAGGTAACCGTATTATATAAGGTACCACGTCATTTTGTAAGAAAAACTTTTATCATAATCTAAGTTTTAAGCTGCCGTCGACTGTGTGTGAGAGAGGAAGAGAGAGAGTGTGTGAGATTCATCCTGGCACTACTCCCAGCTCGCTCATCACATTGGAGATCCGATTGCACCATCGTGATATGCTCGGCAAGAGCTACATGACAATGCCAAGCATTCCTCGTGTGGAATGGAGCAAATGCATTGTGCATCTATGAGCTATTTGCAGTTGTAAATATATCAAATGATGTTTGTTTTCTGCATGCAAGTAGTTATTAGAATTGTGGCAACATAAGCTACCCATAGGTACTCATAGATTTTAGTTTTTGGCTCTTTCAATTTCTGGCTCTATCTTCATACGCGTTTTCCGCAGATGGGTATAGAGTGAGGGTTTTGAGTGTAGAGGCTTTGGGACAAGTGTATCGTAGTGAGGGGATGGTGTTTCTTAAGTTTCGTAGGTTTTTGGTATGGTTTAGTGAGTTTCCTTCTGTTTGTGCATATGTGGGTTAAGTGGTGTAGTTGAGAGTAGTGAGATTCTAGGTTGTGGTTTAGTTGGCCATCTAAAGTGATGTTGTATGCGTTGGATGGTCTCAGCTTGACAAGCTAAAGAGATTGCCTCCGTGCGCCTATTGTGTCATCTGTGTCCTTGATTGACATTATGTTGATCTAGGTTGTGTTGCATGCACTTTATGGATGGTGTGATCCGCTCCCGCAACATTGGTGCTGCATCCGGGGATACAAGGACTTAGGTAGGTATTCCTACTAACACTTGTGTGATGGTTTCTTGCTTTAGTTTCAACTAGAGAAATCATTTTTCTCAAGTGGATCCGGAAGAGGTTATTCCGAGATCAAGTGGATAGCCAGGAAGCGTGTGTCTTGCCGAGGGTCTGTGACTAGGTAGATTTAGTTAGGATTTTTACTATTATTTGTAGATTAAAGTAGTTGTTGGTGGTTGAGTGATTTGTGAGGTGATAAATTGTTTGCTAGTCCGTGTGTGGCATTGAAGCATTTTTCTACTAATAGATGCAAAACCCCATATGATGTGTAGGAGTAGCTTTAGTTAAGTGACCCGATTCTGATCTAGAGGTATTCATCATTGATTTATTTGCTAAAGTGCTTGTTGCATATAGAATCTCTAAAAAGTATGCTTTTCAAGAGATAAATATGCATTAAACAGCTTTCTTTTGACATTTTTGCATGACTGATTGGTGATGAGCATATAAGAGGGCATGTGCAAGAGGTCTGTGAACAAAAATTGAAATTTTGAGAACTTGGACATCATACGCATATGATGTCTAAAGGGGCATTTGGAGACAAAATTTGAAAAATTTGACTACATAAGTGTGTTCAGAAGGGGGGTTTACTCTAAGTACTCATATAAACTAAAGTTTTAACCAACTCTTGACACCCAAAAGACAAAAGACAAAGTGTTGAAAACAGAAAATAGAAAAAATTATGATTTTGAGCACATTTTTGCATGAAAATTGGTAGAAGTGCTTGAAAACCAGTGCTTGAGACTTGGGAATACCTCTGAATGAATTTTGTCCAAAAATTCATCAGTAGACATCATACGCGTATGATGTTTGAGGGGTGATTCTGGCAGCAATTTTTAACTTTTGACGTTATACCCATCTTCTGCATGTTGTGTTGAGCACATACATCAAATTTCATTTCATTTGGGTTTATAGATTGAGTTTTGAGGGGATTTTACTCTTTCAAGGGATTTCCTTGTCAAAAGTGATGCTTTTGTACATTTTTTAGTTCCAAAATTTGTTGTGAGCACATATTCTTGTTCTAAACACCAAGGGGCACCTTGGATAGAAACAGAAGTCCATTCTGACCACCTAGACATCATACGTGTATGATGTCTTAGAGGCCATATCTAAGGTCAAAAGTTACAATTGAGTGCACCCTTGTGATCTACAACATTCAGGAAGCATATATGGGCCAAATTTCATTAAATTTGAAGCAATTTTGGGCTTGTAAAGACCACAGATAGATCTAGGAAAAGTAAAGGCTTGAATTGATCATAACTTGCACAAACATTGGTCAAATTCAATTGTGAAACTTGTTGTGAGTTGCCAGTGTAGAGGAACCTCTGGAGTGAATTTCACTTCAAATGACCAGTTGGACATCATACACAAAAATTTGATGTGATCACATATTCTTATTGTATGCATCAAGGAGTACCTTGGGTAGAAATATAACTGAATTTTGAGCCGAAACACATCCTACGCGTATGATGTCTTAGAGGCCAGATTTGGGTCAAATCAGACATATGAGTATACCCTAGTGTCCTAGAGCATAAAAGAAGACCCTAGCCAAAATTTCATTTCAATTGGAGCTCATTTGGGCTAAAAAGTGTCAAAAGACATAAATTGGGCAAGATTAATGCTTGTATTGGCCATAACTTGCACAAAAAGTGTTCAGATTGAATTTTGAAAGTTGTTGAGAGTTGCTTGAGTGATAAGGAGTCACTGGAACAAAACTCACTTCATTTTTTCACAAAAGACATCATACACGTATGATGTCTCAAGTGCCATATTAGAGGTCAAAACTTACATCTAAGCTCACAGAAGTGTTTGCCATCACAAAATAAGCCCAGAGACCAAGTTTCATTCAATTTGGATCACTTTTGGCTTAGTAAACCTTCCCGGGAGGTTGCAAACAATCAAACAGAAAATGGACTGATAGACCTGACTATAAGTGTCAGAATCACAAACTAAGACTTATGGTGGTTAGAGTACATCAAGGAGAGTCTACAATTAAAGTTTGGAGTGATTTTGAGCCAGTCGACATCATACGCGTATGAAGTCTCCCGGCTTATATTGACTATTTTGGCCATAATTGACCTACCGATATCGGATTCAAAACCTTTTTTTATCAAAACGAACCCCAGAGTAGCTCTACAAGTTTCAGTGTCAACATTGTTTAAGGCCTCAAAATTCATCCGGAAGTTAGGGGTGTCTAAAACTGACAATTTGAGAAAATTGTGAGAAAACAATCGTGGTTTTGGACATACTTTCAACTTTTTCCTAACCAAAGAACTTGAACACTTTGGAATAAGCCTTCTTACATCAATCTCAAGCTGTTAAGCTTAGAGATCATGTTCTCTTTAGAGTCAAACTCAACTTATACAAGCTTTGGAATCGCAGCAATAGAGGAGCATCTGCCCATAATGGATCTTCCAAACTTGCAATTGATAAAGTGTCAGGCCAAGGGCTAGAGGGCAGGGCCCAACCTAGGGGAGTCAAGGACTTAGGCCAAGGGCCGGACTGAAGGTGTGGACAGGGGATCTGTTTAGGGCAAAGGGCCATGGGCTCTTCTATAATAGGTTAGTCTCCCCTCGGCCTTTCACTGGTATCAGAGCTCAAGGGAGGAGAGCTATGGAGGAGGGGGGAATGGCTTTGCATGGCTTTGTGCATCTCTCTCTCTCTCTCTCTCTCTCTCTCTCTCTCTCTCTCTCTCTCTCTCTCTCTCTCTCTCTCTCTCTCTCTCTCTCGCTCTCTCTCGCTCTCTCTCTCTCTCTCTCTCTCTCTCTCTCTCTCTCTCTCTCTCCACCCCCCCCCCCTGAAGAAGGAGGAAAAGATAAGGGCATGCTTTCATGATTTTCATAGAAAAGACGAGGATGCAAAAGAGGGTCGTGGAGTTCTTGGCATACAATTGCATGCTCCATGCAAATCTTGGCCACAAGAAGGCGAAGCTCGGCGTGTGTAGTGCTCCTTGCAAGGTGGTCGACTAAGACAACAAGGAGCTGCGTGTGCAGAGCCTCTTGAGGCGAGGGGAGAGGGTGTTTCAATCAAAGCCAAACACCACAAGGCAAGGCTTGATGGGTGCGCGCCACTGAGCCAGGGAATTCTTGTCACGCGACCGAAGCCCAGAAAATCTTTGCACAGAGAACTTCCTCATCTGCAACCTCTGCGCGTTGCTCCCTGTAGTCGCCATTGTTATGCAGGCAATAAGTTTTTTCATTTTCTTTGTTGTGTTCTCACCCTGGCCACCCACGGTGGCAGAGCTATGAACTACCAAGATTAAGGAGGGGTGCCCACGGTCGCCCCCCCATCCTCTTCTTTCGTGCTTCAACAAGACTGTCAAGGCATGCTCTTGTAGAATTTTTGCAACCTCGGCAAAATCAAAACGATTCCAAATATGTAGAGCTTGAGTCTTGCGCAATCATGCAAGATGAACAAGGGGTACATGCGCCATAAGGTCGATCACAATCTTCATTGAGCACGGCGAGGTGCTACATCTTGGCAAGATTATGACACATATTTGACAGGCCGCCAATTTTCTATAGTTGCAAAACTTTGAACAAGCACCATGCAGGACAAGTTCGTAGACTCAAGGATTTTTTACGGAATTCCGTACATGTTGAAGGTTATTTGGTATATGGGAGATGCTTCATGGTACATCCAATAGCAAAGTGTTGACAGCAATGGCATCACATCGAGGATTTTTGTCAACTATTCCAAAATGGACGCATTAAAAGGTTTGAGATTCACCTTCTTGTCATTTTCATAGCTTTTTGTATATGATTGTATTGCGGGAGCGTGTAATTATTTTAAACCTGGCCATGGTGCCCTGAGAGACTACCTAGGGGTCAAGTATGACCATGGTCAGTTCATTCCGTCCAATTTAGACGGTTGTTACCACAATTTGGAATAAGGAGCAAGGCTCCAACAAAGCTAACCCATAGACGGGATTTTATGTTTCTCCAACAAGGCAAGGTTGCCTAGCAGTACAAGTAACACACGCCATGTCGACACGGTCGATTCTAAAAGGGGTACATCAATCATGTGATATCCAAGGAGCAAGGCTCCGTCCACCAAGACTACCATGGACTAAATACCTATCTATATATGTATTGGGTGCATGATCAAGCCCAAGAATCTATAGCTTGCAAAGAACATGCAAAGTTCATAGCTATGAGCTAAATGCCAAATCAACAACCATATTATAGGATGTTATGACTTTCACAGCCAAGGGCAGTCAATAGGTATGTTAACTTGTTGCTTTGATCAAGCAGTATTTGGCAATAGTTGATACTTGATAGCTAAGTTGTAGATGCTATGTCTATCACTATTGGGCAATATCATGATTCTCAATAAAGTACACGCTTCGGTAAGGCCGATTCTCTATGACATTTTGACACAATTGATTCTTCTCTACTTGGACAAATGTGTGTCAGTAAGCATACATGTTTGCTATGAGCATTCAATATCAGTTCTATCTCATCTTACTAATAGAATTCTAAGAAGCAAGGCTAGTTTCTAAAGTTCAGCATATTCTATCAGCATACAAATTTGGGAGTCTTTGCAGCATGTCTGCAAGTTTTCTCAATAGAGATCACACTAAACCAAGTCAAGAATCCATGTGTGGGACATCCAACCGCTCTCAAGTTATTTGCATATATGGCTATGAGCCGGATTCGAGTGAACTACCAGAAACCTTGCCACAAGTGGGCGACCAAGTTAGCCAATTTCATGTTATATGTGTTTTCATCTATGTTTTACTTTTCATGTTGGAACAGATTTTTGTGCTGTGCAAAGCAACGTGCTTGGACAGACTCCATACAAAGCCGCTCATGTTCATAGCAAAGTGCTTGGCCACTTTTCCTACGAAGAAAGGCTTCTCTTCTGTGCATAGGTATTATCTATTGACAATGGTACTGTCACATATCTTTCACCCTACGTAGATATAAGCTCATAGTTTATGCAACGGTGCACTGTGATGTATCCATGGACTACAACACCCATCATTCTATACGCTTTTGCTATCACACTCGCTACTCTGTCAAGGATGCAATCAGTTATAGATATTTTAATATATTTTGTATTTATGCTTATTCACAGGCACAATGCTATACATCTGCACCCTGATACATTCACGATCACCTACAAGGGTAGTGGATGAAGATGTGACTTATGGTACCTCTCTCTACGAGGGCGTGGTACAAGTACCTAGTTGTACGCTTATCCAATAAGCTACAACACAGGCATGGTATGCACGAGATTCTATGCAAGGGGCATACAACACATTTGAATAAGGGGTTTTTCTCAACCCAGCATTCTCTCTCTCTCTTTCCAACTTCTTCGCAGGAAAGGTGAAATGCAACTAGGCGTACCTTCATTGACATCTTTCTATGTCAATACGATAATAGGAATGGCTAAGAGCCATCTTTTTGTAACGTCTTAAACTTGTAAGGGTTTGTCTCTACCAAGGTGTATAGACAAATCCAACAATTCATACAACATGGCTGCTCACACAAAACCAATATTATGGATTTTGGAGTCTAGAGAAGATCTAGTGGTGAATATGATTCAAACTTGAGTGGATCTTCTATTTTATCTATAGCACTACGAGTGTCTATACGAATACAATTTTGGAGTAAGACTCAACTCGTGATTACTAAAGCCTTGATGGTCCATTCTTGGCACCTTCACACTCGCACTTTCACTGAAAGAAGTCCACAAGCTGCCACGGGGTAGTGGACAAATTTCAATTTCCAAAGGAATGTAATGCCACGGGTAGACCCAAGGGGGGCCATGGACATAGGCCCAAGGGTCAGCTACTAGTTGAGCAGTTTTTGGGCAAATTGTAGCCAAGGGGTTTGACAATGTTAATTTTAACCAAGGGGTCTGGATTGCGAGGAAAACACCGAGGGTTTCAGGTGCAATATTACTTGCATTTCATTAATTTTCAATTCGTGTTCCTAGGCCTTTACAAGGGGAAATTTGGGCAGGATGTGCAACCTATGTTATCCTCCATTTTTGCTCTTAAGAGAAATGACAAGTTCATATAAGAGCCAAGAAATTTGGGTGGTAGTGTCCAAAATAAGTTTCTGCATTATGCAGTTATAGACCCACTTGTAGGGTTTATTTGACACATGTTGTCACATGGGATGCAAGATGGTCTAGGAACTCAAGGAGTTTGGTTTAGCCAGTGTGGAGCATGGCTAATGAGGGTCCCTCTCACTCACGTTGTAGTGTGTTTGCAATTACCTCCATGCACAAGTACATCTCGTACTTGAAGGATGTTCTTTTTTTAGACAGCCTTACATGAGACATATTCCATATGTGGAGAATATGAGTTTTTGGGACTGACACTGGCACCCACTATTTCAATTATGTGTCATGACAAAGTCCCTAGGTGCTGGTCTAATCTATTTTCTAGACCATTTTAGCACGATGTATCAAGAGCAATTTTGGTGGTTAGAAATTGTTGGATACTTAGAATGACTTGTTCATGTACAAGTACTGCTAAACAACATTACAGATGGTTGTCTATACATATAGCAAGGCTCTGAGTTGCTAATGAAAAAGGTTCATTGTTTTTCCTTAGAAGTGATTAATATTTCACCTTCTATTATGGTTCGGATCTGTTTTTTGCTAAATGAATGCGCACTAGGTGTTATGGGCCCTAGTGTTTAGCAAAGGCTGATTTGAAGCGGCATGGATATTCATCACATCAATTGCTTATGAAGCATTTTGTACTCTATGTGCAGTATCTCTATGAGATTACTTTTGGGTCTACCAATCACCAATAGAGGTCATGGCTCAGGTTGGGTGCTTGTGGATCTTCCAAGATAACCAAGATGGTGATAGCCGTTTTTTCGGCTCTCATAAAATGTTTTAAGAAGCCACTTCACCCCAAAGAAACACCCTAGCACAATGACTAAGCTCGCTTTTCCATTGTAAATAGTGTGCGTGCTTTTAGGGTTTTTATCACATTTGTTTTATCAAATCATTGAGCGAGTCGGGCTAGGAGACAAAAAAATAAATTTATAATATTACGGTCCTCTTTACATGTAAATATTTTCTATCAAATAAAGGACCCAAGTATAAAGGATTTTTTTCAAATTTTTTGTATTTATATAAATATATATTCCTAAGTGTGCATTTTTTCTAAATCTCTTTGCATCCTTTCAAGGCATGAAATATTTCTATGTTAGTGTGTACATACCCCATAATATTTATTTTTACAAAATAAACCCATGCATTTCATCCCGCACCCTCGTGGAAGGCAAAATTTGTTTCTACACTGTCACTCACTTTCACTGGATATTTTCTCACTTGCATATTTTCCTCTTTCACCCAAAAACAAAATAAAATACTCCTATCATGATATTCCTTCATGGGTCCTGCACATATTTTTTTCCATACACCATGTGCTCATAAAGACAAGGGCTAGGAAAAATCCAAGCACTAGGTCTATCATGTGCAATTGTTTTTTATTCTTCAAATTTCATCATCCATGCATCTGGCAAGGGCCACTTGGATTCCTCAGGTCATGGCATGGCTCATGGGGGGATCACCTTTGGATGTATAAGGAGAGTTCAACCAAAAAGGGTCCCACATAAGCACCATTGCAGTCCCACAATACACAACTTTTTAGACCCTTCTATCATCCGAATCAACAAAAGTTATCAACATACAAAATGAAGTTCATGAGCTGAATTATTTTACATAAATATTTCAGCAGTTTTGGAGAAAAGCACAATTTTTGGTGAATTGTTTGGTGTGACCCAGTGTGCCCACTCTATGCACACAAGGATCCTCTCACTCTTCTCTCACATTTTCACACTCCCACCCACATACACACTCATCCCTCTCCATCATCCTTTCAAATGTACAGATTTCCATGCCCTCTCACCTTCTTCACCATCTCTCCTTCCCCTCTTACCACCATAGCCTTCTACATACACATATGCTCTCATACCGCTCTCTACTACCCCCAAATTACAATTTCATGTTAACTCCTCTAAAAGGCATGAACTTTTTGCACTTTATCCTTGCATAACCTCTACAAATCAGAGGTTTTTCATCAATAATCCTCATCTTCATCGTGGAGATCAACCGTGAAGGCAACGCAAGAAGCAGAAGTAGAAGAAGAAGAAGAACCGGCGGTCATTTTCATAAGGGTGAGTCCATAATTATTAGAGGTTTCATCAATCTCAAGAGCTCATCCACCTCATTCACCCTTGGTTCCTCGACAATCAAGTCATCATCACTTTTGTAAATATGCCACTAACATTTTCTAGTGATCACTAACAACTAACCCTTCTTGTAAATTGCACCCTCTACTATCTAATAGAGTAGGCACCTCCAAGTTACTCATCTCACTCTCAATAATTCTCCCCCTTGAGCCCACATCCATGTGGCTTAAGGGATAAGGAAGACCCACTCCCATTTAAAAAAATCAAAATATTTCCTAATCTCTTGTTTTGTCAATAAAATTGATTAGAACTAATCCTAATCAAAGCTTCCAAAAACCTATAAATAGAACCCATCTCTCCTTGTAAAAGGCATCTCTACACCATTGCACACTAGATTGAGCGTAGCACATGCAAGTTCTATCTTGGTTGCAAAGAGAGAGAAAGCTTTCTCTACACCATCACTTTGGTGCATAGAAAAGCTTGAGCTAGTTGAGTGAGTGCGAGTAGAAGAAAATCTTTCTACCATTGTTGTATCTACCCCAACATCAATGAATTGGTAGTTTTGGGTGCAATTTCATGTCCAAAGGCTCACGCTTCTCCTCCAATTTGGCTTTAAAAACTCATTCAAATTCATAAGGTGACTTGTTTCAGTGAAGGTTGTTGTTTTGTTGCTTGTCCTTGTGATTCATTGGCTATTGTTGGTTGGCTACCATTGTAAAAGGGTGGATGGTGAGAGGGCTCCCATAACCATAAGACAATGTGCTAGTGATGCTATAACCAAATCTTGTCACTTGAATCCGCAAGCTCTAGGTGCCTTCTTGTGCAAATCATAAGGTTGAAGCTAAGTTGTACACCATCTTTCTCTCTCTCTCTCTCTCTCTCTCTCTCTCTCTCTCTCGTATTTTAGTGTGTGAGAGTGTTCCATTGGTGTTAGGGTTAGTGTAAAGTCCTTACTTGATTTTGGGTTGCTCTAACGATTCTCCTTTTTTTGTGTCCTAGTTCGCTTTTAAACTAGGTGGTGCCTCTTGTGAAGTTGGGTTTTGGCTGTGGGTTTGTTGTTTTGTTGTGCTTGTGGTTGCCCCAGCCCCAATTGAGCAGCATGGGAGCCATGAGGGGTGTTTAGAGGTCGCTTCTGTTGTTGCTCTCCCAGGACCGCCTCAATTTCGGTGCCCCCACGGAGGACGGCTTGTGTATTTTGTGTAGGATCAACCTTTAGCATAGTCAAGAAGTTTGCATGAATCACGAGAATTTGTATGATCCCTTCATTCCCATTCCAAGGCAAAAGGTACACATAATTGTTAGTACTAAGTTACAATTTCAGCGTGTAATTCGTAGAACTTTAGGTCTTCTTAGGTTGGCCGAGATAAACGCTTTAGTAAATCCTTTTATTTTGCCTCTCATTAGGTACGACCTTAGTCTGGACGTCTATATTTTTGTTTTGTTTTAAGAATTAGGGCATGCATAGACCATGGATAATGGCCCAAGAAAAAAGGTTTTCCCCTTCCATTTCACTCCACACATTAGAGTAAACATTGCAATTAGTAGATAAATCCATTTTCAACAATGTATTATTGTGTTCATGTTTGGTGCCCAAAGAGTAGGAGAAATTCGCGTCACCAAACCCTGTCATCCTACCTCTTATTGATTATCATAGGTCATTTGATGTGAATATTTTTATTTTGTTGTAGAATAGATTGCAATTTAGAAAATATTATTGTGTAAATCTTTTAAAGAAAGAAAAAACAAAAACGTGCGTCACTTTGAAATCAATTCAATGGAGAGCCAACGCCAAATGTCTGGATATCCTCTTTTCTTTGGAGAGCCTGGAGAGGATGCAGAATTATTTTTAGCGAATTTCAAAAAGTCTTGCCGTATCAAGAGGATAGTAACTGATCAAGAACGTGTAGAATGTTTGAGGTGGTCCTTAGGAAAGATGCTAGCACTTGGTTTGACTCTTTGCCTGAGGGAGTTAAGGAGAATTACACAGAAGTTTTGAATCATTTCAAAAAATATTTCTTTGATCCCCAAAACACTCAAAAACTATGGCAAGACATTGTTTCTCATAAGCAAAAAGATTTAGATGACTACTACTTGTACAAGCAAGAGTTTCTACATCTTTGGGCTCTATGGATACGAAATGTTGCTAACCCTGGTGATGGTGCAGAATTTCTAAAGAAGGAGAGGTTCATATCCGGACTCTTTCCTGACCTTAAGGTAAAAGTTGAGGCTAGCGCACCTACTACCTTTGATGCAGTTGAAACTAGGGCTGCTGAGAAATATAGGAAACTCAAGTGCTTAAGGGGGGAGGTTCCAATAGAAGGTCTTAGACCCAAAGGTAAGTCACAAGCATCAACATTTAGGGAGCTTCCTGATGAATCTTTAAGTAGCCTGTCAATTCACCTTGCACAAGCTATAGGTCCAAAGGGACAATCAAAGAAGTCTGAAGAGTGAGATTCACGACCTAGAAGAGTCTTGCAATGTTGGAATTGCGGTGAGTCTAGACATGGGATGTATAATTGTCATTGGCCCCATGGGGAGCCAGGGAGACCTAACTTGAATTACCCAGTGATGAATGCAGGTGAAGGAATTGGTCAACAACCAAGGCTTCTACAAAGACCAAATGGACCAAGACCACCTCCACAAGGGGTAGAAGGAGTTCCACCTTTGCCAGATCCAAATGTGCATGTGGTAGAGGTGACAAATTCAAATGAGGTTGACATGGAAGCAAATTGCATTAAGCGTGGCTGAGGAAAAGGTAAAGAGAAAGAAGGTGTCACATCACAGAGTGACCATGGACGAGGCAAGAAGGCAAAGGAGACCAAGGAAGCTAAGAGGACTTGACGTCATATCAATCTCCAAGACTTCCCTCTTGGACATGGTATGGCTCCATACAACCTGTTGGAAGACATGCGAGGTAAGGGTCCTGATATTTCATGGCCTCAATTCCTTGCATTATGTCCACAAGTTAGAAGGGATTTAACAAAGGTAGTTAGCACTAGGAGAAAGGTAAAAGAGAGTGTGCCTGTTGTAAAAATTGCACATGTTCAAATGAATGAGGATATTACACCTGTGCTAGATTGTTACATCAAAGGAAGATTGGTTAGGAAAGGTCTAGTGGATGGGGGTGCACAAATTTGCATCATGATAGAGGGACTCATGCAAAGACTAGGCATACACATCCATGAGACACCCCGGAATCAAAGTGAAGATGGAAAACAATAGCAAAGCTAGGTGTGTAGGCATTTGTAAAAATGTTTTTGTAGAGGCCTTTGGCATTAAGAAGGCAGTGGATTTCTATGTCATGTCTACCAAAGGAAATGGTTACCCATTTATCCTAGGAAGACCATCGCTAATGAAAATGCAAGCTTTGCAGAATTGGGAGAGTGGAAAGCTAATTTGCAGGATTGGGAGAGTAGAAAGCTAATTTGCAAGAATGACAATCATAAGAAGGTTGTCTTTGACATGAAGGAGCAACGCCAAGAGGAGCTCCATGAAGAATCATCTCAAAGTGAGATGGAAGAATATTGGACCGATAACACTTTAGAAGAAGAAAGTAGCGGTAGCATTACTGAAGAGGAGTCTTCCATTGAAGTCATGGGGGTAAGGTTTAAGCCAAACAACCAGGAGACCTCTTGTCGAGGTTTGGAAGAGGTAGGTACTCAAGAGAACCAAAATGTGCAAGATGAAGGAATGTTAGAAGGTATGTTGTCTACAACACTTACAAAGGACGAAAGAGAGGAGTTCAAATGTGTGCTAAGGAAATTTCCTAGGCTTTTTGCTAAAGACTACACCGATGTGTGTGGAGTAGATGTTGTTCATCACAAGATTGAGTTGAAGCGAGAGGCCACACCTAGGGCTCAAAAGCTACGAAGGCTAGGAGTCATCAAGGAGCAGGCTCTACTCAAGGAGGTAATAAAGCTTCTAGCAGCAGGTTTCATTTATCCAGTGGAGAATTGAGAGTGGGTCTCTCCCGTTGTTGTCACTCCTAAGAAAAACGGCAAGTGGAGGGTGTGTGTGGATTATCGTCCACTCAATGAGGCAACAAAAAGAGATCACTTTCCCCTCCCATTTCAGGATGAGATACTAAATGAGGTAGCTAGTCATGAGAAGTACACTCTGTGTGATGGCTACTCATGCTACTTTCAATAGGGATTGCTTTGGAGGACCAATTGAAAACAACCTTTATCACTCCTTGGGGTTGTTATGCTTTTAGAGTTATGCCATTTGGCCTGACAAATGCTCCTACAACTTTTCAACTTTTCATGAACATGGTGTTTCAAGCATTCTTTGGAAAGTCAATCAGGGTGTTCATTGATGATTTCTGCATTTATAGATCAAAATCATTGCATCTACAAAAGGTAGAAGAAGGTTTTAAAAAACTTTACGACATGGGAGGTCAACTCAACCGCCACATAGGTGAGGATGAAGTGATCTTGCTTGGTCACAAAGGTTTCCTATAAAGGTATTGAGGTGGATCCAGCAAAGGCAAAAGCTCTCATTGAGCTACCATCACCAAAGAGTCTTAAGGAAGTCATCTCATTCATTCAAAAGGTGAAGTATATGTCACACTTCATTCACTTAGCCTCGGAGTTACTTCACCCTTTGCAAAAGTTGACACAACAAGTAGAATTTGCATGGTCTGATGATGTTGAAGAGTATTTTTGTAATATTAAAGTCATTCTGTCAGAGCTACCAACACTCATGCCTCCTTGTTGGGAGTACACATTCTTTGTTAGCTCTAGTGTTGGGAAGGAAACGATTGGTGCAGTTTTATTACAACAAGATCCCCACAGTACCAGGATGCGACCCATCTACTTTTCTAGTAGGGTCATGAATGCTTTAGAGAGAGGCTACACAGAGGCAGAACTCATGATGCTTTCTCTCATGTTTGCAGTGAGAAATTTTAGGTCCTACTTGCTACCAAAACCTTTTGTAATTATCACTACAGAAAATTTGTTCCCTTGGGTGTCATCTCAAATGAATCTTAGTACTAGGATCTCAAAGTGGATTATGGAGTTGCAAGAGTTTCAATACTCTTTCAAGGTAGAAGATAGTGTGCGTGCACAATTGGCAGGGATTTTCACTTATAAGGTACATGAGAAGGAAATAACGGTGCCTGAAGTAAAGACCCTACCATTGCCACCACCTAAAAGTATTCCTAATGCTTTAACTTTGTTCTTTGATGGAGCTTTTCGATGAGCCACAGGAAAAGCAGGGGGAGGGCTAGTAGTGGTCAACCCAAGTGGAGAGGTGGTCATGAAAGAGAAGGTCAATCTACCAGGTTCAACTAGCAACAATAAAGCAGAATATGACACACTACTTCATGGTTTGAAGATGTGCATTGGCCAAGGTATACAACGTCTCATGGTAAAAGGGGATGCACTTCTCATTGTGAAGAAAATTCTAGGTATTTGGGCTTGTAAGAATGAAAGGTTAAGGCAAAAGGTTCATGCCATCCGTAAACTCTTCAATCAATTTGAAGAAGGACAATTGTATCATATTCCTAGGAAACAAAATGAAGATGCTGATTTTCTTGCCCAAAAAGCAGTTGCATGTGTTGAAGGTGAAGTGTAGGTCATCATGGTAGCAACAGTGATTAAACAACCAAGGTACCAGGGGATGGAGTCATTGGCTCCCATTGTGAGCTACATTTTAGAGGGCGAGTTTTCAGAAGGCTTCACAAAGGCTCAAAAGAGGAGGCTCATTAAGAAGGCGAGTTCGTATGTGTTTTTGTAAGGTGCCCTCTACCAAAGAGGAAAAGATCAAGTTTGCAGGAGAATACCGACAACCAAGGAGATTCCAGCCATTCTTGAAGGTTTGCATGAGGAAACGTGTGGTGGTCATTTTGCACAGGAACTCACTGCGAAAAAGATTTTTCTTGCCGGGTATGTTTGGCCAAGCTTGCACATTGATGTTCAACATTGGTGTAAAAGTTGCCACAATTTTCAGATTAATGGAAACAAGCATCTGTTACATGGTCCACATCAGTTAGTCCTTGCAAATGGTCCGTTTGAAAAATGGGGCATTGATGCTATGGGTGCATTGCCAAGGACTAAAAATGGAAAATTGTATATCTTGGTGGCCATAGACTACATGACTAGGTGGGTAGAAGCTCAAAGTGTGGCAAGAGTAAATGAGAGGACAGTTAGCAAGTTTGTGTACACTCACATTTGTTGCAAATTTGGCACACCTTTGGAGATCGTTTCTAATAATGGTCCAGGATTTAGGAAGGGCTCGCCCACAGAAGTTTGTGATGAGCTTCACATTCTACATCGGCATAGCACACCCTACTATCCTCAATCAAATGGTTTGGTAGAGAAGGCTAATGGCATCATTGCAGGAATTATCTGAAAGATGATACAGAACATGACTAAGCTATGGGATGACTTCTTGGATGGAGCATTGTGGGCCTATCGAACTACCTACAAGGGAGCGACAGAGTTCACACCCTTCCACCTAGTCTATGGTCAAGAAGCTTTGCAACCCATCAAGCTCAACATCCCAACGATACGACTTCATGGAAAGGTGGCACAAGGCGAAGAAGCAGCATGGGAAGATTGACTTCTCAGCCTCGCAGAACTAGAATGGAAACGGGAGGCGGCTTATGAGTGCTATAAAAGAAAGGCTACACAAATAAAGGACAAGCTCGACAAAAAGGTGAAAGACAAAGGGATCAAGGAAGGAGATTTGGTGCTAAGGTACAATAATCGCCTTGACAATCGCTTTGATGTGAAGTTCAATACTAGATGGCAGGGTCCCAACATTATAAAGAAGGCCTACTGTTCACGCTACTATCAACTCATGGATTTGGATGGCAAGGAGCACCCCAAGAAGGTGAATGGGTATCCATTAAATCCTTACTTGAGTTGAGTTCTACCAGAAGATCTACAAGAGCAACAAACAGCTACAATACCATGTAAGTCTTTAAGCTTGGTACTACAAGATGAAGATTCGATTAAGGCACCAAATATCACGAAGGATTAAAAAACACTCTCATTGGAAGGTATGCCTTTTGATGGTACATGAATGTACCATCATCTAGGGGAGGGCTAAATGATAGGTGTTTTTTCAGCTCTCATAAAATGTTTTAAGAAGCCACTTCACCCCAAAGAAACACCCTAGCACAATGACTAGGCTCGCTTTTTCATTGTAAATAGTGTGCGTGCGTTTAGGGTTTTTATCACATTTGTTTTATCAAACATTGAGCGAGTCATTGGGCTAGGAGACAAAAAATTAAATTTATAATATTACGGTCCTCTTTACATGTAAATATTTCTATCAAATAAAGGACCTAAGTATAAAAGGTTTTTTTCAAATTTTTGTATTTATATAAATATATATTCCTAAGTGTGCATTTTTTCTAAATCTCTTTGCATCCTTTCACAGCATGAAATATTTATATGTTAGTGTATACATACCCCATAATATTTATTTTTACAAAATAAACCCATGCATTTCATCCCGCACCCTCGTGGAAGTCAAAATTTGTTTCTACACTGTCACTCACTTTCACTAGATATTTTCTCACTTGCATATTTTCCTCTTTCACCCAAAAACAAAATAAAATACTCCTATCATGATATTCCTTCATGGGTCCTGCACATATTTTTTTCCATACACCATGTGCTCATAAAGACAAGGGCTAGGAAAAATCCAAGCACTAGGTCTATCATGTGCAATTTTTTTATTCTTCAAAATTCATCATCCGTGCATGTGGCAAGGGCCACTTGGATTCCTTAGGTCATGGCATGGCTCATGGGGGGCTCACCTTTGGATGTATAAGGAGAATTCAACCAAAAAGGGTCCCACATAAGCACCTTTGCAGTCCAACAAGACACAGCTTTTTGGGCGAATTTTGGCACCCTTCTATCATCCGAATCAGCAAAAGTTGTCAACATACAAAATGAAGCTCGTGAGCTGAATTATTTTACATAAATAATTCAACATTCTTGGAGAAAAGCACAAATTTTGGTGAATTGTTTGGTGCGACCCAGTCTGCCCTAAATCAGAATGCGGGCATCCTCCTATCATTAAAGCTTTGGCGAAGGCTTGCAAAGGAAAATTGGGAGAGTGGCCTAGGCTATTGCCTTATGCTTTATGGGATGATCATACAACTCATAGCTCAGTTACTGGTTATATGCCTTTTGAGTTGATGTATGGTTAGAAACCTATAATGCCAAGTGAGGATGTAATTTCCACATGGAATGTATTAGCTTGGGAAGATGGAATGAATAGGGAAGACCTTATTGCTTTGCACATACAACTAGAAATAAGGCCTCAAGATATTGAGATTTCATTAGCACGATTAAAAGATGCAAGGTTGAAGGATAAGGACAAATTTGATAAAAGACAATGCTCAAACCTGGAGCTTTTGAGGAAGGTGATTGGGTGTTAGTGTATGACAATAGTCTTGATAACCAGCCTTCAATGATAAGAAAGCTTTCAAAGAGATGGTTTAGTCCTTATGTGGATAAACGTACACATGGTAATTCAACTTATACCTTGCATGACTTGGATGGAACAAAAATGAAGATTCCCATTGCATGGAGAAGAATCAAGAGGTCCTAAAGAAGAGGTGATACAAATTCTTTTGTTTCACAAGGAAGTCAAAATAGAGACTCTGATGAACATGTTATGGATGAGAATGAAGAACAGATGATGATGCGCTGGAGTTCATTGGAAGTGATGACAAAATTGATACGTATGTTGACTTAAATGAAGACTGAACGTGCAAAAGATACATATGGCACATATCGAAGGATGTGCAGTTTTAAAGGGGGTGGATGTCATGTCGTGGCACGTGTATAATGTGAAACTAAAATATCTACCTCACTCTCAATTCTTTTGTTCTGTGGGACCGAATGCTATAATGTACATAGTGTGATATATGCAAAAATAGATGCCATGGTTGCAGTTCCGTATATACCTTGCCAGGACAGCGAGGCCCTAGACGTGGAACTATGGGGTGTTTTCTCACATTAAATATTCATGTTCTGCTTTAGAAATGTACAAATGTCAAGTGTTGCAAAGTGGCACGCTCGTTTTGCCTAGAAAGCTCAATGCGGGAGATCTCAGCCAAAAATAGCAGGTTTCATGCGTGAGCGTAAGGGATGCATCCAGAGTGCGTGCCAAGTGGTATTGTAATGGAAATGGTCTATGAACTTTGAGAATAGAGGAATTAGGAGAATTAAAGAAAGCATTTTTGTGAGACTACTTTGAGAACATAGAGGGTGAACTTAATTGATGGTAGCAACATAATCATAGTACTTAATTAATTTGGCATGAACAATACTTTTGCAAGAGAGAGGGTTTAGAGAACTTGACAACAGTTGAGGACCGGATTTATGTGGAGCAGGTCCCCCCCCCCCCCCCCCCCCCCCCCCAATAGGCTTTTGTATTATAGATTCTCCCATCAAGAAAGACTTGGTTTTATACAATCTTTGTGTTCCTGTGACCTAGGTGATGCAATGAAGATGGAAAGTTTCATGCATCACCAGCATAACATAGAGTTTGCAAAAAGCATTAACTATCCCAAGCGTCAGCCCCAAAGCCTCAAACACAAACAAAGGTGGAGAGATCTAGTGGGGAATGAGGGTAGGGAAGAGGAAGAAGAAACATTCATAGGAGAAAGAAATAGTTCCTCACTTATTATCACTCTTCTTGCTAGCATACATAATAGCATAGTAATGAAGATGGAGAAGATGGAAAGCTTAAGCATTAAAGCATGGCTCTTGGTTGAATTTTGCATTCCATAGGCAAGAGTGTTGGTGTGGGATCTCAACTTCTCTACTAGCTTGGAGAAGGAGATGGAGCTTTTGCACTTTGCACTTCACACAATTAGAGTGTGTTTGACTGTGTGTGGGAGAGTATACCCCCCAAAGCAGCCCCCCTTCTTTCTTTGGTCGACCCTCCCTTGTAGCTCATGCTTGAAGCTCATTGGACCCCTCTAGGCCTAGACAATCACATGCAAGAGGCATATCAAGTAACAAGGGTAGGTTTTGGACAAGTGTCCTTCTTTCCCCTTTGAGGGAGAGAGGCTTGGTAGTTGCTCAGATAATTATTTAATTAATCTAAATGCTCATTGGACCCCTTTTAAGCCTATCGAATAGGATGCAGGCACTTCATGAGGGTAACATGGGTAGGGGCTTGACATGTGTCCTTGCTACCTCTCGAGGCTTGGCTTACCTTGTGTGTGTGTGTGTGTGTGTGTGTGTGTGTGTGTGTGTGTGTGTGTGTGTGTTCTCTCTCATCCCCATAGATTTGGGGCTCCCCCCTCCTTTGTAGGGATTCCTTTGACTTATGAGACACAAGCACCTTAGTCAGCAAGCATGACAAAGGACATTAAGATTGGGTAATATTCCCACAAGCACTCCAATCTCCCTAGTCAGCAAGTATGACAAGCACCTCAAGCATCTTAGTCAGCAAGCACGACAAGCACCTCAAGCACCTTAGTCATCAAGCACAAAAAGCACCTCAAGAATCTTAGTCAGTAAGCACGACAAGCACCTCAACTCGACCCTAGATTACCTAAGGTCAAAGGATTTTTAACACTAACCTTTGGAGGTTTTCAATGAAGTTAACCCTAAGGTATTTAAGCTCCATTGGATAACCTTGCTCTTTGACATATCATCTCTCATTTGGACCCCTTTACCATTGGCCCCGTGTTGAGATAGACCTGTAAGCACATATCTATATTCTAACCCTTGTTCCCGTCTATTCTCCCACATTAAATGATCAGTTTAATATGAGAAAATCGTTTGGGTTGGTTAGATATTAGATTTTATGACATTACCTCTTTCTTGAAATCATAGTCATCATCGACTATGAGGTAGAAGAGATAAAGCCTTAATCATTATTCAATGTTTCTTAGTGGGTAGAGGATCCCCTTTTAGGACATCATTCCAAGATGGATGACTAATCCATTTGGTCATTGGGAGATGTAGCTGCCACAAGCATGTATACTCTTTAGTCCATTTTATTCTCTCAGGTAGAGGGACAAATTCTACTTGGTGTTTGAGAGACGTCGTCATCACAAACATGATTCTAAGCATGCGCACTACTTAATTTTGTGCACAATAAAAAGAGAATTATTCTTATAAGACAAGAACATTGATCATTTAAAAGAAACATGTACATTTGCTTACTCTTGTAGCATTGTAAGCATTGACAAGGTTCATACTATCCTTAATCTGTATTCCTTGTATCCATCTAGAATATTCAAAAGGATAATTTTTGAACTTAATATGATACCGTTGGATAATCTTACCATGTCATAGTACCTTGTCTTCATGCCGCAAGATAGCTTTGGGTTGTAGCACCTCTTCTCGGTCTTCAATTTCGGGAGGGTCTATAATTGGTTCACTTGGTGGCTCTCCTTTGTAGGGCTTAAGTAGGCTCACATGAAAAGCATTGTGTATGAGCCAATGGTTGGGAAACTTGAGTTGATAAGCCATCTCATTGACTGGTTTCAAAATTTGAAAAAGACCATAGTATCTTTTTGCTAGTTTAGCATAATACTTTTGATGGCCCGTAGGATTTTTGCCCGTCGTTTGTCTCAATCGAGCCTTGGGAAACTTAAGTAAGACCCAATTATTTTCTTTGAACGTTAAGGCCCTTCTGTGCTTGTAAGCAACAACTTTTTTCCTTTGTTGAGAGATGGATATAGCCTCCTTAATCTTTTGAAAAGATTCTTGTAGGTCACGGTTATACTCATTGGCATCGAAGATCTTGCCATGTACTTTAAGTAGCAAGGCCTCAATGATTTCAAAAGGTGCTTTTCCCACAGATGTATGTATAGTATTGTTGTATGCATACTCTACAAGAGGTAAGTACTTTTCCCCTTTGTGAGCGTTGATCTACTTCTGTAACATAAGTTTTTAGTAGATTGAGTATCATAAGATTGGCTATCTCACTTTGGCCATCCGTTTGTGGGTGATAGGCCGAAGAGGAATTCAATCTTGTACCTTGATTCCAAAGAGACCTTTCCAAAAATTATTGGTCATTCTAGGATCTCTATCTGATACGATGGATGTTGGCAATCCATGGTGTTTGAAAATCTGGGATATGAAAAGAGTTGCCATTTGGTGTGCCTTAATAGTCTTTTTGATAGGAATAAAGTGTGCTTGCTATCGACTATTGTCCATATTCCCGTATTCCCATGGATAGACATGGGTAATCAAAATATAAAATCCATGGATATAATCTCCCATGGTGAATTTGGGATAGGAAATCCAGGTTGCTTTCCTCTATCATACTTAGTCTTTTGGCATACTATACATTTTGAAAGATATTCTTGTATGTCCACTTTCATGGTAGGCCAATAGAAATACGTCTCTACTCCTCGGAGAGTAGGTTGAATGCCTCTATGCTCCGCATAGGAAGGAGCATGGGATTCATACATGAATTTCTCATGAAGGGAGTGGGTAACACATAGCCTATTGCCATGGAGAAGATAACCATACTGCAAGGTGAATGGTTCCTCTTTCTTCCCCAAAGCAAGGGCTGACATTATGTTTTTAAATTCAGGATCAGTAGCATACTCATCTATCATAGAGGATAGATCATTGTGAGTTGCTATAGACACCGTACTAACTTTTGGTCGTCGTGAAAGCGCACGAGCCACTTGATTGTGCTTACCAGCAATGTGAGCAATATGAAAATAAAATTGCGAAAGATAATTTTCTCACCTCATTTGTTTGTCGAAAATCTTGGTTTGCGTCATGAAGTACTTGAGACTTTGATTGTCTGTTCATAAAATAAATGGAGTCCCCAATAGATAGTGCTTCCATGTGTCTAGGGCATGTAGAACAACTAAAAGCTCTTTCTCATAAATGCCTAAGACCTGTTCATCCGTATTGAGCCTTCGACTCTC
The DNA here is from genome assembly GCF_014529385.1 of Adiantum capillus-veneris. Taxonomy (NCBI): domain Eukaryota; kingdom Viridiplantae; phylum Streptophyta; class Polypodiopsida; order Polypodiales; family Pteridaceae; genus Adiantum; species Adiantum capillus-veneris. The sequence goes on from NC_140934.1 coordinate 155,050,790, forward strand.
ATATGCTATGGCATGCCCTTCTTGAAGCAAGATTGCTCCAAGAATACCTCAAATGGCTTTGAGAGATCCAGAAGCATGAGAACTAATTGGGAGGTAAGCTTCTCTTTGAGATTGTCAAAAGCATTTGGCTCCTTAGCAGTCCATGAATACTTAACGTTCTTCTTGGTTAAGTTATGTAATGGTCCTGCTATTTGAGAGAATTTTGCTATGAACCGCTTATAGTATGCACACATATTAATAAAGCTTCTTAGCTCATGAAGATTCCTTGGATTAGGCCATGCTTTTATTAACGCCAACTTTGATGGATCCATACGGACACCATCTTGAGAGATAATATGACCTAAGTATTGAATCTCTTGAAGGAAAATTTTTCTTTTCTTTTGATTGATAAAAAACTTGTTCTCCCTTAGTGCTTGAAAAATCACTTGGAGATGTTGCTTGTGTCCCTCCAAGGTCTTGGAGTAGAAGATGATATCATCAAAAGAACACTCCAATGAATTTGCGGTAGGGTCTAAAGATTTTCTCCATTGAACAATTGAACGTGGCTAGTGCATTAGTCAAGCCAAAAGGCATGAGTAGATATTTCGTCTAGCCTCTTGTTGGAAATTGATGCACAAAGCAGCCATGGTGTGGTGGATTACTTCGGTGATAGAACCAGGCAGTTGAGAGTTGACGTACTCGGCCATTCTTCAGGTAATCCCACACAAAATTGTTGCTTTTGCTTGACAAAGTCTATCTTTTGGGAGACAGTGGCCTTGAGATGTAAATCCCAAAAAATTTTGACATATTTGTGAATAGACTCATGGGAGAGAAGCTTCAAGCTTTGCCATTCGGTAAGAACACTTTGTCCTTTGCATCACTTGCAAGGAATTGCTTCATGATGGAAACTCGTAGAGTTTTCCATGTATTTAGGGCTTCACCATTGCCACGAAGGCTAGCCCACCATTGACGAGCTGACTTTTGGAAGTGCATAGCTACATGGCGTAGTTTGGAGGACTCTGTGAAGCCCTCATCTCCAAAGGCCGCATCAAATTGCTGGATGAAGGCCAATAATTTTTCGATAGCACCAAAGGTTCCATGATAGGTGAGAAAAGAAATACTTTTTCCTCCCTCTTTGAACTTCTTGAGCTTTTGGGACCTTCGCCATGAAGGGTAAGATTTGTGATGAACTCCCCTCTTATATTCTCTAGGAGAATAGCCATAGATTTCGTCGAAAGAGGAGGAAGGTGAAGAAGCAGGAGAAGAGGGTGACCTCTTTCTTGCCCTTTTCTTCCTTTGTTTCCTCTCTTCCCTTTCGGAGTGATGAGGAGAAGGGCTGTGGATTGACCGTTTCCTCTTGGGAGGAGTTGGCGACTGTCTAGACCGCCATCTTTGTGGAGCCACATCTTCAAAGGAACTTATGGATTCATTACCTTCGGATTCCTCCTCTCGTATGGGAGAGAGTCTTCTTTTGGGGTCTCAGCAAGAGGCCTCCTAAGATCTCTCTCCTCTTAGAGAGGAAGGGAAATCCCATAAGCACGAAGTTGCTGAGTAACTTCGGATTGCAAAGCAGGGTTGCCCCATAGCTTGCTGCAACCTAGTAACAAGATAATTAACAAACATGGGAGCATCATCATTAGCACCTTCATGTGCAAAACCAAAGTTATCAATGTTCATTCTAATCTCTTGGATATTGTCATCCATGTTAACAGTTTTGTGTGTTTACTTAGTGTATTCTTTGGCAATTCAAAACCTTAGTTGCTACTCCTCTTAGCCTTTGAAAATCAGCACTTAAGCATCGACACCCACGGCTAGAATTGGTTAATTATAGAGAGTAGTGGAGTGGGTCTTATATTGCAGAATTGCCGAGGGATAGCTCCTTTCAGACTTCTTATGGAAAATGATAAAGCCACAAGAAGGTCTAAAAAGACCCCATTATTAAGACCAAAGCTCCCAAGGTGTGCACCATATCCCACATAATAGGCTCAACAAAATCGATAATGATCCGAGTCTCACTTACCCTAATATAATTAACAAAATCAACCATTAATAGGCTACTTAAGGACCTCTCTTCTTAAGAAAGAAAAGAGAAACCAAATATTGTGATACCAATGTAATGGAAATGGCCTATGAACTTTGAGAATAACGAAATTAGGAGAATTAAAGAGAGCATTTTTGTGAGACTACTTTGACAACATAGAGGGTGAACTTAATTGATGGTAGCAACATAATCATAGTACTTAATTAACTTGGCATGAACAATACTTTTGCAAGAGAGAGAGTTTAGAGAACTTGACAACAATTGAGGACCGCATTTATGTGGAGCGGGTCCCCCCTCCAATATGCTTTTGTACTATAGATTCTCCCATCAAGACCGACTTGGTACAATACAATCTTTGTGTTTCTTGTGACCTAGGTGATGCAATGAACATGGAAAGCTTTATGCATCACGAGCATAACATAAACTTTGCAAAAAGAATTAACTATCCCAAGCCTCAGTCCCAAGGACTCAAACACCTTCAAAGGTGGATAGAGCTAGGGCAGGGAAGAGGAAGAAGAAACATTCATAGGAGAAATAAATAGTTCCTCACTTATCATCCCTCTTCTTGTTAGCATACATAATAGCATAGTAATGAAGATGGAGAAGATGGCGAGCTTAAGCATTGAAACATGGATCTTGGTTGGTTTTGCATTCCATAGCCAAGAGTGTTAGTGTAGGCTCTCAACTTCTCTACTAGCTTGGAGAAGGAGATGGAGCTCTTGCACTTTGCACTTCACACAATGAGAGTGTGTGTGGGAGAGTATACCCCCCAAGCGGCCCCCCTTCTTTCTTTGGTTGACCCCCCTTGTAGCTAATCCTTGAAGCTCATTGGACCCCTCAAGGCCTAGCCAATCACATGCAAGAGGTATATCAAGCCTACAAGGGTAGGTTTTGGACAAGTGTCCTTCTTTCCCCTTTGAGGGAGAGAGGCTTGATAATTGCTTAGATAATTATTTAATTAATCTAAATGCTCATTGGACCCCTTTTAAGCCTATCCAATAGGATTCAGGCACTTCATGAGGGTAACATGGATAGGGGCTTGACATGTGTCCTTGCTGCTTCTTGAGGCTTGGTTACCTTGTTTGTGTGTGTGCGTGTGTGTGTTCTCTCTCATCCCCCTAGCTTTGGGACTCTTCCTCTCCTTTGTAGGGATGCCTTTGACTTATGAAACACAAGCACCTTAGTCAGCAAGCACGACAAAGCACATCAAGCTTGGGTAGTGTTCCCACAAGCCCTTCAAGCTCCCTAGTCGGCAAGCACAACAAGCACATCAAGCACGACAAGCACTTTAGTCATCAAGCACGACAAGCACCTCAAGCTTGGGTAGGGTTCCGACCTCAAGCTTGGGCAGGGTTTCCACATCAAGCTTGGGCAAGGTTCCCACATCAAGCTCGGCCCTAGCTTACCCAAGGTCAAAGGAATTTTAACACTAACCTTTGGAGGTCTTCAATGAAGTCAAACCTAAGGTCTTTGAGCTCCATTGGCTAACCTAACTCTTTAACATATCATCTCTCATTTGGACCCCTTTACCATTGTCCCTGTGTTGAGATAGACGCGTAAGCACATGTGTAACGCCAAGGGAAAACCCAAGGGAGGTCATGGACCGTTGACTACCAATGGAGACGGGATCCTAGGGGAAGGCCTATAAAGGGAGGTTGGGCGGAGAATCAAGTGTGGAAGTTCCCTCAATCTCACACTGCTATTAGACCTCAAGGAGGGGGGCAACTATGGAGGAGGGAAAGTATAGGGGCATGGCCTCTCGTTCTCTCTCTCTCTCTCTCTCTCTCTCTCTCTCTCTCTCTCTCTCTCTCTCTCTCTCTCTCTCTCTGACCGCGACGGGCAAGGGGCCAGCTGCCAATGGAGACGGGATCCTAGGGGCAAGGCCTTTGAAGGGAGGGTTGGTGGAGGATCAAGTACGACAGTTCCCTCAGTCTCACAACATGTCTATATTCTAACCCTTGTTCCCGTCTATTCTTCCACATTAAATGATCAATTTAATATGAGAAAATGAGTTGGGTTGGTTAGATATTAGATTTTATGACAAGTAAAATGAGGTTCAAGATGAAATTCAAGCCTAATGAGATTTTTTCACAATTTTAGGGATTTGTCCCAGCCCGTTTGGGCTTTTTATGGGCAAAAAAGGGCATTTTGGGCTATAAATGACAAAAAATGGTCATAAAATTAGTAAAAAAGGACCCAAAAATGGTCAAATATGACTTGAAATACCACATCACTCACGATGACGTGACTATGAGAGATGAAGGAACATTTTAGAACAGGAATATTAGCACTTTGAGCTCCTTTGTGAAGGGATACAAAGCCTGCATCTATGGTCTGCTAGTGCAGTCCCGTGCTGTTCCAACCATGTATTCGAGGTTGTGAGGCCACCAATTAGGGTTCCCCTCTTCAAATACCTACTTGGGAATGTACCACAAAGGAGAATTGAAGTGTTTGTTTAGGGTTTTTATAAGGGCGAAAGAGCACTGCAACTGTGCAATTGGAACCGAGGCTACAACAAATCATCACACACACAAGAGTTTTGAGTTGATCTTGGTTCTTTTTCAAAGTAAAGCTTTCATGGCTGGAGTATTGTTCTTTTTTAGTGTGTTTTAGCTTCAAATCTTCTACGATGTGCTTGATTTGCTGCGAACTCTCACAATCAGAGGCCCAATGCTTTCCTAGCCGCACTCCGCACTTCTTGATAGCGTAAGGGTAGTCAACCATTCTCACTCACTCGACATGAAACCTCCGATTATTGGCACATAATGCCACTAAGAGGGTTGACACATGCGTATGTTTGGGAGTTGCCCCAGTGTGTGAGCGTTGTCAATCGGTGCAGTTTGCTAACTCTCTTATAATGAGCACATAGGTGCTGCAACACCGGCCAGCCACTGAAGAAGGGGCATGAGCCCGCATGGAGTGCACTTTTTTGCTGGCCGGAGATCGAGAGGAGCTAGGGCTTGACCTCCACGTCCAACCCGTCCACTCAGTGCATCTCCCACCTTGAGAATTACACACGTCTTCATCTTCTTCGCTACTCCTCACGGTCGCCCCTCCATGTGCTCAAGACTAACGCCACGACCAACCAGCTGTTGCAGAGCTAGCCGAGCGGAGGCCGGAGGGGACCTTGTGCCCTTATAAGGCTATCTGCTTAGGCTGGTTACAGACCGCGTGCCCAAGCTTGGGCGCACAGACGTGGAGGCTAGGCGGCGTTTGCTGATACGCAGGGCAGAAAGGGCAGAGGACAAGGTCTTGGACAGGCGATACCCCCTGCCCAAGCTAGGGCGGGGGTTGAGCTTTTGCCAGGTCAGCCAAAATCAGGCGGCGAACCAATGCGATGGACGCAGCTGCTGAAAATGATTTTGCTTTATGATAAAATAATGTAGCCAGTGTGTAATGCATGCCCGCCCATCATCAAAGGTGACGGGCACCCGCATTGGCAGTGTGTATCCAGCCTTAGGCCTATTTGGGCAGCCGGCCCTTGCGAATGCATGCCCGTGCGGGATTTGAACCCCAAAATTCCTTCCGAATGATTTACACCCGTGAGATTCGACGCTTGGTTGGGCCATTTTTCAAATCAAGTGCTGAGACCGTTGAGCTTCATCGCGTTCATGGAGGTGAGCACAGAAGAGACAGGGAGAGCAGAGGCTTCAGAGTTAGACGAACCTCCTACCACTTCTAACTCAGAGAAATCGGAGTGCTCTGAAGAAGATATCAAGGTCGGAGATGGTGGACGGTCGAATCCCCTACTCGACAGCTTCTCTGCTGATGAAGAAAGCATAGGCAAGAACGCTGCTGGAAATAGTAGCCAGGATTCTAGTGGACTCTCTGTTTCTGGACATGGCGATAGAGAAATTGTGCCCGCTTTTGTCACAGCGCGCTCACTTGTTCCAGAAGATTTTCTACGACAAGAGGTATTTCTTAGTCCTGGCTTTCGATCTGCAGCTGCCATGGCTGGATGGGACGATGAAGCTCTGCTTTTGGCGACAGAAGAGGTAGATGCATGCTTTAATGCGGAAGGCCAAGAAGACAAACAAGCCATGCCAGAGGCTAGGTCCCCTTCCTTCTTCGAGAAATCACCGCAGATGGACTTACTTCGAGGAACAAGAGAAAAGAAAAGAGAGGAGCGGACGCCACAGTTGGCTGCTACGCCTGTGAGTGCAGGGAGAAGGTAACCATCTCTTGAATCTGGTTGAATTGCAATACCATGTACAAATTGCTGAATTGTTGCAGAAGGTTAGCATCCTTTCTCTGTTTGTGCACGTATGTGAGCAAAACCAATCATATGTGCACATGATGTATATCAGTATGCATGTATCTAGCAATGAGTCGTGAAATACGTTGCACGTATGCGTTGTAGTTGCACACTATACCGAATTGACACAAAGTATACATCTATGGAACATTTTGTAGAGGGTAAAATTCCTGCCACTCTACTGTTGATGAAAAGGTGTAAATGAACGATCTTTTGGCCAGGCATAGAAGAGCAAGGAGGCAGGCAATCCATGAATGCTCTCCTGAGGCTTTGCCGATTGGAGATCTCAGCTTGAAGGAAGAGTTTCAAGAGGCAGTGAGCCAACCTCCCAAAGAGGAGGAGGAGGATGTGGAGGTCCCAAAGGCCAGAACAGATCAAACACAACAAATGGAAGCTTCCTCAACGTCAGGTTTGTTGCCTTCAGTTTGATGGTTTCTTCATCTTGATGGATGGAGATGACCGCTGCCTATCAACAAATCTTGCAGATCCTTCGACTGCACCAGCTGAGGCTATGAATCAGAAACCTGCATGCTTGGATCAGCTTAGAGAGGAGCTATCATGTGCGGTAGGACAGGCCCTCACAACTTTACCTTTTCTGTTTACATTTATATCTCGACACTTCCGAGGATTTTCTGGCATTGTGAAAAGACTTTTTGGTATGCTTTGAACTGATGCAGATATGCCTGGACATTTGCTTTGAACCATCTACAACGTCTTGTGGCCATAGGTAAAACCTTCACTTGATTGGTCTTTTGTGTTGAGGAATTCGACTACAGTTTTGACATAGCATGCTTAATGTGCTCGTGCAGTTTTTGCAAGGGTTGCATGGAATCTGTACTCCAGAAATGTGGTCCTCGGTGCCCTAAGTGCAGGCAGCAGCTCAAGTATTCCACATTGAAATTGGCTTGTTAATGATATTGTTTAGGCTTAGCTAAAAGCTCTTGTTGAAATTCATGCTGGGTGGCTACATTGCAGAGGTGACATGTGGAGAAGCTGCCCTGTCAATATAGTGCTTTGGAACACGGTTCAGCTTCTGTTCCCCGCCGAGGTGGCAGTAAGGAAGGAGGCAGCAGCTATGGCTACAAAGTCAGTGGTTGCGTGCGAAAGCGAAGGGATTAGGCGGCCTGCCAACCGAGGCCGTATAGAACTAGCATCGAGCAATAGGGGCCCTACCTGGCAGCATGCCAGACCACCGTCATCAGGGCTAAGGAGGAGGGGCAGTGGCCGTAGGATGATAACCACATATCGAAGCCAAGAAGAGGAGCCATTCACATCTGCAGAAGCGGTTGAATCCGAGCCAAATGTGGTATCTCTTGATGCTATTCGAGAACGACAGGTGCATGCTGATGCTGCCTTTGCCCGTCACTTGCAGATGCAACTCATGAGCAGAAGTGGAAGTCTCAACAACAGCCGTAGAAGCAGCTCGTCACCCACCAACCTGGCTAGTGCGGCCGCAAACTTGCGTGCCATGGCAAACAGAGCAGTTCGGCACCGTTCACGTCACTAAGTGAGCTTCGTTTGCAAAATTGAGTACATATAAGCACAGTGATTTGCATCTTGCAAGATTGTTTGTGTAATACATACACTGATGCAGGATTTTGTGCTTGTTCACGTCACTAAGTGAGCTTTGTTTGCAAAATTGAGTACATGTAAGCACAGCGATTTGCATCTTGCAAGATTGATTGTGTAATACATACTCTGATGCAGGAGTGTTGTGCAGCAATTGTTTCGTGCTTGTTCTCAGATAGCTCATCTGCCATGGAGAGTAATTATTGGCAAATTTCTTCTTGAGATAGCCCATAAGTCAGGAAGTATATTTGGTGATATTGAGACTGCCACAATTTTTGCTAAGAATGGGACTTAAGTGTGATAGGAAAATGGAATCCTTGATATTCTGTTATGATTTAAGGCATTGGATATACAGGGAAGTCCAAAGCCTCCTTCAACAACATAATTGCTTTAATTAAATGGTACTCATATGCCTTGCCTTTCTCATGAAAAGGGACTTTTCTGAGCTTAATGGTGTACTTGAAACCTTTTTGTCTAATTAAATGGTACTCATATGCGTTGCCTCCTTCAAGAAAAGTTTATGTTGGTACACCATTCTCAACCCAAGGTACAGTCTCCGTCTTTTTGGCTTGTATCTTGGTTTATGAGCAATGAAGGCATGCAAGTAGGGGTCGGAAACAATGTTCGTGAAAAATCATTTTTCCGAACATACAAAATTCCTTTTCTTCTATTGACCAAGAGGAAATTTCAAAAACGAGGTTGTTTTTCCGGATTTTAACATTATTTTTATCTATTTTGGGGCGGCATTCTCCTTTTTCCATTGCCCTCAATTTTCATTTTGTGAACTGAAAACGGCACGATATTAAGCTGAGAGGCATTTTTCTTGAACATTGGTTGGAAAAGTTTGCATCATTGTGTTGGTGCTTGGCCCAACATCCATAGAGTAGGAACTCAGCAAACCGCCAGCTACTCTCACACACAGAGAGAGAGAGAGAGAGAGAGAGAGAGAGAGAGAGGCTCCAGTACCCCACGGCCTCCCCAATCTTGGAACATTAAAAGAGATATGGAGTGCATAAGTGAAGGGTGAGTTTAGGAAATGAAAAGACGATGGAGGTGGAGAGTCAAAATACTTTTGATGGGCGAATGCACTTATACATTTGTGTTTTTTTATCGATTTTCTATCCTCCAACGTTAATTTAGACCATTCGAAAAGCCTTTTATTTTTGTTAGAGCCATTATTTTTTATAGCAAGTTCTAACTACACACCATAGAATCAATATGTAATTTCATGGCTAATATCCACTTGTGCTTAAATCTGCTCATAGCTTCTTGATAAAGAAAAGGCCCATTGCATTTACTCTAAATCATGTGTTTAATTATGGTAATTAGTAGATAACCTATATATTTTAATGTTTGACAAGTTATATCATTTCAAGAACTACACTCAATCAACAAACAAATTCCCAATCCAAGAAACTCTCAAACTTGACTAGCGCATGTAGACAAACAATAATGAGTGGTCATAGGAGTCACCATACACACAATAACGGTTTTCCTTGACCTTATTGTTCTCACTCACACTCACTCATATAAAAGTACACTAATGGACCAATCAGGCCTCTATAAAAGAAAATTATCAAGGTCTTTGAGAGAACATACATGACGTAGTCTAGAGCTAGTATAGATGGATGAGGGGCATGTCATATCGATGTTGATAAATTAAATACGTTTTGATTAATATTCACCTTGATTTATTTAATCATTTTAAGTCGTATCCTCCAAGTTGGTATAGATGAATGAGGATGATTCTCAAGCTCAATCCCAGTTAAACCAATTATTGCTTCTCCTGGACACAACCTCTAAGGATGTAATGGTAGCCCAACTAGTTCGAGCAGAGGTCAAGAAGGAAATACTGCTTCATCTCTCCAAGAAACACATGCCAACATAAAGAAACCTCACCTCATAACCTCACTTCACTTGATCTCTACCAAGAGCATTGTGGTCTTCTTGTCACCCTTCAAGGTTCCCTCTTCCTCTTATAAACGAGCTCCTCCACCCTTATCTTCTTCCTCCCAACCAAAAATCCCACATAATGTGTAGGAGTAGGGTAAGTAGAACTTGTGATTGAGATCTAGAGCTAACCATCATAAATAGATTTTCTTGTTTACTTGTTTGCATTTGCAATCTTAAGAAGTGAATCTAGGGACAGAATTGCAATAAACAAGCGTCAGTGATTGATTGGATATGGTTGGGTGTTGCTGGACATAAAAGAATACATCTGCAAAAGATCTGGGTGAGAAAATTGCAGAATTTCATCAGTAGACATTATTCGCATATAATGTCTTAATGCATGACAGGAGACCAAATTTTGCAAATAGACTACACCAAAGTGTTGTAGAGGGGTATTTTACCCTAAAATGTAATTTGAGACCAAGGCTTTGATCAACCCTTGATACCCAAAACACAAAAGTCAAAAACCAAAAACTAGGGAATTGGTGATTCTGAGCACATTTGTTTGCATAGAAATTGGTAAAAGTGTTGAAAATCATTGCTAAGAACTTGTGGAAGCTTGTGAGTAAAATCTATAAAAAAACCCATCAGTAGACATCATATGTGGCAATCAAATTGAACCTTTGACTTCATACTCGCATTTTGCATATTGTGTGTGGCACATTCACCAAGTTTCATCTCATTTGGGCAAGTAAGTTAAGAATTGAGTGCATGTTACTCTTTTTGGGAAGTTCCTGTGGATAAAAAAGTAGTAAAATGGTATAACTATGATATCTAAAATTGGTTGTGAGCACATATGTATGTTGCACATATCAAGCGGCAACTGTGGTAGAAACAAAACCCAATTCATGAAAAAAAGACATCATATGCGTATAATGTCTTTTTGGTAAGCAGTGAGTCAAATTGTGCATATGGGTATACCCTTGTGATCTATAACAAATAATGAGCACATAGAATCAATTTCATGAAGTGGGAAGCACTACTGGAGCTAATAAGTGCCAAAATACGGTTTGAGGGAGTATATGACTGCATTGCTCATATTTAGCACAAAAAGTTTTGAAAATGAGTTTGGAAAGCTTCTGAGAGTTGCTTGCATGGTAGAGAATCTCTGGAGAAGAAATCTTCTCATTTTGGCAAGATAGACATCATACATGTATGATGTCTCAAGGGCGTATTTAGAGACCAAAGCTGACTTTAGGGTAAACCTAGGGGTCAAGCATCTCAAGGAAAGCTTAAGGACCTAGTTTCACCTAAGTTGAGTCATATGGTGGTTTAGAAAACCTCTCAAGGAGTTGAGAAATCTTCTAATAGTTCAGGAGGATTTAACTAAATTCCAGGTGTTAAGACCACAAAATAAGGTTGGATTGAGGTTTAATATATCAAGGAGAACTTAAGATTAGAATTTGAGCTAAATCTGACACAGAAGACATCATACGTGTATAATATCTAAGGGCCATATTTAGGGCTTATGTGGTTGGATTGAGCCTGCTAGAGTTTTCCAACTAACTCTAGCACCCCCTTTATCAAGTTAAATCAATGTGAAGAACATATATAGGGAGCCAATCCTCCACAAAGTAAATTTTGGATGGAAATTACTTGCAAGGTCATACTAACCAATACTGATTAGTACTGAAGTGAGAATCACTGTTAGACAAAGATTTACAGAGTCTAAAGTTTTGTACAGATATCCATCAACAAGGTCCAACATGTCAAGACCAATCGGAAGTACAATCAGCCAACAAATTGGAGAGCTGAAAGACTAGCCTGAATAAGGAATGACCGAGAAAAATTTTGAGGTAAAAGGTTGGATTGATTGTTTTGTGTTAACGGAATTGATGTATTTAAGATTAGGTAGAGATCTCCATAGAGACTGGAGATCGCAAGGAGACCATGCCAGCTTAGTGTCTACTGAGAAGAGTGTGACCCAAGCAAGAATAGATCCACTAGCATCAATTATAGAGGACAATAGTGGGACTGATACTCTTCAGAGCAATCTATATACCTCATGGCTGACCAAAACACCATTGTTAACCAACAGAACCAAGTGGGAGGAGGTAGCACCTCTAAGAACCCCACTCGGACAATGAGGTATATAACCCTTTACTTAGAAGGACCAAATGCCCATGGGGCTTTGGTATATGCTAATGAAAGGGGACGCAAAAGCATATGTATTGAGGAAAAACCAGCCAAAGGAGTGGAAGCCCTTCTAGTGTATGATGATGGAAATACATTTTGTGATGATGAGGGAATACATTATCTCATTGTTAAGGACTTAGAGAACTATAACAAATACGGGGACAATGTGGCAAAAGGGAAGATGGTTTCTGAAATCACAAAAATACCTCCTCAGATAGATCTTCCTAACGTCACCCTGGTGTTTGACAAGAAGGTGACTAAAGTAATGACCAACCAAGGAGTGGTAGGAATCTACGAGTACATGAATGGTAGGGCCAAAATGTATTTCCGATGTCTAGCACCTTATGCATTTGAGTTAAGCACGGAGAAGACTTTATACTTGTTTTTGTACGAATCAGGTGAAGGGAGTCTCATAATATATGTTGACAAGTATAGACAGGAGTATGCGTTGATAGAAAAAGCGGAAGTAGCGCGATTGATAGGCATTGGAGTAATTCCAATAGATCCATCTGCAACTCAAGGCCCAAACTGTAAGATCCCCAAAATTTTGGTCTCTTTTGAAAATAAGAAATATAGGTTGTAATGTCCGTTTTGTCAAATTTGGATTTACGATGCTTGATTGATAGTATTGGAAGGTTCTAAAGTTAAAAGCAAGGTCATTTTCATGTTCTAGTAGGTCAGACAGATGTTTGATCGATTTTTTAGAAAATCCGCTATTTTTAGCTTTTTCATGCTTTTTATGCTTTTAGGTATTTTTTTGCAACAAGCAGGGTCGGATCCTTAACCTGCATGTTCCAGAGAATTTATGGTTCAATTTTGTAAAAATCTGCTTTTCGAGTGCTGTTCACGCTATTTTTAGCTTTTCATGATTTTTAGTGATTTTAGTGAAAAGCGAGTTTGCTTTCTTATTCCAGTGGACAAGGAAAACTGGTGGTTCAAGTTTAGAAAATTCTGTTTTTTTTTTTTGCTTTTTACGGTATTTTTAGTGTTTCGTGATTTTAGGCGTTTTGAAAAGCATTGTGCTTTTTAGGATGACCTAAACATGAAAATATTAATTTTAGTCTCCGTCGAATTTAAGAATGACCACCCGAAGGAAAAACGGGACTAAACGGGATTTTTGAGAGAATTATTTTTATAAAAAGCAGTATCGTAAATACATCGGAGCAATATCGAAAAGTCATAATTACGTTGGGACGTCACGGTGCGGCATAGCCTAGCCAAGGTTTCATTAGTTGGTCAGATACTATTCAATTGATCAATTTTACTGTAAAAATTTGATGGTAAGTGGGAGATTTGACCACCAAAAGCCAAGCCATGTTTTTAGCAAAGTTCCCAAAAGCTTGCAGCTATTCCTGGCTCAAAAACTAGCGCTAGTTTTTTGCTTGGGGCTCACTCCAGTCTTGCACAATGCCTGCAGTGCTCAGTTTTCAGTGCCGTTTGTTGCGTCTACTACCGCAAGACAATACTCACCTATTATACAGAGTGGTGCAAGCTCTTCATCACCATCTCCATAAGCTCTTCTCTCTCGTTTACGGAAAGAAGAAGAAGAAGAAGAAGAAAAAGAAGAAAAAGAAGAAGGATACTCTTTCTCTACTTGCTTACTATCTCCTCTTTTGTTTCACGGTGTACGCGTTCTCCAAAAGCTCTTGTGGTGGAAACCTTTATGTAGCCCTCATCACCGCTTTCTTGCGGAAAAGCAAGAAGCCTTTCGACAACCCCTAATCAATTCTAAAGCACGGTGAGAATCTCTAAACTCCAAATCCATCATCATCTCTCTCTATGTCGTTTTTCTGAGTAGTCACCCTCTCGGTGATTGTTTTTATATACGAGTGCATGTATGGATTTTCGAGTACGTATGAAGTTGTCCCATAATTATTTCTTCATGTTTAACACGCTGATTTATGCACACAATGTCTTTATGATCACGTACATGCATAAAAAGCGCTTTTCGTTTCATGTCATAGAAGCGGTAGGAACACTGTTTTGGTCATAACTCACAAACCGTTGTGAATCAGTCGGAAGATTTTAAACCAGAGATAAAACACATCATTTAAACATTTTCTGTCTCAGGTGTCATGTGAAAATCACGCACGAGCTAAGAGATATGGTCAAAAAACAGCTTGCTGCCCACTAAAATCAGATAGTTGACCTAAAATCAGACCTGTTTTGCATCGTGTTTATGGTGATAGAATGTTATCATATGATATATGGAACCTTATGGGTTGATGTGGATGCCTCATGTGCATGGGTATGATTGCTTTCCACCTTTCTAGGTAAAAACTAGCTCTATGTGCTAGAGAGGTGAAGTGCAAATATGATGAATCAACTTTTCATAGTTGGATGTCATCAAAATTGGATTTTTATATCATGTTTAGTTGTTGTTCGGACTTATTTTATGCATGAAAATATCATGTTCTTAAGAGTCATGTGTGTGGACTGACTGCACTGAATATGTCAAACTCCAAGTATGGGAGTTGGTTTAGTGTGAATATGATTTGTAGTTAAGGGCTGGGGTTCCCTCATGGATTATGGTTGTGATTTTATGGTGGAAGCCGGTGTGGCTCTTGTTTTTTTTTTGGATATGATTATGCTGAAAATGTTGTCAATTTTTTTTCAGTTATGTTATGTTCTAACATGGTTATGCAGGATTGGTTGTGCCTCACCTGAGTTGGGTGGAGTGCTCACCCGTGTGAAGTGATTGGATTATGGTTTATGGTCTTGGGATTAGATCATGAAGTGGTTTGGATGGTTTATGGTAGACGTGTAAGGACAGAAGTAATACAAAACTTTTCACAGAGAGAGAGAGAGAGAGAGAGAGAGAGAGAGAGAGAGAGAGGTGGTGGAAAACCCTCGAGGTGTGAGGGAAAACTATTTTCATGCAATATTTACAGCAACCTTATTTCCGGCGAGGTGGCAACCATGGTGATAGAGAGATAGCGAGAGAGATAGTGAGCCTAATAGTGTGTTCTCTAGAGTTGACTCATAGACACCGAGATTTTTGCTAGCATGCGTATGTGTGTGGCGACCATTGAAGTCAACGGTAGACATGGCTTCTTCACATAGTGCTTATTCCAAAATTCTACAGTGAATCCCCTCTCTCTTGATACAAGTGTTGCCAATCCCTCCCACCAAAATGCTACCAAGTGTTGACCCCCCTGATACTGACCTCTGAATGCCTTGTTATAGGTGTTGCTTGCTTTAGGTTTAGGGTAGTCTGATTAGGTTAGGGCCTTAATCAAGGGAGACAAGGCAAGGTGGTGGGCCTTAGATGGTTGATCCTTGCTTTGTCCTGGGGAACTTTAAAAAATAAAAACTCCTGGGTGGGCCTTTGTGACCATCACCTAGAGAGAGGTGATAATTTACAATTGGGGTTTTTTACAAGATTTGGTTTGAAACTGGGAAAAGTGATGACAACCTACGAATTTCACTGAAGAGGGCGTCATCAACGATGGAGAGGGGGAATAGGGAACACACCCAACACACAAAATATCTGCCTCTCTATAGACCAGGGATTCCACAACACCCCTAACCTCTCAAAGAACATCTTCAAATTGGCTAATTTGCACTAATCACTCCACTTTATCATACAAAACAACTATCTCACACCTTGCAAAAAAACACTCCACAGCACAAATGCACCCACACTGCTCAACTCACCCTTTCTGACTCACAAAACACTCCTAATCTGCCCTCTTGGTAGCACCTTTCGAGCTGCAGGCAAACCCTCTGCAAGCAATGGCCAACACACGAAGAGCGAGAGAAAAGGAGGGGAGAAGCAACACAAGAGATTGGGGCAAATGAGTGGTGTTATTGCATAGGGAGTAGTACAATCAATGTATGAAGCTTCAATGGCAAGCTTAACAACACATAAGCTTCAAATCGCATACACAGGCAAAAAAGCCCACATTGGTCAAAAGATCCAAAAAAATGAACATAAACCTCCTTTTATAAGGGTGTGCCTAGGAGTCCCAAAAAAGAAAAATGGGGTGAGCTTCCATGTCGTGCACTTCATTTGGAGCTCTATTTAGAATTTGCTTGCACCACTTGGCATATTTGATTTTTGGACACACTTGCATGCTAGACCTCTTGTCCACCCGATTCGGCCGCTCGGTCTTCCTCCTCTTGGCCTTTGAGTATCCTTGGCTCACCCTTTAACTGTTAAGTATGGAGCCTGATTTACCCTTGTAATTTTCTGTGGTAAAAGCGCACATTTGTAAGGCCCCCATTATGAGGAGAAGCCATCGTGCGTGAAGGAAAATCACTCACCGGAAACCAAAATTTTCATGGACAAGAATCAGGGGCAACTTTAAAGGCCTAGGGGGCGGAGGCCCCTGAGACTTTTTTTTCGCCGGAATATTATGGCCGGACGGTGGCCAGAAAGTGGTCGGAAAACAACCGGTCGGTTGGCCGGTAGTCAATGGCCGATGGCCGGTGGTCGGAAGTCAATGGACGGTAGCCGGTGGTCGGAAGTCAATGGCCGGTGGCCGGTGGCCGAATTCAAAAGTGGACTTGTCTTCTCAAGGGCGGCCACACATGGGCGGATTGGAGGGTCCGATTTGGACTTATTCGCACAAGGGCGGCTACACATGGTTGTCTCTCATAAGAGAGGGCAGCCCTCTTGGCCTATAAAAGGAGGCCATTTCTACACACATTTCATAGTGTGAAGTTGATGCAACAAGGTGAGTGTGAGGTGGTGAGAGTGAAGCAAGGCGGGAGCTCCATTAAGGGTATAATCCCTTTGTAAACTACTTCTTGTTTTGAAGTACTAAACCCATTGAGTGGCTGCTTTCCCGTGGACGTAGCCCACATTGGGTGAACCACGTATATCGTGTGTACTCTCTCTCTCTCTCTACTCTATAATCTCGTGTATATAAATCTGTCTCTCTCCATTAAGTAATCTACTCAATTATCTATTTAGCTACGTCTTATTTCCTAACAACTGGTATCAGAGCAAGGTTTGCTCGTAGCTAAATTATCTCAAGGAAAGGATTCCTTGAATTGAGTGGGAGTTATGGCGGAGGAAGGGAAGCTCAAGATTGAGAAGTTCAACGACAAAAACTACCAACATTGGAAGATGCAGATTGAAGACTATCTCTACGAGAAGGACCTATATTTGCCACTAGGCGGTCTTGCGAAGAAGCCCGCAACAATGGCAGATGAAGCATGGATTGTCCTTGATCGAAAGGTACTGGGAACAATCCGGTTAAGCTTGGCGTCAACGGTGGCCTTCAATGTTTTGGAGATGAAGACCACGGAGGACTTGATGAAGTCACTTGGCGACCTCTACGAGAAACCATCGGCATCCAATAAGGTATTTCTTATGAAGCGCTTGTTCAATCTAAAGATGGTAGAGAATGGTTCAGTTGCAGAACACCTAAATGACTTTAACACAAACATAAGTCAACTTCGATCAGTGAAAATCAATTTTGATGACGAAGTGCGAGCTCTCCTTATCCTATCATCTCTACCGGATAGTTGGGACAGCCTTGTGATGGCTGTAAGTAATTCTATCTCTGGCACAAATACTCTTAAGTTTGATGATGTTGTGGGTGTTCTCCTAAGCGAGGAAATGCGAAGGAGAAGCACAGGAGAATCATCAAGTGCCGCACTATCAGTGGAAACAAGAGGAAGGCTTAAGGAGAGGTTCAAAAACCAAAAGGGTCGTGATCGCTCAAGGCGGAGCAAGTCACGCAAAAAGTCAGTTCTTGAATGTTGGAACTGCGGCAAGAAGGGCCACGTCAAGAAGGATTGCTGGTCCAAGAAGAAGAAGGAGACAGAGTCTCAAGACAACAAGCCAACATCGGAGGCCACTGTGGTAGGTAAAGTAGAGCAAGATGCTCTAATTCTCTCATTAGACAATGTGTCTAATTCCTGGATAGTAGATTCCGGGGCTTCATTCCATGCGACACCACACAAGCAACATTTCCAAGACTACACCAAAGGTAATTTTGGGTATGTATACTTGGGAGATGATGAAGCTTGTGAGATTGTCGGCAAAGGTACAGTTTCTGTCAAAACTGCTAACGGAAATGAATGGAAGCTTAAAGATGTTAGGCATGTTCCTTCTCTTCGCAAAAATTTGATCTCTACAGGACAATTGGACGATGAAGGTCACAACATTGCATTCGGAAACAAATCATGGAAGATCTCAAAGGGATCTTTGGTGGTTGCCAAGGGTGAAAAAGTCGGTACACTTTACTTGTGTACTGTTAACACGCAACCTTCAGCTTGTGCAGCAACTACAGAAGTTGACAGTGCGGTGTGGCACTACCGACTTGGGCATATGAGTGCCAAAGGAATGCAAATCCTTCAAACAAAGAAGCTTCTACCAGGTTTGAAAGAAGTGGACTTAGAGTTCTGTGAAGATTGTGTTTATGGTAAACAAAAGAGGGTAAAATTTCAAAAATCAGGAAATGAAAGAAAAAATAAAAAACTTGAGTTGGTTTATTCTGATGTTTGGGGTCCTGCAAGTACACCATCACTTGGTGGCTCATTGTACTATGTAACATTCATAGACGATGCGACTAGAAAAACATGGGTTTATGTCATGAAGAATAAATCCAATGTATTTTCCATATTTCAAAGGTGGAAAGCCTTTGTGGAGAATGAAACAGGTACCAAAGTTAAATGCCTCAGATCCGACAATGGAGGCGAATATTGCAGCCAAGCTTTTCAAAGCTTTTGTGCTAGCAATGGCATTCGGAGGCAAAGGACAACCCCAAGGACACCTCAACAAAATGGGATTTCGAAAAGGATGAACAGGACAATCATGGAACGAGCACGAAGCATGCGGCTACATGCAGGCCTACCGCTTAAGCTTTGGGCGGAAGCTGTAAGTATGTCTGTGTACTTAATCAATCGGTCACCCTCAACGACATTGGATGGGGGAGTTCCAGAAGAGGCATGGATAGGTAAACCGGTGAATTATGCATTTCTCAAAGTGTTTGGTGTGAGGCTTTCATGCACATAGATAGAAGCCTAAGATCAAAGTTAGATGCAAAGTCCAAAAAGTGTTTCTTCATTGGCTATGGAGAAGGAGACTTTGGGTATCGCCTATGGAATCCTGAAGATGGTAAAATCTTAAGGAGTAGGGATGTAATTTTTAACGAACAAAATATGTACAAAGATTACTTGGAAAGAAAACAAACAAAAGAACAGGTGATGAGTACATGGAGCTTGAGGACGGTGAAGACTCAAGGACTGCAAACGGTGACAATGTGCAACAACGTCAACCAAATGAGGAGCCTTAACCTATTCCCCGAAGATCTACAAGAGCAAGTAGACCTCCAGAAAGGTTTGTTCCTTCCTTCAACCATCTCTTGATCTCAGATTCTGGAGAGCCGGAATCATATGAAGAAGCTATGCAACATGAATCCAAAGAAGAATGGACGAAGAACATGCAAGTGGAGATGGACTCACTACATCGCAACCAAACATGGGAGTTGGTTGAGTTGCCTAAAGGTAAGCGGGCACTTCAAAACAAATGGGTGTACAAGCTAAAGGAAGAAGAAGGTGGGAAGAAAAGGTACAAGTCTAGGCTTGTGGTAAAAGGTTTTTCTCAAAAGAAAGGTATTGACTTCAATGAAATATTTTCTCCTGTTCTAAAAATGAACTCAATTAGGCTTGTCTTAAGCCTTGTGGCTGCTCATGATCTAAATCTCGAGCAAATGGATATAAATATGGCATTCCCTCACGGTGACTTAGAGGAGGAAATCTACATGCTTCAACCAAAGGGGTATGAAGTAAAAGGTAAGGAGAAAATGGTTTGTAGATTAAAGAAGAGCTTGTATGGTTTAAAGCAAGCATCAAGACAATGGTACTTGAAGTTTGATCGATGGATGTTGGATCATGGATTCACAAGATGCAACTCGGATCACTGCGTCTACACGGAGAATTTAGGAGATGGGAAATTCATCATCCTAATGTTGTATGTTGATGACATGTTGATTGCAAGTGCTAACATGCAGGACATCAAAGACCTAAAAGAGGAGCTGTCCAAATCTTTTTCAATGAAAGATTTAGGTGCTGCAAAGAGGATACTTGGTATGAAAATATCAAGGGACAGGACGAAGAAGACAATAAAGCTATCTCAAGAAGATTACATCAAGAAGGTACTAGAAAGGTTTGCAATGCAAAATGCAAAACCAGTTTCTACACCTTTGGCTGGTCATTTTAAACTAACAAAGGATATGTGTCCAAAGACACAAGAGGAGATAGCCTATATGTTTAAAGTTCCATATGCTGCAGCGGTAGGTTCTTTAATGTATGCTATGGCCTGGACAAGGCCAGACATTGCACATGCAGTGGGAGTTGTGAGTAGGTTCATGGACAACCCAGGTAAAGAGCATTGGCAAGCTGTGAAGTGGATACTTAGGTATCTAAAAGGGACAACAACAAATGCTTTGTATTTTGGAGGAACTGATATTTTTCTAGAAGGGTATGTTGATGCAGATATGGCAGGTGACAAAGATACTCGAAGGAGCACTACTGGCTATGTGTTCACGGTTGGAGGCACAGCAGTAAGCTGGGCTTCAAAGCTGCAGAAAGTGGTTTCACTTTCTACCACGGAAGCAGAGTATGTAGCAATGACGGAGGCAAGCAAAGAAATTCTGTGGCTTCACAGATTCTTAGAAGAGCTTGGATTCAAACAAGACAATTGTGTCTTGTACAATGATAGCCAAAGCGCTATCCATCTTGTGAAGAACTCAGCCTTTCATTCAAGGACAAATCACATTGAGGTGAGATATCACTTCATACGCACTCTTTTGGAAGAGGGACAACTAAAGCTAGGAAAGGTGCATACAAGTGAAAATCCTGCAGACATGTTTACAAAGGTGGTCAACAAGGAGAAGTTGAGCTTTTGCTCATCTTCAATCGGCATTCAAGGATAAGAAGCCAGAATGGAAAGCAGTCACAGGTTTGGTTTGGAGATCAGTCTCCAAGTGGGAGATTGTTAAGTATGGAGCCTGATTTACCCTTGTAATTTTCTGTGGTAAAAGCGCACATTTGTAAGGCCCCCATTATGAGGAGAAGCAATCGTGCGTGAAGGAAAATCAC
Organism: Adiantum capillus-veneris; assembly: GCF_014529385.1. Lineage (NCBI taxonomy): Eukaryota > Viridiplantae > Streptophyta > Polypodiopsida > Polypodiales > Pteridaceae > Adiantum > Adiantum capillus-veneris. The sequence continues at coordinate 155,071,777 of NC_140934.1, forward strand.
TCACCGAAAACCAAAATTTTCACGGACAAGAATCAGGGGCAACTCTAAAGGCCTCGGGGGCGGAGGCCCCTGGACTTTTTTTTCGCCGGAATATTATGGCCGGACGGTGGCCGAAAAGTGGTCGGAAAACAACCGGTCGGTTGGCCGGTAGTCAATGGCCGATGGCCGGTGGTCGGAAGTCAATGGCCGGTAGCCGGTGGTCGGAAGTCAATGGCCGGTGGCCGGTGGCCGAATTCAAAAGTGGACTTGTCTTCTCAAGGGCGGCCACACATGGGCGGATTGGAGGGTCCGATTTGGACTTATTCGCACAAGGGCGGCTACACATGGTTGTCTCTCATAAGAGAGGGCAGCCCTCTTGGCCTATAAAAGGAGGCCATTTCTACACACATTTCATAGTGTGAAGTTGATGCAACAAGGTGAGTGTGAGGTGGTGAGAGTGAAGCAAGGCGGGAGCTCCATTAAGGGTATAATCCCTTTGTAAACTACTTCTTATTTTGAAGTACTAAAGCCATTGAGTGGCTGCTTTCCCGTGTACGTAGCCCACATTGGGTGAACCACGTATATCGTGTGTACTCTATCTCTCTCTCTACTCTATAATCTCGTGTATATAAATCTGTCTCTCTCCATTAAGTAATCTACTCAATTATCTATTTAGCTACGTCTTATTTCCTAACATTAACAGCCCCGTCATCACCCTCTTTGCAGCGGGACCCCTCCCCTGTGGAGGCAATAGCGATGTCGCTATTTGGGGGGGGGGGGGGGGGGTACACCCCTTTCCTCAAAAATCTTTGGCCCTTAGCAGGCGTGGGCACATCCCCTTACTGCCTGCCATATCATCACCGAAAGGCCACACCACGCGGACGCCCTGCGCCGCCCCGCCTCGCCGGTTGCCGCCAAAATCGCCACCAACCACCACTGCGTAGCGCCAGGCCCACACGCCATAGCCATGGGAGGAGAGCTTCCCTCTCTCTCCCATCTTGTGTACCAATGGAGAGCCCACGCTCCCCCCTATATAGTGCGGCCCCCAAGTTCCCCTTGCGCATGTGGGGCAATCCCCGCCACGTGTCAGCTCCATAGGCCCCAAGCCTTAAAGCTTCAAAAAAAACCCCATTACTTTTTCAACACAAGCTCTTTTTGGCCTACCTTTACCAGGCTCTCCTCCACTGCTCCAATGTCATATTGCCGAGCCGCAAAGCCCGGGTGAAAATTTTCAGTTCCGACTTGATTCAACATAGTCTTCACCGCTTCTCGACTTTTCCAGGCCCGTGATCCAAGGTGACCAAAAACATGGAAAATCATTTGCACACCTCTTACTGCCCACGGCTCCCAACTTCATCTCCCCGTATCCGGTCGACCAAGTGTTTGATTGACATGCAGTCGACTCGTGCTAACTCCACATGGTGAACACTCTGCTCCAAAACTTCTTCGGTGCTCAAAAGATGCCAGATGGCACAATCTCCAATGCGGCCAAGTAGGCTCAGACCCGCCCCCCGGAAAAACTTCAATTGATCATATCTTGCAAACCATGGCTCCAATCCACAATCCGAAAAGACGGGTAGGCTCCATGAATTGAGCTCTACACACCTGTACCTTGACTTCCACTTGGATCACTTGTCCCCAGCTGCCGTGTCCGGCAAGAATCTGCAAAAAACCAAAACTTCAAACTTCAATAACTTGGGCTCCGTAGCTCGGTTTAATGAACCGTCTGGACTCGTTCCTTCAGCACTTCAAGCTCTTCATTCCTGGACCCAAAGGCTGCACTTTGCATCTCCTTCACTTGCTATCCAAATTAGCCCCTCATGGAGCCTTCCTTGGCCTATAAGCCGCATCATGCATACACTTCCGCTGCTACCTCCCATCCCATGATCCCCCTAGCTGCTCCAGTCCTTTGCCATGCCTCTGCTTGCCTGCATACATCTGACCATGCCACCTTCTAGAGTCGACACACTTTGGCTGCACCATCATTGCCCACCCCCCTGTTGAGCATTTATGCCCAACCACATAAAAACTTTATTCTCTTTCTAACTGCAAAACCTAGCACACATTATGAGAAAACTAAAACCATACTTACATAGTTTTATTGCACCCTATTTCCAAACCTTCAAGTGGGTTTCCCCACCCCCTGCATCACATAGCTTCCACCTGGATCAAACACCTGGCTTTGTTCACTTTCAACCATCTGCAACAATCTCCAATAGTGCCCTACCCAAGCACCTAGACCACCATGTGTGTAGGTTGCCCATAGCCTACCTTCTGCACTCCATGCATTCCTTTGGAACCTGTCTACTCCATACCAAGCAACACCAAGCATATTATCATTAAGAAAACATGTACCTGACATCAAGCTCAACACATGTCTGACCCTCCCTCCCAACCAAATAAAGTAGAGGCCTTGAGAATATACCCCTGTACCTGCTGAACTAGCCTCCATAGAGCTGTATCTACCATCTTTTTCATCAACCATATTTCACATACCTTCACTGGAAGCAAAGCCACTGCTTGAGATTCTTCTTTCTCCACCATTGGACATGTCTGCCGCAGCGGAATCTCCTCCGTCTTTGGCATCACAACCTCCTCTTTGGCCACACACTCAATTCCAGCATCATCGAGCCCTTCCTTGTCAACCGGCCCTTCAAGGTCGACCAACAATCAACTTCAACCAACTGCTCTTCAATCACCTCTTCTACCGCTGCATCATGCTCCTCTATGGAAGAGAGAAACTCGTTCTCTACTGCATCCATCTCAAGTTCCTCCATAGACACGGCTGCTTTATCTCTCTTGGCAAAATTCTGCACATGTTTCACCACCATGGCACATTCCACCGCTACTTTCACCAGCACAGCCATTATCATGGCACCACACACTACCTTTACCTGCATATCATCATCTGTAGGCCTAGACCTCTCCACTTGGCTTTCATCAAGCATCTCGGCTTGCTCTGTTCTGTGCTCTTCTTGCACATGTGCTATTACCATATCATCAAACATATAAGAGGGTAGCTTTACCTTTATCAGTTCGGGTTCATCAAAGTCCGTCTCCTCGTCATAGGATGTATACTCATCCACATTATTCTCCTCGCTTGTCTCCCAGCTAATCGAGCTTGTATCATCATCGGCATCGGCATCATATACCGACTCCATATCAGCATCTGCATCCACTTGCTGCTCCACAAAAGCTTGACCATCTTCACCGCTTTGCAAACTTTCTTCATCAGCTTTTGAACCCTCGGTATCTGGATCTCGATCGCATTCTGCTACCTTTTCGTGCAAACTCTCCACAAGAACATGCTTTACCTCTTCAATCCTCACTGGAACCTCCACATCCGCTACCGCTTTTGCATCTTGGTTCACCTCGACATGGGGCTTACCCTCGTTGACAAGCTCCTCCACCCTCGGCACATGCACATCACAAACTGGAAACCTCCAAGGAACATAACCAATAGCAGTTCTTACCTCCACAGGCTTTGCATTTTGAGCCATTGGAATCACCCTTGGTTGGACCCAAGAGCACTTTGCTACCTCCACAACAGGCGTATAATTTGCTGGCTTTAGCACTCCCAATTCCAACTTCCAATTCACCTTTCTGCTCTTTATCTTTGCCAGATAAACCATGTCTTCATAGGTATCTGCCCCATCTTCTACCTTTTATCTAATCCTCGGATGCAAGCACTCTAACAGCTTTGACAGCTTCAAAGATTGATTGCTTTTGACCCCAGTAGCAATCTCTAACTGCTTCTAACAAGCTTCAAACTGCTCAATGAAAATAGAGAAATCCTTACTCACATCCTGGTGTATCGCCTTCAGCCTTGCACCGGCTTTTTTTGCCGTAATCACCTCTCGAAACTGCTCCTGAAACTGACTCTGCAACCTTTGCCATGATTCTTGATCACTGCTCTCTAAGCCATCGAACCACACCTTGGCTTGTCCTCGCATCAACAACGGCACCGTATGTAACCTTTTTGAATCTATCGACATACGCATCAACAGTAACCATAATTTGAAAGTAGCTAACCAATCCTCGGGATCTTCAATGCCCGTAAATATGGGGCCAAAGCCTGACTCCACTATCTCTGTCATCTGCAAACTTGACCATCAAACATCTCGACCATCAGCCAACCTCTTTGTTGGCAAAAGAAACCACTTCAAACATCAAATTGGAGCATCAGACAGCTCCTCAGTGGGGGCACCAGAAGATGGAGACGGGGAATAGGGAACACACCCAGCACACAAAATATCTGCCTCTCTATAGCCCAGGGATTCCACATCACCCCTAACCTCTCAAAGAACACCTTCATATTGGCTAATTTGCACTAATCGCTCCACTTTAGCATACAAAACAACTATCTCACACCTTGCAAAAAAACACTCCACAACACAAATGCACCCACACTGCTCAACTCACCCTTTCCGACTCACAAAACACTCCTAATCTGCCCTCTTGGTAGCACCTTGCGAGCTGCAGGCAAACCCTCTGCAAGCAATGGCCAACACACGAAGAGCGAGAGAAAAGGAGGGGAATGGGGAGAAGCAACACAAGAGATTGGGGCAAATGAGTGGTGTTATTGCATAGGGAGTAGTACAATTAATGTATGCAGCTTCAATGGCAAGCTTAACAACACACAAGCTTCAAATCACATACACAGGCAAAAAAGCCCACATTGGTCAAAAGACCCCAAAAAAATGAACATAAACCTCCTTTTATAAGGGTGTGCCTAGGAGTCCCAAAAAAGAAAAATGGGGTGAGCTTCCATGTCGTGCACTTCATTTGGAGCTCTATTTAGAATTTGCTTGCATTGCCACCACGTGGCATATTTGATTTTTGGACACACTTGCATGCTCGACCTCTTGGCCACCCTATTCGGCCGCCCGGTCTTCCTCCTCTTGGCCTTTGAGTATCCTTGGCTCGCCCTTTAATAGCCCCGTCATCACCCTCTTTGCAGCGGGACCCCTCCCCTGTGGAGGCAATAGCGATGTCGCTATTTGGGGGGGGGGGGGGGTTACACCCCTTTCCTCAAAAATCTTTGGCCCTTAGCAGGCGTGGGCACATCCCCTTACTGCCTGCCACATCATCACCGAAAGGCCACACCACGCGGGCGCCCTGCCCCGCCTCGCCTCGCCGACCGCCGCCAAAATCGCCACCAACCACCACTGCGTAGCGCCAGGCCCACACGCCATAGCCATGGGAGGAGAGCTTCCCTCTCTCTCCCGTCTTGTGTACCAATGGAGAGCCCACGCTCCCCCCTATATAGTGCGGCCCCCGGAGTTCCCCTGGCGCATGTGGGGCAATCCCCGCCACGTGTCAGCTCCACAGGCCCCAAGCCTTAAAGCTTCAAAAAAACCCCAATTAATTTTTCAACAGAAGCTCTTTTTGGCCTACCTTTACCAGGCTCTCCTCCACTGCTCCAATGTCATATTGCCGAGCCGCAAAGCCCGGGTGAAAATTTTCAGTTCCGACTTGATTCAACATAGTCTTCACCGCTTCTCGACTTTTCCAGGCCCGTGATCCAAGGCGACCAAAAACATGGAAAATCATTTGCACACCTCTTACTGCCCACGGCTCCCAACTTCATCTCCCCGTATCCGGTCGACCAAGTGTTTGATTGACATGCAGTCGACTCGTGCTAACTCCACATGGTGAACACTCTGCTCCAAAACTTCTTCGGTGCTCAAAAGATGCCAGATGGCACATTCTCCAATGCGGCCAAGTAGGCTCAGACCCGCCCCCCGGAAAAACTTCAATTGATCATATCTTGCAAACCATGGCTCCAATCCACAATCCGAAAAGACGGGTAGGCTCCATGAATTGAGCTCTACACACCTGTACCTTGACTTCCACTTGGATCACTTGTCCCCAGCTGCCGTGTCCGGCAAGAATCTGCAAAAAACCAAAACTTCAAACTTCAATAACTTGGGCTCCGTAGCTCGGTTTAATGAACCGTCTGGACTCGTTCCTTCAGCACTTCAAGCTCTTCATTCCTGGACCCAAAGGCTGCACTTTGCATCTCCTTCACTTGCTATCCAAATTAGCCCCTCATGGAGCCTTCCTTGGCCTATAAGCTGTATCATGCATACACTTCCGCTGCTACCTCCCATCCCATGATCCCTCTAGCTGCTCCAGTCCTTTGCCATGCCTCTGCTTGCCTGCATACATCTGACCATGCCACCTTCTAGAGTCGACACACTTTGGCTGCACCATCATTGCCCACCCCCTGTTGAGCATTTATGCCCAACCACATAAAAACTTTATTCTCTTTCTAACTGCAAAACCTAGCACACACTATGAGAAAACTAAAACCATACTTACATAGTTTTATTGCACCCTATTTCCAAACCTTCAAGTGGGTTTCCCCACCCCTTGCATCACATAGCTTCCACCTGGATCAAACACCTGGCTTTGTTCACTTTCAACCATCTGCAACAATCTCCAATAGTGCCCTACCCAAGCACCTAGACCACCATGTGTGTAGGTTGCCCATAGCCTACCTTCTGCACTCCATGCATTTCTTTGGAACCTGTCTACTCCATACCAAGCAACACCAAGCATATTATCATTAAGAAAACATGTACCTGACATCAAGCTCAACACATGTCTGACCCTCCCTCCCAACCAAATAAAGTAGAGGCCTTGAGAATTTACCCCTGTACCTGCTGAACTAGCCTCCATAGAGCTGTATCTACCATCTTTTTCATCAACCATATTTCACATACCTTCACTGGAAGCAAAGCCACTGCTTGAGATTCTTCTTTCTCCACCATTGGACATGTCTGCCGCATCGGAATCTCCTCCGTCTTTGGCATCACAACCTCCTCTTTGGCCACACACTCAATTCCAGCATCATCGAGCCCTTCCTTGTCAACCAGCCCTTCAAGGTCGACCAACACCATCTGCTCATCAACTTCAACCAACTGCTCTTCAATCACCTCTTCTACCGCTGCATCATGCTCCTCTATGGAAGAGAGAAACTCGTTCTCTACCGCATCCATCTCAAGTTCCTCCATAGACACGGCTGCTTTATCTCTCTTGGCAAAATTTTGCACATGTTTCACCACCATGGCACATTCCACCGCTACTTTCACCAGCACAGCCATTATCATGGCACCACACACTACCTTTACCTGCATATCATCATCTGTAGGCCTAGACCTCTCCACTTGGCTTTCATCAAGCATCTCGGCTTGCTCTGTTCCGTGCTCTTCTTGCACATGTGCTATTACCATATCATCGAACATATAAGAGGGTAGCTTTACCTTTATCAGTTCGGGTTCATCAAATTCCGTCTCCTCGTCATAGGATGTATACTCATCCACATTATTCTCCTCGCTTGTCTCCCAGCTAATCGAGCTTGTATCATCATCGGCATCGGCATCATATACCGACTCCATATCAGCATCTGCATCCACTTGCTGCTCCACAAAAGCTTGACCATCTTCACCGCTTTGCAAACTTTCTTCATCAGCTTTTGAACCCTCGGTATCTGGATCTCGATCGCATTCTGCTACCTTTTCGTGCAAACTCTCCACAAGAACATGCTTTACCTCTTCAATCCTCACTGGAACCTCCACATCCGCTATCGCTTTTGCATCTTGGTTCACCTCGACATGGGGCTTACCCTCGTTGACAAGCTCCTCCACCGTCGGCACATGCACATCACAAACTGGAAACCTCCAAGGAACATAACCAATAGCAGTTCTTACCTCCACAGGTTTGCATTTTGAGCCATTGGAATCACCCTTGGTTGGACCCAAGAGCACTTTGCTACCTCCACAATAGGCATATAATTTGCTGGCTTTAGCACTCCCAATTCCAACTTCCACTTCACCTTTCTGCTCTTTATCTTTGCCAGATAGACCATGTCTTCATAGGTATCTGCCCCATCTTCTACCTTTTATCTAATCCTCGGATGCAAGCACTCTAACAGCTTTGACAGCTTCAAAGATTGATTGCTTTTGACCCCAGTAGGAATCTCTAACTGCTTCTAACAAGCTTCAAACTGCTCAATGAAAATAGAGAAATCCTTACTCAACAGCAAAATCTAAAAGCCTTTCATCAATCACCGTAGGGTCTTCATAAATAACTGTCTCTTTTTTCTTTTGGATTGTTGCAACACATTGGGCACTCTACAAAGTAGGTGCTGAAAAATCCACTTCTCTCTTAAGTGAGTTGGGTACAGTAAATTTTGGAGTAGAAGGGGACTCCATTCCTACAGATGGGTCAGTATCAGGCTCCTCTAAACCTAGAGAAGGCTCCTCCAAACTAATGGCAGGCTCTACAGAAGTTATATCAATGGGTTCTGTGAAGTCTACATTCCTCTTCATTGGTTTTTTAAACAACTCCGACAGTCTTCTTGGAAGGTTTCCTTGGCCAACAATGCACTCGGGATCTATTTTTTGCCTCTTCCTCCTATGTGATCTTAAACCTGTCATTTATTTCATACTCACAAATATAAGTTTCAACAAACATATATAAAAAGAAGAGCACCAAATGATCATATAAGTATCCTGGTGTATCGCCTTCAGCCTTGCACCGGCTTTTTTTGCCGTAATCACCTCTCGAAACTGCTCCTGAAACTGACTCTGCAACCTTTGCCATGATTCTTGATCACTGCTCTCTAAGCCATCGAACCACACCTTGGCTTGTCCTCGCATCAACAACGGCACCGTATGTAACCTTTTTGAATCTATCGACATACGCATCAACAGTAACCATAATTTGAAAGTAGCTAACCAATCCTCGGGATCTTCAATGCCCGTAAATATGGGGCCAAAGCCTGACTCCACTATCTCTGTCATCTGCAAACTTGACCATCAAACATCTCGACCATCAGCCAACCTCTTTGTTGGCAAAAGAAACCACTTCAAACATCAAATTGGAGCATCAGACAGCTCCTCAGTGGGGGCACCAGAAGATGGAGACGGGGAATAGGGAACACACCCAGCACACAAAATATCTGCCTCTCTATAGCCCAGGGATTCCACATCACCCCTAACCTCTCAAAGAACACCTTCATATTGGCTAATTTGCACTAATCGCTCCACTTTAGCATACAAAACAACTATCTCACACCTTGCAAAAAAACACTCCACAACACAAATGCACCCACACTGCTCAACTCACCCTTTCCGACTCACAAAACACTCCTAATCTGCCCTCTTGGTAGCACCTTGCGAGCTGCAGGCAAACCCTCTGCAAGCAATGGCCAACACACGAAGAGTGAGAGAAAAGGAGGGGAATGGGGAGAAGCAACACAAGAGATTGGGGCAAATGAGTGGTGTTATTGCATAGGGAGTAGTACAATTAATGTATGCAGCTTCAATGGCAAGCTTAACAACACACAAGCTTCAAATCACATACACAGGCAAAAAAGCCCACATTGGTCAAAAGACCCCAAAAAAATGAACATAAACCTCCTTTTATAAGGGTGTGCCTAGGAGTCCCAAAAAAGAAAAATGGGGTGAGCTTCCATGTCGTGCACTTCATTTGGAGCTCTATTTAGAATTTGCTTGCATTGCCACCACGTGGCATATTTGATTTTTGGACACACTTGCATGCTCGACCTCTTGGCCACCCTATTCGGCCGCCCGGTCTTCCTCCTCTTGGCCTTTGAGTATCCTTGGCTCGCCCTTTAATAGCCCCGTCATCACCCTCTTTGCAGCGGGACCCCTCCCCTGTGGAGGCAATAGTGATGTCGCTATTTGGGGGGGGGGGGGGTACACCCCTTTCCTCAAAAATCTTTGGCCCTTAGCAGGCGTGGGCACATCCCCTTACTGCCTGCCACATCATCACCGAAAGGCCACACCACGCGGGCGCCTTGCGCCGCCCCGCCTCGCCGGCTGCCGCCAAAATCGCCACCAACCACCACTGCGTAGCGCCAGGCCCACACGCCATAGCCATGGGAGGAGAGCTTCCCACTCTCTCCCGTCTTGTGTACCAATGGAGAGCCCACGCTCCCCCCTATATAGTGCGGCCCCCGGAGTTCCCCTTGCGCATGTGGGACAATCCCCGCCACGTGTCAGCTCCACAGGCCCCAAGCCTTAAAGGCTTAAAAAAAACCCCATTACTTTTTCAACACAAGCTCTTTTTGGCCTGCCTTTACTAGGCTCTCCTCCATGGCTCCAATGTCATATTGCCGAGCCGCAAAGCCCGGGTGAAAATTTTCATTTCCGACTTGATTCAACATAGTCTTCACCGCTTGATTGACGTGCAGTCGACTCATGCTAACTCCACATGGTGAACACTCTGCTCCAAAACTTCGTCGGTGCTCAAAAGATGCCAGATTGCACATTCTCCAATGCGGCCAAGTGGGCTCAGACCCGGCCCCCGGAAAAACTTCAATTGATCATATCTTGCAAACCATGGCTCCGATCGCAATCCGAAAAGACGGGTAGGCTCCATGAATTGAGCTCTACACACTTGTACCTTGACTTCCACTTGGATCACCTCTCTCCAGTTGCCCTATTCGGCAAGAATCTGCAAACCACCAGAACTTCAAACTTCAATAACTTGGGCTCCGTAGCTCGGTTTGATGAGCCGTCTGGACTTGTTCCTTCAGCACTTCAATCTCTTCATTCTTGGACCCAAAGGCTGCACTTTGCATCTCCTTCACTTGCTATCCAAATTAGCCCATCATGGAGCCTTCCTTCGCCTATAAGCCACATCATGCATACCCTTACGCTGCTACCTGCCATCCCATGATCCCCCTAGCTGCTCCAGTCCTTTGCCATGCCTCTGCTTGCTTGCATACATATGGCCATGCCACCTTCTAGAATCGACAAACTTTGGCTGCACCAACAAGATGCCGGCGAATGACGGGCCTTGTTGGTGTGTCGGTGTAACGCGATCGCTAGTTTCTGGGCCGATCGGGGCATGCCTTCGGTGTCTTTTCTTATTTTGGTGTTGGCATCTCGCGACTTGGGCGTCTTTTTTTTCTTTGTTGATGATGTCGATTCCTTCGGTTTTATTATTTCTTGGTGTGTGTGTATATGTGCCGCCCCTCAGTGACCAACCCTCATGTGCATCTCATTACCTCTTTGCACCGCTCCCCTTTTTTGCTCCTTGCAGCGAGTTGCGACTCCTCAGATCAGGCATGTCGACTTCTTACTCCTTTCTCAGTGCCATGCTATGGTTGCCCTAAAATTCATTTGGCGTCCCCTTCTTGCCAGTAGGCCTCTTACTCGACTTCTCCTGGCCTGCTCACGGCTGAGCTAACCTACTTGCCAAGCTTCCCCAACCTGCAGCAGCACTTCTAACATAGCCCCCCACAAGGCAGCTTATGGCTTCTCTCTCTCTGTATGTCCTGATCGACCTCTCTCCCCTATAGCTGGCCTCGCGGCCCTGTTTTTCCACGCCGAGGGTCGACCCACCTTGCTATGCATGAACTGGCGGTCCTTGCTTTCAAGAAACTGCATTTCTTTACCGATTTTTGGCCTTTCTGCCGCATCATCCGAGAAAGCCAAGGCCCATGTAGGGCTCGGTTTGATGATAGAACGTTGCAATGTATGTATATCCTCAGTATCTCGCCACTAGATTCATGTCGATGGTGGCCCTCGTGAGAATCTCTACCTTGATTCCTATCAAACTTCAAGGAACGTGAGTTTTTCATCTTTGATCCTAATCCATTGTATACAACAACACCATTACACTTCTTATGCACCACTTGTTTATTCGGCTATGGTAGGGAGATTGAAGTTCAATACGAGAGCTACATGGCATGCATTCTTATCACGCCGTTTCCCTTCTTTCCAACTCGCCCAAATCACGAGCCCCATGCAATGACATCCTCACACACACACACACACACACACACACACACACACACACACACACACACACACACACACACACACACACACACACACACACACACACACAACCTTGTAAGTGGGCAAAGGCAACCAATGTTAACTCACATACTTTCTCTAATCTCCCCTCATCATCTGCACCCAAAGAAATCCCTCAACTTGTATCACTACAGTAGCTACATCCTGGTCGCTTCGGAGCATCCTCATGTACACCTATTGCAAGTAAGTTGCAAGCTTCCATGGAGGAAGTGGATAATTTCAACGTGCCACCAAAGATAGTATGGACCAGCTCCGAAATGATGCAATAGAAAAGATAAGACACACATCTAATGAAAAATGAAATCTTATTAGTCTTGACGTTGTTGTGGTTTTGTTTTGGCTTTGAATACACTCTAGCTGTAATATTTAAGTTTTTTTGAAGGCCCTAGTGAAAGTAGTCACAGATGAACACAATTTTTTTAGTCCTTGGTATGTTCTCATTGTTTGTGCTACAGAGTCTATGATATATCACCACATATGTGCTTGACCTTCAACCAAAAAGACCGAATGAAATTACGATCGAATATGACCATGGTAGTCTTTCCTAAATCTTTTAAACATTCAATTATTCTCTTTGATGGGCACAAATAGTGGTTTTTTATTAAATTTTGTTACAAATGATAGTCAAAAACTTCTTAACACTGTTATATTTTTAACTTTCTATGGTTTTCTTTGATAGAGCTCACCAAAATCAACACAATTGTCATTAGTTACTTCACGATTCGAAAGCTACAAGTAGTGATACAGCTAACCTTTTCAACCTCAATCCTTGCCCAGTACCATAGACCACCCTCTCGAGCAAGATAAGTCCTTTCCTACTTTTGTATGTCAAGTTCGTATTTGTATAGAAAAAACCAAGACTCGTGGACTTAGAAGGTACTATTTAACCTAACCTCTTAATAAGCACTTCATTTGTTAAGTATGCTAACTCTCTTGTCTACAACTGCCTAAGCACAAGTTGCTCTGCAATAACTCCCACTTCGTTCTTGTATTTTTTGGTTAGTGACACCAGTTGACCTATGCTATTTAATTAGAACTGCAAAAATTTCCTTTCCGTTCAGTTGTCTCACATTTGTCTTAATTGTATACTAATCCCTTCTATAGTTATCATTGCAAGTTCATGACCAATTATTAACCTCACGCTAACACATTTTGAAACTTTTAGCCATACTTTGGTGTAAGTTTGCTAGTTGCAGCACTTGTACCTCTCTCCATGCGCCAACAATGGTATATATATTTTCAAATACAATATACCCTCCTGGGATTTTCATTGAGATGATTTAGCTATGCAGCTACTCATGTGAGCTAAGGTACTCTAGGATAGTAAACAACAGTTTGTAAGTACCCTCCTACTCAAACACGCTCCACACTGGTGTTACACCTGTGATAAATGTTATATTTTTATGTCTCACCTAGTCCATTGGTCACAGACACATAGATTCGCCGGTTTAGGTAGTGTGTAGATAGTCATCTTTGTGTAGATTCGTCGATTTAGGCAGCACATTGATAAATTGCAGATTCATGATTTTTAAACAGTATCAAATGCAGATTCACCGATTTAGGCAGCATTAGTGCAGATTCGCCGATTTAGGCAGCACGTCTTATTGGTGTAGATTCGCCGATTTAGGAAACACCACTCACAAAATCATGCTGCATTGGCTGGCCACCACTGTAACTGGTATGATTTTGTTACCCGGGTATAGAAAATGAAAAATATTTTGGATTTGGATTTGGAATTGGAATTGGTATAAGATGATTTTCTATTGCGACAATCTTTATGGAAGTGAACTTGAGATTGATGATGAGTGTGACCAATGATATCCTGATTCATCAGGGTATGACATATACTACTTATTCTAGTGGTATGGGACACTAGAATAGCTAGTATGTGGATGACGGCAGGCATAAGCTAATGTTGTTTAGTTTCATACATTTTTCTTTTATGATGTGATGTTTTTGATACAAAATACTAATCACTGTTTTTGCCAAGTATTGTTTGCAGATTTTTATCCTCGCAACTGAGGACAGTTGCTTTCCAACGGACAGGTATGTTATGGAATTGACATTTTACTATTTATTGCAGCTGACATGTGGAAAAGGCTTGACTGAGCTAGGCTATTGCAAAAGGAAATTACATTTTAATGTATATTTATTCGAGTGCTCTTTTATGAGCTTTGGCCAATTATGTCCGGCCAGCCAGTTTGTACTCATTTTTGGGCATTCAAGAAATCTATAAATAAATACGTGCAAGAGGGAAATGCTCACTCTTGCACGGGGGGAGATTGCACCCAGTGTCTTGTGTCTTCTTCTCTTTTCTCCTCCCTCCTCTCTCACCGTGTAGGCGTAGCACTCCGCTCTAGGAGGTGCGCCTGCACGTGTTCTTACGTTCTCCCCCACTCTATCTCGCTCTCTATCTCTCTCCGTTCGTGTTATGCTGGACTATGGATTTGTGCGAGTCGACAGGTACGTAGATTTATTCGCTTATGTCTTGCTATGCGCTATTTTGAGTATTTTGCAGGGCTCTCTACGCTCCCGTCTGTAGCACAGGGAGCGGAATGCATGAGGTTGAGGGGGTAGTGTGTGTGTATTATGAGAGAGAGAGAGAGAGAGAAGGGAGAGACGGAAGGAGTGAGTGTGAGGGGAAGGAGTAGTGTGAGTGTGTGAGAGAGGTTGGCCCACCAAAGGTAAACAAGGGGGGTTGGTGAGGTGGCGAGAGTGTGTGTGTGTGTGTGTGTGGGGGTGGGGGGGGGGGGGGGGGAGGGTTTATGGCGGCCCACCAGAGGGGAAAACAAAAAGAGGGGAGGAGAGGGCTAGAGAGGTCAAGAGAGTGTGGAGGAGAGGAGAGGGTGGGTGAGGTATGGCGGCCCGCCAGAGGGAGAAAGACAAGCGAGGAGGGGTAAGAGAGAGAGAGTGTGTGTGGAAAATAATGAAAGAGAGAGAGGGAAACTTTGTAAAAGCACGATGGCCCGCTAGTGGAAGAAAAGCCCACCGCAACTTGTTTTATGCGCCCTTTGGGCTAGGTGACATAGGAGCATAGATAAGAGAGAGATAGTGGATTAGCGGAGCCGAGCAGGAGAGAGAGAGAGACCTCTGTCCTCTGGTGATAATGGAGGGGGGGGCAAACTCGGGGCGGCCCGCCGGGCAGGCATAGAAGGGGGGTGGTGAATGTTAAAAGCAACATCTTTTACTCGATTCTTTTGGTATTGTGCTCCTCCCTGATTGGAGTTGGTTCTTGCGGCCGCGGTTTTGAAAACCGGCCGTCACTCTTTATCCAATAGCAATGGAGAGATTTGAGAAAGTCTCTCATACACATCTGCCACCAACCTTCAGAAGGTGTCTTGTTACCTAGCTAGAGTAAACACTTGTCCTCCAAACACGTGTTCATCAAAACAATGAAGCGCAACATCATCAATAAAACAAGATAGCTTGCTCTTCGTCAAAAGACGACGTTTAAGCAATTCACACTCTACCTCATCTAGCGAGGATTCAGGTTGCACAACACGTTAGTTTTAGACTTGCTCCTTCCCGACAATGAAAGAGGTGGGGAGGACAGGGGGGGGGGGGGGGGGGGTAGGGGGGCTCATACTTGTTCCTCATGAGCAGCCACTGACTCTGCTCTCCCCCCCCCCCCTCTCTCTCTCTATCTCTCTCTCTCTTTCTCTCTACCGAGTTACAATTGAAAATATGCTTTTGGAATTGTAATGGATATCCATGGAATACGGGGGTTGGCATTGATGAACTAACAAGCAAAGCCGATGTTATACTTCTTGTTGAAACTTGGGAGCATGATACACAAAGGATTAATGGCATGAAGAATTACAATGTGCATTCATTGATGTGGTCAAAGAATCTTAAGCAACAAAGAGGACAAGGAGGGGTAGCATGTATGGTTAAGAAAGGATTGGAAGATTTTGTATCAATTGTGAAAGATGACAAGTACAAATGTTATGTATGGCTGAAAATTATGACACCAAAAAGAGCACCCATTTTTGTAGCCAGTTGCTACATTCCTAATCATGATTCTCCCTTTTATGCTTGCATGGACAGAGATCAACCATTTTTTGATTTAGAAGAGGACATTTCTTATTTCAAAGGTGAAGGTGATGTTATTGTATTTGGGGATATGAATGCTTGCACAAAAACATTGCAACACGATACACAACAATTTGATATGCCATACATTTCAAGGGAGTTGGAGGAAGTTCACTTGTATGATCGTTCTTCAATGGATGAGAAAGAGCCGGATCACTATGGATAGTTACTTTTACATATGTGTAATAGCACGGGTATGCTCATTGCCAATGGTGTATCTTTGTGGAGTGGAACCAATGGATTTACATATAAGAGACATAATTGGGATAGTGTGATTGACTATATGCTACTCTCCGAATCCATCATGTATCACCTAAAGAGTTTAATGTTTGGCCAATGGACCCCAGAATCCGACCATCGTACCTTATGTATTGACATTTCATGTGGAGAAGCAACTAAGCATGATAATCTTAGTCAAAGGAAAGAGAAATTATCACTATGTATGGATTTCAAACGGGTACCAATGTACATTGAATGGTTGAGCAAAAATTATGGATGAAGAAGCTTCAATATGATGCACCATTGGAAACTAAATGGGAAGCTTTCAAGAAAGTTATTTGTTCTTGTGCCAAAGAATGCTTTGCTATAAAGTATCTCCATGGTATCAACAAAGATAGATCACGCAAAAGGTGGTTTGATAAAGAATGTCAAGATGCTCGAAAGTCCTTGATAAAGCTTGATGCAACTATGGACAGCAACTATGGACAAAGACAACTATCAAAGTCATTTGCATACATACAAGGCATTGATTCAAAAGAAGAGAAGAAGATGGAAAGTAATAAATAAGGATGTCCATTGTCACCAACTCTCTTTGGTCTATGTATCGATCAATTGGAACAAATGTACTTGACTTTATGCAAGAAGAAGGCATTGAAGAGGTTACTATTTGCAGTAATCATGCTTTTGTTGATGCGGATGATATAGTGCTTCTAGCACACACTTTAGAAGATGCACAAAAGCTTATGGTTGTCCTTGAGAACTTTTGCTTGCATAGTGGGTTGATTATGAACGAATCCAAGACAAAGGTTATGCTTGTGAAAACCAACCATAAGGAGAAGCCATGCATTGTGTACAACAATGAGACACTTGAAGTTGTTGAGAGCTTTAAGTACCTTGGCCATGAGGGTCCGTCCAATCACAAGTGGCATGAATGTGCTATGCGTCGTTTGGAAGCGGGAAAGAGAGCATTTTATGCATTTGAGAACATGTGTAATGCGGGAAACATCAAGTGTTGGGTTCTCAAGAAGTATCTTTTTGATGCATTGGTGACACCGGTTCTTCTTTATGGAGTTGAAGTGTGGGGCGGGAGCATTTCAAAGTCCACTTGGAAAGAGATTGAGAATGTCCAAAAGTGTTTTCTTACAAACTTTCTCCAAGTGAAGAAACAGACACCATATATGCTCCTACTTCTTGAGTCGGGATGTCTTCCAATTGAGGTTATGGGCATGGAAAGGGTTGTGGAGTACATGATAAAGGTGCGTCAAAACCCCTCACATTGACTTCCTACAATTGCATGGGAAGCAAGAAAAAAAGTTCAAAAGACGCATAAAAGCGAGATCTTGAGCACGGGATGGATGCAAGACATAAAGATGCAAGACATAAAGAAGTGGTTTGGGAGGTGGGATGCATTACACTTGCTACATGATGCTTCAATTGACTCCCAAGTGAATGAAGCTTTTCTACAACGCAATGTATTACAGCTTGGGAGAAATCTGGTGGGTCATGCTTCATACATTACACCACCCATATTGCCCCCAACTACCAAACCATGTTCTTTGCTGAAAGAGGAAACTGTACTCACACTTACATGCTTGAGCCTATCCCCTTGTCGGCGATACGCACTATCGCAGCCATTCGGCTTAGCTCCCATTTCCTTCGATGCGAGATAGGGTGTTGGGGCAATGGAGAAGAGTCAAATCAACTGTGCACATTATGCTCACTACAAGTTCGAGAGTCTGAGTACCACACACTACTAGAATGCTCAGCTTTTGGTCACATCCGAACCTGCTTCTCTCACATTTTCAGCCATAACTTAGACCTACACACTTTCCTCTCCCAGCCAAAGTGTGGGCTCTCCATTGCGACTCTCATCACCACAATTTTGGAGCATCAAGAGTCACTCATCATCCATATACATACTACATCACATGTAATTTTGGTCCCATAGGTCATATTTGACCTTCGAGGACGATAATAAAATCTATCTATCTCTCTCTCTCTCTCTCTCTCTCTCTCTCTCTCTCTCTCTCTCTCTCTCTCTCTCGGCATTAGCCTTCTAGGCTCCCATCCATATACTCATCTATAACCATTCAACTCTCGTAGGCTGATCGTGTTCACGCTAACACTGTCTCCACCAATTGTGTGTAACTGATCTCTCTTGGCTTCTGCAAGATGTTGTAGCCCGTTTTTTCCCATCTCTCTCTCTCTCTCTCTCTCTCTCTCTCTCTCTCTCTCATCAAGACTGTTTCCACCTCGCCGATGGGGGAGCATGCATTTTTTGTGCTATGAACCTTTTTAGAATTAAGAGCTTACATCCACTGTGTGTGTGTTATCCCACTTTGAGGCTCGCCTGCACGCTTACTGTTTGAATCGGGAGCCATGGCGAGCTCACACTCTGTAGTATAATTAATACGGTGTGGAAGGTGTATGAGAACGTATTTTCTTTTTTGGAAGGTGTATGTGGCTGCTCTCTTACAAGCATATCTAGAGGGGCCAAAAAATAGTCACTAGGACCCTTGGAATCATGCTTAAGTGTCCTCTTGTGATTTGCTGAAAAGTTCGGTCTTGAAAGTTTCAAAAGATTGTCAGTGTTGGTATCATCTGATTTTCCTTTTCGTGAGGACTCTCATGCAACCTTCACATTTCAAAACCTGCCTCAAGAGAGCCCTGCGAAAGATAGAGGTCTCAGACAAGGGTCCTACACTGAGACAAGAGCCTCACGGACACATGGTTGTGGGGCCCTAGGGGAAGACCTTGCCATGTGGAGGGCATGAAGAGTTTTGGGGGCTTACGTAGGAAGTCTATATAAGCATTGGTTGGGTGGAGAGCAGCATGCGAGCCCCTTCCATCTCACATTGGTAGCAGAGCAAGGATGCTCTCTCTCTCTCTCTCTCTCTCTCTCTCTCTCTCTCTCTCTCTCTCTCTCTCTCTCTCTCTCTCTCTCTGTCTCTCTGCTAATGTTAGGTGTCACTCCTTTGTGGTAGAGGCACCTCACTCGTGCATGTCGCAAGCACAAAGACCAACATCGAGTCAAATGTCAAAATCTGCCTGAAAGGAGAGGTGGTATGATGTTGAGTCGTAGAGGAAGCCGATGTCGATCCATCTATGTCGGGCATCGCAAGACCAACCACACACCGTTTGTAGTGGTTGAAAGCTGAGTCAATGTCGATCTGTTTATGTCGGGCATCACAAGGCCAACCACACACTGTTTGCAGTGCAACAAGGAGGATGCCCTACAACTTGTCAGTTCCCGTTAGCACCGTCAGCATTCGACAATTTGCAGAGTTAATTTTTTGCATTTGACTCACTACACAATTAATTGTGTGCAAGGGCTTGATCCCACCTTTACCCTCAACATCCCAGAAGTGCAACGATTCATTCCCATGGTGCCCCCTCGACACTCCAACCCCGCTCTCGCACACCCCGAGGTTGAGAGAGAGAGAGAGAGAGAGAGAGAGAGAGAGAGAGAGAGAGAGAGAGAGAGAGAGAGAGAGAGAGCGCTATCGTACTCTGTTGTGTAGCTGCAAGGGGTTCCCTTAGTGCAAGAGAGAGACTACTACCATGCCGTACTGTGTGTGCTACCTAAGGCTCTGCAAACTGCAAGGTGGGCACGTGTCATGAGGTGGTCTGTGTGCTACTCAAAAGCTTGGGCAAAGTCGATTAATAGCTTGCGGCTTCACCAAACACCAATTCTAAAGCCCCCCCCCCCCCCCCCCCCCGCTCTCTCTCTCTCTCTCTCTCTAGAGACACACACTGTCATATTTCACAATGCTAGAAAAAACACGGGTCCAATGTATTTTAACCAGTTGAAGTCATAAAATCCTAGTTTCATATGGAGCTTGGCTTGAAGAAAACCACACAAAGTTTTAGTGTAAATATAGGCAAAAGCAACAATTTTGACCAAAAAATTGGAAGAATTTAAAGTTTGCCCTTATTTTCTTTGGTTAGGGAAAATCTATTTTTCTAGCCTTGGCCTATGAGAGAGAGAGAGAGAGAGAGGGTTGCCTTTCATAGGTGCAATGTTCTGGAAAAGTGTGAACTTACATTTGTTTTGCTCTGAATTTAAAAAATGCAAGGAAAATTCTCATAACTTTTGACAAAAGATAGTGTAAATACTACAAATTAGGTATGTAATGCAAATTCTCCTTTTCCAAAACCCATTAGGAGAAATAGCGTAATGTTTAAAAAATGTTTTCTATATAGGTATGTAATGACGAGTCTCACAAAACCTTGAAAAATTTGTAGGTGGAAAATATCCACAATTATTTAAAAATCTCTCTCTCTCTCTCTCTCTCTCTTCTCTCTCTCTCCCTTCCCCGTAACCCTAGCCTCTGATGGTCGTCTTCTTTAACATGGTTTCTCAACCTCCCTTGGGCGAGGGGCCGCCCTGTGGGAGGGCCGCCAACAAATAACTATGCTCCAAACAGGGCTCGTCACCCCTGTTTGCGACAGTATGCCTAGCCCTGCCTGAGCGAGATTGTGCCTCTCTGCCTCCTACCCCAGCTCCAACCCCCGACTCTCTAAACCTGCAATAGTCTAGCCAACAAAGTATTGCCTTGAAGTGAGCCTTGCTGCGACAGTCTGGCCAAGAAGTGTCACCCTTTGACCTTGAAGTGAGCCTTGAGCTCCAGCAACATCCCCAAGTCCCACCATAAGAAGTGACTCTCTGCAACAGTCTCGCGTCCACCTTAGGAAACAACTCTCTGTAACAGCCCCGAGTCCCACCACGCACACAAGCATGGTCACTCGGGCTTTGTCTCGTAGCAAACTCACCTTTGCCCGGGTCATGGCAACACCCCCAAAGATAGACATCACTGGCCGCCTCCAAAATGAAGTTTAAAGACTCCGCAAGGAGAACAACGAGCTGAATTAGATAATTGTCTCCATTGAGGCTCGGCTCACCACAACGGAGAACAGCAAGAAGGAGATGGTAGAACACATGGAAGCCAAGCTCAACAACAAAGGCAGAAGTGAAAACCACCCTCACAAAGACTGTCAAGAATCAAGTGCAAGAGGTCTTCTCAAACAAAGTTGAAGCCCGTGTGGCATCCACGCTATGCAAACGACAAAAACAGGAGGATATTGCCCTCAATGTTCACATTGGCAGGCTTCCAAGCGATTGGAAAGGGGATGGGGGCCTCAAGTTCCTCGAGTCCCTTGCCTGCATCCAAGCAGAAAAGTCACATAGTTCCTTTCGAAGGTAGTCATGGAAGTACCATGATAGTATGAAGGCTCTTTAGGTACTCTGGATCTTTGAAAGAGTTTAGAATACCTCGCAAAGGTAGTCTTGAAAGTACCATGCGAGCTTAAATGGGTTCTCTAGGTACTTTGGAGGTAGAAAAAGTTCATAGAGTTCCTTTCAAAGGTAGTCATGGAAGTACCATGACAATAAAGAGGCTCTTTAGGTACTTGGATCTTTGAAAGAGTCTAGAATACTTCACAATAGTAGTCTTGAAAGTACCATAGATTTCTTTTCAAAGGTAGTCATGGAAGTACCATGATAGTAAAGAGGTGCTATAGGTACTTTGGAGGTAGAAAAAATCATTGAATACCTCACAGAGATTACTTTGATGGGTTTTACTTTGAAAAAAGTCTGAGCCTCTATTGGGTTTTGTTTTTTCTTGCACAAGATGAGCTTTACAAGAGGTTCCAAATGCAATATCCACACATCAAGATCTCACTCAGATGTTTTGAGGGATTGAAACGTTGGTTTGTTCGTAAGTTGAAGGAGTGTTACACGTGCTACTGTATTGCTTCATATTCAAATGATAGATCTCAAGGAAGCATTCAACCACATGAGACACAGTAAGACACGCATGCACGACGATGGGTGTGGCTGCATGTGTGCTATATGCTTTCCAAAAGAGGATCCAAGTAAGTGTGAAGCTGCCACGTACACATACACTAGTGTAAGCACATTGACTGAAAGTGTGTTATGTGAAAAACCAATGGACTCCGCATTTCATAAGTTGCCTTGCTTGAAGGGAGAATGTCCTTAATGTGGGTCAAAGAGATTAATGCTTTGTCCAAATGAAACACTTGAAAGTGCAGCCCAAATTTTGGTTAAGGTGTTTGAAGACGTTGCCTCAACCCATTCTCAAGGCAAGAAGCGCAAGGATCTTCTAGTGAAGGAAATGGGATGCAAGGATCTCACAACTTTTCTTCAAAATCATCTGACCACTTACATCCGACAAGAATTTTATTGCCTGGTGGTAATCTCAGCATTTCAAAGATTGCATTCATAGGTTTCCTAGAGATGTAGTGGTCTCTGTTATTGACTTTGCGGAAAATTACTCATTTAAGGAGCAAAATGAAATCCATTCAATGCATTGGTACTCTTCACAAGTCACCATCTTGGTGCACATTACATACATTCGAGACGAGAAAGACCAGGTGTTAAAATATACACATTTTTACATTTCTGATGACAAAGATCATGACACGCTCATTGTGCAACATTGCTTGCAACTGCATAGTGTTTGGCTTCAAAATCAGGGATTCAACTTCTTGACGCGGCAATGGGTGTGGTCAGATGGATGTGCTGCTCAATTCAAGTAATCTAGACCGTTCTTCTTCATGTCAAGGTATGCCAGGTTTTATTCCATCTCTGATGAAAAGTTTCCAAAAATTTGTTTCTGCCCAGCATTGAAGGTGGGTCATTGTTTTAAGTACTATGGTTTGAATGGCATTGAAATGCTGTGGAGTTTCTTTGCCTCGGGCCACGACAAAGGGGAGCATGATGGAGCATGGACAATTGTTAAGAGGGCTTTAACACATGAGCAGTTAAAGGCTGATGCATGGCACATGAAGTGTGTCAAGGATGTTGTTGGCTTCTTGAAGCATAAATTTAATGATAAAAGTGGTCACACAGGGGTGAATTGGATTTTTTGGGAGGTTCAAGCAACTGAGGTGCCAAGGGAGAAGAAGTGGAATTGCAAGCGAGATGAAGGCTCATCATCAATACACTGTGTCAATGGATACTCCAAGAGTGACAAGTGTACGCTCCGTTGCAGACTTCTCTCTTGTTTTTGTGAATTTTGTATGTCCCAGCGTTGGAGGCGATGCTTGAACAACACACATGTTGAGAACTGGGAGTATCTAACCCTTGAGGCATTGAATGGTGATAATGCAGAAAGTGAATATTTTAGCGATGACGAAGGATCAGATCTGCCGATGTATGGTGGGCCCCATGACACAACTAGTGATGCTCTATGCATCAGTGATCCCTATGCCACCAATGCCAATGAAGATGGAGCTAACTTCTACCTTTTGAGGTACTCACAGGAGAAATATAAAACAACAAGAGATTTGAGTGATTCCTAGGGAAACATACTTTCTATAGGGAGCTATTTGGTTGACGGGTACTATTACAAGCTAGTGGAAGGTGCCGAGCATATCTATTACATGCCTGCTAGTCAACCAAAAGTGCTTCTTGCATCACACTTGGTTAGATCGATTAAGATACCCTTGGAACCCTTAGAAGGAGATCCACATAAGTTCAAACTCGGTGAATAAGTATACAAAAATGTGTACAACAGTATGCCAATAGTGATATAGGTTGTTGCCCAAGTAACTCGTAGAAGTACCAATAATTAGCTTCAACGTACCATGCAACTATTCCACATGTGGTTTCTGTAGGAGCCTATCATAGGTTTCAAAACCTCTTGTAGGCCTGTCCAAACAAGCACTTGTAAATGCTTTTGTCTACTTGAGTAACAAAAGTAGCATTTCAATTCTAGAACACAAAGTACCAGTTTGCCAGCCTAAAGTACCTTACAGGTAGTTCACAAGCACTTCTATTAAAATATGTAGGAAACAAGCACTTCTAAAAGTTTATCTACCGGCCCAAAGTACCTTTAAGGTAGTCCTCAAGTGGTTTCTGTATGTTAAGATATGTAAGTAACAAGCACTTGTAAAACTTTTTGTATGCCATCCCAAAGTACCTTATAGGTTCTTTATAGGTCTGACAACCAAAAGTACCTTACAGGTAGTTCACAGGTGGAAAATGTCATAAAATATGTAGGAAACAAGGACTTGTAAAAGTTGTTGTATGCCAGCCCAAGGTACCTTATAGGTAGTCCTCGGGTGGTTTCTGTACATAAGAATCTATTAAGTTTTGGTATGCCAACCCAAAGTAGCTTACATTGTAAGTGTCTTAAATTGGGAAACAATAACATAATAAAAAAAATAACACTTCAATGCTTGGACACTTAAACAATCTTAAACTACTTGAATCATAAAAATAACACTTCAATGTTGGGACACCAAGACAACGCATCTAACCAGTTGGAATATATTACATCTTCATCAATTTGACATCAAGTCATTACATGAGTTACAATGAAAAGCAAAATGAAGCCAAAAAATTGGTTTCCACATGGAAATTAGCATATAAATATACAAGGTTCTGGCACGAGTTTAGTCTAGTTACAAAAGGTACATAAAGGATCTGTCATCCTAAAAAAAGCAAGGGACGTCATCGTCACTTGCACTCTATGGGCATGAGATGTGGCCCACATAAGTACGCATCATACAATGTCCTTTCAAACCCTTTTGCAATTGCTGTGAATACATACTTGTCGTCATCAGTAGGTTTTGGTTTGCTGAATGTGTCCGCCAAGGCATGGTGATCTGTAGCATGCTGCCACCCTTGTAGCCAGGCCTTTAGATCTTTTGACAAGTATTGGCTGGAGTGGTGCTCAATACCAAGCACTGATACTGGGTTAACCGCACCGCCCTCTAGCCCGGCCTGAGAGTTTAAAGTTCTTGGTTTTTGAAGCCGAGACCGCATGAATCAACCCATTCGGGGAGTCGGAGGTAAAGAAAACCACAAAAAAAGCATTTTTTTCTTATTATCACTGTCGCCACCAACCCACACTCCCTCTCATTTTTTTTTCCTTCTCGCTCTTCCGCCAAACCCCGTAGGGAGCATAAAAGAACTACCTTCTTTCTAGGGTGGGCCGTCATTTTGGTAGTTGTTGCGGGAAGCCGAAATGCTACGTGTTGCTTCCTCTCGGTGCCGGCTAGGGCGTGCCTTCGACACCTTTTCTTGTTTTGGTGTTGGTGGCGCACGAGCTGGCCGTCTTCTTTGCCGATGGTGTCGATGTCGTATTTTTCTTCGCTTTTTTTTATTGTGGGTGCGTATATGCGTGCGTGCAATGCATGTGTATATATGTGAGTGCGCCGTTTATGCGTGTCAGTGCTCGTGAGTGCATCTATGGGTGAGTTTGTTTAGGCGTGTGTATATATGTGAGTGCGTGAGTGCGGGTATGTGTTGTTTGTGCGTGCGTTTATGCGTGTATATATGTGAGTGCGTTTTTGCATGTATAGAGGGTGTGGTGTGTGGGAATGTAGGGGGGGAGAAAACGTGGCCGTAGGGAGAAGAGGGGGGTGAGTGTGTGTGTTTATGTAGGTGTGTAGTGGGTGTGTGTGTGTGTGTATTATAAGAGAGAGAGATTACGTGATGGTGCCTGCACAGGCCGAGAGCACGAGAGAGAGTGTGGTGGTGCCTACGAGCTCAAGCACAGAGGGCGAGAGAGAGATAGGGTGGGGTGAGGTGGCAAGGGAGGGAGAAGGTGAGGGAGTGGGGGTATGTGGGTGTGGAAGAGAGAGAGAGAGAGAGAGAGAGAGAGAGAGAGAGAGAGAGAGAGAGAGAGAGAGAGAGAGAGAGAGAGAGAGAGAGAGAGCCTCCGTGATGTTGCGCCTTTGGGCGGCTCCTGGCCGACAGCGAGCGAGGACAGCCTATGGTAGACCAAGAGGTTATGGACAGGGCATGCCAACGATGGTAAGACAGAGATACACTTGCTTAGACAATAGGCCCTTGCTTTAAATTCCAAGAAGCGCATTGGGTCAAGGATTGCCCCTATGATAGGCCAGGCTTGGTGTAGCCAAGGGCTTGCCATATTAACCATATTAGTTGAGATTTCCCTAATTCTCCACCCATCCAACCTATATTGGAGAAACCACCATCTAAGAGTATGAGGAAGTGAGGTGTACAAAATGGCCTAAGCAGTGCCTGAAAACCTAGTTCCACAAGGTCTTCACGGAGATGTATGAGGAACACCCACCCAAAATGAAGACCAGGATGATACCTTCGAGATAATGAGAGCAGACTGCGTCCCTCATGACACAAACCTAAAAGAGAAAGAATCCAAAGTGGAGGAGAGCGGATCCGACGTAGTGGTAGATATATTGTTATAGACGTCCCCTAGAAGTCGTCAAGACAGCCATGAAAGCTAGACTAGAGGCCAAGAGCAAACTACCAAACGACCTGCAACATTATCTTTTTGCATAGCTGAGGATCAGTGACAGTGAGGCTTCAGTTTCATAGGATGTGTTGATCGAGCCACTTAGTGATGGTGCTTAGGTTGCTTTCAAAGGGCGTACGTTTTGATGCCCAATTCACCTTCCAAGAGTTTTAGGCACAAAGAGGAAGAAGAGCCCGACCTGGAACATCGTCAAAAGAATCCACCTCAATACAACCACTCGATGAGGAGTTTGTGACATAGCTTAGGGAAGAGGTTAGACAGAAATTGGAAATGGAGCCCAACAACTTTGTCAACGATAGCACCACATATAGAGTGGGGTAAAAATGAGGAACACGTTAGCTTCTTCCACTAGAGAATTATGAGAAGCAAGCAATGATAGCAATAATTAGACTTTCTTGGTGGGCCTTTGCCGTACATAATCTGATAGATTTTGGAGCACAACCAGTTACTTGGTTAGTTGGTTGTGATTGCTATCGGCCGGGGTTTTGTTGTGGTGACACAAGAAAATGAGTTAGGCACCAATAATAGCTCATCTTGGGACTTGATGAGCATTGGGAAGAAGCAAGTTGTGTCCCATAGTGCTCCATTTATGACAAAGGGCTACTAAAGAGGGTAATTGAATGGAGCAAAAGGGTTGCATCTTAAACTACTTTGGTAGTTGTTTGTAGATTATACCATTCAACCTAGTAATATCAACCATTTAGTCTCTAAATCGTGGAACCATCCTTGAGACACCCATCTAATTCTCAATCAAACGTAGTCAATTTTCTTTTATTCAATATATAGGTTGAATTGCCAAACTGTGAGAAAACAAATGCATGTCTATTTGATTTATAGATACGATGATCGAAATTGAGCATGCAACACTAGTGAGGATATCATATGGCTAAACTAAACTTAAGGAATTTTTACTCAAAAATACAAAAAAACATAAACAGACTATAAAAATTAAACTACACTACCGAACTGGTAATGGTGTACAAATGTCCTCCTATCGTGCAAGTTGGAGGACAATGTTTGATTAAAGCTACAAAAAATTAATGTGAATAGTTAAACATATCCTATTGCAATGAAATGTCAGAGACTGAAACTACAAATTATACAGTGCATGTCATGCAGAGGTGCCATATAAAAGTATGGTGGAGAGCTGGCACTATGGTCTCTCCAAAAATTATAAGAAACGAAAGTCGTGCCCTGCCCCGTAGCGTTTATGTGTTGCGCCAAGCAAACTCATAGTCGTGGGGTGCTAGATACAGATAAAAAACCTTGTAGTGTTTTCAAGCTGGAGTCGCACTTGTGCAATTGAAGCATTCAGTTTTGTGAATACATGTCCTCCTTGCTAGACACAAAACATGCATTAAGAAAAATCCAGGGAATTTGGCATATTGATTAAACTTAAAGAGAAGCATATCTAATTTTATATTCTATGTCGAAGGTTCGCAACATAAAGAGTTATGGGTGCTTTTCGATAGATTTTTCCTTGTTAAAATTGCACTATCCATTAGGAGATTTTGGAGGTCATTTGGAGGGCCTTATTGAAGAGAGAGAAAAGAAGGCGCAGCCAATGAGAAGCAACCTTATGTAACGTATAAACACATGGAAAACAACACAAAAATGAAAGAAAACATTTTAAAATATTGAGTTTTGTCCCATTTTTGTAAGGTAACTTCCTCGTCTCACAAAGTAGAGCCCACTGCTAGTAGCCATCAAGTTCATGACACCTGACTACTGATTGATAACTAGCTCTCTCCCTTCATTAAAAGATATCCACTACCTTTATGAGTGGCTTTCAAACCTCATTCTCCCTCCATTTTACCTATGGCTTTGTCTTCTACCCGCCCAAGAAGTTCTAGAGGTTGCTCTACACTGTCCCCAACTAGCCTCACCATTAGTGTGCCAAGAAGACCATGTAGTAGCATAAGCACTATCTCAATATCAAACTCTTTCACTACAGATAATAGGTGGCAAGAGCATAGGATAAGCAAAGGTTCTTGGTTTCTTATGCAGCCAAGAAGGAGAAAAAGCTCAAAAGCAACAAACATATTTCGTTCTGCATAAAAAGCAAGAGTTTGGATTTCAAAGTGGAAGTTGGTAAGAAGACTGTGAAAGAAGTCTTTGTTCAACATGTTTTCACTCACTCTGATGTGATTGCTAATGGCGGCAATGTCTCCATGGTTCATAATCCACGGTGCAACTGTAAGTTAATTATTTAGCACTCCTCTATAAATGTTATCTTACATTTCAAATGTGAATCTGTTTTTTTCTTCTCTTATCATAGGTATATAATTAGGTTATAGAGATGTTTGTATTTATTTCTATTCTATTACATTCACAGATGTTTATCCTTCGTCAAATGAGGAATGGGAGCCACTGGAGTGCATTATAGGTCTCATCTCTGTGACCCATGCTCATATTGGAGTCTTGCAATATGCTGGCAGAACTAGCAAAATCTTGGCAGACGAGGGTATTTTCTTCTATGACCATTTCTACCAACTCAATCAAAGGAATCAGAGAGGAGTGTTGGTGAAGGTTCCACTACCAACCAATTGGAACTCCGTGGATTGGCCCGTTCCCGACACAACAATGAGTGAGGCATTGATGAGCAGGCTCTATAGGGATGTTTAGAGGTCTCTCCGAAACTCAGTACCCACTAAATTGGTGAAACTTGCAAATTTTTGTCCTATTGGTCTCTTCATTGAGTTAATTCATACCTGCAAAGTACATTTTGCTAAAACTATGTTGCTCTGCAAATCATTTGATTCCCTCTTGTGTGATAAGCTTCTTGATCGAGGGTGGTATATGAAATAAACACATGGCATATGTTGCAAGATTGCTCTTGACACTTTCATTGTCAAGCATATGCTTGCGACATAGATATTAATAATCTCCTTTTGGTACAAGCATTCTCACATTGTTAAAGGTTGCTATGTGCCTATGGATCAAGAGGCAGCAAGTTTGGAAAACAATGCTGTCATGGACGTGGAAGTGGTGGACAAAGACCTAAATCTTATGATAGTAATTACAATAAGGTGGCAATGAAATCTTTTGTTCTGTTGTCTGTTCCTAACCTTGATTTGCAATATTAGCCTCCTCATCTATATTGGCCTCCTCCTCTGGCACTCCCTTATCCTCCTCTGCTTGGCCTAGAACCTCTGTTGCATTCCTCGTCTCTAAGGAGCATTTTACATCTGCATTTTTAGGGGCTTGGTCTACTTCACATTGCTCAACCCCAACTTTGGATTCAGCCGCTCCAACTGCAAAGCTTACCGGTGTCTTTTCCTCAAATATGGGGTCAGTTTGAGGGATTTGGTTTCCAGTGGTGAAAACTGGCCTAACTTCCTCTTCACCGATCATTGTTAAAGCTATAATATGATCGTCGACAAAACTGTCTTCTGTATCTAAAACTCTTGGGGTTGAAAGAGATAGTAGATGTTGAATCATTGAAGTGCGGTACCTTTGTAAATATTCTAATGTATAATTTTCCAGAGCATTCTGCAAAATTAGGTTAACTTGTGGTCAATACTTTAATTAATAATAGCACCAAGTTGGTCCATACCATAGCAAGGAAATACCTTTGACATAAATGGATTCAGAGCAAAAAAACTTTGGAGTATGTACTTTGCATGGAGAAGACATCTCCAACCACAGGAATTTGGATTTGTCTGATTAGGCACTTTGATAGCTTTAAAGGGGGACTTGTAGAGTTCATGATTTCCACAGAGTTTTCCATAGACATGAAGTAATCTTTTTACACATCTATGAAAAGTGAAGGTTATTTATTATTAACAATATTTAGGTCATCAAGCATCCCCCAAATAAACACTAAAGGTTTTATCAACACTTACACTCTTATCTCTGAATGTGTTGCTTGTATGGAGTTGATAGTCCATACCACTTTTTTGTCCTGTTCTATGCATACAAGGCTCCAATGATTATTTGATTCGTATGGAAACACCAGTGTTGTCACCTAGAGCATTGGACAGTGGACAAACCATCTCTCCAATGTGCCATGAGGGGTGTTCTTTATTTGGAGTGGCACAAACAACTGTGGATCTAAAATATAAATTTCATTATGGGTTTCTTGAGGGAGTTGGCTCTTTATTAAGCTACAATAAAAAACAAGGATTTAATTAGAGGCCAAGTACCAACAAAAAAAGATCTTAAAGGTAGAGAAGAGCACTTACTCTAGGCATACATAAACAATAGAGTCGGTAATTTGTGCATTTGGATCTTTCAATATCCCAATATCAACAGAGTCCAGTGCTAGTTTCCTACTACCATCAGCAAGGGGAATGCTTGCTAACAGTCCTTCTGTCATGGAATGTAAAACATCATTGTTTCTTTCATTTAGGTATGTGGTAAATTGCCCATAATTTCTCCTCTGGGCCTCTTCATCAGCAACAGCAGCAGACTGTATCCTCTTTCACTTCTCTGCTTCAGAGTGACGTCTTTCTTCTTGCTCAGCTCTGGCTCTGGTGTTCACCTCATGAGTAACCTCATGAATCTCAACCCTTTGAACCCGGCCGCCAGGTGGTATTAGCAGTATATCTTTCATTTTGGGATCAATAAACTCATTAGGGATAAGGAGCTTATCGTGTCTCCAACGTACTCTCTTGAGATTCTCACTGTCCTTGTCCATTATTGTCACCCGGTGAGCATGAGCAGCAACAATGGTAATATCATTAAAATACTCCAAAAGAAATCTTTTGATGCTTCTTGAAGACACAACAGGGCAACAGCCTTCCACCTCATTGTACCAGCACATGCTTCCTCACAGATTTGTCTTACTGCTCTTTGGAAAGTAAGTTTAGGGACACAAAGCTCAATACATTTCTAAGCTTTCCTGAACTCTCTAAATAAACCCATGTTTCTTTGAATATTCTTCATTCTTGGGCCCTTCAATATCTTCATTGTTTTACCTGAAGTTTTCTTCTTACTAGCAGACCTTCCACATGCTTTCTTTGCAAGCTCTGGTCCTTTCCCTCCCTTCCTTGTTGTTGCCTTGGTTCTTGCCATTCCACTGGCCCAGAGAAAAATGCAAAGGATCTCTCTCTCTCTCTCTCTCTCTCTCTCTCTCTCTCTCTCTCTATACTTACTATAACAGGATTTGTTGTACCACATCCTACCTCTGGCTTGGACTAACACTAGCTCAACCCCTGAACTGATTCATTATGTGAGTGGATAGCCGTATCTCATCTTCTCTCTCTGTTTATCTTTCTTTACTTTCCTTTTCTTTGACTGTTATATAACTCTGCTCTTAAAACTATCGGATAATGACCCCATGGCCCGACTGGGCTTCCCTCTCCCTCTTTCAAAGCTTGGGAATAATTACAGTATCCTCGTGGTGATTTGGGTCATGTAGGTGATTGTTTATTATCATATGGTAACTTTTTACCGTGGGAACAGGGTTTGGCCACAAGGTGGTTGGAAAAATAATGTTTTTTTTTTTTTTTTGGGGCACCTGCTTTATCTAGGTCGTGTACTATTTGAGTGAAGGGTCATAAAGCCAACTTGATCGCACAGCGCAGCATGAAAGGGAATCGTGCCTCTCTGCAGATATTGCGAACGCCGCTAACTGATTTTGGGTGCATGTGACTAACATCGCCCCTACGCGGTGGGTGGGCATTCGAATGCACGTCCAGGCTCCATGTGCTGATGAGGGGGCTCCACGGCCGAGAGCGAGAGTCTGCAAAGCCTGTCAATACCTTATAAAGGTGAGCATAATGCTCACTTAGCTTCCATTAAGCATATGGTATTCTATCCTTTCATGTTTTTGCATACACTGAGTGGGTAAGGGTGTGAGAAATTTCACCTTGTCTTTTGCAATCCTGTTGCAGACACTATACTGTGGGTGAGAGGATTCATCCCTGCAAGTCTTTTGGTGATGGCTCCCAACAAAAAATCATTGGCCGAATCGACAGAGGTACTTGTGTGTTTTTCTACTAAAAGGCATTTTTGGGTATAGTTTTCTTTGACTTTATGGAATAGAATAAAAGTTGTTTTTGGTTTTTCACTGTCTGCTGTTGCTTACACCTGATTCAGTTTTGAACTATGCGAATTAATCTATTTGCACTTGCTATTTCTAAATGGGGAACTTAGAAACTTTTGGCATTATCAGGTAAGGACTAGTCTAATCAGTAGTTTCGGACCGATACACTGATCATTATATCCAATGTGTAGTATTATATGAGGCAAAGAGTGGTCACGGGCTGCTGGGCTGCTCTTATATCTGAGAAAAGGGAGTTGGGCTTAACTTACCTTGACTCTAGTTGATAGTGAGATGTCAAATCAATGGTTGGGCTAAGGTGGATTGTTCGACTATATGATAATCCTTGCCGATGGGCTGATGTATGAGAGGAAGGGATATCCTATGCTGGACTAAACTGGGTACTTTTTGACCGACCGATTTGTTGTACATTCACTGCTGACAGACTATTTAGGAATGATATACCTTGACTCTTGGCACTATATGGCAATCTCGGCTGCTAGACTGCTCTTCTCCCTCAATTTGAGGGGTTGGGCTTGATATACCTTAACTCTTAGCAGTATATGGTAAAGGTGTGTGTAATCGGGGGTTGGACTGAGATTATATGTTTGACTGGGTGAGGATCCTTGCCGATGAGTAAGCTATCCGTTGTTAGGCTTGACTGGTTTTTTTCTGCCGATGGGTTTTTCTTGCCGACTGGTTTTACCCGACTTTTTGGATTTGATATACATTGACTCTTAGCAGTATCTGGTTATGTTGTATATAATCAGGGGTTGAACTAAGATAAACTATTTGATTTTGTAAGGATCCTTGCAGTTGAGTGATACATGTATGGGTAAGCTATCTTATGCTGGGCCTAACGGGTTTTCTTTGCCAACTGGTAGTGGTATAGTGATAGGATGACCGGCTTTTTCCGACTGGATCTTGTTCCATTATGGTCTCGGATTATGTTCTTCTCTCTGCTGATCATGATCTCGGATTATGGTCTCAGATCATTTTCTTCTTTCTGCTGATTATGGTCTCGGATCATGTTAGATTCCATGAGGACCCTTGCCGATGACTGATATATGCAAGGGTTAGCTAGCCTTGCTGATCTAGGTTATCATATTATGTTTGAATTTATGAAGATCCATGCCAATGATGGATACATGTAAAGGTAAGTTATCCCTTGCTGGTCTTGACTGGTTTTTGTGCCGACGGGTTTTTTTTCCGACTCTTATCACTATCTAGTAGTGGTATATTGGATAAAGTTGACTGGCTTTTTCGAGTGGAAATGCTGGCAGATTAAACGAATGCCTAGACTGAATGGCTGATGGTAAAAGGTGCTTCTTTCTGTTGATTATGGTCTCGAATCATTACTGTGGGTGCTTTTGAAGAGAAGATGTGACTGAAAGATTGCTATAACTCACTAAACTAGGTTTTTTGGAACTTTTTTGATGATGGAAATACTGGTAGAAGAGACATCCATGCCAATGATTGTTGGTATCTGATTAAAAAATACTAAAACCTGACTTCACAGTAACATAAGAAACAATTGGTATAGCGTGAACAATATTCTGGGCTATAAAAACTTCATTTAAAACTTCGGAAGAAAAGAAATGAACTTGAACTAAAACTGGAAAGTTTTTCTGGAAATAAATATTACTAATCGCTTTGAACTCTAGCAGCATGATTTTTCTTTTTCTGATACCTTGGTGACATGGATGACAACTAGGTCACCCCAGTTACCCTGCAATGTTGTTTGGAAGCTAACAAATGGTTTGTTTTCTTACTGTGGATGCAGGTAAGGGTGTCCTTTCCTTGGCTATTGATTTAGAAGAAGAAGTGATGTACATGTAACTATTGGACTATAACAGGACCTTCCTACCCTTTAAACGGCCTGTTACTATGATGTATTTGCTTTGGATAAACTGTCGAAAGTAATACATGACTTTGTACTGTATTTGTAGGCCATGGTCTTTGTAGAATATCTCATGTGTTATGTATACTGTTAATAGTTAAAACTCTCTCTCCTTAAGCACATGGGTGCTTTTTGGCTCTAGGGCTGCGCTAGAGCACCAGGACCTAGTCTACAAGATTTTTATCCTTAGAAGATTTGGCTTGCAACCATATTTTATGGGATAGGGAGTATCCCACACAACCGTTATGACCCTCTGTCTTGGTTGTTGTTAAGATGGAATACTTACCAACTCCTCTTATGGATCTTACTAATATTTTCCTATTTCTGGCTTCAGATTATCCCTATCTCTGCTACCCTTGACCTTTCTACCTTGCCCTTTTCTCCGGCTTCCCTGCTCGTGATTAAACTGATCCGAGATGCTTTAGCCATTTCCCTCCTGAACCAACACTCTAAAGTAACAGAGGCCCATGACTCGATCATGAATCTGTTGACTTTCAACGACTGGATTTTGATCCTCGCCAACCTGGTTGTTGATTCAAAAGAAGGGTTACTTCATCTATAGAGATTGGCTTCCAATCTATCTGCTATTGAAATTAGTCATAAAACTGATCTGCTACAATTCTTAGCTAAGGGAGCTGACCTATCTAACTTTATCAGAAAACTATGTGGCCTTACTTCTTGTTTTGCTTCCACTAAATTTTTCGATCCTGCTAAGGCTCCTAAAGGCTTTTTTTGTAGGGATGACGCGGCTCTGGAAGCGGTAAAAAGCTTTCAACAGGGACTTAGCTCGTCAAGTGAAACTTCTTTACTTGATATGGTTCCAAAAGTCTCTAAATGTTTTCCTTTCCTCCCTCCTAGGCAGATTGTAATTGAAGGAATTGAGCTTGACCATCAGTTTTGGGAGCTTCAGAACAAGGCTTTTGTTGCACCCATCTCTATAGAGACTTGGGTCTTCTTAGCAGCGCTATCGGCCTCTACTAGTGAAGACTGTCGACTGGAAACCCTCAAAGGTGTTCAGTTTTTGGACAAAGGTGATGTAATAAAAGCACCTTTCAGTATGCACTTCTTGGATTCAAGGAAATTCCCGGTCATATCTGGCATCTATGTCAGAACCAAAGGGATGATGACCTTTTCTAAACAAAGCAATGAATTCTACTCTGAGTCTATTTGGAACATCTACCGTCCCTACATCAAGTGTGCTTGTAAAGCTTTGGATGCAAAAGAAGACTGTGAAAGCAACATCCTCTGGTTTGACCATGCCATCTGGTTTCTTCTCAACCATCTGGAGGACCTCTTCCCATCACACACGGAGGAGCATTTTTTACCTATGATCTGTTCATGGCTTGGAGACCAAGCTAAGGAAGCTGTGCGAGCCCAAATTGCATATCTACACTTCAGGAATTTCATGTATGAGGCTCTGAAGGAGCTAAAGTTAGATGCACCTAGTCATTTACTGTCAAATCTTAGTGCTTCTAAAGGGATCAAACATATTCTATCCCTTCTCAAACCATCACTAGATGCAGATGAGTCCCCCACTCTTAAAAGGCCTCTGTTGACTAGTTATGCTTCTCACTCCATCACCTCATTTTTATCCCCCTCCTCTACACCTGGGTCTTCTGAAGGATGTAATAAAGCTAGAAGCTATGTCAAAGGAAGAGGGAACAATCTCCCTATCAAGAAAATGTTTAACTCTTGATTGCATTGCTTTTTTCAGATCAAGCGGACTACTTCTGGGAAGCTGGTTCTATACAAAAAAGAGTATCTGAAGAAGCGTTTAATTCACTGCCATTTTTCGAATCAATTTTTTGATCTTTTTACACCAAAGTCTTTGATGCAAAATGCCTTTCAACAATTGTTTGGCAATACTAACATGTTGGATGATTTTACTTTTTGTTGGACCTTTGACCCACCATTGAAGAACTTTGTATACTCTACAGAATTTTTGACTTTTAACAAACAACCATCCGTGTATATGCTCTCTTTTTAAA
Organism: Adiantum capillus-veneris; assembly: GCF_014529385.1. Classification (NCBI taxonomy): domain Eukaryota; kingdom Viridiplantae; phylum Streptophyta; class Polypodiopsida; order Polypodiales; family Pteridaceae; genus Adiantum; species Adiantum capillus-veneris. The sequence goes on from NC_140934.1 coordinate 155,108,067, forward strand.
GACTACTGTTCGGATTTTGGTGAGTTTGGACAACACGTTTGTACTACAGATCTATCTTTAATTGATTCAAAGGAAATCAAAGACCTATTAAATAAAGGTCTAAATCATATCCCCTTACAACCTTTAAACCCACACTTGGCCTTTGCCGCCCTACTTACCTGCTTGGCTAACATAGCCGAGTTATTGAAATTAGAAAGTCTACAACATGCTAGACTTTCTGATTATATTTTCTAATATTTTCAAACATGTATTGGAGCAATCCCACCTACATGGTTAAGCCGGGAGACAACCTAGCTATCTCCGTCACTGCTTTATACGATAAATAAACTAAAACAGGATTGGTTTGTGGTAGGACTTGACAAAGCCCCTCATATACCTACTCTTATCTGCAAACACCTAGCCAAAATAGCAGCTGAGGCTAGACTTAAGGGACCAGAGTTCCTGCTATCTGAAATGGGTCCAGAAGAAACCATACGGTACCTAGGTTTTTCACTAAGTAACTTAAAACTAGACACTCATAGTGCTAAACTACCTTTACTATTTCCCACATATAAGAGCCACAAACACAAGTTTAGGTGGATTTCAGATGCCTCGAATTGCATTATGTTACACGCCACAAACATAATTACTGCTTGTCTCAATCTCATTCTCACGGACTTTACCAATATCTGCGAAGAAAAGTTTATAGCAGCTAAAACCTTCACGGGGCTTCAAGTAAATAACATTTGGCTAGTAAAAAACGAGATTGAGGTGTTCATTAATCTACCACAGGGCATCTTTTTCATGTTTTCAGCAGATATCACGCAATGCTATGAAAACATACAACTATTTGGACCTTTGGGGCTATTTTCTGTACTACAACAGATTATTAAATGGGTTTATGAAAGAAGAAGTTTGATGGGATATCACGCAATTTCACTTACCCGGAGTCCTAGATGGGTAAAAAATGCACATAAGGGAACACCAAATCACTATAATCAGTGTGGTCTGATTATGATTATTGAATGGTTATTTCAGAATTGCTTTGTTGTATTAGGGAATCAATGCTTTCGACAGATCCATGGCATCCCTATGGGATTCTCGTGTTCACCTGTTATGTGCAATCTCTACCTTGCTTTTTTTGAGTACAAATGGATTCTGAAACAGCTGGAGACAACAGACACTACCATTGACCTAACACTCTTTCGGCATACCTATAGGTATATGGATGATTTATTGAGTTTAAAAAATCCCAATTTTGCAAAATACTTACCACTAATTTATCCTGACGCACTTCAAATTGAACCTACCTTGTTGGAGTGCTTGAACGATACCGAGTTGAATATCATTACTAAAACAGTATTTCTGAATATAGAGATATCACTTCTTTCTCCATTAACTGGAGGGTTTGTCACAAAATTCTCCTGGAAAACGGACAAACTGCACCTGAGTCTGATCGAATACGTCAAAAGGAAGAGTAATCGTCCACATAAGATAGTTATAAAAACTTGTCTCGGCATGGTATATTTGATTATGTACTCATCCTCGGACTCATGCTTAGCCTTTCAAGCAATCTGTCACCTTATGAGAAAATATAGGGCGAATGGTTTTACCATGAAAGAACTACAAAGCACGGTTAGGAATTTTCTCGCTAAAAACTCTTGGCCCTTATGCTTGGCTGACAAGGAGACTATTATGGAACTTCTCACACTCATACACTGATACATTGGGTGTAGCGGAGGTCTCACCACTTGGTGATGACCCCCCTCACCAAGTGGAAGATCTTCCCCTGGGTAAGGGTGGGTCTCTCTCTCTCTCTCTCTCTCTCTATACTTACTATAACAGGATTTGGTGTAGCCTGTACCACATCCTACCTCTGGCTTGGACTAACACTAGCTCAACCCTTGAACTGATTCATTATGTGAGTGGATAGCCGTATCTCATCTTCTCTCTCTGTTTATCTTTCTTTACTTTCCTTTTCTTTGACTGTTATATAACTGTGCTCTTAAAACTATCGGATAATGACCCCATGGCCCGACTGGGCTTCCCTCTCCCTCTTTCAAAGCTTGGGAATAATTACAGTATCCTCGTGGTGATTTGGGTCGTGTAGGTGATTGTTTATTATCATATGGTAACTTTTTACTGTGGGAACAGGGTTTGGCCACAAGGTGGTTGGAAAAATAATATTTTTTTTTTGGGCACCTTCTTTATCTGGGTCGTGTACTATTTGAGTGAAGGGTCATAAAGCTCACTTGATGGCACAGCGCGGCGTGACAGGGAATCGTGCATCTCTGCAGATATTGTGAACGCCGCTTGCTGATTTTGGGTGCATGTGACTAACATTGCCCCTGCGCGGTGGGTGGGCATTCGAATGCACGGCCAGGCTCCATGTGCTCATGAGGGGGCTCCACGGCCGAGAGCGGGAGTCTGCAAAGCCTGTCAATACCTTATAAAGGTGAGCATAATGCTCACTTAGCTTCCATTAAGCATATGGTATTCTATCCTTTCATGTTTTTGCATACACTGAGTGGGTAAGGGTGTGAGAAATTTCACCTTGTCTTTTGCAATCCTGTTGCAGACACTATACTGTGGGTGAGAGGATTCATCCCTGCAAGTCTTTTGGTGATGGCTCCCAACAAAAAATCATTGGCCGAATCGACAGAGGTACATGTGTGTTTTTCTACTAAAAGGCATTTTTGGGTGTGGTTTGCTTTGACATTATGGAATAGAATAAAAGTTGTTTTTGGTTTTTCACTGTCTGCTGTTGGTTACACCTGATTCAGTTTTGAACTATGCAAATTAATCTATATGCACTTGCTATTTCTAAATGGGGAACTTAGAAAATTTTGGCATTATCAGGTAAGGACTAGTCTAATCAGTAGTTTCGGATTGATACACTGATCATTATATCCAATGTGTAGTATTATATGAGGCAAAGAGTGGTCACGGGCTGCTGGACTGCTCTTATATCTGAGAAAAGGGAGTTGGGCTTAACTTACCTTGACTCTAGTTGATAGTGAGATGTCAAATCAATGGTTGGGCTAAGGTGGATTGTTCGACTATATGATAATCCTTGCCGATGGGCTGATGTATGAGAGGAAGGGATATCCTATGCTGGACTAAACTGGGTACTTTTTGACCGACCGATTTGTTGTACATTCACTGCTGACAGACTATTTAGGAATGATATACCTTGACTCTTGGCACTATATGGCAATCTCGGCTGCTAGACTGCTCTTCTCCCTCAATTTGAGGGGTTGGGCTTGATATACCTTAACTCTTAGCAGTATATGGTAAAGGTGTGTGTAATCGGGGGTTGGACTGAGATTATATGTTTGACTGGGTGAGGATCCTTGCCGATGAGTAAACTATCGGATCTTAGGCTTGACTGGTTTTTTTCTGCCGATGGGTTTTTTTTGCTGACGATTGGTTTTACCCGACTTTTTGGATTTGATATACATTGAATCTTAGCAGTATCTGGTTATGTTGTGTATAATCAGGGGTTGAAGTAAGATAAACTGTTTGATTTTGTAAGGATCCTTGCAGTTGAGTGATACATGTATGGGTAAGCTATCTTATGCTGGGCCTAACGGGTTTTTTTTGCCAACTGCTTTTTTTTCGAATCTTGTCAATATCTGGTAGTGGTATAGTGATAGGATGACCGGATTTTTCCGACTGGATCTTGTTCGATTATGGTCTCGGATTATGTTCTTCTCTCTGCTGATCATGATCTCGGATTATGGTCTCAGATCATTTTCTTCTTTCTGCTGATTATGGTCTCGGATCATGTTAGATTCCATGAGGACCCTTTGCCGATGACTGATATATGCAAGGGTTAGCTAGCCTTGCTGATCTAGGTTATCATATTATGTTTGAATTTATGAAGATCCATGCCAATGATGGATACATTGATGGGGGCTTTTCACAAGCCAAGCTCCCATACCCCTCTTCTCTCGTCCCCACCCCATGAAAACCCCCTCTTAGGGAGGGAGTGATAAAAGGCATTGGAAAAAGTTAAAAAAAAAAAAGTATGATTATGTAAATATATAAGAAAGGTAAAATAGGTCACCTCATGCCTGCGGGGTAGCCCATCCCCACCTTGCCTCTTTTTTTCTTCACTGTTGCCCCGCCGTGTGTCCCTTTTCCTCTCCTCCACTCAAAAGGTCAACCCCCTCTCTCTTCCCCTTGTCCTTTCTCCTTTCTCTCTCCCCTCAAGCTACCCCACCTCTCACCAATAATGCATTATAACTCACCAATAATGCACCCTAACTCACATGCAACTTACCCTATCTTCCAAAATAGTATACCCCACCCCCTCTTTCTCTCTTCTATCATATCCCATGACCCAAATACCCCCCTCTCTCTCTAAAGGGAGCCATGTCTCTTGTCTTGTAGCTAAATAACCTCCCCCACACTCACACACACTCAGTTTCACTGAAAAAGGTGCCCATAGACCCATCCCCACCCGGTGCTTACCTGATTTTTCTTGTGTTCACACACATCTACACACAGATTCACCTCTGAACACACTCCCCTCTCTCCCCTCTTGTAATTAATTTATTCTCCATGTCACCTCTCACTTTTTTTCATCAACCCATCTCTCTCTCATGAGACTGCTTTTCTGGCACATATACACACAGCCAGACAACTGGGGCCCACTGTCACATGGCCTATGTAGATAATGATTTCTTCATTTCTAAATTCTAGAATTTCTCCCCCCTCCTCCCCTATATAAAGAGGGGTCACCATCACACTAAGGACACACACAACATCACCAAAGAACACACTATGCACTGTGTGTGCCTAGTGCACACACACACACACACACACCATCACCATCACCGCAATCACCATGCTTGTCTTGAGCATGACCTCTACACCCTTGGCTATGGAAGATGAAGGGCAACTAAATGAAGGATGATGGCCATAACCCTCGTGCGAGTCTTCGCCATCAACTCCCACCTATCCGCCATGTGCTCTACCACTCTCTCCCTTCTCATTCCCCTACCCTATGCTCCCCATTTCATCGCCTTATTCTCTAAATAAAGCTTGAGGTTTTGTGAGTATGTTTTCTTGCAATGTTTTGCCCATGTGAGGTGTGCGGAATCGCCACCTAGTATTGTGTTTGGAGTGAACTTGTGTATGTGTGAAGGGTGTGCAGATTCGCCATCCTTTTGTGGTGCCTAAGTACTAAGCCGCCATACCCCCTCCCTGTCTCTCTCTCTCTCTCTCTCTCTCTCTCTCTCTCTCTCACTTGATCTCATTCCCTTTCCTCTTCATCATTACTCCCAAGCATCCATCTCTCTTGGATGAAAACTTTGTTATGGTGGTGTGTTGTTTGCGTCCTAGCCGCTGAAGCTAGGTGGTGCCCCCTGTTTGCTTTACCATGACAGGCTCGAGGCGCGCCATTCGGTCCCCGGTGTTTTAGAGGCCGTCGGGGTTCGGGGTTCGCTTTGCTCCTGTCAACATGTAAAGGTAAGTTATCCCTTGCTGGTCTTGACTGGTTTTTGTGCCGACGGGTTTTTTTTCCGACTCTTATCACTATCTAGTAGTGGTATATTGGATAAAGTTGACTGGCTTTTTCGAGTGGAAATGCTGGCAGATTAAACGAATGCCTAGACTGAATGGATGATGGTAAAAGGTGCTCCTTTCTGTTGATTATGGTCTCGAATCATTACTGTGGGTGCTTTTGAAGAGAAGATGTGACTGAAAGATTGCTATAACTCACTAAACTAGGTTTATTGGAACTTTTTTGATGATGGAAATACTGGTAGAAGAGACAGCCATGCCAATGATTGTTGAATCTGATTAAAAAATACTAAAACCTGACTTCACATTAACATAAGAAACAATTGGTATAGCGTGAACAATATTCTGGGCTATAAAAACTTCATTTAAAACTTCGGAAGAAAAGAAATGAAGTTGAACTAAAACTGGAAAGTTTTTCTGGAAATAAATATTACTAATCACTTTGAACTCTAGCAGCATGATTTTTCTTTTTCTGATACCTTGGTGACATGGATTTCAACTAGGTCACCCCAATTACCTACAATGTTGTTTGGAAGCTAACGAATGGTTTGTTTTCTTACTGTGGATGTAGGTAAGGGTGTCCTTTCCTTGGGTATTGATTTAGAAGAAGAAGTGATGTACCTGTAACTATTGGACTATAACAGGACCTTCCTACCCTTTAAATGGCTTGTTACTATGATGTATTTGCTTTGGATAAACTGTCGAAAGTAATACATGACTTTGTACTGTATCTGTAGGCCAGGTCTTTGTAGAATATCTCATGTGTTATGTATACTATTAATAGTTAAAACTCTCTCTCTCTCTCTCTCTCTCCCTTTTTTCAGGGATCACAGCGCGTGGCTCAGGTTTGACATGGGATAATAGCCTATTGTGCGTCGTGATCCACAAGTGGAAGGAGGAAAATTAGAAATTTACTTCAAGCCTTTTAGGCAACAAGCCCCAATTTTATTGATTATTAAATTGAGTATAAAGTAGTAATCTTGAGATGTAGAATACTCTCTCTCTCTCTCTCTCTCTCTCTCTCTCTCTCTCTCTCTCTATATATATATATATATATATATATATATATATATATATATATATATATATATATCTCTATATATATATATATATATATATATATATATATATATATATATATATATATATATATATATATATATGGATCACGGCACGCGGACACAAAAGCAAGCAAAGAGAATAGTCTATCGCGTGCCGTGATCCATTTTGTGGCATCCCTCTCTTTGTCTCTCTATCTCTCTCTCTCTCTCTCTCTCTCCATGTATCTTCCTCTTTCAAACCAAGCAAGGCTTCAAAAATACTATCTCTCACACTCTCTCTCTCTCTATCTCTCTCTGTCTTTCTCTTCCAAACCTAACAGACAATCACCAACTCTCTCTCTCTCTCTCTCTCTCTCTCTCTCTCTATCTATCTATCTCTTTTTCTCTCTTCATCCTTAAAAATACTATGGAAATACCTGTCTTGGTGGATTTCAAATGGAAGAAAACGCGTGTAGGAGCCTTGCGCCTTGGTTGCAGAGGATGTCTTGGTTGTAGGTGTCTCTCTGTAAGCTTGGATAGTGACTAAGCACCTCTAAGCTTCACATGAATCAGTACAACCTACCTCAAGACAGATCACACATACCAACACGTGTACGCTCAATCAAGATATTACTGGATTTGAAGGCTCACTACCAGCACGTCATTGACACCATGCTGGGTGGGGAGCGATTTTTTGAGGTTCTGGCATCAGATCAACCATTTGTCCTACCTTTGGTACAAGGCAATGTACCGTTTGAAGTTTTAATCTATGTCCTAGTATAAGAGGGTATACACGCCTCCTTGTAAAGAAGAAAAAAACTTTTGCAAGTTAAGCAGTGCGTCTTTCTAGCTCTCTCTCATAATCATGGCAAGTGTAGCATTTCCAACATTTAAAGGAAAGAAGGGGGAGGATTTGGTAACAGACTTCCTAGATGACTTTGAAGTAGCATGTGTAGTGACCAACAAAGATACGGATGAATCCCGGGTTAGAATCTTTAAGCATCTCATGAAGCTAGAAGCTAGATCATGGTACAATGCACTTCCACAAGCAACCAAGGATGACTGGGAACCCTTAAAAACCGCTTTTAAGAGGCGCTTTGGGGGAGGTACCACTTCAGAAAAGTTGTGGGACAAGTTGAGAGACTTGAAGCAGGAGGGTCTTGTAGAATATGCCACCTATGAGTCCAAATTTGTGAGGGGGAAGGGGGGAAGCTGCACCCGATTTCCTAAAAAAAGATCGGTTCACGCATGGCTTATGGCCGCTTCTCAAGGAGAAGGTGAAAGGTAGATTCCCGGCTACATACGAGTTAGCCGTTGAGATTGCTCGCCTTAAGGACAAGAAGCTGCGAATGAAAGACAAAGAAACCGAGTCAACAGAAGCAGGAACATCACGTCGACCAGCAACTACGACAACCACCATTCCACCACCACCACCGGCTCTTGGGGTAAGAGATGACCAACAAGATATGTTGGCCCATATTACTGACCAACTGCAGAATTTGTCTATCCACTTAATACAACAAGGGAGGAGTCAAGAAAGAGATCAAGACCCTGGAAGAGCACGATGACAAAACAGGGAGTATCATTGCTACAACTGCCGAGAAGACCGTCACGGTATGTACTACTGTCCCAAACCACGACAAAACTATAATAGAGGAGGAAGGAGGAACCAATTGTCACCCCCTAGAGAAAGAACACCCCCACCCCGAGCACCAAACCCACCAACACAAATTCTATGTCCACCCCAGACACCATTACAAGCATCCATTCCACCTCTTCCACCATCCCCACCACCTGATCGCCCTGTAAACATCATAAGGCTAGAAGAGAAAGGAAAAGCCGTAGTAGTGGATCCACCCAGAGCAAAGGAGAGGGACAAGGGTAAGGAGAAGGTAACCTTTTTAGAACCACTTGAAGCCATGACTGTGAAAACAGCTAGGAGGGAGAAATCTACACAATCAGATGATGAGAGAAGCATGAGAGGAGAAACTAGCAAGAGGCCATCCAGGCCACGACGGAAATTGGGCATCACCGACTTCCAGCTAGGGGAAAGTTCTAAGCCCTATGATCTAACATTGGATGTGGCAGAGCAAGGACCAAAGATTACATGGCCACAACTGCTACATCTTGTACCTAAAGTAAGGAGACAATGGTCTAAAATGGTAAGTACAAGACGCTCCAAAACAAAAGTAGCCGGAGCAATTTCGGGATGCAACATGGATGACATCCTTCCAATTGTCGACGTAAACATAAAAGGAAAGAGGGCTGGAAACACCTACATTGATGGAGGTGCACAAATCTGTGTAATGAGCAAAGCTATGATGCTTCGATTAGGGCTCGAGGTTGACAGGCCTTCTCCATGCAAGGCAAAGATGGCAAACAACGCAAAAGTAAAGTGTGTGGGTGTGGTAAGTGCCGTGAAAATCAAAGCTTTCAACACTGAGGTAGAGGTAGATGTTTTTGTAATGCCTACTAAGGGGGAGGGCTATCCACTAATTTTGGGAAGGCCATGGTTGATGGCCATGAAGGCAAAACAGGACTGGGGTACTGGCCTTCTACGCATGACCGGTAAGAAAGGGGAGACAATCTACTACAACATGAGGATTGGCAAGCAGAAGCAAATGAATCTGGAAACATCGGCAGATGAAACCACTAGCGAATCTTCCAGTTCTGAGGAGGAGACCACATCCACCGACGAAAGTGACAGTTCCATTGATGTGATGGGTATCATTATGAAGGATCCACAAAGGTAAGCACAACTGGTGATCCATCACCAAAAGGGCAACCCAATGAAGAGGAGAGCAAATCACCTGGCCTAGGAGGAAGTAGGTTGAAGGGTATGTTGTCTACGAAATTAACACTTGAAGAGAAAGATAGTTTTTTGCAAATGTTGATGGGATTTCCTAACCTGTTCATTGACAACTATGAAAGAATCACAGGCATTACAGTGGTGGAACATCATATTAAGCTGAAGGAAGGGGTAAAACCAGTTGTGCAAAAGCTACGACGACTGGGGGTCATACAAGAAAAGGCACTCTTGGCCGAGGTAAGGAAACTGCTGGAGGCGGGATTCATCTATCTTGTAGAAAACTCAGAATGGGTGTCACCCGTAGTGGTGACGCCTAAAAAGAATGGTAAGTGGAGGGTCTGTGTTGACTACAAACCACTAAATGCAGCTACAAAGAGAGACCACTTTCCTCTCCCTTTCTTGGATGAAATTCTGAATGAAGTAGCGGGTTTTGAATGCTATACCGTCTGTGATGGTTATTCAGGATACTTTCAAATACGCATAGCCTTGGAAGATTAGCTAAAAACCACTTTTATCAGGCCATGGGGTTGTTTTGCATACAGGGTTATGCCATTTGGTCTCACAAATGCACCTGCCACATTCCAAAGATATGTCACATATGTTTTTCAACCGTTCTTTGGAACATCCATAAGAGTGTTCATTGATGATTTTTGTATATATAGCTCCCGTATTTCACATTTAGAAAAGGTAACTGAAGGTTTGGCCAGGTTGCAGAGCCTAGGTGGGCAATTAAATGTGGATAAATGTCACATTGGGGAGAGTAAAGTCATTCTACTAGGCCATGAAATTTCAGCAAGAGGTATCAACGCCGACCCAAGTAAGGTGTCCGCACTCATAGCCCTACCTTCACCAACGACTGCACGTCAACTGGTCTCTTTTCTACAGAAGGTGAGGTACTTAAGTAGATTCATACATCTACTATCACAACTTGTTCTACCACTGCAACAACTCACTCAAAGATCAACTTTCACTTGGGACGAGGAAAGCGAACATCACTACAACAAGGTAAAGGAGGTCTTAGCCACTCTGCCAACTATCTCACCACCTAAGTGGGATGAAAAATTATATGTCACCTCAAGTGTTGGTGATGACTCATTGGGGGCTGTGCTACTCCAAAAGGATACGACGACATCTTTCATGAGGCCAATCTACTTCTCTAGTCGAATGATGACAGCAGGAGAGAAAGGTTTCACCCATGTGGAACACTTAGTCCTAGCTCTTAGATTTGCAACTACAAAGTTTAGGTCATATTTGCTGCCTAAGCAATTTGTGATTCTAACCACGGATGAAATATTTCCCTATGTTGTACAACACATGGATGTGTCTGCTAGAATTACTAAATGGCTAGTTCGTCTGCAAGATTTTGACTACACGGTACAGGTAGAAAGCACGACAAGGGCAAGTTTGGGGGGACTCATGACCTACCAAGTCTTTGAAGGGAAGGAGAAGCAATCTAAGGAAGGAGAAGTCCGATTACCTCCAGTATGACCGATGGTAGAAGGAGCATACTCTCTCTACTTTGATGGAGCCTACAAGCGAGCGTCCGACAAAGCAGCTGCAGGCATAGTGGTCTTTGATGACAAAGGGACAAAGGTATTTTCGTTGGGCCAATTGTTAGATTCACATTCTAACAATGAAGCTGAGTATGCAGCACTAACCAAGGGTCTACAATGGTGCGTCTCACAAGGTGTACAACGCCTTAATGTATTTGGGGATGCTCTACTTCTGGTAAGGCAAGTAAATGGAGCGTGGACATGCAAGAATCCTAGTTTAAGGACTCACTTAAGTAGTTTAAAAACCTTGTTGGGTAAGTTTGAAGAAGTTCAAATACACCATATCCCAAGGGCTCAAAACCAAGAAGCAGATGCCCTAGCAAGTGAAAGACTACAGGAAGTGGTGGTTGGAGCAATAAAACTAAAGCTCCCTCTATTTCAAGGAAGTGATTCCTTGCCTGACATCATGCATTTTTTGGAAACAGGGGAATGCCCATCAGATTTAACAAAGGGACAGAAGCAATGGCTGACGCGGAAGGCCATAAGGTATCGACTCATCAATGATGGTTTTTACTATAAGGGTAAGGACCAAATACTCAGGAAGGTCCCTCTCTCTCACGAAATCACGGTAGTAATTGCTAGCTGTCACGACGGGGTTTGTGGTGGTCACTTTGCCCTAGACATAACAAGTAGGAAAATCTTGCAGGCAGGCTTCATATGGCCTAGCCTCAACCGTGATGTACACCATTGGTGCAAAACGTGTAAGTTGTGTCAAAATGCCGGCACTAGGTCACTTATGCCTGAACCACAGACACCTATTCTCTCATATGGCCCATTTGAAAAATGGGGTATCGATGCCATTGAGCCATTACCTAGGGCCAACTCAGGAAAATTCTACATTATCATGGGGGTAGACTACATGACTAGATGGGCAGAAACTACAGCCACCACTAGAATCACAGCAGTAGAGGTAGCTAAATTTATCTACGAGCACATATGCTGTAGGTTTGGCACACCTTTAGAGATCATCTCTGATAGAGGGCCAGGTTTCAGAGCAGACTTGGTAGGAGAATTAATGCAAAAACTGGGCATTACAAGGAGGCACTCTTCACCATATTACCCTCAATGTAATGGCCTAGTTAAAAAGGTAAATGGAATGGTTTCTAAAATTATTACCAAGCAGGTAAACAATCATCCCGGAGACTGGGATAAGTATCTACTACCAGCTTTATGGGCCTACAGAACTTCATTTCGTACATCCTTGGGATTCACACCGTATCATCTAGTATTTGGTAAGGAAGCAATCTTGCCCATTGAAGTGTAACTACAAAGTCTCAGAGTAATGGCAAGCCAGCTTCAACATCCCAACATGCATTTGAGAGATCACATCATCAACTTGGAAAGACTGCAGCTGGACAGAGAAGAAGCAATAAATTATTATGCAGCACAAGCAGAGCATAGACGGCTTAGCTTTAACGAGCATCTCCAGAAAAAAGAATTGAAGAAAGGAATGTTGGTGCTCCGCTACGACAATCGCTTCGACACGCGCAAGGATAAGAAACTCCTGCTCCGATGGGAAGGCCCTTTCATCATCAGGAAAAAGTATGCCAATGGAAGCTACCAGCTTATGGAGGCTGATGGAAAACTTCATAAAACCAGGGTAAATGGTTGGCGACTTAAACCTTATTTTCTTCGATTTGACCAGGCTCCACCAATTGACATTCCAGATGAGGACACACCATCAACCGCCACCTCCGATGATAATGATCAAACAGATGAGCTAGAGACATGAATGCCTCTAGCCAAAAGGGGAGGGCTAATGATGGGGGCTTTTCACAAGCCAAGCTCCCATACCCCTCTTCTCTCGTCCCCACCCCATGAAAACCCCCTTTTAGGGAGGGAGTGATAAAAGGCATTGGAAAAAGTAAGAAAAAAATAAAGTATGATTATGTAAATATATAAGAAAGGTAAAATAGGCCACCTCATGCCTGCGGGGTAGCCCATCCCCACCTTGCCTCTTTTTTTCTTCATTGTTGCCCCACCGTGTGTCCCTTTTCCTCTCCTCCACTCAAAAGGTCAACCCCCTCTCTCTTCCCCTTGTCCTTTCTCCTTTCTCTCTCCCCTCAAGCTACCCCACCTCTCACCAATAACGCATTATAACGCACCCTAACTCACATGCAACTTACCCTATCTTCCAAAATAGTATACCCCACCCCCTCTTTCTCTCTCCTATCATATCCCATGACCCAAATACCCTCCTCTCTCTCTAAATGGCTCCATGTCTCTTGTCTTGTAGCTAAATAACCTCCCCCACACTCACACACACTCAGTTTCACTGAAAAAGGTGCCCACAGACCCATCCCCACCCGGTGCTTACCTGATTTTTCTTGTGTTCACACACATCTACACACAGATTCACCTCTGAACACACTCCCCTCTCTCCCCTCTTGTAATTACTTTATTCTCCATGTCACCTCTCACTTTTTTTCATCAACCCATCTCTCTCTCTTAGTCTCTCTGTCATGAGACTGCTGCTCTGGCACATATACACACAGCTAGACAAGTGGGGCCCACAGTCACATGGCCTATGTAGATAATGATTTCTTCATTTCTAAATTCTAGAAATTTTTCCCCCTCCTCCCCTATATAAAGAGGGGTCACCATCACACTAATGACACACACAACATCACCAAAGAACACACTATGCACTGTGTGTGCCTAGTGCACACACACACACCCACACCATCACCATCACCGCAATCACCATGCTTGTCTTGAGCATGACCTCTACACCCTTGGCTATGGAAGATGAAGGGCAACTAAATGAAGGATGATGGCCATAACCCTCGTGCGAGTCTTCGCCATCAACTCCCACCTATCTGCCATGTGCTCTACCACTCTCTCCCTTCTCATTCCCCTACCCTATGCTCCCCATTTCATCGCCTTATTCTCTAAATAAAGCTTGAGGTTTTGTGAGTATGTCTTCTTGAAATGTTTTGCCCATGTGAGGTGTGCGGAATCGCCACCTAGTCTTGTGTTTGGAGTGAGCTTGTGTATGTGTGAAGGGTGTGCGGATTCGCCATCCTTTTGTGGTGCCTAAGTACTAAGCCGCTATACCCCCTCCCTCACTCTCTCTCTCTCTCTCTCTCTCTCTCTCTCTCTCACTTGATCTCATTCCCTTTCCTCTTCATCATTACTCCCAAGCATCCATCTCTCTTGGATGAAAACTTTGTTATGGTGGTGTGTTGTTTGCGTCTTAGCCGCTGAAGCTAGGTGGTGCCCCATGTTTGCTTTACCATGACAGGCTCGAGGCGCGCCATTCGGTCCCCGGTGTTTTAGAGGCCGTCGGGGTTCGGGGTTCGCTTTGCTCCCGTCAACATGTAAAGGTAGGTTATCCCTTGCTGGTCTTGATTGGTTTTTGTGCCGACGGGTTTTTTTTCCGACTCTTATCACTATCTAGTAGTGGTATATTGGATAAAGTTGACTGGCTTTTTCGAGTGGAAATGCTGGCAGATTAAACGAATGCCTAGACTGAATGGCTGATGGTAAAAGGTGCTTCTTTCTGTTGATTATGGTCTCGAATCATTACTGTGGGTGCTTTTGAAGAGAAGATGTGACTGAAAGATTGCTATAACTCACTAAACTAGGTTTATTGGAAATTTTTTTATGATGGAAATACTGGTAGAAGAGACAGCCATGCCAAATGATTGTTGAATCTGATTAAAAAATACTAAAACCTGACTTCACAGTAACATAAGAAACAATTGGTATAGCGTGAACAATATTCTGGGCTATAAAAACTTCATTTAAAACTTCGAAAGAAAAGAAATGAACTTGAACTAAAACTGGAAAGTTTTTCTGGAAATAAATATTACTAATCACTTTGAACTCTAGCAGCATGATTTTTCTTTTTCTGATACCTTGGTGACATGGATGACAACTAGGTCACCCCAATTACCTACAATGTTGTTTGGAAGCTAACGAATGGTTTGTTTTCTTACTGTGGATGTAGGTAAGGGTGTCCTTTCCTTGGGTATTGATTTAGAAGAAGAAGTGATGTACCTGTAACTATTGGACTATAACAGGACCTTCCTACCCTTTAAATGGCTTGTTACTATGATGTATTTGCTTTGGATAAACTGTCGAAAGTAATACATGACTTTGTACTGTATCTGTAGGCCAGGTCTTTGTAGAATATCTCATGTGTTATGTATACTGTTAATAGTTAAAACTCTCTCTCTCTCTCTCTCTCTCTCTCTCTCTCTCTCTCTCTCTCTCTCTCTCTCTCTCTCTCTCTCTCTCTCTCTCCCTTTTTTCAGGGATCACAGCGCGTGGCTCAGGTTTGACATGGGATAATAGCCTATTGCGCATCGTGATCCACAAGTGGAAGGAGGAAAATTAGAAATTTACTTCAAGCCTTTTAGGCAACAAGCCCCAATTTTATTGATTATTTAATTGAGTATAAAGTAGTAATCTTGAGATGTAGAATACTCTCTCTCTCTCTCTGTCTGTCCCTCTCTCTCTCTCTCTCTCTCTCTCTCTCTCTCTATATATATATATATATATATATATATATACATATATATGGATCACAGCACGCGGACACAAAAGCAAGCAAAGAGAATAGTCTATTGCGTGCCGTGATCCATTTTGTGGCATCCCTCTCTTTGTCTCTCTCTCTCTCTCTCTCTCTCTCTCTCTCTCTCTCTCTCTCTCTCTCTCTCTCTCTCTCCATGTATCTTCCTCTTTCAAACCAAGCAAGGCTTCAAAAATACTATCTCTCACACTCTCTCTCTCTCTATCTCTCTCTGTCTTTCTCTTCCAGACCTAACAGACAATCACCAACTCTCTCTCTCTCTCTCTCTCTCTCTCTCTCTCTCTCTATCTCTTTTTCTCTCTTCATCCTTAAAAATACTATGGAAATACCTCTCTTGGTGGATTTCAAATGGAAGAAAACGCGTGTAGGAGCCTTGCGCCTTGGTTGCAGAGGATGTCATGGCTGTAGGTGTCTCATTGTCTCTCTCTATCTCTCACAGAGGTCATCTTTTCTGTTAGTTGTCTCCCTCTCCTTCTTGCAGAGGTCGTCTATGTCGGCTTTTTCTCTCTCTCCCTCTCTCTCTCTCTCTCTCTCTCTCTCTCTCTTTCTATTTCACTGTATCTCTCTCTCTCTCTCTCTCTCATATCATGATATCAAGTGTGCATTTGTTACTATAAATGTACACATATTTTTGGGTTGTTAAAAATCACTTATTTGGTCATACCACCCATTAAATGCATGTCCTTGTAACATGTGTTCAATATATGCAG
Source organism: Adiantum capillus-veneris (assembly GCF_014529385.1). Lineage (NCBI taxonomy): Eukaryota > Viridiplantae > Streptophyta > Polypodiopsida > Polypodiales > Pteridaceae > Adiantum > Adiantum capillus-veneris. The sequence goes on from NC_140934.1 coordinate 155,124,224, forward strand.
CTCACATCGTTAAAAATGCCAATGGTAATATCTATTATTGCATGAAAAGGGGAGAGGAGAGAGAGAATAACTTGAGAGGGAGATAGAGGCTAGAGAGAGAGTGTGTGTGAGAGAGAGATATTAACTCGTGTGGTCAAGCTAATTACAGACCTCGAGAGAGACAGAGATAAAGGCTTGAGAGATAGAGAGACAAAGTGAGGGAGTGGGAAAGAGATACCTAAGAAGGCCTCTACCTCCTTCAAGGTGCAAGAATCAGAAGGTTGAAGACTCAAAACTACATTCCCAGTCATGAACCTCTACTCCAGCAACAATGTCTAGTCCTCGCAAAGGTAAAGTCAATCTCTTCAGTTTCATTATGTCCTTAGTTTAGTTGTGTTTTGGGATTTTGCTTCAAAATGTAAAAGATCATTTCACCATTCAAAAACCATCATTGGATCACGGCACGCCGGTAACGTTATGGAGATTCGTTTACATACTCCGCACGCCGTGATCCTCTTCTAATATTTACAAAGGGATTTTTTGTATAATAATATTGTAGGTATTTTAATACATGAAAGCCTACTAAGTAGATCACGACGCGCCAACAGAGTTTTTAACGTTATTTTACATACTCCACGCGTTGTGATCCTCTTTTGATTTTGTACAAACGTATTTTTTTTTTAATACAATTGCTTTGATGTATTGGTAGCTATTCTATTTTATGAAAGACCATTAAGTGGATCACGGCGCGCCTATAGCTGTGTGGATTTTTGTTTATGTATTCTTTGCACCATGATCCACTTGTATGGATTTTACTCCTCACAAATATAACCTAGTTTTGCATTTAATCCATAGTAATCCTTATTTTATTTTCTATATGATTAGTTGGTAATAATTGTGAGATACATAGTTATAATTTGTTCAAAACTTATATGATCATTTGGTGCTCTTCTTTTTATATATGTTTGTTGAAACTTATATTTGTGAGTATGAAATAAATGACAGGTTTAAGATCACATAGGAGGAAGAGGCAAAAAATAGATCCCGAGTGCATTGTTGGCCAAGGAAAACTTCCAAGAAGATTGTCGGAGTTGTTTAAAAAACCAATGAAGAGGAATGTAGACTTCACAGAACCCATTGATATAACTTCTGTAGAGCCTGCCATTAGTTTGGAGGAGCCTTCTCTAGGTTTGGAGGAGCCTGATACTGACCCATCTGTAGGAATGGAGTCCCCTTCTACTCCAAAATTTACTGTACCCAACTCACTTAAGAGAGAAGTGGATTTTTCAGCACCTACTTTGTAGAGTGCCCAATGTGTTGCAACAATCCAAAAGAAAAAAGAGACAGTTATTTATGAAGACCCTACGGTGATTGATGAAAGGCTTTTAGATTTTGCAGTTTTGTTTGGGGCTGGTGATAAGTTTGATTTGGTCTCTTGCATTTTTAATGCTCCATTTAATCTTGATGTGTTTATAGCTGAACAGAGTGAACACTTGAAGCTGGAACAAGAGAAGTTTGACCTTCACACTCAAGAGGGCGGGGTTAGTGTTGGTGAAATGGTGGTAGTCCATTTAAAAGATTGTGATCCTAAAAGACATTCTTACAAGAAGTATAATCAATTGCCTCTTATGTACACGCCCCATTGGTGCAGTTTACATGATTGGGAGTGCAAGCGGATTCAAGAATCCTTTGGATTTCTAATATTTTTAAATGGATTATTTACAAGTCTTATGAAAGATCCTAAGGAGGTCATGGAGGAACAATATTTACCAGCACATAAAAAAGAGGAAAAGAATGAGGAATATATTGAAGTGACAGAGATAGAGGAGTCCATTGAACTTGAAGAAGAAGCAAAAGAGGTGAAACGAAGCAATCTTCTCTCAGTGAAAACCTCAGATATCAAGCTACCTCTAGATGTGTCAGGTTTCAATCAGTAGCAAGCCACCTTAATTGCTACCAGGAGTGCCAAAGTTTAAATTTGAAGATAGGTCGTACATTTTCCTTCATGATATACAAAGTATTTTTTGTTTGCGGGAGGACTTTGCACTGGCCACTATCTCCAAGTATCAAGAGGAGAGGAATGGATTTGTTTCAGATGACAGTAGTGATGACGAGGCAATGGAGATCTCCAGTAACCCACTGGAGTGCCTTAAACTCTGCTTTGAAAAGGCAAAAAATTAGATCAGTCAACCTATGGAAGGATGAGCTTTTTTGCGAGATGAGAGTTTCATGGTATAAAATCCTGCCCACCCTTCCCCCCCCCCCCCCCCCCATCTATGTCTCTCTCTCTCTCTCTCTCTCTCTCTCTCTCTCTCTCTCTCTCTCTCTCTCTCTCTCTCTCTCTCTCTCACACACACACACACACACACACACACATACACAAACACTTCTTTTGTTTACAGTCATGGACTGCTGAAAAGCACGACTTTCTTCATCGTTGACGAAGAAGACTTTCTGTGGTAGGGATGCAACTTTAGGACAATATCTTCCTAGTTTATGCAAGGCACCCACCCTAATCTTCCACAATGGAATGTCAAAAGAGGGGAATACTACAACCTATGCTTTCAAGACATTATCTCGCTTATTAGATGGTCCAATGCTACCACAAAATGCTAACAAAGTTATCCTTGTCGACAAGGTTTTTGGGAGAGAATGTTTTGGTTACTCTCCAGGATAATTTGGGGGCCCTGCAGCATATTACTACACATAAACAACAATGGCATTATCTTTAGGGAAAGAAAACCCTACTGAACTCTTGCAGTATGGCAAACATTTAATGATCAGATACAAGGACGAGGTTCCAAATGATATTTGCAAATCATCAAAATGTTGAAATAGTTGTGCTACATATTGAATTTAATTCTATAGGCCTTTGTGGTACATCTGATAATCTAAACTCTAACTCTCTTGTTCCACCGACGATTGGCATATTGCATTGTCTCTCTCCACCTGATTTGACTTTCAAGAGAACTTGAGCTGTTGAATGCGTCTAGTCACTTTCTTTTCTGAAGTTGCAAATGTCTGATTGCCTGTACGGTTGTTGCTGAAGAGGCCAATACTTTTTTTTTGTTGCTTGCGATGAATGGTTCTGTAATAAAACCACTGAAATAACTCCTTCAGATTGTTTGCCTTATTTCGAGAGCCTCCATGCTGTGTGTGTCTGAAGTAGGCATTTCTAGCTATGTAATGAGACTTCTCCAGGCCTTGGGTGTTCCACATACCTGGATTCCCATACTTTTGGATGAAGTATGGCAAATGATTAAAAATAATATGCTGCAAAAGAAGAAATTTATTTATAAATTTAAACACAAACTTAGTACTAAGATTATATGAGGTGCTTTTAATTTACCATGTAATGAGTGATTTGAGTGTCATTCCATGTTGTCTTGAAGGATTTTTTCAATAGCTGAAGGTTCTACTGAAACTTGTTGAGATTATCATGCGACCAATCATCATTCTCACACATTTGAAATAATATGTCAATGGAACGCCACACGCCACCCTTTGCATTGCGAGTTGTTGGCTCTTGGTCTTTCACTGCTAAATGAAGTTTTTTTCAGTGCATATACTCAACTTTTCTAATGTAGGTAGAGTGATATACTCTCCATTGCTTTGTTAGCTTCACATCTTTCATACCTTAAGGTTTATATAGAAAATGGTGTGCCTTGACCCCACCTATGGATGGTTTGCAGGGTACATCTTTCTCATTGGTTGACCTTTTTTTGTCCCGCTGTATTTTCACATTGCCCCCATGTAGACCAATACCTGGCAGAACTAGTTCCAAAACATCTACAACGACTTGTTGTTCAGACGACTTTTTGATTTTCCAAGCAAACCCAATGTACAGATATACCAACTTCTCTACAATTCAGCAACAAAGAGCATGCATTGTACAAATATGGACATTAACAAGTGGTATATTCAGAACTGGTCGAAAATTACAGTCTCGATTGTGACGAGTAGGAGCCTTTCACCACCACTTTGGGTCCATCACTTTTGCAGGCTCCATGCAATACAAGCATGGAGACTTTTCCATGGCACCCATTCCACAATTATACATACACTTCAGTGTTTTGAGGTCACCTACAAGATGCCATTGAACTTGAAAGTCTCCTCTCCCATCTATAGCCAATACCTCTCCTCAATTCATTTGCCTATCAATGATATGTGGAATAGGGGTTTGATGGAACACCCAAATAAAATTTCATGGTCTTCTTTATTTACCTGCAAGATCAATCCTTATGAGATACAAAAATTAAATCTAAAATTTAGGTACAATAGAGGGCTTGCAAGAGCTGCAAAATTGGAGATAGCTAGAGTACCTGAAATGCACCAAGCCACCGTATGTTTGTTTTTTATTGAACACTGAAGTATGAAGGGTCATCAGTGGGACATTTGGAAAGGGCCCTATTCATTAATGTGATTGTAACTCGCTCTAGCTTCTTCTCTTTAAGAATCTCACACTCATCTAGCTTCAAAACAAAATGTAGAACGCCACCTGTCTCTTCGAATGTGATATTGTAGAACTCTACCATTCTAGTTTGCAACAGAGTGAGGTCCATGAAGATATTGTTGTATCATCATAAATGACAGTAGTTCCTTGTGAGCTATAAATATTTTGAATATGAAATGGACATCCAATGAGGTCTGTTTGTTCATTATTGAGCTGTAGTCTTTTCTTCCAGAACTTGTAGTTGTTGGTAAAAGCTTAGACTTTATTCCCTTCTTCACAAACATGGAAGAGATACACTATCGAATAGTTGAGTAACCTCTTTTACTAACTCCAAGGGAGTCCAATGTACCCTGTATATGCCTGGTAGGCATTGCATTCTTTGAAATGAATATGTCAATGATATCTTGTTGCAAAACCTTAAACTTTTTGTCATGCATAATATACTTTGCAAGACCACTAGTTATCAATGGCTTTAACTGCTTTCCTACATTGGCCTTCGGGTCTATGTTTTCTTTGTCTGGATAGATGGAATCTCTACAAAGGAAGCATAACTAACATAAACAAACACTTAGATTGATTTAAATTAATTAGAGAGTTTACAATGCTCACCTCAATGCTTGGATTCTTTTCTTAAGGCCCATAGCCTACCTTCAACGTTTCAAGATTCCGTAGTTTCTTCTTTCGCACACGAGTGCCTAGCATTGTCTCTTTGTTTTGTAATGACTGTACCTTTGTTTGTAAGACCTGTGATTCTTGTGTGCTCTACATTACAGTCTTTTGGTCCTCATGATGCAAGTTTGAAAGTCTTTGAATCTCATTTGCTTGGTGCTTCACCATGTCTTTATAAGTTTCTGATTTGTTGCTTAGAGCTTTACAGTAGCCAAGCAATCCATTCTCTCCATTACTTGCAAAGGTCAATAAGTTAGTGGGATTTGAAAATGCTGGAAAAGAATTTGTCATGGGATCCAATGGATAGAGTGAGCCTTTTGTCCAAATATCTAAGTGTTTTGCTCCCTCTACCCTGAGTCTCTCTGTCATGATCGGTGTCACTTTGATGTTAGTTTTGCCTCGCTTACACAGTGGCATATATTGGGGATCCAGATCAATGTGTAGATAATAGAAGGGTCTTTTAAGGAGGACATTTGTGGGGGTGGAAGAAGAAGACGTGTGCAACAGGCCAAGAAAGGGAGGATTTCTTTAAGGTCAGCACACAAACAATGAGAGAGTAAGGAGAGAGCAGGTTTGGAAGGATACATCCTATTTCCTTTAGTCATACATTCCATGTACAGGAAACTCCCTCCAATTCTAGGACGTTCACTGAATGCAACTGAAAACAATTTATTCTTCAATCATCACGGCCGTTATGACATTGTGGCAAGAATCTACTTGTAAGTACACTTTTTGAATGGTTATTCCAACTTTACATTTGCTTTTACCACACCTATTTTCTAGAGAGAGAAAGTCAAAATTCTATTTTTCTTAGAAGGCCCTCCAAATGACCTCCAAAATTTCCTAATGACTACTTGGCCGTCAACTCTTTCTCCTGCCTTATCTGTAGCCAGTTTCCTTCTTGCAGTGCATCCTCTCCTTGTAGGCCAAGGAGGGCTTCTCCTAAATTATGCAACTCGTCGACCCCATGCAGTAGCATGCTATCATATGTAGGGTTTGTCTCAAGAAGTCTAGGAGCCTTTCCAATCTGTTCGTGGGACCGGATGATTCTTGAATCTGATCTTGGAAAGAGAACTCCATGTTGCAAACTTGCATTGGCCAAACAATACATTCGCCTGTTGCTTTCCCTATGCAATAACAGGCGTGTTGAGTTCGGCGTCTCCATAGAGGAAGACACCATATTTAGTCTTCTCATCACTATTGCAAATGCAAATCCGGCTAACTTTGTACTTGTTTACTTCAGTGCTTGATGTCAATCTATATATGTCCTGCTATATTCTATAGATGTTCTATAGCAACACCCAACAAGCAAGTCTAGTTAGCACAAAAGGGTGTGTGTAAGAGCGGATGGTGAGGATGCAATATGTGTGACAGGAGGCTTACAATGAGTTTTTATGGAGAATTTATCAAAGGCATTGAGGCTTAGAAGTGAGTGGATTCTAGGAGGCCGTCTTGTGGAGAATGGCTCTTAGAGTATCAAAATCTACATCATGGACTGAATTCTCTCACAAACTCCCTCATCTGTGTGGGCCAGTCAACCATGAATAGTTGAGAAATCAATCATGAATAGCCAATACTTAACACGAACACACACACACACACACACACACACACACACACACACACACACACACACACACACACACACACACACACACACACACACACACACACACACACACACACACACACACACACACACATCCACAAACGTCGAGAGAGCGAGGCATGCATGAGAGGCAAGGCAGCAAATGAGGGCTCACGATATGCTCTTCTCCCCACGTGCAGAGTCACCATAGCTGGATTTCGAACTATATAATGAGAGGCAAGTTAGCGTGGCGGTGGCCTTCTTTGCACAGGCCTCGTGCCCTTTTATCATATGTGCCCCCGCTCTCTACTGATCGGCAAGAACGGTTTCCATCTCTCTCTCAAAGAATGGCCAAAGACTTACCTGAACTGCTGGCTTTGCAAAGCTTCATCTCCAAATTGATGTGCAATTGAAAACCTACAAATTGTTACCTTTGTGAACCCCTCTCTTGATGACTAGCTGCCTCAGTCATCAATCTCCATCCTTATCTACGCCTTTGCCATATTGTTTGTGTGTTGGATATTGTTTTACGTTGCCCTCCTCTATTACCTGCACATCGTGGATCCTATGTAGATGGCACTCTTTCAAACCCCATTCTTTGCTCTCTATACCCAATATGGTTGTGCAGCTCGTCAACCTCTTTTTCTCTCCAAATATGTGTAGTTTCACACTAATTTTCCCTGCCAATGCTTGCCATTTATTTTTCTTGACGCTTCTCCCTTATTAACAACTCATGGACTGCTCATCGAGGATCCTCCAATTACTACTTTGCTACCTCCAAAAGCCAATGCTCCCCTTCTACAACTCAACCAACTGCCCTTGCCAACTTCTGCAGCTACTCAAGCGCCTCTTGCTTGTGCTTTTTGGTCTTTGGTGGTCGCGCAACACCTCTTGGTCACCCTCATCTTGATGCCATGCTCTACCACTACAATGTTGCTGCATCTCCTTGGAGCTACACATTAACCAACTACCGCAGACATCATATTCTGTTTGAATTGATCATGCGAGATTTCTATGTTTGTCTGTAGATTGTTTCAAGATTTCTATGTTTGTCTGTAGATCGTTTCGAAATGCTTGCCTCATCAAATTTTTAAATAGGCTATCAATAGAGTTGGACAAGGAGTGTGACTGAAGCCAACGACTCAATAGACCATGACTTGCACTAGTGGAAATATTCCCCAATGCCTTTCCCTCGACATTGAGCTGTCTACCACTAATCTTCTCACACACTCTGCTAAAAGCGCAAGCAGCTAGTTGCACTGAAGCCACTGGCTTAATTACTTGAGGATAACCATCATAAGCTTTGGTGTGATCGATCATAAGCTTTTCTGCCCTCGTGTCCACTTTGACATTTACTCATTCCATTTCTTCACCCTCTACCGTATTGCCAACAGCCTAATAGCATCAGCAAAAAAAATGTGATGAACGGGCCTGTGAAGGCAATGAGTTTTGTGATTCTACCAGATCAGGCCAACTGATCATCGATTGAAATTTGATATATCTGTTGTTTTAGTAGCACTAGAACAGACCTCTACCATGGGTTGATTGCACAAAATATCAGATCTTTGAGAGTGTTCATCACGTCTGCAGGCATCCGAAGTACCCTCCAGCTTGATGATCTGCAAACAAAAGATTGCGTCGAGTGCTTTTTTATTTTATTCACTCGGTAGCTTTTCACGATGGAGTTTTTTAGAGCTTTCCAAGGTAGTGATTCTTTTTTTTTTTTAATCTAATGCCACGTGGTGGCTTCTACATTGAGATACTGAAAAAAGAGCCTTGGGCTCACCAAATAATGATGACAAGTCCCTCATAACATTTCTCGATTACATCGGAGAACTAGAGACTAAGTCAAAGGTAGTGGTTGTACCCACACCTGCGACCTTGCGAGAACCTAATGAGTTAGAGACGATAAAACTTCAGCACTCATGTCAGCCCCTATCACTCGTATGTTGCCATTGGTGAACCTCTTGAAGGTCAGGGCCTAGTCTTTGGGGCAACATCACTGGCTTATCAAAGGTCAAGAAGTTCTGAAGGAAAGAGGGAGTTGAAGAAGAGGATTTAACTAAAAGTGCGACCAAGTGCAGAAAACCAGTCCCTATTAACACATTGTCCAAAAGAGCTTGAAAATGAAAACACCACCCTACTGATAGAGTTAAAAAGCTACAATACGATGGCCATCCTAGACACAAAGGCAATCCCTATTAACACATTGTTGAAAAGATCTTGAAAATGAAAATAGCACCCTACTGATAGAGTTAAACAGCTACAATACGATGGCCATCCTAGACACAAAGGCAGGAATAAGCATAGCGACCAAAGCTGTATGGGAGAAATGGGAAAAATGAGCCCTATCGAAAATTGGCATGGTTTTGCAGCTAGCCGACGGCCAAATTGCAATCCCACTAGGACTTCTAGATAACATCATAGTTATTAGTTGTGGCATTGAGTACTCACACACTTTTGCCGTAGTAGATTTTGGAAAGAAACCCAAATTACAAGGTAATCCTTGCAAGACCTTTCGTGTGCCAATTAATCTTAATCCAAGATTGGGGATACAAGTGCCTCCATCTCCAACACAATGGGGTTACACATTAGGAAAACTATGAACTCCCTATGGGCCTTGTAAGAATCCCTAATTTTTAAGGATTAAGTGTTAAAATGTAGGTACTTTAAGGGACACAAGAAACCAATTGGTCGTTTTGAGCTTCTTAAATGCACTCACCATCCAGTTTTTCTAAAAGGGATGCTTGAATGGGAGGGTCCAATCATTTACTCATTGAAAAGTGACTTGAGAAATCCAAGTAGTTTTAAAGAGGCTTTTGTTTGAATGAAATTGAATTTCCAACTAGATATCATCAATATTTTCAAATTCAAGTAGTTTTAAGAAGGCTTTTGTTCGAATGAAATTGAATTTCCAACTACATATCATCAATACTTGTAAATCCTTTTTGAAAATCTTTTTTCTTACAAAGTCACAATGTTCCATAAGGTTTTTAGGCTACAATGCTTTTGAAGTAGAACCATTGTCTAAAAATATTGGGAAAATATTTTTTGAAATAAGCATTTGATGGACCCATTTTTAAAACCAAACCATCATGCACACATGGAAGATGGCCATACAAATTTGAGCATGAAGTTAAGAGGACTCTGACATGGCACATAGCCTCGTGCGTCCGATGCTTGAAGGTTGGTAGCCTACAGGAGAAGGAATCCATGCACACCGTCGCTTGGATAGTGGGTATGTCAATGTTGAGGCTTTTAGCCCTCAGCCCAACAACCAATGTTTGAGTGCCTATCTCGTCTATAACAAGTGCTAAGGCCTAGCGCTCCAATAAATCTTGACCATGTGTCTGCCACTTTGGCATCTTAGTTTGACATTGAATTTTGAAAACCTCCCCCTCCTTCTATATGTCTCCATCACCTTTGAAATTTTAAACTTGATATTTAAATTTTGGATCTTCCCATGTCCCTACAAATCCAAAAGTGGACTTGGAGAGCTATCAAGAGTTAATGCAATTTTGCTGTATGACCATTCTACAAAACAAATCCATGGTATTTCTTTGCCTCTAGTGGTTTTGACCTAGGGGAAACAAGGGAAGGATGGGACAAATTATGACACACCTAGGTACTAGGTGATATCCCAACCCTCTGTGCCCATTGGCCAATTCTTTATCTCCCCTTCATCAAAAAGGTCCGTGAAGAGTGCGTATGTTTCCTAATGAACTAGAATGAACCTAAGCACCCATGAATATAGCAACGTGGCAAAGTTGGCAACAGCTGATTTTGAGTTTGGCACAAGCACTCGACTAGAAGCACAAGAGGATAGTGACTATGAAGGAGAGTAAAACTTTTGGTTGTTTGGGGCCGAAGATATGGAGAACCTAGCCAAGTGTCTTGCCAAAATTGACCATGAGATCAAACAAGCAAAACACTATGTCTCGGTAGGATTCATTAAAGACAAAGATGGAGAGCAAGAGTGGATACACATACTAGCTATCATAGATGCAAGCGCTATTGGGGCGAGAATAATCTCACACCAGGAATAGAGTGCTACTTTAGCCTAATAGGTGTCGGGCCTTTGGCTATATGGAATCAAGAGAAATTGAACCGAAATATACATGAAAACTTTGCACTATAATCCTACCAACAATGTTCTTGATTACCAAGGAATTGATACAAAACCCTATCTGACACTTGATTAGAACCGTGATCCTTCATCCTTGTTTGATCCCAAGCATCCTCTAACAGTATCTTGTGATCATCTTAACTCTTCCCTCGATAGATTACAATGGGCATCAAGCCGATGCTTAGAAGGAGCCTAGCCTCTGCTATTTTTGGCAAAAAAAAAAAAAACCAACTTTGCTTTTCTCCTAAATTTATCTAGGTTTAATCTTTAGTCAAAAAGAATTTCTTTTGGTTTAGAAGATGTCGCATGGGAAACAACCCATGATGATGTGGCAGCCAAAAGTTCACCATCATGAAATCGGATGCTTCTTGTTCCATAAAGATTTGCCCTAGCATGTAGATCTTCTTTTTTTCTCAGTGAATTTAATCAGAGCAGTGTAGATCTTATGGCGAGCTCTTGAATCGTCTCTTCCTTGCTTTGACGATGTATGCATTCTTTTTCCATTGTATTGCTTACACATTTCACATCAATAAAACACTTGGGCATCCAATTTGAGTGCACAAGGTTCCAATTCTAATGTCCCTAATGTCAAATGTATCCAATATGAAACAAACTCTTCAAAAATTCAAAGCTAATCCACACAAATTTGAGCCGAGAAGTTCATTCTTGCATGTTTTTTGCTTACGGACATCGAATGTCATGACATCCACCCCCTCTAAACCTGCACATCCTTTGGCATGTTCCAGCCTCATGGTACCTTGTAGCAGCCTTTGTCAGTCTATACCCTCCTCCAAAATCATATGGATAACTCAAAAACTTGATCTGCATTGAATAAAACCATCTGATTAGCAAAGAACCACTTAGATCAAATGGTACGCTCGCATAACTGCCTTCAAACACTAGAGAACCCTTAGAACCACTTTGAGACCCTTTGCGTTTTTCAACTCTTCTTGGATCGTAAGGCATCATCATGTAAACACATTTCCACAACATCTATAAAAAAAATTAGAAAAATACATGCACACCCCTTAATCCTCTCTTGAAAACTCGTGGAATAACCATGGGAAACTCCATGAACATGAAGAGCATTGCCATCATGCAAAAAACCTTTGTTAAAAAGAAACATAAGTTCCTCACCCTCCTCTTCAAGAAATCCCTCCAAACTGCTTGTTATATATTGCAAAGACTCCTGAAATTTCTCTTCAACCTTTTCACCAACCACAAAATCCCTTTGTACCTCTTTCGCATAGAAATTTGAATTGTATCTTCATTCTCCAAAGAATCCTCCAGACAACCTTTCTCATTACCAAAAAAAAACCTCAAGTATTTTCAAGGTAAACCTCACGTCAATTCTCTCACCTTCTTTCAAATAACTATGCATGTCTACATCATAAAACTATGCATACATTTCAAATACTGTCTCTATCTCCCTTTCTAAATCATCCTAGTGGATATGCTTACAGCCACTTGTAATTGACTTCTCAAAAACCGACTTGTGCTTAGTCTTTGACACAAGATCTTCACCCCCTCTAGCTTTCTTATCCATCCCTAAAATATGCTGAATTGAATCGTGTCTCTAGTCATCCAGAGAGAACCTTTCTTCTCGATACCTTTGCGCTTCTACATCATAATACTCTACAAGAGCCATGAAGACTGCCAATCTTCTTGTTCTTCCTCTGAGTAAACACTTTCATTAGTATTGTCTTCAACAATGGAATCAAAGATAAAAATATTTTCTCCACTACATAACTTTGACTTTAGCATAGAGTTGGCATCCTCTTCCTACTTCAAATCAACATCATGTATATCTTTCGTTTCACAAGGACAAGTGACAAGCCATTTAAACTATTTATTTACTGTGGACCATAGAAACCATTGTCATCTCTGCTTTATTGTCTATCGCCAGTGGAGTTTAAGTACTTAGGACACTAATATTAGAACCACCATGTTGGATATACACCAAGTAGAACCATTTATGACTTTGAAAAACCTATCGATTGAATCAATTAATGAAGAAACTTTGTTATCTTCAAAATATGTTTGGTTTACAATTATGTTTTGTGGTATGAATACATTAAGACTCCTAAAAAGGATGAGGGTTGAGAGCACATGGTAATGTCTACGTGTGAGATTTAGCCAGTTCGCCAAATCTCATGGGGAATCATTGATAGCTAGGCTAGCTTACAAAGGTTCAAGATCATGCCATCTAGCTTTGAGTTAGGCCACAAATATGTGCAGTAGAGCCGATGCAAAATCATGTATTGAAGCCATAGTACATTCAACATAAGTAAACATAGTGCCTTGCCAATGTCTAATGGTTTAGATGTATAAGCAATCCTGCTAGGGATGAGGGTTCAGAGCATGGAGTCAAAATTATGCATGAGATTTGGATGTCTGGCCAAATCTCATGGAATTTGATAGCTAGTTGTCTTGCAAAGGTTGATTATGCTAGCTCCAAGCTTCCCTTACACTAGGACTAGTATGGACCTGTTAAGGATGGACACTAGAATCCATGTAAACTCTTGTGTTGAAGCTCTTAGTGTGCTGATGAAAAATATTGTAAATTCAACATAAGTATACATACCTTCCCAATGTCTAATGTTCAGGATGCATTAATAATCCTACCAAGTATGAGGGTTCATAGCACGAAATCACAGCTATGCATGAGATTCCGAGACTATCCAAAATCTCTTGAAACTTGATAGCTATATGAGTTTTCTTGCAAATAGTGATGTGCTTCTATCAAAACATAGTTCAATGAGATGTGGTTGGCCATCAAATGTTCAACGTGGCTTGATGCACAAGTGAACTAGGCTATATTCAAGATAAATATGCATCTAGCTTTCATAATGTTTTAGTATATTAGAACGATCACCTAAACAAGTATAAAATCTATTGTAAAATCCCATGAAGTGTGATTCTTTTATAAAAAATGGTTACATGAGACAATTACACAAGTCCCTTTTCTCTATGGTGCGCCATTGTGGGGTGATGATTGTTATGTCGTTTGAGTTGGATGAAGATAATTGGGATGATATAGCTATGACCCAAACCTTGTGGTACCTTTATCAAATAAGCGAAACAATTGTATGAGAAATAGGAAACAAACAGAACTAATTAGGGAACCAACAACATCAAAAAATATGTCTCTTGAGTTTGTGAAACAAGTGTCAATTTTTGGTTTGTGTGGGAGGAAATATTGTCATCTAGTATATGGTGGAATTGCTAATGTCTCTTATAAGAGATTTTTGGGGCTAGCATCAATAGGCTTGTACTAACTACGTGTACAACACCTTGGGGATAGTTCAACATATTAATTTTCATGAAAAAATACAATATACTTTCTCATTAAATGGCAATGAGATTTGCTATAGGGGATTGTATGAGATAGAAAAATACAATATACTTTCTCATTAAATGGCAGTGAGAGTTTCTTTAGGGGATGGCATGAGATGCATGGGATTCTAAAGATATCCTTTTATAAATACAAGAATTTTTTTTGAAGTAGGAGTGCGGATACTCTCTCTCTCTCTCTCTCTCTCTCTCTCTCTTTTCTCTCGCATGCGCGCACACCATCTAATAATTTCTCTCTTATTGGTATTCAAAGGTGGAAATGTCTATAGGATGTTCTAATGGATTGAAAGTTGTGAAGCATTCATAGGTTTCCCATTAAAGTCCATGGATGCTACTACGTAGTCCCTCTACTCGCAAACCCTACCTATTCAAGGGATTCTCTAGGAGGTCAAAGGTAGGATGCTCTAATGTATTGAAAGTTGTGTGTGATTAGAATCATTCATGGGTTTGCCATTAAAGTCCACGGATGCTACTACGTAGTGCCTCTACTCGCAAACCCTACATGTTCAAGGGAATCTCTGGGCCTTTTTTTTAGCATACAAGGGGTGCATCTCACTCAAAAGGTTGAGATAAGTTTGGGGTTTGAACCCACCCTCGATGGCATCGAGGTGCCATGCCAATTTTCAAGACTGGAGCCTTAAACCGCTCGACCATCTCTTCCCCCACTCACGCGAGCAGCTTGTTTCGCCATGGCCACAACCAAAAGAAAAAGGTTCCAAGGTTTAGGGTACTTGGCCCCCGTGACCTCCTTGGCTCGCGGCAGTTGGGACAGACTCCGACAGAGTGCTTCACTTCGCGTCAAACGAAAACGGCACACGCCTTCCTCGCCCATCCTAGGCAGGCTCATCGTGAGCTTTTCCTTGTTCTATGAAGCCGCCACATAAAAGGTATCCTCCCAAGATACCCTATAATAAAACCCATTTCAAAATCACGGAAGACATATTGTGTACTAGTTTTGAGAGCGAAAACTGACTTTTGTATTATGGTTATGCCGTTGTCAATGTGTTATTGACCATGAGAAATGGCTTGAGATAGAGCTATCTCCACATGTTATTTCTATATGGCTGGTAAATGCACATGCGGAGAAGCCATAGTATTTCCAAAGTCGGTGTATAGCTTGCATATATCTACATGTACATGTATGTAGTGTTTACCTATAAAACTCAATGGATAGCTTGCATATCTCTACATGTATGTAGTGTTTACCTATAAAACTCAATAATTAGCTTGCATATCTCTACATGTCCATGTATGTGGTGTTTTACCTATGAAACTCATTTGTTTGTAAGGATGAGTAACCTACTAAGGATTAACACCCTAAGATCTAGTGCTTGATCATGTTGCCAAGCATAATTATTTTTCAGGACACTTGCTTGACAATTTCCCATGCAGTGCTTAACATCATGAGGTGGTGCTTGGATGAGACCACATAACTAGCTAGGTGCAGTTAGGAGCATGGATCGATTGCCACAACTAGGCATGTGAACTAGGTCTTGACAAATTTGGAGTCCAAACATGGAATCCTACTTTGATCTTCTCTAGAACTAGTTGTGTTTGGTGTGTGCATGTAGCAAGAGAGTCAATAACATCACTTGGAATGTACTAATTTATGTTGTTCATGCTAAACATGCAAGGTCTTTCTTAGTTGCATTGGTTACCCTCATACTTCCAATGGTATTATGCTTCCACTAGAGAAGCCTAATTTTGCATTCACATACTAACTCACTTCTACTTATTTGTGACAAATCTATTGACCTGCAAAAGTTTATTCATGAGTGGAGGATGGAGAGCTAGTAGAAGCAAAGAACATAGTTAGTGTTGCCATATCCACATACTTTAGTGTAGTTGGGGCCATTGGAGAGAATTGCCATATCCACATACTTTAGTGTAGTTGGGCACGTTTGTCTATGTCCACTCTTTGCGAGAGAGAGAGAGAGAGAGAGAGAGAGAGAGAGAGAGAGAGAGAGAGAGAGAGAGAGAGTATAGCTGGCTATGACGGATGGGGCTAGTAGGCGATGATGGCTTTTCTCGCACATGACGTTGATCCTACTGCCTTCTCACCCTGTGCTGGAAGTGGCAACGCCCAGCTAGCTGTACGTCTGGCACCTTATAGTTAACCAAAGCCCACCTTATACATATTCACATGAAAGCGAAGAGCCATGAAGAAAAGCCTACCTAGTCGACATGACTAGAGTCTGTAGGCCAAGCTCCTCCCTATTCATTACAGCAGTACAAAGTAGACAATGTCATTGTTTGCTGCCCCATCTGCATATTGGAATCGGCCTTCTTTTGCAATGAAGCCTCAACACCTAATTATAAGCCTACATGTGCCTTCCTCGTGTAGCGATCATAGCAGCTTTGTGTGCAACAAGACCCATTGGCCAATTGAACACTATGTCCAACTTTAATTAAGTACCTTACTCGGCTCGTTTCTACAGGTGCAACTAGTTATGGCCAACATTATGCTGCTCCAAATGGTTGTTTTCCTACGAGAGAAAAGTCCTAAAACTTCTTGCGCAGCTCTGTTGATAGCCTATCTGAAAATTTGATGAGGCAAGACGCAAACAAACAGAAACATCTCTCATGACCAATTAAACGTAGAATATGGTGTCCATGAGCATTGCAGCGGAAGTCAAGTAGTCAATCATGCAGGTGCCGACACTGCCGAGCAAGATCAAAAGAATAGTCAAATAGCAGAAGCAGATAAAAATCCTTTTTTCCACACAAAAGATTTGATGTTGGAGAAGCCGAAGAACACGGACTGCAGAGTAATGGCATTTCTGGAGATAGGCATACCAATATGTCGGCACCTATTATTCTCCAGCAGCAGTTCACTGTTGGCCATTCAACAACTGGGTGGCATAGCAGAAACTTTACAGACAATATGGCCAATATTGCTGCCTGAAAAGAGCTTCTCTTGCTAAACCGCATGCAAGCGACAGCCAATGCGAGTGTAGTTGAGATTAGCATCAACAATATACTGTAGTGTTTCTCTTTAGTAGTTCCATACAAAGTAGGGATGCTCGTGGTGTGGATTTGAACGCCAGTTACTACTTCGGAGCTCCCTTCTTGCCAATAACCACGATTCGGTGGCGGATCCCATGAGCAAAGGTCTGTGTACGCAGTAGCTATTGGATCAAGTTCAGATGGCTATAGATGGAAGACATCATTTTGAGTGTGGAACCAAGTTTGTAAATTGTGATCTATTATCGAATTCATTTTGCAACCTCTAGATTTAGAAATTATTTTATTTAGTTATACACTCAGTATATGATATATGTTGGTGCCAAGCGTCCTCTTGTGCAAATACGTTTCTCATGATGCTGCATCTTATCTCGATTTTCTTCTAGAGATGAATCAGCTTGCTTTGCATCTCTTACTCGCTTAGCATATAAGATCCATTACATTGGTAAAGATTCAAAGAGGGTTGTCTGAACAGAGGGGTTGGCTGGGGTGCAACGGATTGGAGGGCCCTGCATGGGGTGGTGGTGGCGTCATTGATTGGACTGAACCTATGGAATGTGGTTGTATGCAAAAAAGGACTAGATTTCTCATAGGCTTCATGCTGCCACCTCAATTACAATACCTCTGTCGTAACCACTAGCTTCTGCATCTTTTGGAGGGATCTGCATCTTCTAGTTGGTCATAGCTTGCACAATGCCTAGTAGACAACTGATTGCAAGGTAGTATAGGCTTCATAACTGCTAAATATGACAAAGTCTTGACCACTTTTTGGCTCTGTTTTTGAAGGTGAATGATTTCGGGCAGAATGCCACCTGTACTAATGTCCATGAGCGTCACATAATAGTAGTTCGCCAGATGCGTGTTTGGATTATTATTGAGTGGATTGAATATAGTGCCTTCCGCTATGGGGATGCCGACCTCAAGAGGCCCATTATCATGTGCAATTAGGAAGCACGATACATAATGCGGGTTAGTCAGCAAGGAGGCAGGAAGACATAACTTACCGAACCAGCTTACAACACACACACACACACACACACACACACACACACACACACACACACACACACACACACACACACACACACACACACACACACACATACAGAGAAGGTAATACTGATCAGAGGACATAGAACATAGAGTTACAATTGCGTGTTTTGTGTATGGCAGGGAGGACATATTTTCACAACACTGCACATTTCAATTGTACAAGCGCGACTCCAAATCGACAACACTGCAAGGTCCGTTATCTGCATCCAATTTTTAATGCCAATATGTTTGCTTGGCGCAACACATAAACGCTACGGGGCAGGGCACGACTTCCGTTTCTTATAAATTTTTGGAGAGACCACAGTGCCAGCTCTCCACCATACATTTGTATGGCACCTCTGTATGACATGCACTGTATACTTTGCACTTTCGTCTCTGACGTTTCATTGCAAGATGATATGTTTAACTATTCACATTGCTTTTTTGTAGCTTGACTCAAATAACAGTCTCTAGATTGGGAAATCAAAAAGCATCAGTACAACATTGCAGGTCAGTAAATCACCTCATTTATTGTTACAGTTCATTCATGCTTTATCTATTTGCTTGTTTTAGAATTTTCGTACTACTTTCTTTGCTTTGGTTTATTTAGATCTCAGTTTTAGAACTATACACTCGATGTCGATCAACATCTGCACATGTTAGTTACACACGCAACTCTTTGCATACGGTTGCTAGCCAATGCATGTGATGTATTACAATAGTGAATACATAAGTAGTAAATGCATGTGGTGTATCTAAATATAGTGAATTCACCTTGTGCATCTTTACTTCAGCTCTAAATAATTGATGCCATACTATATATGTCCTCGTTTCTTCCGTACTAGATATTAGTATGAAGTTCTCAAGACCTAGAAGAGTATAGTCCAAGCGTCAATAAGCTAGGGAGCAAACTGCAACCAATTGGAAACTAGCTTATCGTCCATAATAGGTCATGGTTTGAAATCATTGCATTATATAAACATTGGAGCATGCAAGTGACATCTTTTCTCACAATCTAGAAATATGACCCTCCTCCATGGCGATGTACCTCACATATATAGCAATAAACGAGTTTGACAGACAAATGAAATAGACACTCCTACTTCCCTCACGTCTGTATTATTGTTGGGCGCTTTTCCATCAGAGCGATAGCAACAAGACTGAGCAGTATTGCATTGCATCTATAGTCGATTACCAGTTCAAGATACCAACCACGAATCAACAGTATCCCTTCTCTATTCATGCGACCGATGAGAAATATTTGGACATAAAAGAGGAGGATATTATAATTATAGACTGGCTATCCATGTTAACTCAAACGACTTTTGATCTTATCGTAAGACAAAATGTCAGCGTAACAAGCAGTACATTTGCAGATCCCTTCAACAATAAATTTGTCCTCTTGGTTGGTGATCTTTGAAGGAGTACGAGCGGAAGTGCGACGCAAGAGAGAGTGCGAGAAGAAGAGCACGACGATATGGTGAACTCGCTCTACTGTAATGTGTAGAGCATAGTGAGTTCTTATTAGGTTTTTACAAAAGAATATGTGTACATACCTGGCGGCCCGCCCACTTACCTGGGCGACCACATTGGGCTTTATACCCCAACAACCTCCCACTTAAAGTCCAATGTGGTACTTTAAGTGTGAGAGAAGCTACTATACAAGCTAATATACAAGAGATGTAGAGAAGTGATGTACTACCCTACACCTAACTGCTTGCGAAAATGCGCAAAGCTCTCTGAGGGAAGTCCTTTTGTAAGTAGATCAGCAGGATTTTCTGTGGTGTGAACTTTGACAAGCTAAAGTTGCTTATCCTCGAGCATTTCCCTGATGAAATGACACTTCACATCCACATGCTTTGTCTTTGAGTGATAAACTGGATTGCGAGCCAATTGTATGGCACTTTGACTATCACAATATAACACATGCATCTCTTCTTTGATTCCCAAATCTGTTACTAGTCGATTAAGCCAAATTGATTCTTTGCATGCCTCTGATGCTGCAACATATTCAGCCTCTGTAGTAGACTGAGTAACACAATCTTGTAATCTAGAACGCCATGATACTGCTCCACCAGTCAATGTAAAGACATACCCTGACGTAGACCTTCGGTTGTCTAAGTCACCTGCATAATCTGAGTCTGTAAAACCCTTTACACTTAGCTCTTGACTCCCATAGCATATACGCATACTCTTTGTAGCTTTCAGGTATCTCAATATTCCTTTCTCTGCCTCCCAATGTTTCTTGCCTGGGTTTGACATGTATCGACTTACTACTCCCACTGCAAATGCAATGTCTGGGCGAGTAGCAATCATTGCATACATCAAACTACCAACTGCAGACGCATATGGAATCTTATCCATTTCAGCCTGTTCTTCCTCAGACACGGGACAATCTTGTTTGCTAAGTTTCACATATGGTGGCAATGGAACACTCAGTGCCTTTCCCTTCTCCATATTGAAACGTTGCAAAACCTTGTCAATATACTCTGTTTGAGATAACCAAATCAACTTCTTTGATCTGTCTCTCTCAATGCGCATACCAAGTATATGACTTGCCTCACCCATGTCTTTCATGTCAAACGATTTTGCCATCTTTGACTTCAAAGCTGAAATTTCTTCCAAGTGCTTGCCAGCAATCAACATGTCATCCACATACAAAATAAGGATCAACCAACTACCATCCTTAGCCTTCTTTGTATATAGACAGTGATCGAACTCACTACGTTTGTAGCCTTGAGAAAGCATAAACTTGTGGAATTTATGGTACCATGCCCTCGGTGATTGTTTTAAGCCATAAAGACTCTTTAACAACTGGCATACCCAATCTTCCTTGCCTTTCTCAACAAACCCTTCTGGCTGCTGCATGTAAATTTACACATCTAAATCACCATGCAAGAACGCTGTCTTGACATCCATTTGGTGCAACACCAAATCTAATATGGCAACCAATGCAAGAAAGCATCTCAATGTAGTCATCTTGACCACCGGAGAGAAGACTTCATCAAAGTCAATGCCTTGTTCTTGCTTAAAGCCCTTGGCAACAAGCCTTGCTTTGTACTTTGGCTGACTATCATGAGCGATGATCTTATACCTGTAAACCCATTTACAAGGTAGAGCCTTTTTGCCCTGTGGTAATTTAACTAGCTTCCATGTCTGGTTTTTATGCAGAGCTGTCATCTCTGACTGCATGGCCAATTGCCAATTCCCGGAGTCCTTCATTTCCACTGCTTCCTTATAACATGAAGGCTCATTGCAATCAGTCAACATGACATAGTTCATAGATGGAACAAACCTATCAGGAGGTCGCGTGACACGTCCAGATCTACGCACAATAGGTGGCTCAGGCTCAGCCACAACCTGTGGTTCCACTCTATCCTGTCCTTTCTCCTCTTGAGCCCTGACATTTTGTATTGCACGTGCAGGTCCATCTTCTTGGAAGAAAACTCTTCTAATCTCCTCAACCCTCTCTGGTTTAGAATGATATTTGGATTCATTAAAGTGAACATCATTGCTGCGGACAACCTTTCTGGATTCGGGATCCCAAAGTCTGAACCCCATCTCACCAGAATTACCATAGCCTAGAAAGATGCACTTTCTACTCTTTGGCTCAAGTTTGTTCCTAAATTCCTTTGGAACGTGAGTATATGCCTCACAGCCAAAGACTCTGAGATGCTTGTATGAGGGCATTTTTCCTGACCATATCATCTCTGGCACTGAATCCTTCTGCAAAACCTTGCTAGGAGATCTATTTACAAGATGAACAACTGTTGATACAGCTTCAGCCCAAAACCCATTTGGCAGTTGTGCATTAGACAACATACTTCTGACCTTCTCTTGTATGGTCCTATTCATCCTCTCAACAACACCATTTTGAGGAGGATTGTAAGGAGCAATAAGTTCACGTTTTATACCTTTTGACTCACAAAAGTCTTGAAAGGCCTTTGAAACATACTCTCCACCATTGTCAGTGCGTAAGCATTTAAGCTTCTTGCCACTCTGATTCTCCACAAGTGTCACAAACGTTTTGAAAACACTAAACGCTTCATCCTTGTGCTTGAGAAAGTAAACCCATACTTGCCTCGAGTAATCATCTATAAATGTCATAAAGTAAGAAGCTCCCCCTAGAGATAGGTTAGGCATAGGTCCACACAAATCACTATGAACAAGTGCCAACTGTGTATCTCTTCTACTACTTCTATGCTTATGTGGCTGCTGTGTTTGCTTACCATACAGACAATGTTCACAGAATTCAAAATAATTAAATGAAAAGCCAGGCAAATAACCAGAACGAGACAAGATTTCCATTCCCTTCTTGGACATATGTCCTAACCGGCTATGCCACAAAGAAACGTTCGGCTGCTCGGTTACATTGATTACATTTTTAGAGACATTTGATACATAAATCATGTAAAGTCCTCCAGACTTTACTCCATGTGCTACTGTCATAGAACCCTTGGATATCTTCCACATGTTCTGTCCAAAAGTGGTGACGTAGCCAGCATCATCAAGTAAACCTGTGCTGATCAAGCTCTTTGTAATTGCGGGAACATGTCTCACATTCTTCAGCGTGAAAGAAGAGCCATTCTGAAACTTCAATTGAACATCTCCAACACCTAAGATCTCACATGTCTGCCCATTGCCTAGCCGAACATGATCTTTAGTGGTCACATAAGAGGTAAACCACTCCTTGTTTGGAGACACATGAAGTGATGCCCCTGAGTCTATAATCCAGTCACTCAGTGCATTTCCATCAGATGCTGTAAGAAGAGCTGAGTCCATTGTATTCTTCAACAAGTAGATGTCTCCTGACACCATACTGTCATCCTCTGCAACAGTGTTTGTCACATTTATTTCTTGAATCTTCACTGAGGACTTGTTCTTCTCACCATGGTCTTCAGCTTTCTCTTTGCGTTTTTCTGCTTTCCATTCTCTGCAGTCTCTTTTCATGTGACCCTTCTTGCCACAATGGTAGCATTCTATGTCACTCTTGCCTTTAGCACTGCGGGACTTGCTACGAGACTGATTCCTCTTTCCACCTTTGTACTTTTCTTTGGTCCTTCCCTTGACAACTAAGGCTGTTCCTTTGCCTTTGTCCATTGTCTTTCTATTGGTTTCTTCAATAAGCAGACTTCCTTCTACACCTGCTATGTTCAAACCATCTGGAGGTGCAGAATTACTCAAAGCTGTGCGAAAAGTGTCCCAACTTTCCGGCAATGTGATCAACAGGAACATAGCTCTAACAGGTTCATCAAACTTGACACCTTGAGCTGACAACTGACTATAGATTGTGTTGAATTCATTCAGATGATTGGACATAGGTGTCCCTTCTTTCATCTTCAAGTCAACAAGCTTCTTAAGCCAGTATACCTGTGAGGCTGCACTCTGCTTCTTATAAAGATCACTCAGCTTTAACCATGCTTGATAAGCCGACATCTCGTCTGCTACATTGAAGTAAACGCTTTCTGCCAAAGTCAGCATAATGGTAGAAAGTGCCAATTCATCCATTTCGCTCCATTCATCTTCGTCCATATCTTCTGGTTTTATCCCCTTGAGATTTATAGGTTTTATCTGCTTCTTTTGTACCAACACGTGCCAAATCTGCTTCTTCCACAGTGGAAAATTGGTTCCATCCAGCTTCTTGATATTGTAAAGAGCAGTGTCCTGTGATCCAGCCATAGCTACGCTTCAGAGTAGTTTACTTTCCTGGGAAAAATTCGGCAGAGTTTCTCCTGTAAACTGACCTCTGAACCAATATCAACCTGTCAAATGAACCAAGAAAGCTTCAGATTCTGTAGAAATTTTGGCAGAGTCTCCTTTGTAAAATGGCTCTGGTGTACTAAAAACAGACCAAAAACAGCTCAAAAAACCAATGTCTCTCTAACACTGTAAGCTGTGGGTAAACCTGTCCTGCACCTGTACTGTCTCTGACTGTCCTGTAAGCATAGACTGCGACAATGCCTCAACGGCAGTAAAGCAAAGATGCAATACAAGAGCCTCACGGACACATGGTTGCGGAGCCCTAGGGGAAGACCTTGCCATGTGGACGGCATGCAGAGTTTAGGGGGCTTACCTAGGAAGTCTATATAAGCATTGGTTGGGTGGAGAGCAGCTTGCGAGCCCCTTCCATCTCAAATTGGTAGCAGAGCAAGGATGCTCTCTCTCTCTCTCTCTCTCTCTCTCTCTCTCTCTCTCTCTCTCGATGTTGGGGTCTCTCTCTCTCTCTCTCTCTCTCTCTCTCTCTCTCTCTCTCTCTCTCTCTCTCTCTCTCTCGATGTTGGGTGTCACTCTTTTGTGGTAGAGGCACCTCACTCGTGCATGTCGCAAGCACAAAGACCGGAATTGAGTCAGATGTCAAAATCCGCCCGTAAGTAGAGGTGGTGTGATGTTGAGTCGTAGAGGAAAGTCGTCGAAAGCTGAGTCGATGTCGATCCGTCTATGTCAGGCTCGTCGGAGCGGAGAGCCTAACGTCGATCTCAAAGACCGCAAACCGGAGAGATGCCTAATCTCTCTCTTCCGCTCTCTCACTGTCTTGCTCTATGCACGAACCATGCCAAAGAAGTTGAATGTTGAGGTAGTTGAATGTCGAACACAAGCTCAAAAATGCTCTCTCTCTCTCTCTCTCTCTCTCTCTCTCTCTCAACCTCGGGGGTGTGCGAGAACGGGGTTGGAGTGTCGGGGGGCACCATGGGAATGAGTCCTTGCACTTCTGGGTTGTTGAGGGCAAAGGTGGATCAACCCTTGTACACAATTAACTCTGCAAACTGTCGAACGCTGACAATTCTGACGGGAGCTGACGAGCTGTAGGACGTCCTCCTCGTTGCATTGCAAACGGTGTGTGGTCGGCCTTGTGATGCACAGCACTGCTCCCGCTTTTTGTTGTGGCTCAACATTGATGCTTTTCACTTTCTCGTCACTCCCCATGCTTGGTCGAGCTCGAGTGCTTGCCAGTTGCCCAATTCTCTTGATGTTGATGCTTATGCCTGCTCACTATCAGCCTTCAAACCCTCAACTTCCTTGGCTACTAAGCTTGAGAGGACATCATTCCCTCTTGGAATGCTTGCTTTCTTGCCTTTGATTGCTCTGCCTACTGCGAGATGCTGCCAAGACTTGCTAACGTGCCCAATTCCTTGCCTAATCCCGGTTCCTTCCTTCCAACTCTGCTCAAATGCCTTCAATTGCAAGTCTGAGGTTCTGCAGAACCTTCAAACCCTGCTCACTGTCGACCTGCTCCTTTGCCCGACTCTGCAGAGCTTGCCAAAAGCTCTCAAGCTTCCCTTTAATAGGGAGAATTGCATGTGCAGGGTGGGAGCGGGGATCGGGAAGGGCACTCGTGGGCTCTGATACCACTTGAAGATGTTGTGATCCGTGAGTGCAAGGGAAGGAGAGAAGCGGAAGAAGATGAGAGGAGCACAGAGGTGTTTTTGGTGGAGCTTGTGAGACCAGACGTCTCACTCTCCTTATTCTCCATATAACCAAAGATTCTCCATATAACCAAAGAATGAGTAATGGACGAGAGCTCAGCCACAAGGCCTGAAACCTAACAATGGCATCCCACTTGGAAACATGTGGACCACGAATGGGAGTTGGTTTGTAGCATCCTCATAGATCCATTTAGTTCTGCCCCAAGCCCCTCTGCCTCCCATATCATACGCGGATGCCATTCGAGGCTCTTACAACGGTTACTTTAACCCTCTGCACATCAAGGTAACCCAGGCATGGGATTTCTGCTTGCTCAATTTCATCAAGGTCTTTGGAGCACTCAAGAGGTATTTCCACATCAATTAGTAGCTACCTCTGGTCCTCAGGGTATGCCTTCTCTATCCCCCTCCTCCAACCCTGTGGAAGAGGCTCCAATCAAAGCTAACGTAGGGAGTATGCCTCAAGAGGAAGTCAACTTGACATTCACAAGGACACTAACACTCGATTAGCAAATGAAAATGGGGTTATAATTAATAAATCAGACCTCGAGGCCTGGCATATCCAATTGCTTGACAAAGTTGTGATAGGGTTGTGTCATGGCCCCAGAATTTCCCTAGAAACCTTTAAAAATTGGGTGACTGTAAAGTGGGAGAACAGGAACTTGTTCCCTCGGCAGATACAATTCTTACCTAATAATTACTACCTATTCTTTTTTGAAGATGCTAATAATGCCTTACGAGTAATTACAAAAGGCCAATGGTTAATCAAGAACACCCCTATCTCCTTTTTTAAGTGGTATAAGGGGTTTAACCCTAGGGGAGAAAAACCTACCAAAGTCCCTGTTTGGGTGGATTTTCTAGACCTCCCCATTGAATATTACCCTCGACTCAGAAATATAGGTGGAGTGGTTATATTGCTTATTTCATCCTTCATGTGTTGATTCTCAAGGTGGAGTGGCATAAGGCACTGGAAATAGTGCATATGAACGTGGGGTATGTAGCTCGCATTACGTGTGATACTTTTTAAAGAGAAAGGAGCATGGGTGGACGCAAAGAGCAACATTCAAATCGGGCTCTATGCTCGGTCGGGTCAACAAGGAGGGAGTTACACGTAGCAGTGGCTTTTCTTGCTTGCAGTTGGACGTGAGCCTACAGTATTAAATCCAGCCTTTTGGGCATTTTTTGGCTCTGCAAAAGAGTGTTCCCGTGTTGAGATCTTCAACCATAGGAGCCCCAGACCCCTTGTAAGGGGTGATGTCCTGCACATCATTGTCTTCAGGCTTTTCTAGCTCCAACCCCTACCAAGGGGCTCTTCCCGTGGCTATGAGCATTGAACTCCACCTACTAGAGGGAGGCTTTGCCACAGTGCTGTAGCAACTGAACCCTTGGCAACACTTCAAAGATTCATCTCCATTGAAGCAAAGGCATTGAGCATACAACTTCCCCCACTTCAAAGGTTTTTTTCCCGCAGTAAAGCAAAGGGCACTACCTCTTTATTGTGAAGAGGGGCTTCACCTCGGTGAAGAGGAGCTTCACATAAAGAGAAAACTCTCTCTCCTTCCCACTTTGCATTGCATCCTAAGCACAATAATTTTAAAATGTATATATTAATCCTCAAATTTGGAGATGATTTGTCAATAGTACTATTGTAAAAGGATTACACACTATCGTGGAGAGTCTCCAAGGATAAGAGAATCCTTCAAGCACCATGGTTTCTTCAAGCATAAGCTTGATTGAAGGCTCCACCATTTCCACTGGCAAGTCTCTCACCACTAAGGATTATTATCGACTTCACATGAGACAAAAAATAAAGGTGAGGAGAAGAATGAGACTTTGGGATCCTAAGCAACCACAGAAACTCACATCTATTGATATCCCATGGCCATCAATGAAACCTCCAAGTTTTGAACCAAAATGACCTTTTCTACGATGATATACTCTGAAGATTTTTTGCCACTCTACTTGAAGGGGAAGAATTTTTTGTCATCCTATGTAGATATGTCATTCTGTGCGGATATTGTCTTCTTGTGTGGATATAGAATCTTCAGTGTATTGTCCTAGTCCAAACCCCAAGGGGAGGGTTGTTGGGAATCGTGGGCTTTGTCCTAGAGTCACTAGAGTGTGAGTGAATGAGAGAAGAGGTGGAATATCCCACATATAAAGGTGTGAAGATGTAGAGCTACATAAAGCTCCCTTCATGAATAAACAATCCAAGTTTTGCATTACATGTCTCTTGTCTATTGATGAACTTGTGATGGGCTAGCCAACTACTCAAGATGGTGTTTAAGAGTCACTACAAGAGGCTATTCATATTAGCGACGCTTATAGCGACGCTGACTGTGCTAAAAAAATAACAGAGAGCGTCCAAAAACTCAGATCTCAGATCTGAGTTTTTCAGCGCCCTCAAGCAAGGAGCAGGTAACGCTCTCTCTCTCTCTCTCTCTCTCTCTCTCTCTCTCTCTCTCTCTCTCTCTCTTTCTTCTCCACACACACACACACACACACACACACACACACACACACACACACACACACACACGAGGAGAGGAAGGAGAGCCAGGTATGCTCCTTCCCTCTCCTCACTATCATGTTCCCTTCCCCTCTTTCTCTCTCCCTCTCTCTCTCTCTCACACACACACACATACACACACACATAGTGTTTTTGAGAGAGAGAGAGAGAGAGAGAGAGAGAGTACAAACATAAACAAAAACGCACACACACATACATAAACAAAGAATGCACGCACACATTGAGAGAGGAAAAGAGAGAGAGAGCATGCATAAACAAAAAACGCACACATTGAGAGAGGAAAAGAGAGAGAGAACATGCATAAACAAAAAACGCACACATTGAGAGAGGAAAAGAGAGAGAAAACATGCATAAACAAAAAAACGCACACACATTGAGAGAGAAAGAGAGAGAAACTAATTTAACGTCGTAGGAAACTAATTAAAATTAAAAGACCTAAAGATCTAGTCGACGAGGAGTTGAACTCAAGACCTATTATTCAAGAGGGAAATGGCATAACCAATCTATCATACTTGGCATGGGTGATAGAAAGGTTATACCATTTATCTCTTTTTATTGGCACACACATCCACACACGCCGCGCACACACACAAGAAGAAGAGAGTTATAACGTCGTAAGAAACTATCCTAAAAGACGTTAAAGATTAGGTTAGATGTAAACTTACATTAAATTAGATTTAGGTTTATTTAAGTTAAATTAGATTAGATTTAAGTTTATTTTTAATTAGATTTACGTTTATTTACGCTAGATTTAGATTTACGTTATATTAGATTAGATTTAGGTCTCCATAGACTGCGATGCCTGCATGAAGCGGGTGAAGAAAGCCCTCAATGGAATATAGGGTATTGCTGCCTTCACTCATGGTGGGCTCCGTCGATCCAAAAGTACTGGTGAAATGTCTTCAGAAGATAGGAAAGAAGGTGGATCTTCACGGCGGCAAGAGTCACTACATCCCCGACACAATGACCATCTAGACAACCTCTAGTCATTCAATAGCAACTTCAAAGTTAGTAACAAGAGCAAGAACGGTCTAAAGGGCCAATTGCTATCGTCAGATGTGGATGGAGATGAGGCAGCGTCACCGCCGGAAGTTAACTCTCACATCTTTGGTGATGAGAATGCCAACTCTTGCCGAGTTATGTGAAAAATTATGTGTTAAATCAGTTTTAAGGTTCTTATAATCCCTGTTAGTTTAGTTCTTTGTTTTTAATATAACATAATTTATGTTAGATTTAGATTTATGTTATATTAGATTAGACTTAGGTTTATTTAGGTTTACCCACACACACACACACACACACACACACACACACACACACACACACACACAAGAAGAAGAGAGTTTTAACGTCGTAGGAAACTATCCCAAAAGACGTTAAAGATTAGGTTAGATGTAGACTTACGTTAAATTAGATTTAGGTTTATTTTTAGTTAGATTTACGCTTATTTACGTTAGATCGAGTCCACGCAAGAATTACTTACGGTTTAGGGTTTAGAGTTAGACGAACAGTGAAAAGATCTACTGTGAAAAGATGTTAAGATGCTGTGAAGTGCAACAGCTAGAGAAGAGGCAAAGGGGTTTTGTCCACTACATGCAGTATCATGTAGACGTGGGTCTGTAGATTTCTTGTACCCACAAATATAGGTATTGACCAATAAAGACGAGATTATAACCCGGTGGTTCTGATCTCCGTGCACCTCTAGACCGAGGTGTGCGGGGATTGGACATGACTAGAGAATGTGAGGTAAAGAGAGAGAGAGAGAGAGAGAGAGAGAGAGAGAGAGAGAGAGAGAGAGAGAGAGAGAGATAAGACGAAGAATGCCAATAGAATATTAAATTTGTTGTCCAGGTTATAAGATTTTTATCCTCATTATGAGAAGTGACGAGGATGTGGGACCGTCCAACCGAAACACCTATCTCTCAACGAGGGGCTTATGTCCTTGTAATCAATGCAAGCATGCTGTGCGACGAACAAGACGTGTTTCTTTGCAGCACGTTCGCGAATTTGGCGAGTTCGATCCATCTATTATAGATCGAGTTGTTGCCAATTATAACTCGTCGGACTCTGACGCTGGCCAACAAGCAGCAATCTTGCAACCCAATAGACGTGTTCGCAGGCGCTTTGGTCAAGCAGCATATGTGAGGCCACAAGATGTAGCCTCTGACAGCTCGGGGGATGATCATGCAGAGCACATTCCCAACGAGGCAATGTTTGAGCCCGAGATTGATGAAATGATCGAGACGATCATGGATTCAGAAAGGCTTATCTATGATGATATGAAAAGTGAAGCCGATACGCCATTGTATAATGGAGCACGTATGTCTAGATTGAAAGCACTCCTGGTTCTTCTCAACATGCAGGCAAAGTTTGGATGGAGTGACACTAGCGTCACAGTGCTTTTCACGTGATCTATTACAATTATTTTACTTTAATAAAACTCTAAATGTATAATGATCTGATAGATTTTTACACGACTGTATCGTATTTTTATGTTGTGTAGATTGCTTAAAGAGCACATACTACCAGCTGACAATGTGATGCCAGATTCCCGAGATGAAGCAAGAAAGATTTTGCAAAACTTGGGGATGGATTACAATTCTATCCACGCTTGTCCTAATGACTGCATTCTTTTCAGAGGGGAATACATAGACATGGAGAAGTGTCCGAAATGTGATTCCGAAAGATATCGAGTAGATCTCCACGGGACAAAAATTCCACAAAAGGTTTTGCGACATTTTCCTCTGCTTCCTCGCATCAAGCATTTCTTCGAATGTAAGTCCATGGCCTCCCTAGCATCATGGCATGAGGAGAATAAATCTTCGAATTGTGTGCTACGAATTCCTGCAGATTGCGCAGCCTGGAAACATATAGATGGAACATGGTCGGATTTTGCCAGGGAAGCTCGAAATTTGCGCTTAGGCCTGGCTATGGATGGCGTAAATCCATTTGGTCAAAGATCAACATCTTACAGTGTATGGCCGGTTGTCATCGTCAACTACAACATTCCCCCGTGGTTGACTACGAAGAAGGGGCACCTATGGCTAAGCTTGATTGTGCCATGGCGATATAAAGTGGGGAATATGGATGTGTATCTTCGTCCACTATTGGAAGAGCTACAACAATTGTGGATTGGCATAGAGGTGGTGGATATGAGCCGACACACAGGACGACGGAATGCTTTGATCAGAGGCATTCTAATGTGGACCATGCATGACTATCCCGGGCTAACAGAATGCTCAGATGATCTATTGACACTCCTCACTCAGACATTGTAAATCTTGTTTTTTCCCATAGTTGATCTATTATCATGTGTATACATGCAGGGCTTCAAACAAGCGGATCCATTGCACCAGCTTTGCAAGTTTGTAGATTGTGTTACGGATGTCGAGAGACAAACATCCCTCAATGGCAACCGGTAAAATAAACTGTAAAGTATGTGCAGCAATGATATTAAAGTCCACATTTTATGCAATGATATTAAAGTCCACTATGAACGTACCTGACACATTTTATGCCAATCGTTTGACTTCAAACCGGTAAGCTTTCCTTCTTTAGTAAAACACGTTCGGAGCGAGTGCATTACGCCAGTGGGGGTCCGCAAAGATCGAATGGTCTCTTTTACTTTGCGTTCTTGGGCTCCTGTGAAAATCCATGGTGCTTTAGGGAGTTTTATCGATCCATCAGACACTGTTTGCGTCCAATATTGCTCCATACGATCCACATTTCTAAGGTCAACTCTGGCTCCCAAAGTATCTTTCTTGCCGGTCAGATGGTCCCATAGTAGATTACCCACATTCTTGAATATGTGCATTGGATCGAGCAAGTGATTGATCATGAGTCGGGGCCAGTATGGTAACTCGTACCATAGAGATAGTCTCTTCATCCCTGGAGCCAATCCGTCATCGCACATCTCCTTCTGCTCTAACCATGCTTGTGCAGACATCCTTGGTGGCTCTCTTCCCAAAAAGCCGTCGCGTAACACATGATTCTCTGGAAGATACGCTTGATGACCTTCGTAGATTTGCTTCTTCAGTGAGGGTGCCCTACGTGCATTCAGTCTAGGTCCACATGTGACACATGCTCGGATCTCACAAAAGGAGATCAACGTAGACTCCATACCATTCACCAAACTAAATGCTTCGGAGCTTGTGTGCATGTTTGAGAAACATTTTCCTACTACCATGCTAACCATTCAGGTGCATCTTCTTGTTCACATAGTTGATGAGGTGGAAATAGCTGGCACAGTTCATTCCAGATGGATGTTCTTCTTAGAACGTTTCATGAAAACGCTTAAGGGATATGTGCGTCAAAAGGCACGTCCGGAGGGTAGCATGGCAGAAGGTTGGTTGGTATCAGAGTCCCTAGTGTACATTGGAGAGTGGCTAGACGGATTTGATAAAGCTCGGGACACTCTATGGCGAACCATAGATGATGAGCGCATATCTGGGATTGTCATGTGCAATCTTGGTGTTGAGAAGAAGATGACGGAAGATCTAGAGGCTAAAATCAACCGATTTTCATGCTTCACAATCCAGTGATGCAAAAATGGATTTCACAATATGAGGATGCAAAGCAAGAGCGACAAAGGGCACGAATCGAGTGGAGATGGGGAAGACGACCACCGATGCACTATCCGACGGTTCTGGAGAGCCTACCAACCTTCATGAGCTTAAGATGGTTGCACAACCAATTGAAAAGCGCACAACAATGCGGTGACGAAGTGACTGAGGAAGAGTGGGAGTACTCTCAGGGTTGCGCGACCAAGGTAAGTTTGCAATGTACGACTAGCTAGTGACTTTATTTCTAAACGTTTGAACGGCCACTCATAATCTTTGTTCGTTGTAGTATAAGTCATACACAGCAGCATGGTGTAAAGGTCAACATTTTAGGGTGGAACGAATCGACAAAAAGCGTTTTACTCAAGATTGTGGAATCATGGCAAAATTTGAACAGTCTAGTCGACGAAGTTCCTCTGATGCAGATCCTGTGGTGGCGGAACTCACTTACTTCGGCACGTTGCAAGAGATTTTGAGGATCGATTACAGAGTATTTTTTGTCGACTTGTTTGACGTGCAATGGTTCAAGATAATCATGGAGGGTCGCAACGCTACTGTGCGTAGAGGAGAGTCTGGTTTTCTTGAGGTGGATTCTACTAAGAAATGGACTGACCTAAGAGACACTTTCGTATTACCCGAGCATTGTGAACAAGTAAGTATGTAAATAGTTAACATCCCCCTTTTATAAGTTATGTGCTTGAAAGCTCTCATGTAAGTTATGTGGCTCTGGCAGGTAATATTTCATCCTACAAAGTCTACATCAAACTGGTGGTACGTCATAGAGGTAGCCCCTCGTAGTGCAAGGACGTATGAAGGCTACCATGTGCCAATCACAATGGCATCAATGGAGGAGATCAGAGAAGATGCTCAATCAGAAGCCGCTGCGGTGGTGCCAGACGAGCATCAAGATGCTACTACTCTATATGGGGTGCATGCAGAGGAGCTACAAAATGAAACAGAGGATATGTGTTTAAACGGAGAGCTCTATATAGATATAGGAAGTTATGCTGAGTTATGCGAGGATGAGAGAGAGATCTCTTAAAGCCACAAATATTGTATTTGAACAATTTTGCTCCGTGTTGTAAAAGCTCACATCTTTTGATTGAAAATTCTGAGTTTTCGACTTGCCTCTTCTATCACTCAATTCATTGCGTCATTGTATTTATATGCGTCATTACGTCATTGTATTTAATGGTCTTTGCGTCATTGTTTACTCTATTTATTCAATATTAAGTTTAAATATTCGTGTGTTTAATGCAGGTATGGATGATGAGGAGTTTCTTTCTTCTTTGTCACCGCAGCAGAGACAGTGGTACGTGGAGTGTCATCGCTCTGGCGCATCATCGCGCGTTCCTACTCCATCCGCATCTCCCTCTCTTTCGGAGCATTCGGCGCGCTCCGAAGCTTCGGCGTCGACGAGACGAGCTTCACACTCGTCTAGACACCGGCGCTCTAGTGGTGGCGGTGGCGGTTGTTGTGGGGATTCCGCCACCGATGCCTCCACACCGCCTCGTGTTCGATGAGGCTCTTTACCCTCCCCTTCTTTGCCCGCCCCCACACCATCCACAACATCGCCATCTACGCCAGGTTTTGCATGGCTGACTGTTCCTAGCAGCTACACACGTCTACCTACTCCGCCAGGAGCCACCCCACTCGACACTCCTCGCTTCGGGGCCCAGACGCCGGTGGAGACACCTGACGTCCGTACCCCCATCGACACGCCGCTAGAGACCCCTGCCGGGACACCCAGGTTCACGCGTCACTGGCCAGAGGGCTTGCCATACTCCGTCGACTTCAGCGGCGGCATCATCATGGATGATGACGGCAAGAAGGTGATCTCGCGCATGCGTGGTCTTTGCTCTCAGCTGTTTAGACACTACATACTAAACAAATGGAGTGAAGTACCAAGTGATTTAAAAAACAGAGTCATTAGCATACTTCATGATGAGTTTCCCGTTCCAACACGGGATCAGCGCTTCAATGAAGACCTGATGAAGATTCGAATGCGCGAATACTGCAAACACAAGCGTTCCGAAGTGCAAAAAGAAATCAAGCATGGGTGGAACAGGCCAGATTGGCTGGCCAAAGAAGATTGGAAGAATGCGAAGAAAGCAGCGCGCGAGAATCCCGACAAGTGGAAGCAACAAAAGGATGCAGCCAGAGCGCGAGTAGAGGCAGGGAGCTCGCACCACTTGGGGAGCGATGGATGGGCATCATTTGAGACCGATTTTGTAAGTGTTTTCGCATTGCTCTTTATGTTCGATAGTTTAGGATTTATGAGTTTTTTAATTCTAACATAATGAATTCTTTGTATGTTTTGACAGTGGTCGATGACAGGACGTGATCCCACACCGTACGAGCGCGAGTATGCAGGCAGGAAGGGCTTAAACGCCCTGATGGACATTCGCAGTTCTCGCGGCGGCATGGTTAGTATTAGGGTTTACTCTTTTCTATTTTTTGTATTGTTTTATAAATGTCGTTATATGTTTATACTTACTGAAAGCTGTCTTATTGTCTTTTTTTGCAGAATCCGACAGATACGCCGCTTGGACACGATGAGACGTTTGACTAGACGACGTCAGTTTAGCCATAGCTAGATAGCATTAGTTTAGGGATTCTCATAGCTTATGTATCATGAGACGGATTTTATACGTCTTTTTGAACCATGTATATTATTACATTTGTCACCGCAGTTCATTTTGCCAATCAATTCTTTATGCCTATGATGTTGTACAATTGTCATTATTACATTTGCCAATCAATTCATTTTGCCTATGATGTGTACAATTGTCAATTTTACGCTTGTCAATTTTGCAAACAATGCGTCTTGTGGGAGACTATTTTGGGTCTATTATCTACCCTTGCACTTTTTTTAAAAAGTGAATCAAGTACAATATGGTTGATGGGTGGCAGGGCATTCAATGCCCTGTCACCAAAAACAATTTCTCTCGGGCGTCGCTATAACCGTCGCTATTTATGGCTCTGTAGCGTCGCTATGAGCGTCGCTATAGACTTCTGTGTAAACGTCGCTATAACCGTCGCTATGAGCGTCTCTATATAGAGACGCTTATAGCGACGCCTATAGCGTCGCATATAGCGACGCTCTCGTAGCGACGCTATCGCAAAATTTGCGGTCTTGCCAGGAAAGCACCAGGCTTATGGCTGTGAGAGTTTGTGAGAGAACTCAACAAAAACTATATGAAGGAGTTAAACCATCGATGCCATGAAGACTAGGGTTTGGAAAGAAGTGCAATCAAAGAAGACTCACTCTTTCTCTCTTGCATTCACACACACAAAGAAAGAACGCAAAAGAGAATGTCAAAACAATACGAAGATGAAAACATCAAGGCTATGGTCATATCGTATCATGGATAATATGAAAGGGTTAATGGATGAGTTAATGGCATTCAATCTTGGCTGACCAAATAGGCTACGAATTGTTCTTTGGAATTGTAGTTTTGTGCTTACCATAATATATATATTTTGTCTAGTGATTGGGATTAATTGTGTGTACAAATCCTCTTGGTTCATAGCAAGATAACTACGCTTACATCAAAAGAAAAATTATAGTCTATGAGAGGTAGTATGATGGGATCCGGTGATAGAAGTATTTCATTGAGCCTTTCAGGGCCGAAAAGAAACACTATACGTTGTTGAAAGTGTATTTTACGGCTAATCCATACGTTAATTCTAATAGATCGTACAGAGTGAAAGCGATAGAAATGATCATCATGTGGGTTATTCATCTAAGATAGTATGTGAGAAATGTAGATATGAGAGAAGTGAAGAGATGAGAAGTTTCCCTCCCAAGTCCTATTCTTGCCCGTAGGCAATAAGGATACTGCGGGGAGAGATGTACCTGTAGCAAGAGAACCTAGAGAGGATGAATTACTAAGAATGAGAGAGATAGGTTTGGTTAAGGAGATGAGATTAGATACATATATATATATATATATATATATAGATATATATATGTTGGATTAGAGATGAAAATGAAAACAACAAGAAATCAAGAAAACATCAATGTAGAACACATCTTACTTGAAACCCTTCGGCACCATTATTGATGGGAGAGAGAAGAAGAGTGGATAATTTCAGTTTGATTGATACACCAAGGGCAAGACCTTCTTTGATTAGAGTTGATCTTCCAAGGTTAGCTTGTTGCAAGAATGGCTAGTCTCCCTCTAGGAGAAAGTGTAGGCTTGGGCTTATGTTAATGGCTAAGTACAATTAGGCATTACTACTCACTCCCTCGAGAATTCCTCTCATCAATGGCTTGAATGCTTGAGTTCCTTCCAAGGAAGAAGAGGTGCCCTTTTATAGGTGAAGGGAATCCCCAAGGGTTTACACAAGAAGAGAGGAGCCAGTGTGAACAGGAATTGGAAAAGTTGGAAATGAGCTGTCCCTGCATGATGTGGGCAGACTGGGGTCCAGTATTTTGATCATATCTCCTCAACCGTGGCTCCAAATAAAACAGTAAAAATATGGGCAGAAACTTCAGTTCATTAGCTACGATTTTCATTTTAAAATCATCTTCCAATTCGGATTGGAACCTTGTGTAAAAAATTCATCAAAATAGGGTCCATTTATGGCAACAAAAGTCTTCATGTGGTCTCCTTAGCCTAAACTTTCATTTAATTCCAAAGGACACCTCATGCCATATGAAAGCATGACATTGCTCCTTGACAAAGTTTTGTAATCATGCTTGCAATAATGCATTAAAATAAGTGTATCTTTGAAATCATGCCACCTAGTGTCCCACTAGGATTTGATTCTCTACTAGTAGCTATTTAAAAAGAAATATAAGAAAAGTATAAAAAATACATAGAATATATATATATTAGAGTTTACCCTAGATATAGGATCTAGCTAGGGTGTGAGATGATAATGAAATAGTAGAAATAAAGAATCAATGCTTTTTGCCCCAATTTAAAGAGGCGGAGCTATTGATGCTTTTCCCATAGTATTTTCTGATGGTAAAGTAAGGATATGTTACCCTTGAGAAAAATAATAGGATGAGATAGAAGGCTTATTATTATACTTAAATATGCATATGTACACTATAGGAAATATAATTATGTATCTAAAAAAAATACAAGATAGATCTTGTAGCATGCGTTCCCACTATGTACGTGTCACAACACGACAACGCTATTAGCGACGGTTTTAGCGACGCCGGGGGTTATAAAAACCCAGTGTATTTTCGTCGCTAACAGCGTCACAAGAGCACACAACCTCTTGTAGTGAGTCCAAGCTAATCTATCTTGGAACCTAATTCACTTGAGTAACAATCTAGCCTACACACACTTACACATGTGCACAATATTTGTTTATCACCCACCTTAGCTAACACGATCCCAATCCCATCAATCTCTAGAGAATGTACCCACTTCATGGATTGGATTTAAATATTTTTTCAGATAGCAATTTTTCACTCTTGACACTAATTTTCAGAGGTATGCATGGATGTGTACCAAGCATGACCTCACCTTGGAACAGTATGTTTCTCATTACTTGGAGCTTTCAAGTAAGCTTCATGTTCTAAATGAACACCAACTACTATGGGGTTTCCTAAGAGGACTTTCCTTGTTATTTTGGCATGCTATTAAAAGTCAAAATCCTCCCAAGTTACAGGATGCTATTCAGCTAGCTTATAACCTAAATCATATGATTGATTTATTATGATGTAAATAAGCTTGGTCTTACATCATAACTAAGTCACATGAATAAAGATCCATTTATGAAAATAAGCATTTCCAATTGGTATCTTTTGGTGTTTTGTTGTGAACATCTCATTGACATACTTTTGGTTTATGTATGAAACATGCATCTATATACTTCTTTAAGGCTCGTGGAGAGAGGGACAGGTGTCGCCTCCTCCTACCCTCCCTTCTCACATGCTCTCTCTCCATCTCAACCTCCAAAAATTGCACCCGCTATCCTTCTCTCTCCCCATAAAGATTTTGGTGGGCTCAAGGAATTTTAGAGGGGTAGTTGAAGCTCAATGGTATCGAGTGAAATTGATTATATTATGAGAGGGACGCCCGGACTGGTATCTACTGTCACAATCACTGGCCTTTGACACTCATAGTCTACCTTTCTCAAAGTCGT
Organism: Adiantum capillus-veneris; assembly: GCF_014529385.1. Taxonomy (NCBI): domain Eukaryota; kingdom Viridiplantae; phylum Streptophyta; class Polypodiopsida; order Polypodiales; family Pteridaceae; genus Adiantum; species Adiantum capillus-veneris. The sequence continues at coordinate 155,163,010 of NC_140934.1, forward strand.
TGCTGACTGGAGTAACTCCTTTAGCTTTTTCATGGATTTTACATGTGCTTCTGTCCATTTAAACTTTTGATTCTTTCTAAGTAGCTGATAAAGAGGATCAGCTACATGTGCATAATGTGGAATCCAAATAACATAGAAGACACATGCTCCCAAAAACCTTCTAACCTTAGTGATGCTAGTGCATGTTTCTTTCATTCTTTGGATGGCATCTACCTTTGATGGACAAGGTTTCCTACCAGATGGCCCGCACATGTGCCCCACAATGAGCACTTCTTTGACACCAAACATAGACTTTTTCCCTGACAATGTAAGATTCACTTCTTCCAACCTAGACAAAATTTTATCACAATCATTTATGTGATTTACCACAAACCTGCGACATCCCTTGAGATCCAAAGCTTCATCTTTGTCACTTTCTTCACATCCTTTGATAGGAAAATCATCAATGAAAGGCATTGTGATTTGAGGAATAAAGTCACGTAAGACCTTATTCATCCCATTCATCATATGTGCAACCGAGTTGGTTGCTCCCTATGGCAAGGTACACATCCTTACCAAACCCAAAGGTGTCCTCATGGTTGTCAAGTCTCTGCTTTCGATTGCAAGCTGAAATTGATCATACCCTGAGTAGAGATCCCCCATTGAGTAGATTGCCCTCCCTGCAAACGCCTCTGCAAATTCATCCACAATTGGACCTGTACCTACATTTCTAATTGTCACCTTGTTCACTGGTTGCATATCTTGGATGAAGCGTAGAGAACCATTCTTCTTTGGAACTGTGAACCACCTATTTGAGTATGGAGCACAAGAAGGCTCCAAGATTCCCATTTTGATTTTCTCATTCAGTAGCTCTCCTAACTTTGGCAAATGAGCCTTTGGAACCGGAATAGGCCGCAGATTCCAAGGCACATGAGGTATTGTGAAAATTACCATAGGAGCTACAATATAAGGATCAACACATCCTATCTCATGTGGCTCAAATGCAAAAGCCTTACCATGCTTTGAAAGCATTTCTTTGAAGCACTTTGTCTCCTCCTGTGTTAGAAACTCTTCGCAACCAATCTGCAACTCTTGAAAGGACTCCTTTGTGAAGGTATGCCCGATCTTTTTAGGATTCCGCAAACTTGGTTGTAAAGAAGCCTGTTCAATCTTTTCCTTGTTGTTGGGTGGTAAGGGTGAAGCTACTGGTTTCACCTTCTTTGCTACACTCTTGTATTTAGTTTCAACATGGACTTCTGGGCCAACTGTTTGGCTTTCTTTAAAGGCTTCTATTACTTGATACATTTCCATAGAGCAAACTTCCAGAACTTCATTTTCAAGATGCAAACTAGACCTCATTATAGTATCAAGCTCACCCATAGTATCTACAAAAGAAACTTGTTCACACAAACCCAAAACATTTTCAGTAGGCTTTAGCAACCCACTCTTTTTCATGCCTATTTGTACATTATGCACATATTGCCTCTCATATCTCTTCAAATCTTCAAGTTTTGTAAAACATACTGATCCATTCCTTGTTACCAAGGAGCTCATCGAGAAAGTTTCACCTATTTTTGGATCAAGCGAGACCCTTTTTCTTTCTGTACCACTGCAATCCCGCTTTACAATGGTACTTGGCCAAAACCCATCATTTCTCTATGATCATGAAACTCTTTGCTTACCTTTGGTAGAGGATGTTCTCTGAGGTTGTCACGATTTCTTTCATGGTTTACACAGACTGTGAGAAATTGGACAGCTCGTTTACCATCTTTGCTACGTATTCTAGCATATGCTGAACCATCGTCCATTACCTTTGTTTCCATTCGAACTCCCACAATGTAGGGTTGTCCAAGGATGAGATGATATGAAGATGTATCCTGTACAAAGAAGTTTTGGTCAATCTTTACATCACCTATTGTTACCTTCACACCTGGACATGCTGCATACAATTCACCGGATGAATTGTTTGCCACTTTTACCATCCAGCCATGATCTGTGTCCATCGGCCATTTGCACTTGTTGTAGAGACTCTTTGACATTATGTTTATTTCTGAACCATGGTCAATCAAGGCAACAAATGGCTCTTCAAGATCACCTACCTTGACCAAAGTTTCTGTAGTAGCCCTTGCCCAATGACTTCGTGAATAGTAACTCCTAGGAATATCTTCGACTTCTTTATCATCATTTGAGAAATACACTTGCTTCACTCTCCCACTAGATTGGTAGCATCCTACCACAGCTCCATCATTCTCCTTATTTTGCAGTTGCATCCCTTGTGTCTTTGAGGTTTCCCCTTCAACCTGTGGACGAGAAACTTCAGCAAGGGTTTGCCTCTTTCTCTTGATGATGTCAATGATCTCCTCATGGAATTCATGCTTTGCAATGCCAAGAACTTCTCCTAGAGTAAACTCAATCTTGCTATTCAAGATCCTTTCCTCCAAGACTTTCTTTAAATCTGTAGCAACCTCAATATCAGATTGTAGTTTATAAGTTGGGCCTTTTGTCTTACCTTTCATTGGCTCTTTCTTCTTTCCTGTTGTAGACTCCTCCATGAGTACTTCAGGTGGAGATGCTCCTTGTGTTGAGGGTGTTTGAGAAGGCATTGAGTCGCTTCTTCCCCCACTTCTAGAAGCTCTTTTTGATGGTCCTTCATCAGCATTCTCACGTTTGCGCTTCTCTTCTACAATTGCCTCATTTTGTTGGCATTTTGTAATGTAGGCATGCACTGACAATGAGTCCACTGGATCATTCCATCCTGTTTCTAGACGTATGCAATCACCTGCTTCATGTAGAATCTCTTTTGTAAGCTTTCCCTTTTTAGCTAATTGCATGACATTTGGCCAAATTTGACCATGATGGTCACTCACCTCTTCATCACAAAAATGTTCAATTTTTACTCCATAAGTAGCCACCTCAACTGAAGAGGTGGCATGCTTGGTTGCCATATCTTCAACTAAGGTTTGCATTCCCCCCTTCCCAAAGTTAGTTCTCAAGGGTAGACCTGTCTCTCTTAAGTGTATTTTACCATCCTTAAAAAAGACAACATCTTTTGACAAAGCATCACTAAAATCATCACAATCCCTTCTTACATGGTCTGTACTATCACACCAAATACATCTATTAACAAACCCTTCTTTGGGCTGTTGTCTTTGCCTAGGAAGTGGCCCTGATGGTTGGCCTTTTTCTTCAAGCTTTACAAACTTCACCTTCAAGTCACGCATTCCCTTCACAAGCTCATCTAGCATGGACTCATCAAACTTAGGAGCGATAAAAGTAGGATTTACCATTTTGTCAGAAGTTGAGGTGGAAGGACTTGTAGTGTTTACTACCATCTTGTCCCTTCTTCTTTGTCGTTTGGCAAGCAGTGAGACAACACCTGCAACCTCATTCCAATCGGTCTTTAGTCCTTGCTCAGCATCTTTATCTTCAAGAAGAAGCTCCAAATTTTCTTGAAACTCTTTACCTGCAGCTTGTAAGAAAAGATCTGTCTTCTCTGCATCTAGTGTGGCCCTTTCTGTCCTAGTGAGTTGTGCATAGCGCCGCTCAAATTCCCTAAGTAGCTCTGTTATTGATAGTCCTTGCTTTGGCTTGACTACCCATTCTAATGTCCTTTTGGTCACTCTCTCCGAGTCCTCCATGAAATATTCCTCCTTTAAAGCTACTTTGAGTTCTTCCCAATTTCTCCCATGCCCATCTTTAATTGTCCTAACATGCTCCCTAATTTCTGGAGCAACAACTAGCTGAAAGCTTTGAATCATCTCACCTTCTGACACGCGATGCAGCTCCATCTCCTTCACATACTCGCGTAAGTACTTGGTTACATCTTTGCCATTGAACTGATCCATTCTGTTGACGACCGCTTGTATGGCCTTCGTTGCTGAAATCTCTCTTCTTTCAGTAGCATGTTGTTGTTGCATGAACATTGCAAATGCTTGAAACATTTGCATTGTTGCTGGGTCAAAATGCATACCCTGTTGCTCAACATGATCACCCATGGTTACCCACAAACTCTCACCCTAGCAGATTCGCGTCGGGTTCACCAAAAATATGTCGAGAAATTTGCCGTCTTGCCAGGAAAGCACCAGGCTTATGGCTGTGAGAGTTTGTGAGAGAACTCAACAAGAACTATATGAAGGAGTTAAACCATAGATGCCATGAAGACTAGGGTTTGGAAAGAAGTGCAATCAAAGAAGACTCACTCTTTCTGTCTTGCATTCACACACACAAAGAAAGAACGCAAAAGAGAATGTCAAAACAATACGAAGATGAAAACATCAAGGCTATGGTCATATCGTATCATGGGTGATATGAAAGGGTTAATGGATGAGTTAATGGCATTCAATCTTGGCTGACCAAATAGGCTACGAATTGTTCTTTGGAATTGTAGTTTTGTGCTTACCATAATATATATATTTTGTCTAGTGATTGGGATTAATTGTGTGTACAAATCCTCTTGGTTCATAGCAAGATAAGTACGCTTACATCAAAAGAAAAATTATAGTCTATGAGAGGTAGTATGATGGGATCCGGTGATAGAAGTATTTCATTGAGCCTTTCAGGGCCGAAAAGAAACACTATACGTTGTTGAAAGTGTATTTTACGGCTAATCCATACGTTAATTCTAATAGATCGTACAGAGTGAAAGCGATAGAAATGATCATCATGTGGGTTATTCATCTAGGATAGTATGTGAGAAATGTAGATATGAGAGAAGTGAAGAGATGAGAAGTTTCCCTCCCAAGCCCTATTCTTGCCCGTAGGCAATAAGGATACTGCGGGGAGAGATGTACCTGTAGCAAGAGAACCTAGAGAGGATGAATTACTAAGAATGAGAGAGATAGGTTTGGTTAAGGATATGAGATTAGATACATATATATATATATATATATATATATGTTGGATTAGAAATGAAAATGAAAACAACAAGAAATCAAGAAAACATCAATGTAGAACACATCTTACTTGAAACCCTTCGGCACCATTATTGATGGGAGAGAGAAGAAGAGTGGATAATTTCACTTTGATTGATACACCAAGTGCAAGACCTTCTTTGATTAGAGTTGATCTTCCAAGGTTAGCTTGTTGCAAGAATGGCTAGTCTCCCTCTAGGAGAAAGTGTAGGCTTGGGCTTATGTTAATGGCTAAGTACAATTAGGCATTACTACTCACTCCCTCGAGAATTCCTCTCATCAATGGCTTGAATGCTTGAGTTCCTTCCAAGGAAAAAGAGGTCCCCTTTTATAGGTGAACGGAACCCCCAAGGGTTTACACAATAAGAGAGGAGCCAGTGTGAACAGGAATTGGAAAAGTTGGAAATGAGCTGTCCCTGCATGATGTGGGCAGACTGGGGTCCAGTATTTTGATCATATCTCCTCAACCGTGGCTCCAAATAAAAAAGTAAAAATATGGGCAAAAACTTCAGCTCATTAGCTACGATTTTCATTTTAAAATCATCTTCCAATTAGGATTGGAACCTTGTGTAAAAAATTCATCAAAATAGGGTCCATTTATGGCAGCAAAAGTCTTCATGTGGTCTCCTTAGCCTAGACTTTCATTTAATTCCAAAGGACACCTCATGCCATATGAAAGCATGACATTGCTCCTTGACAAAGTTTTGTAATCATGCTTGCAATAATGCATTAAAATAAGTGTATCTTTGAAATCATGCCACCTAGTGTCCCACTAGGATTTGATTCTCTCCTAGTAGCTATTTAAAAAGAAATATAAGAAAAGTATAAAAAATACATAGAATATATATATATTAGAGTTTACCCTAGATATAGGATCTAGCTAGGGTGTGAGATGATAATGAAATAGTAGAAATAAAGAATCAATGCTTTTTGCCCCAATTTAAAGAGGCGGAGCTATTGATGCTTTTCCCATAGTATTTTCTGATGGTAAAGTAAGGATATGTTACCCTTGAGAAAAATAATAGGATGAGATAGAAGGCTTATTATTATACTTAAATATGCATATGTACACTATAGGAAATATAATTATGTATCTAAAAAAAATACAAGATAGATCTTGTAGCATGCGTTCCCACTATGTACGTGTCACAACACGACAACGCTATTAGCGACGGTTTTAGCGACGCGGGGGTTATAAAAACCCAGTGTATTTTCGTCGCTAACAGCGTCACAAGAGCACACAACCTCTTGTAGTGAGTCCAAGCTAATCTATCTTGGAACCTAATTCACTTGAGTAACAATCTAGCCTACACACACTTACACATGTGCACAATATTTGTTTATCACCCACCTTAGCTAACACGATCCCAATCCCATCAATCTCTAGAGAATGTACCCACTTCATGGATTGGATTTAAATATTTTTTCAGATAGCAATTTTTCACTCTTGACACTAATTTTTAGAGGTATGCATGGATGTGTACCAAGCATGACCTCACCTTGGAACAGTATGTTTCTCATTACTTGGAGCTTTCAAGTAAGCTTCATGTTCTAAATGAACACCAACTACTATGGGGTTTCCTAAGAGGACTTTCCTTGTTATTTTGGCATGCTATTAAAAGTCAAAATCCTCCCAAGTTACAGGATGCTATTCAGCTAGCTTATAACCTAAATCATATGATTGATTTATTATGATGTAAATAAGCTTGGTCTTACATCATAACTAAGTCACATGAATAAAGATCCATTTATGAAAATAAGCATTTCCAATTGGTATCTTTTGGTGTTTTGTTGTGAACATCTCATTGACATACTTTTGGTTTATGTACGAAACATGCATCTATATACTTCTTTAAGGCTTGTGGAGAGAGGGACAGGTGTCGCCTCCTCCTACCCTCCCTTCTCACATGCTCTCTCTCCATCTCAACCTCCAAAAATTGCACCCGCTATCCTTCTCTCTCCCATAAAGATTTTGGTGGGCTCAAGGAATTTTAGAGGGGTAGTTCAAGCTCAATGGTATCGAGTGAAATTGATTATATTAGGAGAGGGACGCGCGGAGTTGAGAGAGAGAGAGAGAGAGAGAGAGAGAGAGAGAGACCTGTCGTACTCTGTTGTGTAGCTGCAAGGGGTTCCCTTAGTGCAAGAGAGAGACTACTACCATGCCGTACTGTGTGTGCTACCTAAGGCTCTGCACAACTGCAAGGTGGTTACGCGTCACGAGGTGGTCTGTGTGCTACTCAAAATCTTGGGCAGAGTTGATTAATAGATTGTGGCTTCACCAAACACCAATTCTAAAGGTCCCCCCCCCCCCCCCCCCCCCCCCCCCCCCCCCCCCCTGTGTGTGTGTGTGTGTCGCCACACACACACACTGTCATATTTCGCAATGCTAGAAAAAAGCCAGGTTTAATGTTTTTTAACCGGTTGAAATCATAAATCCTGGTTTCATTTTGAGCTTGGATTGAAAAAAACCACACAAAATTTTAGTGTAAATTCCAACAAAAGCTTCAAATTTTGACCCAAAAATCGAAAGAGTTTAAAGTTTGCCCTTATTTTCTTTGGTTAGGGAAAATGTATTTTTCTAGCCCTGGCCTATATGTGTGTGTGTGTGTGTGTGTGTGTGTGAGAGAGAGAGAGAGAGAGAGAGAGAGAGAGAGGGGGGGGGGGGGGGGGAAGGGGTGGCCTTTCTTAGGTGCAATGTTCGGGAAAAGTGTGAACCTACATTTGTTTTGCTCTGAAATTCAAAAATGCAAGGAAAATTCTCACTTTGACAAAAGATAGTGTTAATATTACAAATTAGCTATGTAATTCAAATTCTCCTTTTCCAAAACCCATAAGGGGAAATTGTGTAATGTTTAAAAATTGATTTTTCTCAAAAAGTGTATAGGCATGTAACGACGAGTCTCACAAAACCTTTAAAAATTTGTAGGTGAAAATATGCACAATTATTTAAAATAATATATATATCTCTCTCTCTCTCTCTCTCTCTATCTCTCTCCTCTCGAGGCAAGCAAGTTGACACACGCTGCTTGAAAATGAAAAATGTATACTATTCATTTGAAGTACTACCCTTCTCTAGCATTTGTAGATATTCACACATTCAATGCCCAAATAAACCCTTTAAATAACTATATAGGTGGGATTGCACTAAAACAAGGTTTCTCTAGGCCACTAGATATGCCTGACAATTTCACTTAAAAAAATTAGTAAGCAAGTTCATACTAAACCTAGTTTTTTCACTACATTCGATGGTTGATGAAGACTCGTCTTATGAGTGTTCAATTAAAAGTAAGGTGAAAGCCGTGACCGTTGTGCTCCTCTGTCATTCTCTAAGTGTATGTTTTATCACCTTCACAAAAAAAATCTGTAGGTGGGATACATTAAATTTATGTCTTTCTTCAAGCATTGGTTCGTAGCCATGCGTGACAGTTTGATTATTTTTTAAGGTTTTTACATTGAAATTCTCTAGCATTTGTATGTTTCTCATGACTTAAAAAAAAATAACCATTCGCTTCCTGAAATCTTCCGAACACTTTCAACATAGCTTTGATTAATTAAATCAAAATAAATTCAACAAAAAAGTAGATTGACTAATCACAAAACACAAAGATAGCAACATAAACAAGAACAAGAATCAAAGCACAAGACATCATACTGGGTAGCAACCATCTCCCTCAATCAATATGATTGAGTATTTGCCTTTTGCCTCTTTATTCATCTCATGGAGCATGAATTACAATAAGATATATGTATGAAAGATAAGAGAGCAAGAGCTATGCAATTAAGAGAGTGTATGCCATGAGTGAGAGACAAAATTAGCATAAAAGAGGGCAAAAGTGTATCTTCTACAACTTTGCTTCGATGGAGCTTTTGATGGCACTGTTGGCTTTGAAAGGGGGGTAAAACAATAGATCACCTAGTCAAGATGCTCTCAGAGCGCTTGTTTCTTGGTGAAGAGCCAAGAAACTGATCTTGTTGGAAAAAGTGTGATACGTGTGAAAACGCAATTTTGGGATTCTCTTTCTCTCTTCATTCATGCACCCAAAAATAGAAGTGGTTGCTTTTCACTTAAACTCTAAGAATAGTAGGTAAATGAGAGTTCTATTTACATTACTTCTTTTGAATGGTTTTTAAGAATAAAACATAAGCAAAATTGATAAAATGTCCAAAAGTAGTAATACTAATAATAGTCCTCCCCAATAGGGAAGCAACTGACCTGAGTTGCAAAGAATAGAAAAAACTAGGAATCGTTAAGCTTTGTGTAGAGACGAGGGATATCTTCACACGGTATATGTCGGCAGGATCGAGTAAAATACTTAGAGGGAACTTCCCATTGCTCATCATAATATCATGAAAAAGGAAACCAAAAAGGTAAGTGCATCCACATATCCAATTATTTACGAAACTAAAAGAGATCCTTTTTAGCAAGCCCTCTAACAAAGACAAGAAGAGCATGACAACAATGAAAAGCAATCACCTTTTACATTGTTTAGAGGGTGAAATATCACTCAAATATTGCTCTAAATGATGCACTGAATAGCTGTCAAAGGGCAAACCTTAGGTATCAAATTAACACCGACTAACAGTCAAAGGGTGAACCTTAGCATTATATTACCACTAAATGAACTGTCAAGGGCGAACCTTAGGTAGCAAATACCATAGTCATTAACCAAAGGACGAACCTCAGGTAAAGAAGAAAAACTTTCAGCTTCTAGAAGTTTGATATGCTTCCAGGGTACTACGATGAGAGTGGAAAAACCTCTCTGGCATCCACTTGGCACTTTCAAGATCATGATTCTTATACTTAAGCAAATACTTGCGATGCAACATACCGCTATGTGTAAAAGTATCTTGAGGGTCTCCACTACAAGGATTTCAAAATCTTCTTCTAGAAAAGGTGGATCATCAATGATAGGAAGTGACCTTTAAAAGAACGAAGAAGGCTTATGTGAAATGTGTTGTGAATTTTTCAAGAGTTAGGGAGAGCATCGAAAAGAATTAGCATTAAAACAATTAGTGATTTAAAATGGACCATAATACCATGGTGCTAGCTTAACAACACAATTGGTGTCTACATTCTTAAGACATCTCTTTTCAATGCGAAGCATCACAAAGTCTCCCTCTTTGAATTCCATGGGTTCTCTTTTTATTTGCTTGTTTCATGTATGCATGTTGTGCTTTGTGAATTTCTTGTTTCGTCTGCTCTAAGATTTGGGTGTGTTGTTGAGCAATTTCATTAGCATGTGGTACTTTATGAGAAAGGCGAGACATGAGAGTAGCCAATGAATACCCATATACAATTTGAAATGGTTATTTTCTCGTGGATGGATGAATGAGAAGTGTTGCTGTATATTGAACATTGAAGCAAGTAAATGTATGTGTCCCAAGTTCCTGGTCTTTCATGAGTGTATGTTCGTAAAAGATCTAGAATGATGATTTTGGTCGCTTTTGTTTGTCCATTAGATTTCAGATGAAATGTAGAAGTGAAGTCTATTTGAGTGCCTAAATCTGTGAAAAAAATAACATAAAAATCATTTCAAAAATCTATGTCTTGATAAGATATGATAGATTTAAGCATTCCATGCAAAACAAAAACATGTTTAAGAGACAATAGAGCCGCTTGCTTAGTTGAGAGGGTCTTCTTACAAGGGAGAAAGTAAGCTTGCTTGCTAAATCTATCTACAATGGTATCATATCGTTTTGTGTATGAGTGAGTGGAAATCCGGTAATAAAATCCATAGAAATGTGTTTCCAAGGAGAGTCAAGAATAGGTAAAGGCATCAACAACCCATATTACTTACCATGATGACACTTGATTCGTTGACAAGAAAAACATTGTGTGGTATATATAACAACATCTTTTCGAAGGGAGGGCCAATAAAATTGAGATTCTACTATGTGAGTAGTTGTGACAATCCCACGGCGGCCTATATAAGGTGGTTCATGGCACTCTTTAAGGACAAATTGACAAAATACAAGGGTTATGCACTTTTAGCGGATTGATCGAACGGGCGACCACCTAGCCGGACACATAGCCGGTCACCACATTTGTATACTATTTTTCCGAGTTACTTGTTACTCTGTGTAAATCTTGATTCCAGAGTAGCAAGTCGATTCCCTGAGTTGTAATTCTGTCATGATATTTGTAAAGGTCCATGCGAGCTGGCCACTGGCCATTTACAAAGCCCAAGGTATAAAGTTCAATAACTTTAATGTATGCATATGCACCTCCTAGGACAAAGTGCTACACCGGCACGATGAGAGAGAAGATGTAACGTCCCCGACAGTCTATCGGTGACAAGGAGAGCTCAACACATCCACTCCAACTTTGCAAAGTGAAGGAACGATCAAGTGAGCTGCCCTAACTCTATGTATCCTTTAGCGAGGTCACCCCAAAAGGGGTTGCTTATCCATTTTGGAATCGCAAATAACTAGAACCCTTGGTTTATAGACTGGCGCTCTTTTCCTCATCGAGTGTGAGACACAACCGTCAGTCAATCCCCTATGGTTAGCACTTAGATCTACGCTATCTATCGTCATTTAAGTCCACGTTTGTGGAAAGCATTGCATCCGACTTATCCGGTCCAACCATCCGAGAATTGGTTCGAGACCAATCCCCGCTTTCCACCCCACACACATCCATATCTTTGTTTCTTAATTACTACCACACTATGAAACATTTCCAAGTAATTCCTTAATTAAGTTTCCACACGATTTTCGTTCTAACAGCCATATTTTCAAACATCACCAAGACAGTCTTTCATCAGACAATTCTACCAAACATAGCCTACTTATTCAACTTAACGGGTGATCACGGCCGACCTGCAACAACCACAGGATTTTCCTATGCATCAATAGAGCCTTTGTACAAAGGTTTTCTTATTCATAATCAAGTATTCAGTTTAGGGTAACAACCCTCTTCGGACACCAACCCGGCATCGTGCACCAACGTGGGATGGGCACCAACCCACATCGCGTGTTAGAAAATATGATATAGGTAAGTAGATAATTGAGTAGATTACTTAATGGAGAGAGACAATTTTCACACACAAGAGATTATATATATATATATATATATATATATATATATATATATATATATATAGATATATATATATATATAGAGAGAGAGAGAGAGAGAGAGAGAGAGAGTACACACGATATACGTGGTTCACCCAATGTGGGCTACATCCACGGAAAATCAGCCACTTAATGGCTTTAGTACTTCAAACAAGAAGTAGGCTACAAAGGGATTATACCCTTAATAGAGCTCCCGCATTGCTTCACTCTCACCACCTCACACCAACTTCACAATGCACCACAATGCTTCACAATCCGTTTTTGTGTGTATAAGAGGCCTCCTTTCATATGCCAAAAGTGCTGCCCCCTCTCATGAGAGGCAGCCATGTGTAGCCGCCCTTGTGTAGATAAGTCCAAGTCGGACCCTCCAATCTGCACATGTGTGGCCGCCCTTGAGAAGACAAGTCCACTTTTGAATTTGGCCATCAACCACCACCGACCATTGACTTCCAACCACCAGCCATTGGCCATTGACTACCGGCCATCGGCCGACCGGCCAACCGACCGGCCGTTTTCCGACCACTTTTCGGCCGCTGTCCGGCCATAATATTCCGGTGAGGGCTTAAGACCGGGCGTGAAAATTTTGGTTTTCGACGAGTGATTTTTCTTCACGCATGATGGCTTCTCCTCATAACGGGGGCCTTACAAATGTGCGTTTTTAATACAAAAAATTACAAGGAGTAAATCAAGCTCTATACTTAACATCACGCACCAATGCGGCATGGACACCAACCAGCATCGCGCACCAACGCGGCATCAAGCTGCCATCCAATTGATTTAGTCTCTATTCCAAAAATACAATCCAATTCTCTTTCACCCAAACTTGATGCAAACAATATCTTTAACAGAAGATAGTACTTCATATTTAAGTTTCCATGAACAAAGCATCTGTTTTGGTTTATACATCCATTGTTTTTCTTATGGTTTCCTAGGTTCATTTAAGTCATGTTTATCTACTATGCATAAACTTAAAAATAACTAGTACGTGGTTCGGATTTATGACAACGTTCTGCTGCAGTGGTTGGTTTGCTTCGGCTATTGGAGCACGACTGGAGCACGACTTGGGCCGGCTCCATCATTATTCTTCTTTGCGACTCTCGGGGCCATCACACAACTCAAAGATTTACTTTTCACAATCTGCATGTATGTGTTTTTTTCTAGAAAACATAAAGCCATATCAAAGGTGTGAATTGAGAAAAATCATGCAATCACCCTTGTCATATTATGTGAGAAAGATTCAACAATGACTCGCTAGCATTGGCATGCGTTGGCACTCTATCTGTGTGTGTGTGTGTGTGTGTGTGTGTGTGTGTGTGTGTGTGTGTGTGTGTGTGAGAGAGAGAGAGAGAGAGAGAGAGCGAGAGAGAGAGAGAGAGAGAGAGAGAGAGAGAACAACAAGAGAGTGAAGGGGTTGATGACCGCTATATATACACACACACACACACACACACACACACACACCCCCCCCCCCCCCCCCCCCCTTCTCTCTCTCATGGTGCTTGCAAACAAAAAAACACAATAAGTAATGGCACATTGGAAGTAGCTAATGATGCCGGCTCCTTCTCTCCCTCCTTGTCAAGCCAAATGAGTGAATAACTGTGCTCATTTGCATTGTAGGCATGATAATAGCAAAGCTCAATACATTTCAAATCCTTAGTGCACACACACTCTACCACATAGTCAAGAATGCCCATAGTCACTCCATTAAGGTGTAGAACAATCCTACCCTTTGGCACATGCTACAAAGACACCACTTGCAATACAAAATTTCCTACTTGCTTGAGACCATGAACTGGTAAGGGAATTATTTTCTTATGAAGCTCTTGGGAGCTCTTGTGCTCGGCTCACCTCTTATGTCCCATGGTGCTGCAGGTACTCCCTTTTGGCCATGAAAGGCCTTAGTGTTCAATTTGCTTATTTATTACAAGCATCTAATGTAATTGAAACCCATCACAACTTTGGAAAAGTGGTCCTTAGTTTCTTCCTATACAATACCTATCGGAATGCCAAGATTTTGCAAAGATGTCTTTTGTTTCTTTCTATATTATGCCAAAACCTAATAGTTTTAAGTACCAGATTCAAAGATTTTTTATAATTGCTATTTATTTCTAAGTTTCCTCCCCCCCTTCTCTCTCTCTCTCTCTCTCACACACACACACACACACACACACACACACACACAAACACGTACACAAGATTTACCCACTTTTCTGTCAAAGGCCTTGGTGAGTTATCAACTTCTTGTTTAACGGGTTTAGAAATTGCCAAATAATGAAGTGGTAAGAGTCAAGACGCTCTGTTGGGATGAACCCACTAAGAGCAAGTGACGTGCTTGCTACTACCCTGTGTAAACTCTAAACACAGATATGATGCACTTGTAGGCTTGGGTTTAAGTTAGGGAGGAATGTTGAGTCCAAATTCTAATCATTGAAATCTTAGCTCCCATAATGATTGCATAGCTTACATCCTTTATGGTGTCCATTCAGAGGTTTGACGACCTTTAATTGAGGGGGGGGGGGGGGGGGGGGTAGATAGGTATCAAGAAGTTGATGTGAAATTTGCAAGCACTTTGTCCGCAAGTTTTTCTCAATGTGTTGGGTGTGAATGTGACTACCTATCATGTATGAGCTACTACGGTAGCTTCTGTTGGGGTAAAGCCCCATGTGGCCGGTTAGGTCAGGGGCCCGGGCGCCCACTATACTTATTCATTATGTACATAATAGAATAAGGGGGCTCACATGTAAAGAGTGAGTTTTAGCCCCTGCAAACACAAGGTCTCCTCTTCTCCTCTCTTCTCCATTGTTGCACACACTCACACGTGCTCTCGCTCGCACACTTCAGCTGGTATCAGAGCTCATGGCAAATGTGGAGAGCACGGTAACATTGCGGCGAAGCTGCAAAATTTTCATCACTGTTTTGCAGCAAAATTTTGGCTGAGTAAAAGGCCCATTTTCAGCTTGATTTACGCACAACTTACCGAAAACGTCGTGATCTACAACTTCCAAGTCTTTCCAAATTCAACACTGATTTTGTTGTATGTTTGGCATATTGCCTGCACGTCTAGGATACACAACTATAGATTTTTATAGATTTGTTTTGACCTATAAAAACAACACATTTCAGGTCCATTCCCGCTAGATTCAATTGTTTTCGTGTGGTCTACAACTTTGCAGAAAGAAGTTTTTACAAATTTTGAACTGTTTGGAAGATATGGAATGACCGGCTGCAAGGTATTCAGAAAGTTGAAGATTATGTATGCCTATTGTGGTGATTTGCTACATTCGGAGAGCTCAGACTGAGCTTTGTCATTCTCTTGTTTTGCGCATTGATGTTTTTCTCTCAGTGAAGAGAGTGTGGGTTGAGATTTTCAACAAATTTATGCGCATACGTTGAGTGTGGGAATTTTTTTGCAAATGCAGTTGTGAATCAAAAGGTTGTGTCAGATGAAAAACTTTGGCACGCACGTTTTCGACATTTGATTTTGCCAGTTTGCTGTGTTTGCAAAAATCTGATATGGTTGATTTTTTGCTGCCTCTTGAAGCTCCTGCTAAGCATGTTTGTGAAGGTTGTAGTTTGGGTAAGATAGAGCGTTCAAAGTCCAAAAGGATGGTTTAGTTAGGGCTACATGCAGGTTGCATCTTGTGCATAGTGATGTTTGTGGGCCCATGCAAACTCCATCCTTGGGCAATTACGTGTACTTCGCGACTTTCTTTGATGATTACTCTAAGCATACATGGGTGTATCTGCTTAAAGCTAAGTCTGAAGTGTTTATGTGCTTCAAGCAATTTCTATCTATGGCTGAAAATGTCTCAAAATGTACTATGGGCACCCTCCGTTCAAATCAAGGGGGGGAGTATCCGTCTCATGAATTTATGCATTTTTGGCTATTCGTGGGATAAAACACCAATGTATAGTTCCATATACACCTCAGAAAATTGGTGTTGTTGAAAGAAAGAACATGTCACTTACAAAAATGGAAAGATGTATGGTCAAGAGTTAAGCTTTGCCACGTTTGTTTTGGCCACTTATGTACCCAACATGTGTCCTACAAAAGCTTTGCAATCTATGACCCCATATGCAGCATTTCATGATAGAAAGCCATCTATTGGTCACATGCGCATTTTGGTTATTGCTTATGCTTTGCTGCCACAAAGGTAGCGCAAACAATTGGATGATAAGGCTATCAAATATATTTTTTCCGGTTACAGTACTGAGAGCAAAGGTTATATGTTATACCACCCACAAAGTAAGCGTATCATGCTTTCACGTGATGTTGTGTTTGTGGAAGATTTTGTTCTACCTTTGTTGTCATGTACTAGAGATAGTAATGTTAGCTCACATGACATTTATGACAATTTACTGCCTCTTTGTAGTGGTGGAAGTTTGAATGTAAATTAAAATGAGGCAAATGTACATCATATGGGGGTTTCCAAAAATGTTACAGATTAGCCAATTTCTATTGCAGATGTACATGATGAGGAAAGTTATGACAATGAGCAAGCTGGAGGTATACCAGAATGGCTTGTACATAATTTGCGTGATAGTAGATTGGATGCACTTTTGTCTAATTGTACTCGTTCATTTTCTTGCCGTGCATCTTATGCATCAGTTTGTTATGATTTGGCTATTTCTAGCTTATGTGATGTAGAGGAACCTCTGTCTTTTGATGAAGCACATAATTGCTAAAATTGGATGGCTACCATGCAATCAAAATATGATGCACTTATAGAAAATGACACATGTCTTTATGTGATTTGCCTCCTGGAAAAAAGGCCATTGGTACAAAGTGGGTTTACAAGTTGAAGCTTAAGCCGAATGTTAGATTGATCGCTATAAGGCTCGATTGGTTGCAAAAGGCTATGCATAGCAGAAAGGCATAGATCATGAAGATACTTTTGCTCCCACTTGTCGTATGACTACTGTGCATTTTCTATGTGCATTGGAAGCCCATTTTGGTTGGGATATTGTTACTGCTTTCTTAAATGGTGATATATTTGAGGAAGTTTATGTAGCGCAACCTCGCTGTTTTGTCAAGAAAGGACAAGAGGATAAAGTGTGCAAATGTAAGAAATATTTCTATGGGTTGAAGCAGTCTCCTCGTGCTTGGTATGAGAAAGCTGACACTCATTTGGTCAAACAAGGCTTTTGTAACAATCCAATAGAAAGCACTTTGTATGTAAAGCATGAGGGTGATGTACTTCTCATTGTTTTTCTATATATGGATGATTTGTTGATCAGCGGTCCATTCAAGATGAAAGATTTGGGGCTATTGCATCATTACTTGGGCATATAGTTTAAGGAGTGTGATGGTGGTATTGCCATGTGTCAGACAAGTTATATTGAGACATTTCTATGTAAGTTTGGACTTGAGGATTGCAAACCTATTGCCACTCCCATGGAAACATGTTTGAAATTGAGTTTTCATGATGCTGGTGATCATGCCGATGTCACTCTTTACCAAACTGTCATTGGATGCCTTATTTATGTAGGCAATCTGAGGGTGGATATTCATTTTGTAGTCTCACAAGTTAGCAAATTTATGCATAGCCTAGGGTCTAAGCATTGTCAGGCTATCAAGCAGATCTTTCACTACTTGAGTGGCACTTTACATCTTGGGTTATTTTATCCCAAGGGGGGGTCATTGTCGCCAAACTTACATGATTTTTTGGACTCAAATGGGGCTGGTGGTTATGACATGCGAGTGTCCATGGGTGGTTTTTGTTTCTTGCTTGGAAATTCATGCATATCATGGTTGAGAAAGAATCAACCTATTGTGGCCACTTCCAGTTGTGAGGATGAGTACAAGGTAGTCTTCATAGCTACTTCTGAGTGTGTATGGCTCAAACGCCTTATGGGGATGATTTGGGTGTTGGAAATGACACTACCAACACCATCTACACTGATAATCAAAGCGCATTGGCAGTTGCGAGGATGCATTACCACTATGTCAGGGGGGGGCTCTCAGCAGGAGAGATCAGCTTGGCTTACATGCCAACACAGAACAACCTCGCAGATCTTTTCACAAAGCTTTAGGCTTACTCCCCTTTGTGCATCAATCTGTCCTCAGGGCATGGAACTTCCTTATACTCTAAGTGCCAGCTCTCGTTCATCACATTAATCCCATGGGGGATATGTTACCATATACATGTGGTAGTGATGTGTGTGAACACACTTAGGACCGTCGGGGGATTTTTTCCCTCACCGAGAGGTTTCTCCCCCCATGCGTTGTATATACTTCCGGATAACTTATCTTTTCATTGCACACTAAGATATACTACTCTATGTTGTGTGCCTTGAGCTTCCTTCATCTTCTCCAAGCTATACGTGTCTATTTCATCCCTAATTCCAACAAACATACAACACCAAAACCTCTTTCACTAACTTCTCTTAGCGCCAACAAGTCAGAAGTCTTTCACTCTCCCATTCCAGCTCTTGGATGAGGCTTTTCTTCTCCTTATCTGTTGCATTATAATCCAACTACCCTTGGTTGTAGATATTGGGATCTATTGGTTGTGCTCATCTAACATGGCATAATTGGTGATGGATACAATAGATGTGCTAGGGCGTTTAGATTGGGTGGACTCCATTGCTTAAGAAGAATAGGATGCAGAGTAGATGAGGGTGAAGAGAGGACAATAAGAAGAGGAGGGAAGGGGTGGTGAGACAAAGAGGAGTGGGAAAAGGAGGGAAGAGAAGACCGTGAGAAGATTCAAAAAAAACTTTTGGGCCAGTGAAAGTGACCTTTTTGAGTTAAAAGGAACATGTACTTGAAAGATACCTCAAATTGTGTCTCAAAGAAAATTCCTTCTAGAAAATCAAATGCAGTTTCCAAAAACAAGATTCCATAATGGAAGCCCTCCCCTCATTGGCTTAGAGCACTCTCTCTTTAAACGTTAAAAGGAAAAAAAGAGACCTTAAAAATCCCCTAATGATTGGATTGGGAGTGTCGTTGTATGAGCTAATAGGTTGCTTTTTATGTCTTGTGTGTAATCTATGTATACGTGCTTTTAATCTAGTTCGATGACTGGAATGATGCCCTACTTTTTAAGCTAGTTCAATGTTTCTTTTGGCATCAACACCACTATTGGGCTGGAGTTGTCATTAGTTTCACTAAATGCTGTCTTGTTTTTTTAGGCTAGTTCAGTGTTGCTCTTGCCATCAGCTCTACTATTGGGCTGGAGTTGTCGTTAGTCCCATTCAATGATGTCCTTCTTTTTAGACTATTTCAATGTTTCTCTCGATATCAAATCTATTATTGGGCTGGAGTTGTCATTAGTCCCATTGAATGATGCCCTGCTTTTTGGGTTAGTTCAGTGTTACTCTCCGCATCAGCTCTACTATTGGGTTGGATTTATCGTTAGTCCCATTGAATGATACCCTACTCTTTAAGCTAGTTTGATGGTTTGTAGAGTTGTCATCAATTTCATTGAATGAAATTCATATCTCTTATACAATTTCAAGTTATGTTGTCTTTAAAAATCACAAAACATGTTATCATTGTAGCATAGATGGATCCTGTGGAAATGAAGGAGCTAAAAAAAGATCACACTCTCATAGTCACATATATCTGTGCTCTGGCCACAAAGGAGATCACCTCCAGATTGGAGAGTGAGACACATAGAGAGTGTTTCTTTTAGAATATAGTTGAAGCAATTTGGTTTCACTTCTCAACTTACAATGTGAAGGCTATCCATAGGCTGATATATAGTGTTCTGGAGAATATGACACAATGCTTAAAAGACATGGGTGCCAATGCACCAACAGATCTAGTGAAGCTGCAACACTGAACTAACATATGACATACAAAGAGATCAAAATCTAAAAAAGTGCACAATATTAATGTGCAAGATGTCAAGCTAGAACCATCTTTTATTATGCAGCTTCCTCTGAAGATGTAGTAGTGTCAAGGTCTTATGCACAAGCTGGGGTGAACTGCGAGCATTTAGTGCGTACTTGCTTCATGTCCTAGTGTGCCATCGGTGCTTACCTTATACCTGAGGCCATCAATCATGGTAGAAATCTTGGCAAAGGAAGTCTACAGAGTTGTGTCAGATTGCATTATCGAAGACATCACTTGGTTGCCACCCGAAGTGTAATATGGAGTGAAGGAGTTCAAAGGAGATGAAGCGGAGATGCACCAATCTTTTGCAGGGGCATCTTAAGATGCATAGCATAGATACACAAAGAGCCATGGTCCCTCATCTTTCCTCTCTTTAATGGAATGGATTTGGGTGACATGTTAGAGTGTATCTGACCACCTAAGGGCAGATTTTCCAACATATTAATGGCTCAAAAGGAAGCTCCTAGATGCTCTCCCACAGAGCAAGAGTTGGAGATGAGCATGCATATGCTTGAGTGGGCACCTTCTTTTATGGATGTCCTAGTGAAGACCATGGCCAATGCACAAAACAACGGAATTATACATTGTAACTCGCACCCATGGAACATCATGATTGATTTCACAAAGGAGGTTGTGCCTCATGTATGTTTCATTGATTGGGGATTATCGTTGTGAGTGGGCATTGAAAAGAAAGCAACCAACATTGTAACTAGATAGAGCATGATCTACACCCATGGAGGGCCCCTGAGATTTGTAATTCACAATCTTCTTGCCTATACACTAAAGCCAATGACACCTATGCAACTACTTTCTGCATCAAGCAGCTATGTGAATGGTGTAAATTTTTTTTAGAGCGTTATAACATGCCTTGGCAAAAGTAGAAGCAAGTAGATTGCGACATGATCATGATTATAATGTGCGAAAATAATTTGAAGCAACTGCCCAAGAAAAGAAAGACTTTATAGAGTATGAGTGAGCATTTGGATATGTTAGAGCTCAAATATGAAGTGTGTTTGCGGCTGCTTAGTGAGATGATTCCTAGATTCTAGTTTATTATGCTCACTTTTGTTATTTTGTAAATATGTATACCCTATGATATTTGTAGACAATGGTCTTATATGTTTTGCAAATTGAATTTATCCGATCAAATTTGTTGACACCAGATTTGTAAATCGAATTTTTCATATAGTGATGGTCCATGGATTCTATTTGTATTTCTCTCACTTTTACACTCTCTCTCATTACTTATGGACCATGGTGTCAAAGTGATTAAATACAATATGTGGTGTTTTGTGAAAATTTATATTGATTTCTAGACACCGGATTTGCACATGTTTTTTTTGTTATAGTGATGGATTCTATTTGTATCTCTTTTACTCTTTGACTCTCTCAATACTCATGGACCATTTGGTATGGTGCACATGTGATTTAAATGGGTGTCGTATAGTGATAAATTGAATCAAGTTATGTTTTCAATGTAATGGAAATGGCCTATGAACTTTGAGAATAACGGAAGGACAAGTAAAGAGAGAATTTTTGTGGGATTACTTTGAGAACATAGAGGGTGAACTTAATTGATGGTAGCAACATAAACATAGTACTTAATTAGCTTGGCATGAGCAATACTTTTGAGAGAGAGAGAGAGAGTTTAGAGAACTTGACAAAAGTTGAGGACCGGATTTATGCAAAGATGGTCCCCCCTCCAAAGGTATTTGTATTATAGATTCTCCCATTAAGAGAGACTTGGTACAATACAATCTTTGTGTTCCTTGTGACGTAGGTGCTTTACTGAAGATGGAAAGCTTCACGCATCACGAGCATAACACAAACCTTGTAAAAAGCATTAACTATCCCAAGCCTCAGTCCCAAGGCCTCAAACACCTTCAAAGGTGGAGAGAGCTAGCGAGGAATGAGGGTATGGAAGAGGAAGAAGAAATGAGAAAGAAGTAGTTTCTCACTTATCATCACTCTTCTTGCTAGCATACATAATAGCACAGTAATGAAGATGGAGAAGATGGAAAGCTTAAGCATTGAAGCATGGATCTTGGTTGGATTTGCATTCCATAGCCAAGAGTGTTGGTGTAGGCTCTCAACTTCTCTACTAGCTTGGAGAAGGAGATGGAGCTCTTGCATTTTGCACTTCACACAATGAGGGTGTGTGTGAGTGTGTGTGGGAGAGTATACCCCCCAAGCAACCCTCCTTCTTGCTTTGGTTGACCCCCCCTTGTAGCTCATGCTTGAAGCTCATTGGACCCCTCCAAGCCTAGCCAATCACATGCAAGAGGCATATCAAGCAACAAGGGTAGTCTTGGGACAAGTGTCCTTCTTTCCTTTTGAGAGACAGGACTTGATAAATGGAAAATCAAATGAGCTAAATCAACTAAATTATCATTGGACCCATTGGTAGGCTATCCAATAGGCTTTAGGCACACTATGAGGGCAACATGGGTAGGGGATTGACATGTGCCCTTGTTGCCTCTTGAGGCTTGGGCTTTCCATGTGTGTCTGTTTTCTCTCTCATCCCCCTAGATTTAGGGCTCACCCCCACTTGAGTAGGGACTAGATTTGACTTTTTGAACACCTTACTCTCAAGAACCTTAGTCAGCAAACACGACAAAGCACCTCAAGCTTGGGTAGTGTTGCCACAAGCACCTCAAGCTCCCTAGTTGGCAAGCATGACAAGCACCTCAAGCATCTTCGTCAGCAAGCATGACAAGAACCTCAAGCATCTTAGTCATCAAGCACGACAAGCACAACAAGAATCTTAGTCAGCAAAGCACCTCAAGCTTGGGCCGAGTTCCCACTTCAAGCACAGTACTAGCTTAAGGTCAAAGGACTTTTAACACTTACCTTTGGAGTTCTTCAATGAAGCTAACCCTAAGGTATTTAAGCTCCATTGGCTAGCCTTGTTGTTTGACAAACCATCTCTCATTTGGACCCCTTTACCATTGGCCCCGTGTTGAGATTTGTAAGCACATGTCTATATTCTAACCCTTATTCCCATTTATTCTCCCACATTATATGATCAGTTTAATATAAGAAAATCATTTGGATTGGTTAGATATTAGATTTTATGACATTACCTC
Organism: Adiantum capillus-veneris; assembly: GCF_014529385.1. Classification (NCBI taxonomy): domain Eukaryota; kingdom Viridiplantae; phylum Streptophyta; class Polypodiopsida; order Polypodiales; family Pteridaceae; genus Adiantum; species Adiantum capillus-veneris. The sequence goes on from NC_140934.1 coordinate 155,185,902, forward strand.
TCTCTTGAAATCATAGTCGTCCTTGACTATGAGGTAGAAGAGATAAATCCTTAGTCATTAGTCAATGTTTCTTAGCGGGCAAAGGATCCCTTTTTACCCTACGACATCATTCCAAGATGGATGAATAATCCATTTGGTGATTGAGAGACACAACTGCCACAAGCATGCCTGCTCTTTAGTCTATTTCATTCTTCCAAAGTAGAGTGACAAATTCTACTAGGTCTTTGAGAGACATCGTCATCATAAACATGATTCTAAGCATGCATACTATTTAAATTTGTGCACAATAAAAAGAGAACTAGTCTTATAAGACAAAAACATTGGTCATTCAAACGAAATTTTTACATTTGCTTACTCTAATGTAGCATTGTAAGCATTGTCAAGGTTCATACTATCCTTAAGGTGTATTCCTTGCATCCATCTAGCATTGACAAGGTTCATACTATCCTTAAGCTGTATTCATTGCATCCATCTAGCATCTTCAAAAGGATAAATTTTGAAGTTAATAAGATACTGTCGATAGTTTTACGATGTCGTAGTACCTTGTCTTCATGTCGAAGAATAGCTTTGGGTTGTAGCACCTCTTCTTGGTCTTCAATTTCAAGAGGGTCTTCAATAATTGGTTCACTTGGTGGCTCTCCTTTGTAGGGCTTAAGTAGGCTCACATGAAAAGCATTGTGTATGAGCCAATGGTTGGGCAACTAATTGAGTTGATAAGCCATATCATTGATTGGCTTCAAGATTTGAAAAGGACCATAGTATCTTTTTGCTAATTTAGCATAATACTTTTGATGGTCCGTAGGATTTTTGCCCATTGTTTTCCTCAATCAAGCCTTGGGAAATTTAAGTAAGACCCAATCATTTTCTTTAAACGTTAAGGCCCTTCTATGCTTTTCAGAAGTAGCTTTTTTCCTTTGTTGAGAGATGGATATAACCTCCTAAATGTTTTGAAAAGATTCTTGTAGGTCACGGCTATACTCAGCGGCAACGAAGATCTTTCCATGTACTTTGAGTAGCAAGGGACTTTTAGGTCTTCCCTCAATGATTTTGAAAGGTGCTTTTCTCGTAGATTTATGGACAATATTATTGTACACATACTCTACCAGAGGTAAGTACTTTTCTTATTGTGAGCATTTATCTACTTCGGTAACATAAGTCTTTAGTACATCGAGTATCGTAAGATTGGCTATCTCACTTTGGCCATCCGTTTGTGGGTGATAGACCGAAGAGAAATCCAATCTTGACCTATATTTTCAAAGAGACCTTTCAAAAATTACTGGTCATTCTAGGATCTCTATTTGCTGACACGATGGATGTTGGAAACCCATGGTGTTTGAAAACGTGTGATATGAAGATAGTTTCCATTTGGTGTGCCTTCGTAGTCTTTTTGACAGGAATAAAGGGTGCTTGCTTGCTTGCTAAAACTATTGACTATTGTCCATAGTCCCGTATACCCATGGATAGACTTGGGTAATCCAAAGATTAAATCCATGGATATAATCTCCCATGGTGAATTAGAGTTTGGCAATGGCTGGAGTAACCTAGGTTGCTTCCCTCTATCATACTTGGTCGTTTGGCATGCCACACATTTTGAAACATACTCTTGTATGTCTACTTTCATGGTAGGCCAATAGAAATATGTCTCTACTCCTCCAAGAATTAGGTTGAATGCCTCTATGGCCTTCTATGGCTCATATAAGGAGGAGCATGGGATTCATACATAACTTTCTCACAAAGAGAGTGGGTAACACATAGCCTATTTCCGTGGAGAAGATAACCATCCTGCAATTTGAATGGTTCCTCTTTCTTCCCCAAAGCAAGGGCTGACATTATGTCTCTAAAGTCAATGCGGTGTCTATAGCAACTCACAATGATCTATCTTCTATGATAGATGAGTATGCTACTGACCCCGGCTTTTGGTCATCGTGAAAGTGCATCGGCCACTTGATTGTGCTTACCAGTAATGTGAGCAATATGAAAAATAAATTGCAAACAAAAAATTTTCCACCTCATTTGTTGGTCGGAAAGCTTTGTTTGTGTCATGAAGTATTTGAGACTTTGATGGTCTATTCGTAAAATGAATGGAGTCCCCAATAACTAGTGCTTCCATGTGTCTAGGGCATGTAGAACAACTAAAAGCTTTTTCTCATAAATGCCTAAGACTCGTTCATCTGTATTGAGCCTTCGACTCTCATATGATATGGCATGACCTTCTTGAAGCAATACTGCTCCAAGGAAATCACCACAAGCATCACATTGGATCTCAAATGGCTTTGACAGATTTGGAAGCATAAGCACTGGTTCGGAGGTAAGCTTTTGTTTAAGCTTGTCAAAAGAATTTTTCTCCTTAGCAGTCCATGAATACTTAACGTTCTTCTTTGCTAAGTCATGTAATGGTCCTGCTATTCGACAAAATTTTGCTAAGAAGCATCTATAGTATGCACACATACCAATAAATCTTCTTAGCTCATGTAGATTCCTTGGATTAGGCCATGCTTTTATTACCTCAAAATTTGATGGATCCATTTGTATACCATCTAAAGAGACAATATGACCTAAGTATTGAATCTCTTGAAGGAAAAAATCGTTTTTCTTTTGATTGAGAAAAAGCTTGTTGTCCATCAATGCTTGAAAAATCACTTGGAGATGTTTCTTCTGTTCCTCCAAGGACTTGGAGTAGATGATGATATCATCAAATAATCCAGTGAATTTACGGTAGGGTCTAAATATTTTCTCCATTAGACGATTGAACGTGGCTGGTGCATTGATCAAGCCAAAAGGCATGACTAGATATTCATAGGCCAAACGTTGTACAAAAAACTGAGCTCTTCATTGATTTATCAAAAGCAAGTGGAGTTTACTAGTGGTATTTTACGATCGAACTCACTAGCATCTATATACATGTTCTTTTCCATGTAGGTGAAGCCAATTCTCCTTTTAGGGAACTTCATGTTGGCAGCCATGCGGTTGAACCATGGTGCCCCTAGGACAACATCCTCATGTTGGAGAGGAGAGATGAAATAGTATTCTTGTTGACATAGCTTTGGACATAAAGCCTCAACTTCCCAATCAAGGGAGTAATGGAGGCTTGATGTCCCTTGAAAGCGGTGTCGGCCGTTACAATATCTCCCATCTCAAAAGCTTGAATGCCCAACTTGGTGACCAACTTCATCGATATGAAGTTGTGAGTAGAGCGAGTATCAAACAAGATGAAGGCATCATGATCCCTTACCTTTACCCAAGCATAGGAGAGAGGTGATTCTTTTTGCAATGAGCATCCTCTTTTGGAGCTTCAATGGTGGAAGCTCTAGGAGTCTCATTGTGGGCATTTCTCTTGGGGTAAGACCAATAGCCATGTCCTTGCTCCCCACACTTAAAACAATTTTGGTCCTTGTGAAAAGCTTCAAGCTCTTCAGGAGAGAGTTTGTTTTTACCTTTGTAAACTCCCTTCTCCTTGGACCAATTGTTGTTGTTGTTGTTGTTGTTGGAATTGACTTGGGAAGAATTAATTTTGGGCATTGGTTTTCCCCTTTGCATCACTTTTGTCTTTGTTTTCCATGGGCTTGACACTCCGTCTAGCCCTTGTTGGAAATTACTGTGCGAAGCAACCATGGTGTGGGTGGATTACTTCGATGATAGAACTAGGCCATTAAGGGTTGACATACTAGGCCATCTCTTCAGGTAATCTCATACAGAATTGTTGCTTTTGCTCGGCGAAGTCTATCTTTTAAAAGACAATAGCCTTGAGATGTAAATCCCAAAACTTGTCTACATATTTGTGGATAGACTCATGAGAGAGAAGCTTCAAACGGCACCATTCGGTAAGCACTTTGTCATTTCTATTGCTTGCAAGGAATTGCTTCATGATGGAAACTCATAGAGTTTTCCATGCCTTTGGGAATTCACTGTTGCCACGAAGACTAGCCCACCATTGACAAGCCAATTTTTGGAAGTGCATAGCTAGATGGCGTAGCTTGGAGGACTCCGTGAAGCCCTCGTCTCCAAAGGCAACATCAAATTGCTGGATGAAGACCAATACTTTGTTGGTGGTGCCATCATAGGTGAGAAAGGAGATACTCTTTCCTCCCTCTTTGAACTTCTTGAGCTTTTGTGACCTTCGCCATGCAGGGTATGATTTGCGATGTCCTACCCTCTTGTATTCTCTAGAAGAATAGCCATAGCTTTCGTCAAAAGAGGGGGAAGGTGAAGAAGAAGGAGACCTCTTTCTTACCCTTTTCTTCCTTTGTTTCCTCTCTTCCCTTTTGGAGTGATGAGGAGAAGGACTGTGGGTTGATCGTTTCCTCTTGGGAGGAGTTGGAGACCGTCTAGACCACCATCTTTGTGGAGGCACATCTTCAGAGGAACTTAGGGATTCATTAATTTCCCTTTCTTTGGATTCCTCCTCTAGTATGGGAGAGAGTCTTCTTTTGAGGGTCTCATCAAGAGGCCTCCTAAGCTCTCTCTCCTCTTGGAGTTGAAGGGAAATCCCATAAGCGCAAAGTTGTTGAGTAAAGCAGGGTTGCCCATAGCTTGCTGCAACCTAGTAATAAGATAATTAACAAACTTGGGGGCATCATCGTTAGCACCTTCATGTGCAAAATCAAAGTTATCAATGCTCATTCTACTCTCTTGGTTATTGTCAGCCATACTAATTAAACTTATGTGTTTACTTAGTGTATTCTTTGGCAATCCAAAACCTTAGTTGCTACTCCTCTTGGCCTTTGAAAATCAACACTTAAGCATCTACACCCACGACTCGAATTGGTTAATTATAGAGAGTAGTGGAGTGGGTCTAATATTGCAAAATTGCTGAGAGATAGCTCCTTTCAGACTTCTTATGGTTGAATAATGATAAAGCCGTAGGCAAGTCTAAAAAGACCCCATTATTAAGACCAAAGCTCCTGAGGTATGCACCATATCCCACATAGTGGGCTCAACAAAATGGATAATAAATCCCAATCCCACTTACCCTAATATAATTAACAAAATCAACCATTAATAGGATACTTAAGGACCTCTCATCTTAAGCAATAAAAGAAACCAAATTCTCTAATACCAATGTAATGGAAATGGCCTATGAACTTTGAGAATAGCGGAAGTGTAACAACTATGCAAGATGTGGACAACTGGCTAAATCTTATGGAGGTTGACTAATAGTTAGGCTAGATTGCAAAGGTTTAAGATGATACCATGTGGCTTCAAGGTATATTACAAATATGTGCACTAGAATCAATGTGAACTCATGGATTTGAGTATGATAATTGGATGGTTGGCGAAATTTCATGGGACTTAATGTCTAGGTGTGGTATATTACAAAGACTGAATATACTAGCATCAAGCTTCCTTTGCACTAGAATTGACTTAAACTCAATACAAGTATGTACACTAGAATCAATCTGGAATTCTATATTGAAGCCTGCAAAGTGATCGTGGAAGACTAATGTGAACTTAAATATATACAAACTTTGAAGTAAAATCTTATAGTGATGCTTTTATCAAAAGTTGATTACACGAGATTTGATTAACCACCCAAATATTTACGATCTTAGTGTTTAAAGGATCTATATTACATTTAGCATATTATGCCCAAAAGATTTGTCTCTATTTAATATTTTAGGTGCCTTGACAACTCTAATAATCTGAGGGTCAACATTAGGGAGTTAAGTATATGCAAAAGCTTTGGACAACTTGTCAAATCTCATGTGACTTGATCCTCTTTAATTTGTTTTGACAAAATTTATATATTAGCTCCTTTTGACATTATCTCATAGTTGCACTAGAAGGTTGTGTTTGTAAAGAAATTCCATTTCCCTTTCCAACCATGGATACATCTCTCAAAGGTGATGCAATTGATAGTGTTGTGAAGTGTAGTTGAGAGTTAATACATGTCATTTAGCGAATTAGCAACCTTATGAGTCCCATTGCTAATATTGAACATGAAAGTGATTAAAAAAAGAGAAATTGTCCAAGATAATATGTTTGGTAGAGAGTTATGAAAAAATAAGAGGGTCCAACTATGGAATGAAGGTAGGACCATGTCTATGTGTGAAGGGATCTTCCTTTATGTCATGCCATTTGATGCATCTAACTTTCAATTTCTTGGGGACAACAATGCTGGTGTGGTAGTAGAGAGGATGTGTGATTATGCAAGAATCACCTCAACTAATGTAGATGGTATTAGCCCCAATGCATGACCAATTACATAGGTCGCTTTCTTATATGGCACACCATTGATGATACTATATAGCTTGAGTTTGATGGGGACTATTGGGATGTTATGAATGATGACCCAACACTTGTGGTACCTTTATCAAACAAGAGAAAATATAGTATAAGCAATATCAAGCTAAAACATGTGATTAGAGAACCAAAAACATAAAAAAATATTTCCTTGAATATGTGCAACAAGTGTCAACTATTGATTATTGTGGAAAGAAATGTTGTGAGTTAGTAGATCATGGGATGTTAATGTCTCTTAGAAGATAATTTGGGGCCAATGTCAACAAGCTCACACTAGCTGTGTGTATGATACCCTCGGTATAGTTCAACGTATTGATCCACATGCAAATATGCAATACACTCTCTCATTGAGTGGAAATGAAATCTATTTTGCAGGGGATGCTATGAGATGCATGGGATTCCAAAGAAATCATTTTATATGTACAAAAAATAGTTTGAAGTAGGAGTGTGGGTATTCTTACATGGAAGCATTCCCACGTGGGAAGGTCAAGGGACCATGTTAGAATGGAAAATTATATTAAAGTGTCAAAAGAAATTCAGAATACGTTCACCATAAGAGTAGAACCATAGGAAATGGTACCAAGGAGACCTTACTTATAATACTAGAGTTGTACAGACATGATGAAATCCTTTGAGAGGTCAATGCAAAACTTGTAGCCATAGGATATAAGAGTTTATCATCATCTACGTTCAATAGGATATGGAATGATGAGTTCAAGCATGTATCATTGTCAAATGAGTTCTTTAAGTATAACTTGTGTAGTGGAATGAAATCATGGTTCGGTGCTATAGAGTCCCAGGACAAGCATGATAAGCACAGAGAAGTGAAAGAAACACATGAAATAACAATAGATTTGTAGAAACTTGTATTATGGGTGGTGCAGGTACTCAAGAATGTCTCCCAATTAGTATTTATTCATCATCCATGAAAAAATGGATTGAAAAAACAACAATTCCTCTATTGAGGATTGAGCCAAAGCATGTGGACACCTCATTGCAATGCAACAAGTGTCCTTGACTGGCATGATAACTCATGTGCATGGTCATGTAAGATAAGGAGACTTTAGTTTGATATGTTTGTGTGCCTTTGATCCAAATGCAATGATTGAATCTCTTTGTCTTTGCTTGCACAACCTAGAAAGGAGAGGTAATCATGACTTGCAGGTTTGGGAGAATAGCACTCTAGACAAGCTCATGAAAATAGCTTGTTTGATTATTTTCTCCAAAGGAATTCTTTTAGTGATTTGAGAGATTTAGTCAATGAGGGTTTCAAGAAAACATCCCATTTAGAGATGTCAAACAACCCTTATCAAGGTATGAAACTAATAAGAAATCAACGTGAAGCTATGTATAGACCAAGAGTACGTTCAAAACACTATTTAGGAACTTGTATTGCAGTTAGATAATTGTGCAATTAGAAATAAGAATAGATATATTTTTCCATCTCTCTCTTTAATTTTAGCTTGTGGTTTCTTCAAGACTGTGCAAATGGGTTTCTCAATGGTCGGCCACACACATGAAGACATAGATGCCATGTTTAGCAAGTTCTTAGAAATCTTAAGAAATAAAAATGCATGAGAAGTCTCACTAGCTCCACTTTTTCTCAATACTTCAAGTTCTTTGTGGAAAGATATCTGTGGGATGGTCCCAATGCTCTAGTGGGGTATTCAAAACCATTGAAATTTAGATTTTTCAATGTGGGATGATGTACTTGTCATGCAATACAAGGATGACGTACCTATCATGCAATATAAGATGCACCTAAAGATGCCTAACTGTAAATCGGTAGAGGGAGGGATAGAGCTGTAGAAGAGGGAAGATACAGGAAAGGTCATGCTTCCCCAAGGGTCATCGCCAACGGTCTTTCAAATATAATTATAAGAAAAAGAAAAATACCGAAAGTAGTTCAAGGAATGAATGAACACATAAGATATTGGAAGAAAGGGAGGGGCATCAAGGGTTTTGGGTCAAGTAATGAAAAACATATCAACCCCGTGATTGAGTATTGGAAATAATAGTCATTGAATTACAAAAGCACTCTCTATCAAAGGTATGTGAAAGATTCAAGCGGCTATTGGAAGAAACTCATTACATGGTGTCTTTGAAGATGGAAAAGGATTCTAAGTTTGAGAGATATGAGGAGTACAATGACCACTATTGTGGGACACAAAATTAGAGGCCCAAGGGCTCACTTGTACCATTTCTTGATGTCAAGAAAGGGGAGTTCATATTGGTATGACCTTCCAATGTAGTATACCCAATATGGCTGGGTGTTTCTCAATCAGACATTTATGCTGATCCTAATTTAGCTAACTTTAGGAAGGCCCCCATTCAATATTGGGCACCAATGTGACAGAAGAAGGGTGTGAGTGATGTTGGGGTTTATGAAATTTCTTGGGATAAAGAATGGGGACCTAATCTAAAAGATCCACAAGTATGGGAGGATGTTGATGCAATTGCCTTCTCATGGTTGAGAAGGGCCCAACCAAAGAATCCAAATAGGGTGAAGATACCGAAGCATGTTTTTAAAAAGGTTCAATAGAGCACGAACATTCTTAATCAAGAATAAGATGTTAATCTTGGATTTATCTTAGAAATTGAGGAGTGCATACCCATTGAGCATTCCTTTAAATTTATGTTAGTTTATGTAATGCTATGAACCCTTTTAATTTATGTTAGTTTATGTAATGGTCCAAACCCTTTTAATTAATATTAGTTTATGTAATGGTCCAAACCCTTTTTAATTTCTTCTCAAAAGGTTTTGTCTACCATATGAGATTATGGATTTTTTTGATGATGTTTGTGGTATTTAAGGTGTTTATCAACTATACTTACCCTATGGGATGTGGGATCTTTTATAAATTACAAAGTATTCTACAAGTGATTGACACACATATTGAGCAACTATTTTACCAAAATAAATGGTATTTTTTCCATTTTAAGTGGGATGGTTCAAAGTTTAAGATTCCCAATTTATTGAGAATTTTCCATTTTATCTAATATGGTCTTCCCTTGTAGCTACTTTACATCACTCTCTTTCTCTCTCTCTCTCTCTCTCTCTCTCTCTCTCTCTCACACACACACACACACACACACACACACACACACACATGCGCTCAAGTGTGCATAGCTATGTAGGAGTCATGATCTTCTCTACATGCCCTTGCTCAAAATATTGGAGAAGCCACAACCACATGGAGGAAAATCCTTATCTAGGTAGCACTATCTCGAAGGATATTATAAGCAAGACAAGCGCGAGCAAGGGTAATTGAGCAAGAAAGGAAAGAGGGGAAAGATTTTTCACGCATGTATTGATCAGAGGAGTGAGAAAGGGTCGGTAGCATAGAGCCAAGGTTCAATGAGCAAGGGTAAACTCACAAAACTTGAGTATGCGATCTGTGTCTGGGTGGGTTAAATTATGTGCAAAAGTCCCATGATGTCTAGAATTGTACATAATTATTGTTGGTGGTTCTAAACATGTTTGCATGATTCTAAGAAGAATTAAATGTTCAAATTAGAAGCTATGACCTAATTATAAGAATTTCCTAATCCTAGTTTCTTGCCAAATCTTGCATTTTTATGAATTTTTTGATTCCTTTGATGAGTTCAGAGGCAATTTGGATTGCATAGGTGGATTCTAAAACATGAATGGATTCTTCCTTGAGTTCTGGGACACATAATACCCCATGTATATTACTATACAAGGATGGTTGAGTTTTTCAAGCCAACATGAATCAAAGTCATTCTAATGTAGCTAGTATAGTTCTATCAAGATTGCTAGTTTATTGGGCCAATTATGTAAACTTTGTAGCTACTAATACTATCTAATAAAAAACTTAAAATTTTTATATGTATGGAGAATTTTATATGGGATTTCAGAGCTCATAATGGGAAACCCAATTTTTTCATGTTTGTTGCTTGTAGTACTTCATCATCATGACCAAGATCCTTCTTAAGGAGAAATTTTGTGTGCTTTGAGATACTCCATGGCTCCTCATGAATGTAAAGGCCCACAAAGAACTTAAAAGAACATGCATATATTGAAAATATTGAGGATGCAGAATAAGCTTTTATGATAGCTCGGTAGAATGGGAAAAATGTGACTTTTGGTACCTAATTCTATGCGCCCCCCCCCCCCCCCCCCCCACCAACCCACAAAAAACAAAGGTGAGTGTAAACGAATGATAATTTTTTATCACCAACCCAAAGAATTTTGTAGGAAAATGTATCCCTTGAGAGATAAAAACCCCAAGCTCTCAGTATGAAATAGTCCGCAAGAAATGATTGTTTTGAACGAAATGAAGTGGTTTATAGACTTGGAGGCATGCCTTGCTCAAAATTTGAGATATTTTATAAGTTTCTCATTCTCTCATATGTAGTGGTCCTTAAACTATAAACTCAAGAAAAGATTTCCCAAAAAGAGTAGGTCTTTTATTGTATTGCAAAAAAATTCCCAGACCTTAAAAATACACTTTTATGTCTTGTTACAATACCAACCTAGTGTTAAGGGTGAATCTAGGCTTATTATAGATTCTCTCACACACACACACACACACACTTAAATTGAAAAATCCTTCAAATTTTGACCAAAACACCATAAGAGTTTCAAGTATGCCCTTTTTCTCTTTGTTTGGAAAAAGGTATTTGGGGAGCTGTGCTCCACATGCATGTGCTTATGGCCCATTAAATAACACCACTATTTGTCTCTTTGGTCCCTTCACTGAATGTCGTCTTCTTTTGTATGTGGAACATTATAACCAACTTAAGCGGTCAATTTTCTCTCTCTCTCTCTCTCTCTCTCACACACACACACACACACACACACACGCACACACACGCACATCTCAAGTGCCCCCCTGAGGGTTGATCTCTTCTTCCCTCAAATCATATAGAAGCTACTAGTTTTTTTCTTTGCAACCTTCATTGTAAGTTTACTACTCATGATGCTTTTGAGAATTTCTCAACCTAGCATATTTGTGCACAAGGGGCCGTAGCCAACACACACACATACTCATGCGTTATCTCTCTATCTCTATTCATGTCCCAAGCATACACATGTACGGTTTAAATTGCTGCCTATTACCCAAGACAAAAAAAATAGCTTGCATTTAGGAGTACCTTGAATTTGATTTATCGTATTGGGCATATCATGGAAAGGCTCTCATACATGATCATGTGCTAGCATATGTACATGCTCACACACACACACACACGCACACACATACACACACACACACACACACACACACACACACATGAAGGAGATAAAAAAGCGGTGCCCTTCAAGCAATAGACAAGGGGGATGTTGCTCAACACATGATGATAATATTGGCAACACAAGTTAGTACTAGTATTCCAAATAGCAAGGAATCATAGTATATTACTTGGTTGAGCATACGCATTAGATGGTGCAATGAAATGCAATACTGATGATGCACAACCTTGTGGATGCATCTCCACAACACATGATTAGCTTCAAATTTTCAAAATAGTGCAATTTCAAATCAATAGATAATAATCATTTTCTTTTTTCATAGGCTCAAATTGAACTTTGGGTCAAGGTTTTTCTTGCCAAGGTGAAGTATAAGAACTTATATGAAGACTTAAGATGTTTTGATCTCATTTGAATTGAGAATTGGTGTTAGATCTACTTCCATCTATTATCAATTGGTAAGTGAAGGTGAGTAGATCAAAACTAATCCAATTTTGTTGAAATTTGTTGAGAGACCTTAAAATACCTTATACTAAATATTACTAACCACGAAAACCATAAAAAGATGAGAATTTTGCAAATATAGGCACATAGATTATAATTGCGCTTATTATCTTCAACTTCAAAATTCAAAAATTCCATCATGTTAGCATATCACATGTTACACCATTGTGTATTGAGATTATGTTTCAAATTTGGTGTTATGTGGATCAATTGAGTGCCAATTGTACCAAATATTTTGTGGAATCCATCAGTAATAGGTACAAAGAGTGGGCTAGAAACTTAAAAAATGATCCAAACTTCATTCAACTTGTCAAGTGACTTGTTCATAATGTGCATGATTAGTGTGGTTATGACACTTGAAAACATTCTTTATTTTTAATCAAGAGATAATAATTGTGCTTATTATCTTCTGCTCCAAAACACAGTATTTTTGAAATTTTTCTTGAAGGGACTTGGATCATCTATGATAGCAATGGAGTGCATGAACCAAAATTCAAATGAATAAAAATAGTTTTTCTTAAAGGGACTTGGATCATCTATGATAGCAATAGAGTGCATGTACCAAAATTCAAGTGAACTAGAATAGCTGTGATTGAAATTGATAATTGTTTCGTATCAAAATCTGTAAACTACTAAAACAAGTAAAATTTTTGAATTAGAATTTTTGACTTAAATTGACACATGTTTTGTAGCAGATTTTACTAAAAATATTTATTATACCAAAGGAAAAAAAACAAATTTTTGGTTTGTTGTTGGCAAGCACCTTCTCCACATGTAGCTTGCAGAATTTGAACTCACTTGGACATTGTTCGTCGATACTAGAAACTAAGTTTTCTGAGATTGAAGGTTGTATATTGCTCCCTTGGATAGTTCTTCAATTTGAGACTAAAATATTTGACCATCATTTATTGTGGAAGTTGAAGTTAATTTTCTCTAGAATCTGACTTATAGTTACAAAAAGTGGGCTAAAAATTTAAAGATTGATCCAAACTTCATTAAACTTGTCAAGTGACTTTTTCATAATGTATGGAGCTAGTGTGGGTCACAAAACTTGAAATCTTTAATTTTTAGTCAAGAGATAATGATTGTCCTTATTATCTTCTACCAATATTTTTGAGATTTTTCTATGATAGCAATAGAGAGCATGTACCTAATTTCAAGTGAACTTAGTTTTGATTGGAATTGACAACTATTTTGTATCAAAGTCTGTAAACTACTAAAACTATTGAAATTTGATAGTAAAATTTGAATTAGAAACTCAAAAGGTATTTTGTACTAGAGAAAAAAATCAATTTTTTTTTGTTGTTGATGCAAAAGCAACTTTCCCATAGGTAGCTTGCAAAATTTGGACTTATTTGGACACCCTTCGCTGCTAGAAACTAAGTTTTCAAAGATTGAAGGTTGCAGATTGGTCCCTTACCTATTTCTTCAATTTGAGACTAAAATATTTGACCATCATTTATTGTACATTCTTACATATGATATATTGACTAGTTAACTACTTGATTTGTAGGACTTGGTGAAATGAAGCTACGACTACGAGGTAATTTAGACAAGGAGAATTGTGACAGCTAGAACAACTTAATACTGGGGATAAAATGGCAAGGTATTCAATTCCATTAAAAATCAACAATCTTTATGTACCTTAGATCAAGACTATTGTTGAAGAAGTGTCAGACACTTACTCCGATTTAGTCTCAGACATTTCTTTCGCTTTTACTCATTTGGGTGTTGGAACTTTGTTTTGATTTAACCATATCTTAATCTCTTATAAGACCAATACTAATGGGGCTCAAATTTATCTAGAGTCTAAGGAAACTTACATGGTTTAGGTTGATGAACATAGTGTTGAATTAAAAGAGGAGGTTAGATCCATTAAGTAGGAAACCTTCTACATGGGCCAAAATGGAATGCAATACTTGAAAATTGTGAATCTTAACATTGTGGATAAATGGGGATTATAAGTTGATACATTGATTCTAGAAGTGACCATGAAGAAAGTACTATTGTGCTTGAGCTGGAAGGTTACGATCAATTTGGTATAAAGTCACTAAAGCATCTTAATAACTAATTACTCATGACTAGGAATATATTTTTGGGTGGAAAACATTGCTAGAGACTTGTTGTGGATAGATTATTCCAAACAAGGACACTTAACACCTTTGAAGATTATGTATATTTTTACAATGAGGAATAAAGGACTAGTAGACCTTCTTGTGCATCTCTTTAGAGAATTTATTAACAATAATATTGTTATGATGAATCTTAGAGATGTATAATAGACCAAATATTAGGGTTGAGATCATGGAAATGAATCTAAAACAAACCAAAAAGTTGGGCCAAGAAAACATGGTTTGACACTATGGCCAATGAATGGGGCAGTACAGTTCATGGAACTTACCTCTTAGAGAAAAACTAGGTGAGAGGAGTAGAAACCACTTTAAATAGAGGAAAATTCGGTGACATTAGGAATAGTAAAGGTCTACATGAGTGACGGTTGCTAAGAAATTGGTTTGAAGGCTTAGATGGAGGACCGCCATCCAAGAGGGTAGGGGTCTAGCATAATGAAAGAGTCACACCAATGGAATTTCAAAAATGGATGAAGAAATACAATGGATCTAGGGATTCATATGACCAGCTAGAAAGCTTTAGGAAATGCTAAGATCAGAGATTATTTTTCATTTCTAGACTCAATTCGAGGGATTTGAAATGAACTTAGAGGGAAAGGCTTTCACTTGGTTTCAAACCATACTTCCTAGAATGATTACATATTTAATTGCATTAGCTAAAATATTTTTTTTTTGTGTTCAAAAATGAGAATTACACATAGCACAATAGCACAAATGTACAGATTTAACACTAGTCATGTAATCGGACATTCAAGAGTCTTGAGACACTAAAGTGTCCTGTTCTCTTACCAAGCTGCTTTGGCAATTTATTTGTCAAGCTAGAAATAAGTTTTTTACACATTGCTTCTACCATAGGCGGGTTACGAGGGAAAGAAAACATTGGATTGTTACAAAATAATGGAATGCCCTTCAATGACTAGTTTCCAAGTCAATTGCAAGTTATAGACATAAATACATCCTTGAGTACATATTGACTAAGAGCATAATTTGGGTCTTCCAAAGGTCCACTTATGGAATTGGGGCTCTTCTAGTGTAGTTTCATGACTACAAATGAATTTATATGTTGAAACCAAGAAATAACGTATGTTTTTGGCTCCCTAACTTACTTAAATCTCGTTGCTCGAACCCTATCTTGATTTTTTATTGTGCAAAAAATCTTGAATCTTCCATAATAACATTGAAATTAAGGTTTTAGGTGTCCCAATTATGTCATTACCACATACTCTTACACATTTAGTTCATATGCATGGAAAATTTGAAGTTATTTGAGATTCTGAATGCTTATGTCTCTAGAATTAAACTATCAAAGTTTACTCATGCACGATTTTGAATATTTGGAATGATCCAATAAGTTTTGTTTACCAAAGCACTTATACTTGCCACCATGAGTCCTCAATGGAGAGGGTAAGAAATGTATCACTTGCTAAAATGCACAAATACATAAAGAACATATTTTCCTTTGTATCCAATGATATGCTTGAAATGACCGTATCAAACATATAGAACTTCACATTATTTTATATACTCTCAAGTAAACACAGGAAACTTGAAATTATCTAAAGCACAATTTTGGAAAATTCACAAGTTTCTTCAAGGTCTCTTCATTTTTTTCTTGAGTTTATAAATTAAGTCTATTTATTCAAAGCATCAATCGTAGTCTTACGGGGGTCTACTTGATGAGTATAGTTCTTGATCATGATAACTTCCAATGTTGTATTTTTAAAGAACCTCTAGCTAGAATATTTAAGAGTACCAAAAGGGTTTTCTTAAGTTTATACAAGGGTTTTCTACAAGTTTCTACAAGGTCTCTTAAAAGCATCAATCTATTACACTCACGTTCCCCTCATGTAGTTTTGATGTGAACCGTTTTCCTATACATGGGCACTTTTTACTCTAGTGCTGGCTAGAGGTTTTTCCCCCGTGTAACCACATATACACACTATACGCATGTGTGGTGGTACATTGTACTTAGGGAGACTCGTATCTTTCTCTCATACTCACACTTGAACTCTTCATAACAAAGTGAGGGAGCTTCAAGCTATCAAGCTTCTTGCTGCGTGTGTGTGTATCGACAGGTGTGTGTGTGTGCACATTTATATCTTCCCTCACTTGCTTCTTCACCCAACAATAGTATCAGAGTAGGCTCTTTAGCTCCCACAAGCATTCTCCTTCCTCCATACCTCATATTAGGTTTTGCATGAGGTGCAGCCTCGGGACAGCTAGTCACCGTTTTGCTCGCCACGGGTGCTCCGGGTGTCTGTTTTGCTCAACTTAGGACTCAAAACGAAGCTAAGAACAAGTAATACACAACAATATCACAAATTAGCATTTTTGGACACATTAAGGCTTTGATGTAATAGCATTTACAGGTATGCAGATTTTTTGCAAGTTTTGTCGGGAGTGTATTTCTTGCCAATTTATTGTTCGTGGGTGCCATGGCAAGCAACAATGACTTGTTTGGAATGCTTCAAGTTGAGGATAAGATTGATGGGACCAATTATCCGATGTGTTCTTACATGATGAAACATGTGCTTACTGCAAATCAACTATGGAACATTGTGGCGGATGTAGACAAGAGACCTGGCAGTTCTATTTCTACTGTTACAGATGCAAATAGCTCTTCAATAGTTGTTTCTTCATCTTTTTCACCTACATAGGATCAGCTTAGATGGGATGGAAAGAATGCCCAAGCACATGCTTTGATTGCTCTTTCCGTGAAGCGTCATATTGTTCCACACATTTGGTCTTGCACTTCATCCAAGCAAGCTTGGGATGTACTTTCTTCTTTGTATGCCGAGCGCAATGAAGCCCGTGTGGCTTACTTGAGGAAATGCATATGGCTGAAAGTGAGTCCGTTGATGTGTATGTTACAAAGATTTAGGATTTGAAAGAGCAATTGGCAAACATAGATGAGATTATCTCGGACAATTCTCTCATCTCCACTTTGCTTAAAGGGTTGCCAGATTCTTTTCAAAGCTTTGTTACTACTCTTCGTTTGGTTGCAAAAGGAAATCCCAACATGTATACTTTTGATGAGGTTGTGTAACTTCTCTTACAAGAAGAGCAATCTAGAATGAATAGAAGTGGTTTGATTGAGGGAACTCAAGCACTTACTATCTCTCAAAGAGGTAAAAGCAAGTCCAGGGACCAGCGTTGGGCACATCAAAACCAAAACCCCAAACTCCCTCTTCCACTAATTCTTCTCGTATTGGTGATTCATAAAAAAACAAGAGATGCAAGTATTGTCGGAAGTCGGGACATACCATTGAGGAATGTAGAAAGCTTGCAAAGCGTAATGATAAGAAGAAGCAATCAGGCATGTCTATCATTGAGAGCACGAGTAATGCACATATGATTCTTCATTACATTCTACATGTATGACAAAGCGTGAGATTGATCTTGATTGGTACTTTGATAGTGGTGCTTCCAAGCACATAACATCATGTAAGAAGTTTTTTGTGTCCTTGCAAGATGCACCAAAGGGGGGGCATGTTGTTTGCACAAATAATGCCTCTTACCCTATCATTGGAGTTGGGAACATAAAGCTTATGGCTACAAATGGGGGTGTTATGATTCTCAAGAATGCCTTATATGTGCTAGGCATAAAGAAGAACTTGCTTTCGATTCCCACCATTGCCTCTTCGGGTCTTCATGTACATTTTGTGGATGCCAAATGTATGGTTCATGAATTCAGCAATGGTGATGTTATTATTATGCTTGGGACGTTATGCAATGGCTTGTATCGGATGGATACTTATGAGATACATGCATCAAATGTCTTGCTTGTTTGTACTCCTTCTATGGCTGAAACGGAGTTATGCCATGCACGTTTTGGTCATTTAAACTTCAATACCTTGCTCTACTTACAAAAGTGTGATATGGTTGTTGGTTTTCCCACACTTGGCTCCATTGAGAAGCATGCTTGTGAAGATTGTATACTTGGAAAATGTTGGAATTAGGGTTGCACAGAGACACACACAGCTTGGAGAAGACGAAGGAAGCTCAAGGCACACAATAGAGAGTGTGTTACTTAGTGTGCAATGGAAAGATAGATAGCCCTAGAGTGATGGGCGTATATACAATCCACGGGGGAAAAAACCTCCTAAAGAGTGAAAAAATGCCCCGGCGGTCCTAGTGTGTTCACGCACATCACTGCCACATGTATATGGTAACAAATCCCCCCTGGAGTGATGCGGTGAACGAGAGCTGGCACATGAGTAAAGGGAAGTGCCATGCCCTAAGGACATGATCAGTCCACAAAGGGGAGTAAGCCCAAAGCTTTGCGGAAAGCTTCAAGCTTCTCATGAGACAATGCATTTGTGAAAAGATTTGCAAGGTTGTCCTGTGTTGTCACATAAGCCAAGCTGATCTCTCCTGCTAAGAGCCTCTCCCTGACATAGTGGTAATTCACCTCAATGTGCTTTGTGCGAGCATGAAAAACTGGGTTCCTTGCAACTGCCAATGCGCTCTGACTGTCAGTGTAGATAGTGTCGGCAGTGTCTTGTCCCACAACCAAATCAGCCATAAGGTGTCTGAGCCATACACACTCAACCGTAGCTGTGAAGACTGCCCTGTACTCAGCCTCACAACTCGAAGTGGCCACAGTAGGTTGCTTCTTGCTAAACCATGATATACATGAACTGCCAAGCATGAAACAAAAACCACTTGTGGACACTCACGTGTCAAAACAACCAGCCCAATCTGAGTCCCAAAAAGCATGTAAGTCTGGCAGAAATGATCCCCCCTTGGGATAAAACAAGCCAAGATGTAAAGTGCCACTAAGGTAGCGGAAAATTATCTTGACAGCCTGCTAATGCTTAGACCCTGGGCTATGCATGAATCTGCTGACCTGTGAGACTGCAAACTGAATATCTGGCCTTATGTTGCATACATAAATGAGGCAGCCAACAACAATTTGGTAAAGAGTGACATCAACAAGATTGCTAGCATCATGCAGACTCAACTTCAAACCTGTTTCCATGGGAGTGGCAATAGGTTTGCAATCCTCAAGTCCAAACTTACATAACAATGTCTCTATGTAACTTTTCTGACACAAGGCAATACCACCATCACACTGCTTAAATTGTATTCCCAAGTAATGATGCAACAGCCCCAAATCTTTCATCTTGAAAGTAGCATTTAAATCAGCCTTAAATTCAACAATATGTCTCTCATTTGGTCCAGTGATCAACAAATCATCAACATAAAGAAACACAATGAGAAGTACATCACCCTCATTCTTTACATACAATGTGCTTTCTGTTTGACTATTACGAAAGCCTCGTTTAACCAAATGAGTGTCATCTTTCTCATACAAAGCACGAGGAGATTGCTTCAACCCATACAAAGCCTTCTTACATTTGCACACTTTGTCCTCTTGTCCTTTTATGACAAAACCGCGAGGCTACGTTACATAAACTTCCTCAAATATGTGACCATTCAAGAAAGGAGTAACAATGTCTGATTGATGTACATCCCAACCAAAATGAGATTGCAATGCAAATAGAAAATGCACAGTAGTCATACAACAAGTGGGAGCAAAAGTCTCTTCATAATCTATGCCTTTTTGTTGTGCATAACCCTTTGCAACAAGTCGAGCCTTATGGCGATCGATCTCACCATCCGGCTTGCGTTTCAACTTGTAAACCCACTTTGTGCCAATGGCCTTTTTGCCAGGAGGCAAATCACATAAAGTCCATGTGTCATTTTCTATAAGTGCATCATATTCTGATTGCATGGCAGCTATCCAATTTTCTTGTCCATACCCAGACTCGACCCTACCCACCTCCCTCAGTCCTCCAGACCGTTCCAAGGAGTGACGTAGATCTATCTACTGGTAGCCCTCCCACTTGGGACCGACATTCAGACAGGACTCCCGCCTATCTCGAATGCCAACCCAAGGGGGTACATCCCTTCATTCAATGATTCTATCCGCTTCTCATAATCAATCTGTCCTTGATAGATTTCCGCACCCAAAATCGTGGTCCTTAGTCTTCATTCTCTTGATCTTCAACTTGAGGATCTGCTCTTGCTTTCTTGTTCTCCCTTGGTTCATGGTGAGAACCCCTTTTCCCCGACAAGCAGGCACGGCAGTTATCACTTTCCCCTAAGAAGAGGGATCTTGCAATCCTACCTGGTCTCGCTTGTAGACATGTAGTAGTGTTAGTGTGTATACGCGCTTCACCAGGGGCACTTTTCTCCCACTGGGTTTTTCCCCCTGGACATCTGGTGTGAAAGGACACCTTATCTCTTAGGGTCTCATATAAGCTTTGTAGCTCTGAGTTTGTATATACTCTATTATTCAAATACAGAGAGATAGACTACAAAGATCTCGTACGCAAGCTCTGTGTCTTCTCCTTCTCCATCTTCTTCCTACTCTGAGTTGCTGTCTTCCTTCTGTTTCCTATTTCATCATCTTCAACAGCTGGTATCAGAGCAAGGTGATTTCCAGAGCTTCTACTTGCGTTTTCGCGTTCGCGCGCGCAATCGCAGTTTTTAGGCAGTTTTCTGAGAATTTGCTCGTGGGAGCATCCTCGACGTTCCGGGAGTATTCTAATCAGATGACTTGGGGGTTTACCCCCCTTTTGAAGCCGTTCGAGCCCTCAAAATTTTGTTCTGAGCAGCGTAGCAGAAGTTGCTTTTTGGAGGCGTTTAGATCAAGAGGGTGTGCTTTTTGACATATTTTCTTTAGGTAAACAGTTCTTTTCGGAAGCAGCTTGTCTTAGCTTTGTGCTGAGATTTTGTGTAGAGTTTTGCTTGCATTGGAGAGGAGATTTGTGAATCTCTTGGAGGTTCTTTTTCTCTCTTGTGTGCATCCACAGTATGACTCAATCTACGGAGAAAGATATTTTTGGTGCGTTTACATCCGAAGACAAAGTGGATGGTACCAACTATTATCCTTTGGTCTTTTATGGCCAAAAATGTTTTGGTTGGTAAAGGATTGTGGGATTATGTATCTGGAGATGAAGTTCGTCCAGGTAGCATTGCACCTGCCACGCCCGGTCGTGGTGCAGCTATTGGTGCAGAACCCTCACAAGTCACTCCAGAGCAAAAGAGATGGGATACTAAAGATGCACAAGCTATGGCTGTGATTGCCTTAACCATAAAGAGGACAATCACACCACATATCAGATCTTTCAAAACTTCTGAGGATTCTTGGAACACTCTGCAAGCTATGTTTGGAGGAAGAAACGCTGCCGGAATAAAGCTTTGAAGAAACAACTTGAAAAAATACAGATGGACGAAGGTGACGATATCGTCGAGCATCTTACAAAAATCAGGGATCTTAAAGAGCAATTGCTTAGCATTGATGAAGTGATTCCAGAGAAGGACTTGGTTTCCAAAACACTCAATTCACTACCACCATCTTATTTGACTTTTCAGACTTCTTTGACTCTGTCTTTGCGAGCTAATCCTGAGCCTCTTCGTTTTGAAGAGTTAGTGGCTTTGCTATTGCAGGAGGATCAATCACGTAAGAACAAGTCTTTACAGGTGGATGGTATGGATCATGCTCTTGTTGTACAGAACAAAAACAAGGGTAAAGAGAGTTCTCATCACTCCAAGTCTGGTGCAGGACAGTCTTCAGAGAAGTCTAAAGGTGATTCCGACAAGTCCAAGAAGAAAGGTAAATGTCACTACTGCAAGAAACTTGGTCACTACATTAGTGAGTGTAAAAAGCGAATTGCTAAATAAAAGAAGAAAGAGTCAAGTTTGGTTGTTTCAGCTTCTGGTGATTCTTCTACAGCTAAAGAAGAGTCTGCAAACTTTGTGCAGGATTCTTATGCTTTCTTAGTATATTCAGATTTTTTTGCTTACAGTGTTGACGAGACACAAATGATTTGGTACTTTGATAGTGGTGCATCTAGGTATATTACTTAAAGGAAGGATTTGTTTTGTTCATTGGATGCAGCTCCAGTAGGAAAGAAGGTGACATGTGCAAATAATGCTTCTTATCCAATCAAAGGCATTGGTAAGATTTTGATTACCATTTCAGATGGTTCAGATTTATGCTTGCCAGATGTCTTATATGTTCCAGGGATCAAGAAGAATTTTTTGTCTGTATCCTCTCTTGCAAAAAATGGTCTTCGGGTCATTTTTGAGGATGACAAATGTGTTGTACGAGATCGAGAGAATGGTTATTCTCTTATCACTACAGGTACGCTGGAAAATGAACTATTTGTGCTAGATCGTTATGAAAAGAAAATTCAGGTATGTATTGCAGAAACAAAGACTCAGGCCATGCAGGATGCTAAGTTGTGGCATGCTAGATTTGGGCATGTTGGTTATGGCAGTTTGATGACTTTACAACGTCATAATATGGTGCATGATTTGTCTTTATTGGAGATTCCACCAAGACATGTATGTGAAGGTTGCGTTCTTGGAAAGATGCACAAATTTGCATTTTTGAAGGATGGTTCACTTGGAGGGACACGAAAGTTGCAGCTTGTACACAATGATGTATGTGGTCATATGAGGACGCCATCTTTGGGAAACAGCCTTTATTTTGTGACCTTCATTGATGACTTTTTCAGGTTTTGTTGGGTGTATCCACTCAAAGAAAAGTCAGATGTGTTTGCAATTTTTCAACATTATGTTGCTATGGTTGAAAATGAAACAGGTTGCAAAGTACAGACTCTTCGTATCGATCGAGGAGGTGAATACATGTCTGGTGCATTTAAAGATTTTTTGGGAAAGAAAGACATTAAACACCAATGCACTATGCCATACACACCACAACAGAATGGTGTTGCAGAAAGGAAGAACAGGTCTTTAATGGAGACGGCTAGATGTATGCTCAAGGCTAAGAGTTTGTCCCATAAGCTATGGATGGAGGCAGTTGCTTGTGCAGCACATGTTTTGAACAGGTGTCCTACTCGTGCCTTGAAGACCATTACTCCATATGAAGCTTGGTATGACAGAAAACCTTCAGTCAGTTATCTTCGTGTTTTTGGTTGTCTTGCTTATGCTCACATCCCTCAGCAGTTACGTGGGAAGCTTGATGATAAGGCAATCAAATGTATATTTGTGGGGTACAATAGTGGAAGTAAAGGTTATAGACTTTACAATCCTACTACAAACAAGATTTTTGAAAGTCGTGATGTAATTTTTGCAGAAACTACTGCTCAACCTATGGTTGCTTTTGATGTACCTCATATGCAGACACATGATGTATTTGAAGGTTTGCTTCCTTCTTTTGTGGAGAATCAAGAATCACAACAGGTTGATAATCTTGATCAATCTTTTGATCAGCATGTGACACCTCATGATGTAGAGGAAATTGTGCGTGAAGAGAAAGAAGTTCTCAGGGAAGAAAGAACTTAGCAGGATAGCAAGTTGGATGCACCGTTGCCACGAAAAACACGTGTTGGTACTACTTTTGGCAGAGAGCAAGTAGATTTGGCTTGCTTTACTATTTGTGATGCAGATGAGCCTGATTCATTTGAACAAGCTTTAGAGTGTGTTCAGTGGAAAGATGCTATGCAACAAGAAATTGATTCTATTCATAAGAATCATACATGGGATCTAGTGGACTTGCCTACAGGTAAAAAGCCTATTGGTACAAAGTGGGTTTTTAAGGTAAAAAGGAAACAAGATGGTACCGTTGACAGATACAAAGCAAGGCTTGTGGCAAAAGTCTATGTGCAACAGAAAGGCATAGATTATGATGAAACCTTTGCTCCCACTTCTCGTGCATCCACAGTTAGATCACTAGTTGCAATTGCTGCTCATCATGGTTGGAAAGTGCATCAGTTGGATATCAAAACTGCTTTTTTGAATGGTGATTTGCAGGAAGAAGTTTATGTAAGTCAACCAAGTGGTTTTGTTGTAAAAGGTCAAGAGAAAAAGGTATGTAGATTGCATAAAGCTTTGTATGGTCTCAAACAGGCTCCAAGAGCATGGTATGAGAAGATACATACTTATTTGATTGGCCAGGGATTTTAGAATAGTCCAACAGAAAGTACTTTGTATGTCAAAAAGAGAGATGGAGTCCTCATTATGCTAACACTTTATGTGGATGATATACTTCTTACAGGCAATACTGCAGATGAAATTGAAGTGTTTAAAGATGCTTTGAGAAAAACCTTTGAGATGTCTGATCTTGGTTTGCTACATTATTACTTGGGTATTCAGTTTGTGCAATCAGAGGATGGCATATACATGCTCCAGGCAAAATACTTGCATAAAATTTTGGACAAGTTTGGTATGCAAAATCGTAAACCAATATCTACACCTGTAGAAACTGGATCAAAGTTGAGCATGCACGATGTTGGAGAATCTTTTGATGTACATACTTATGCAGCAGCGGTTGGTTGCTTGATATATTTGGCAGGCAACACTCGTCCAAAAATTCAATTTGGGGTTTCACAAGCAAGCAGATTTATGCATAGCCCAGGTATGCATCATTGGCAGGCTGTGAAGCGCATACTTCGTTACCTTTCAGGTACCCCTAATATTTCCATGTTCTTTCCAAGGGGAGATATGTATGGAAAGCACAGTTCTATGCAGCTTCTTGGTTACAGCGATTCAGATTGAGCTGGTGATTTTGACACACGACATTCCACAAGTGGGAATTGTTTTTTCTTGGGAAATGCACGTATATATTGGCTAAGAAAGAAGCAACCCACAGTGGCTACATCAACTTGTGAAGCTGAGTACAGGGCAGCTTTTACGGCAACAGTTGATTGTGTATGGATACGCAGGTTATTGGCAGATCTTTGTGAGTGTCAACAGGCACCATTTTCACTGACAGTCAGAGTGCTATGGCAGTTGCAAGGAATCCAGTATTTCATGCAAGAACAAAGCACATAGAGGTTCACTACCACTATGTCAGGGAAAGGCTACATGCAGGGGAGATGACACTAACTTACTGTCCTACACAGGATAACATTGTAGATCTATTTACGATTTGAAGCTTTCCCAAAAGCTTTGGGCTTACTCTCATACACATGATGATCTGCTGCTACCTTGTACGGATTCACACTATCACTACAGGGGGGATTTGTAGACATGTAGTAGTGTTAGTGTGTATACGCGCTTGACCAGGGGCACTTTTCTCCCACTGGGTTTTTCCCCCTGGACATCTGGTGTGAAAGGACACCTTATCTCTTAGGGTCTCATATAAGCTTTGTAACTCTGATTTTGTATATACTCTATTATTCAAATACAGAGAGATAGACTACAGAGATCTCGTACGCAAGCTCTGTGTCTTCTCCTTCTCCATCTTCTTCCTACTCTGAGTTGCTGTCTTCCTTCTGTTTCCTGTTTCATCATCTTCAACATCGCTCGTCCCCGATTACCCATTTTTATCCCACGTAGTCCTAACATTTAACATAAAATTTTTAAATCAGCATCCGGCTCCGGATCCGCCCACCCACCGAACCATTTCATGAAAATCTCTTCTCGAGGTAGTACTTAACTACTACAAAATCACGAAGACAATAGTCTATCAGACATCATCAAACAACAAGCAACATGCAATCTGTTGCATACCCTCGTTTAGGGAATTTCATCTGGTTGTTCCCACCAGATCTTTATTTAGAAACTCATAATTCATTTCCTTTCCTTTATCTGCTATAATTATCTTGTAACTAGTTTCCTAACTAATCATGCAACACATTTAGTTTCAACCAATTCATCTTACCTCCCCATTCAGGCTAAGATAATCTGTTACAAGCCATCAACATGGCATCACCTTCACAATATTTACCAGAATTAAGTGTTTGGGAAAGGCTCATCAAGTAATTTAATCATTTCTTCCTAAGCATTTTATTTCGAGAGGTATAGCACCATCTGGTGATAGATGCACATGATAGCCCCTATATTCCTAGCCTTTCCAGTTCTTTTTTAAGCAACCAACTCGAACAAATTTCCTTAATTAAATTCACAACATTCTTCCTAATTATAACCTTCTCATCCAACTATTGGCATCAGGCCATACCCGGATTATGACCGATTTCCAATAAGATACCGCGGGTACTTCGCCCGGCCGGGCAAAAAATAAAACAAACCCATTCATCCCTTATCCCTCGGGCATGAATGACCTAGGTATAACAACTTGCCGGTTACGCTGCCCTAGCCAAAAAGGGCCAATCTCCGACAAGTTGCCCAAGAGGATCCTCTCAATGGGCCGGCCTTTCAATCAAATTGACCCTAAGAAGATGCATCTTGGTTCCCGGTCATTTCCAGACAATCTTCAAAACTCCTAGTTAAATCTATATTTTGCAATGGGCTATCCCTATCACCTCTCGAGATTCCTTTTTAACTCCTAGTTGGTAATTTTCAGGTTCATTTATTTATCAACCTTAATTCCTACTTTCATTAATTATCTACCAGCCAAGTTTATTTAGAAAAATACAAGCCAGTTTTTGCCATAGGCATTTGATGGTTAATGTCTCTTCGAAAATGCTAACTTTTTTAAGTTCAATCCCCGTTTTGTCGATTCCCAGGTTTTTGCAATCCTTTGCCATCCATGGGGCATGTCCATGGATGCTTGTAGAGTTTTCGGTTCAAACAACACGAAGATCAATTCCGCGACGTTATCCCCTATCTCCCCCATCCCGTATTTGCAAACAAACTTGAAATTGAAAACTTTAGAAATACTCTTCAATACAAAAAATTGAACTACTTCTATCAAGCTTAGAAAACTACTCTTTTCTTATGGTACCTAGCTTTCCATTTTAGGAAGCTAAAAGGTCATCCTATAATTTATGAGTTTTTGAGCTTTCCATCAAAGCTTAAACCTAAAATACAAGGTAGTGGCTGAAACTTACACTTAAGTGCAAAAGTTACCATTAATGCTTAGCTTAAGAGTGCAAATCGACTTTTGAAACTTAACTTAATGATGTATAGATACTCTTAGCACTTAACCTAATTGCGAGGTTTCCATTAAAGCTTAAACCTAAAAATGCAAGGTAGTCATTAAAACTTATACCTAAGTGCGAAGTTACTATTAAAGCTTATCTTACAAGAGCAAATCTACCTTTGAAGCATAACTTTGTGATGCATAGATACTCTTATCAGTTGACCCTAATTGCAAGGTTTTCATTAAAGCTTAGACCTAAAAATGCAATGTAGTCACTAAAGCTTATATCTAAGTGCAAAGTTACCATTAAAGATTAGCTTATGAGAGCAAATCTACCTTTGAAGCGTAATTTAATGATGTTTAACTACCATTAATACTTAACCCTAATTCGAAGGTTACCATTAAGGCTTAAACCTAAAATGATGCACATAAATCTTCCTAGTATTAAAACACATGGATTAATTAATCCTATTAGAAATGAAGGTTAACTCCTCTAAACAAGAGGGAAGTGGGGTTGAAGTCCTTCTTGAAGAGATGTGAGGTTCAAGGAAGAAGGAAAGGGATTTATGGTGAAGAGGTTGGAGAGAGGAGCTTCTTCACAAAACCCTCAAGGGTTTGGCCTTCAAGAGAGGGAGAGAGCATGAGCAAGGTTTAATGGAAACCTTGATTTACTTAAGCATAATGTTGAGCATGGCAAGTATGCAAGTAGCTTAGCAATATGTGTGTGTAAAATTACAAAGGAGAGGGGGTGCTTATATAGGAAATGGTGGGTGGAATTCTCTTCTCAATTCCTATTGGACCCCAATTTCTCTTCTCAAATGCTATTGGACCCCAATTCTCTTCTTAATTCCTATTAGACCCCAATTTTCTTCTTAGTTCTTATCTCTTAACTTTATCTTTCAATCAAGTTAGTCTCCTTTTTTTTCCTAGTTCTCAATTTAGATTAGTTCCCACACGGCTTTTGACGAAGAAGTATAAAAATAATCTTAATCTTTTTGAAAAAATATAGGGATGACGTAATTTCTTATTCAAAATATCATTGTCTTTTGATTTTGGAGTAAAGTCTCGTTGTCCGCATGACTTCTTGTCGATCTTGCTTTTTCTAAATTATTTTCTAGGTTGAAAAAAGTTATGAATGGCTCTAGGGTTTAGGGAGAGACCTTACAAACTCCCCAAGAAAAAGAAAGAGTTGTCCTTAGCTCGGGACATGCTTTAGAGAGTAGACAGACTCCATCTTTGGTCAACTTATGAATGAAGATGGTCATTAACTTTAGGGTATTTAGATTAAAGGACAGTGAAGTTGGTATGGACCTTGAATAATACACTTCTCTTTCATTTTTTAGTGCTGACTCAAAAGTCTTAATCGTAAAGAAGTCTTAATGACTTGGGGTTACTTTAATTACTGAGTGTGATCTTACTCAACTAGGTATTTTTCCTTTGGTGTGACCGGATTGTGTTTCTCTTGTTAGGTCTGAAGATCATTTCTTCACTTCGCTCTCTATCTAGCCTTAATACGCTTTGTAAAAATCTTACCATTCTTACCTAGACTTTAACTTTTTTCGTTTTGAGCGTTGACTCATTTCACTATTAATATCATCCAATTGGTACCATGTTCTTGACAGTTAAGGATTTCATACTCATCTTTCAATTAAATCTTGCAATATCTCCTCCCTTGTGTACCCAATTTATCTCCTCCATTCTTATTTCTCTTATGTCTATAACTTACTGTCTCATCTTTCACTTGGTAATAAGATATTTCACGTATCATAACAACTAGACCTGTAAAACACCATAGACTATTTGAATTTCAAAAGAGTTGACTGACGAGAGATGCTTGAATTCCATAAATATGATGATTGATACATTCGCATAAAAATTACATCAAAAGTGCCATCGATATCTTGAAGAATAAATTATAAGTTGTTTCGAACAACCAACCAAAAATATGATCAAGGGTTTGGACAAAAGGGAGATATTGATTTGATTCCAAAAGGTCCACAATATCTGAATGTAAGCTTATGAAATCTCTCTAGCTTTAAGGAGATGCATTAGGATTTGACTGTGAGGAAAACTCGTTCGCCTTTGCTAAAGCTTCTAGCGGAGCGATGAAGATGAGTGTAGCTCTTCTGTCTATCACTAGGTCTCTTCAGATTGTCTCTAATGACTAGAAGTTTATGATCCATCTCTTCCAGGTTAGACTTAGCGACAGGAACATGAAGAGCTGGGTCGGCTAATCGAAGAGGGACTAAACATTCCTGACCATACAAGGCTTTAAAGGGTGACATTCTGAGGCTGCGATGGTGAGAAGAGTTATAAGCAAACTCAACTAGGGGAAGAACTTGATCCATTGTTGGGGATGTTGGTTACAGTATGCTCGAAGCATATCTTCAATGACTTGATTCACTCACTCAGTTTGACCATCAGTCTCCATATGATATGCTGAGATGAGGTTCAGTTGGGCACTCAAAGATCGAAACATGGCTTGCCAAAATTTTAGAAGTAAATTTGGCATGCTGATCACGGTTGATTCTTGCAAGGATTCCATGTAATCTTACTACCTCTTTGACAAAGACTTGGGTTATGTCGATAGCGGTGGCTATCTGCTTGACTGGAATTAGATGAGCCACTTTAGTGAGCTTATCTACTATGACAAAAATAGAATCATAATTTCTAGTTGTCTTTGGAAGACCATGACAAAGTCCATACTCAAACATTCCCACTTTATCTGAAGAATATCTAGGGGTTGAAGCTTTCCAGATAGTAAATAAGACCATCTGTTAAGGTATAGTCAGTTAAGTGTTCCCTCGGGTGTTGAGCTTGAATCTCTTGAAGACTAGGTCTGAAATAGGGGTCTACCTTAATTTCTTGTTGAACTTCCTCGGGTAGGAAGAGCTAAGGATTGAATTAGTCAGGGTTGATGAGGACACGACTGCTGCTGGTCAAGGGGTCTTGAGTCTATTGAAGGCAGCATCTCTCCCCAACAAAAAAATAAGAAAGAGTTGTCCTCAACTTGAATAAAATATGTAATTGATGAAACTTCTTGGATACGTCTTGTGACTTAACTTCTTGTTAACGCTTTCAACTTGACTTCTCTCTTACACTTCTTCATCCCCAAAAATCGGCTAATATAATATTGGAGTCATGGAAAATATTTCTTAATAAGCTATCTTCTTGAAGAAGTCATCGCGTTTGTGGCTTCTTCGATACGCTACTTCCTCTTTATAAGCTATTGGTAATCCCTTCTTTATCAGCACTTGTTATCCTCTAATTTTTTTGCGATCTTCACTCTCTTGTAACTTAGTCATTTTTTTATCTGATGGCGTCTTGGCAAGAAGACTTGGTTCTTCCTGTATACATCTCTCACTTGCAGAGTGTAGATGAGGCAGTTAAAAGATAATTTTTAGAGCGATACAAAGATCTCCTCTTTCCTCAACCAAATTCTTGTGTCAGCCAGACGATATGGAAAACATGGCGACATCTCACAAGAGTGACTCTCTGGGGTAGAGATCATTTCTGCAACAATACCCGACTTGCTATGGTTACAGAGGCTCTGGGACTTGGCGCTCGATACTACTGTGTCAAAAGGACAGGTGATCCTGGGTTCTCCGCAAGGTTGTTCTTGCTTGTGCAGTTCATCCCCCATTCCAAGATTTGCCTCGATACCATCTGGAGTATTCCTCTTAGAGGTCCTTTTCTTTTCTCAGCTCATACCCGAGAAATTGCTCAAGCTGTTTCTCGTAGAACCATTCCAAAGGGTGAGCGTCCTAACATGTGCGGTGCTTGTGATACTTGGTTATGTGACCATATATTAGAGGATCTTCATGAGTTGTAAACTTTCTTGCCTCTCTGTAATTACTTTCGGCCTCCATTGTAATTCTTTTTGGCTTTAATTGAAGAAATAACGCTTTTTGAAAAAATTGAGTATTGTCAGTATTTCCTTTTCTTTAAATGTCAGTCTCTCTTCTTCAATTGCCAATGAGATTTTAATGACTTCTCTTTACTGTTTACTTTTCATGTCTGCAAATGGTCTTTCGTCTACAATAGTCTTGAGTAAAGATTCCCACTTTAAAGTTCTTGGCTAACTCATAAGTTTGCTTTCTTATTCTTCTCAAGTCTTTGAATGATCCGCAGAATTTGTGAGCTTATCTCTTGCACTTTCCCATCTTTAAGGGATTTCTTTTGGTCGGACTTTAAAAAAAAACACTTGGTTATCACTTGCACTCGTAAGATTCTTTCTTATGACTTGCTGGTAATCCAATTCTTCACTTTATCAAAAAAATCCTTCTGTTTGAAGATTATCTTGGTACGATTTACATTAATCTTGAATTCTCATGAAGTCCTAACAATAGAAAACTCGGAAAATCCGCAACTCTTGTGCTCAACAAGATTTATTCAATTCAGTTGGATAAGTACTCAATTTTCATTGTATTGATGTAAACAAAAATGCCATCGTTGCCATTCTATGTAATCTTCCAATCCTGATAAATTCCAACCTTCATAAATCTCTCATTTATGAGCTTCCTAAAATGTTCCAGCATAGCGAGCCTTCGCTCTAGCATCGCAATTTCCATCCTCTCATAGATAATCCGTTGAATTTCTTCTGGTAGATCCCAAGCCATCTTGAAATTTTTTGAATAATTTATTGGAACATCAAGACTTCATTTGGTAATATAATTGAAATTTGGGTGCTAGACTGAGTTGTTTTTCTCTCATGCATTAATCTTAAATCCAAAATTCTAGATTCCAAGGTCCAAGATTCAAATTTAGGCTCTGATACCACTTGTGAGGGCCATACCCAGACTCGACCCTACTCACCTCCCTCAGTCCTCCAGACCGTTCCAGGGAGTGACATAGATCTATCTGCAAGTATCCCTCCCACTTGGGACCGACATTCAGCCAGGACTCCGGCCTATCTCGAATGCCAAAGGGGTACATCCCTTCATTCAATGATTCTATCCTCTTCTCATAATCAACTTGTCCTTGATAGCTTTTCCGCACCCAAAATCGTGGTCCTTAGTCTTGATTCTCTTGATCTTCAACTTGAGGATCTGCTCTTGCTTTCTTGTTCTCCCTTGGTTCATGGCGATAACCCCTTTTTCTCGACAAGCAGGCACGGCAGTTATTACTTTCCCCTAATTAGAAGAGGGATCTTGCATTCCTACCTGGTCTCGCTCGTCCCCGATTACCCATTTTTATCCCACGTAGTCCTAACGTTTAACATAAAAATGTTAAATCAACATCCGGCCATCTGACCCTCCGGATCCGCCCACCCACCGAACCATTTCATGAAAATCCCTTCCCGAGGTAGTACTTAACTACTACAAAATCAGGAAGATAATAGTCTATCAGGCATCATCAAACAACAAGCAGCATGCAATCTGTTGCATACCCTTGTTCAGGGAAATTCATCTGGTTGTTCCCACCAGATCTTTATTTAGAAACTTTTAATTCATTTCTTTTCCTTTATCTGCTATAATTAGCTTGTAACTAGTTTCCTAACTAATCATGCAACACATTTAGTTTCAACCAATTCATCTTACCTCCCCATTCAAGCCAAGATAATCAGTTACCAATGCTTAGACCCTGGGCTATGCATGAATCTGCTGACCTGTGAGACTGCAAAATGGCATCACCTTCACAATATTTCCCAGAATTGGGAAAGGCTCATCAAGTAATGTAATCATTCCTTTCTAAGCATTTTATTTTGAGAGGTATAACACCATCTGGTGACAGATGCAGAGGATAGCCCCTATATTTCTAGCCTTTACAGTTCCTTTTTAAGCAACCAAGTCGAACAAATTTCCTTAATTAAATTCACATCATCCTCCCTAATTATAACCTTCTCATCCAACTATTGGCATCATGCCATACCCTAATTATGGCCGATTTTCGATAAGATACCGTGAGTACTTCGCCCGGCCGGGCAAAAAATAAAACAAACCCATTCATCCCTTATCCCTCGGGCATGAATGACCTAGGTATAACAACCTACTGGTTACGCTTCCCTAGCCGAAAAGAGCCAATATCCGACAAGTTCTCCAAGAGAATCCTCTGAATGGGCCGGCCTTTCAATAAAATTGACCCCAAGAAGATCCATCTTGGTTCCCGGTCATTTTCAGACAATCTTCAAAACTCCTAGTAAAATCTATGTTTTGCAATGGGCTATCACATGTATATGGTAACAAATCTCCCCTAGAGTGATGCGGTGAACGAGAGCTGGCACATGAGCATGCCCTAAGGACATGATCAGTCCACAAAGGGGAGTAAGCCCAAAGCTTTGCGGAAAGCTTCAAGCTTCTCATGAGACAATGCCTTTGTGAAAAGATCTGCATGGTTGTCCTGTGTTGGCACATAAGCCAAGTTGATCTCTCTTGTTGAGAGCCTCACCCTGACATAGTGGTAATGCACCTCAATGTGCTTTCTGCGAGCATGAAAAACTGGGTTCCTCACAATTGCCAATGCGCTCTGACTGTCAGTGTACATAGTGTTGGCATTGTCTTGTCCAACACCCAAATCAACCATAAGGTGCCTGAGCCATACACACTCAACCGTAGCTATGAAGACTGCCCTGTACTCAGCCTCACAACTCGAAGTGGCCACAGTAGGTTGCTTCTTGCTAAACCATGACATAAATGAACTGCCAATCATGAAACAAAAACCACTTGTGGACACTCACGTGTCAAAACAACCAGCCCAATCTGAGTCCCAAAAAGCATGTAAGTCTAGCGGCAATGATCCCCCCTTGGGATAAAACAAACCAAGATGTAAAGTGCCACTAAGGTAGCAGAAAATTCTCTTGACAGCCTACCAATGCTTAGACCCTAGGCTATGCATGAATCTGCTGACCTGTGAGACTGCAAATTGAATATCTGGCCTTGTGTTGCATACATAAATGAGGCAGCCAACAACAATTTGTTAAAGAGTGACATCAGCAGGATCGCCAACATCATGTAGACTCAACTTCAAACCTGTTTCCAAGGGAGTGGAAATAGGTTTGCAATCCTCAAGTCCAAACTTACATAGCAATGTCTCTATGTAACTTTTTTGTCACAAGGCAATACCACCATCACACTGCTTAAACTGTATACCCAAGTAATGATGAAACAACCCCAAATCTTTCATCTTGAAAGTAGCATTCAAATCAGCCTTAAATTCAGTAATATGTCTCTCATTTGGTCCAGTGATCAACAAATCATCAATATAAAGAGCCACAATGAGAAGTACATCACCCTCATGCTTTACATACAATGTGCTTTCTGTTTGACTGTTACGAAAGCCTCATTTAACCAAATGAGTGTCAGCTTTCTCATACCAAGCACGAGGAGATTGCTTCAACCCATACAAAGCCTTCTTACATTTTCACACTTTGTCCTCTTGTCCTTTTATGACAAAACCGCGAGGCTGCGTTACATAAACTTCCTTAAATATGTGACCATTCAAGAAAGGAGTAACAATGTCTGATTGATGTACATCCGAACCAAAATGAGATTGCAATGCAAATAGAAAATGCACAGTAGTCATACGAGAAGTGGGAGCAAAAGTCTCTTCATAATCTATGCCTTTTTGTTGTGCATAACCCTTTGCAACAAGTCGAGCCTTATGGCGATCGATCTCACCATCCGGCTTGCGTTTCAACTTGTAAACCCACTTTGTACCAATGGCCTTTTTGCCAGGAGGCAAATCACATAAAGTCCATGTGTCATTTTCTATAAGTGCATCATATTCTGATTGCATGGCAGCTATCCAATTTTCTTGTCCATACCCAGACTCGACCCTACCCACCTCCCTCAGTCCTCCAGACCATTCCAAGGAGTGACGTAGATCTATCTACTGGTAGCCCTCCCACTTGGGACCGACATTCAGACAAGACTCCAGCCTATCTCGAATGCCAACCCAAGGGGGTACATTCCTTCATTCAATGATTCTATCCGCTTCTCATAATCAATCTGTCCTTGATAGATTTCCGCACCCAAAATCGTGGTCCTTAGTCTTGATTCTCTTGATCTTGAACTTAAGGATCTGCTCTTGGTTTCTTGTTCTCCCTTGGTTCATGGCGAGAACCCCTTTTTCTCGACAAGCAGGCATGACAGTTATCACTTTCCCCTAAGAAGAGGGATCTTGCAATCCTACTTGGTCTTGCTCGTCCTCGATTACCCATTTCTATCCCACGTAGTCCTAACGTTTAACATGAAATTTTTAAATCAGCATCCGGCCATCTCACCCTCCGGATCCGCCCACCCACCGAACCATTTCATGAAAATCCCTTCCCGAGGTAGTACTTAACTACTACAAAATCACGAAGACAATAGTCTATCAGACATCATCAAACAACAAGCAGCATGCAATCTGTTGCATACCCTCGTTCAGGGAAATTCATCTGGTTGTTCCCACCAGATCTTTATTTAGAAACTTTTAATTCATTGCCTTTCCTTTATCTGCTATAATTAGCTTATAACTAGTTTCCTAACTAATCATGTAACACATTTAGTTTCAACCAATTCATCTTACCTCCCCATTCAGGCCAAGATAATTGGTTACAAGCCATCAAAATGGTATCACCTTCACAATATTTCCCAGAATTAAGTTTTTGGGAAAGGCTCATCAAGTAATTTAATCATTCCTTCCTAAGCATTTTATTTCGAGAGGTATAGCACCATCTGGTGACAGATGCACAGGATAACCCCTATATTCCTAGCTTTTCCAGTTCCTTTTTTAGCAACCAACTCGAACAAATTTCCTTAAATATATTCACATCATCCTCCCTAATTATAACCTTCTCATCCAACTATTGGCATCAGGCCATACCCGGATTATGGCCGATTTCCAATAAGATACCGCCGGTACTTCGCCCGGCCGGGCAAAAAATTAAAAAAACCCATTTATCCCTTATCCCTCGTGCATGAATGACCTAGGTATAACAACTTGCCGGTTACGCTGCCCTAGCCGAAAAGGGCCAATCTCCGCCAAGTTCCCCAAGAGGATCCTCTCAATGGGCCAGCCTTTCAATCCAATTGACCCCAAGAAGATCCATCTTGGTTCCCGGTCATTTCCAGACAATCTTCAAAACTCCTAGTTAAATCTATGTTTTGCAATGGGCTATCCCTATCACCTCTCAAGATTCCTTTTTAACTCCTGGTTGGTAATTTCCAGGTTCATTCATTTATCAACCTTAATTCCTACTTTCATTAATTATCTACCAGCCAAGTTTATTTAGAAAAATACAAGCGAGTTTTTTCCATAGGCATTTGATGGTTAATGTCTCTTCGGAAATGCCAACTTTTTTAAGTTCAATCCCCGTTTTGTCGATTCCTAGGTTTTTGCAATCCTTTGTCATCCATGGGGCATCTCCATGGAAGCTTGTAGAGTTTTCGGTTCAAACAACACGGAGATCAATTCCGCGAAGTTATCCCCTATCTCCCCCATCCCGTATTTGCAAACAAACTTGAAGTTGAAAACTTTAGAAATACTCTTCAATACCAAAAATTGAACTACTTCTATCAAGCTTAGACAACTACTCTTTTCTTATGGTAGCTATCTTTCCATTTTACGAAGCTAGAAGGTCATCCTATAATTTATGAGTTTTGGAGCTTTCCATTAAAGCTTAAACCCAAAATACAAGGTAGTCTCTAAAACTTACACCTAAGTGCAAAAGTTACCATTAATGCTTAGCTTAAGAGTGAAAATCTACCTTTGAAACTTAACTTAATGATGTATAGATACTCTTAGCACTTAACCTAATTGCGAGGTTTCCATTAAAGCTTAAACCTAAAAATGCAAGGTAGTCACTAAAGCTTACACCTAAGTGCAAAGTTACCATTAAAGCTTAGCTTACGAGAGCAAATCTACCTTTGAAGCATAACTTTATGATGCATAGATACTCTTATTAGTTGACCCTAATTGCAAGGTTTCCATTAAAGCTTAGACCTAAAAATGCAAGGTAGTCACTAAAGCTTACATCTAAGTGCAAAGTTACCATTAAAACTTAGCTTACGAGAGAAAATCTACCTTTGAAGCCTAATTTAATGATGCTTAACTACCATTAATACTTAACCCTAATTCCAAGGTTACCATTAAAGGTTAAACCTAAAATGATGCACATAAACCTTCCTAGTATTAAAACACATGGATTAATTAATCCTACTAGAAATGAAGGTTACCTCCTCTAAACAAGAGGGAAGTGGGGTTGAAGTCCTTCTTGAAGAGATGTGAGGTTCAAGGAAGAAGGAAAGGGATTTATGGTGAAGAGGTTGGAGAGAGGAGCTTCTTCACAAAACCCTCAAGGGTTTGGCCTTCAAGAGAGGGAGAGAGCAAGAGCAAGGTTTAATGGAATCTTTGATTTACTTAAGCATAATGTTGAGCATGGCAAGTATGCAAGTAGATTAACAATATGTGTGTGTAAAATTACAAAGGAGAGGGGGTGCTTATATAGGAAATGGTGGGTGGAATTCTCTTCTCAATTTCTATTGGACCCCAATTTCTCTTCTCAATTCCTATTGGACCCCAAATTCTCTTCTCAAATGCTATTGGACCCCAAATTCTGTTCTCAAATGCTATTGGACCCCAATTATCTTCTTAATTCCTATTGGACCCCAATTTTCTTCTTAGTTCTTATCTCTTAACTTTATCTTTGAATCAAGTTAGTCCCCTTTTTTTTCCTAGTTCTCAATCTAGATCAGTTTCCACGTGGCTTTTGACAAAGAAGTAAAAAAATAATCTTAATCTTTTTGGAAAAATATAGGGATGACGTAATTTCTTATTCAAAATATCCTTGTTTGCATTTTGGAGTAAAGTCTCGTTGTCCGCATGACTTCTTTGTTGGTCTTGATTTTCTAAATTATTTTCTAGCTTAAAAAAAGTTCTGAATGGCTCTAGGGTTTAGGGAGAGACCTTACATTTCTAAATTCTGTGCTTCATCAAAAGACAGAGGCTCCTCAACAGCATGTAAACTAGACACAGCCAAAGCATAACAATCTGATGCATAAGATGCATTGCGAGAGCCTGAACGAGTATGACTAGACAAAGGTGCATCCAATTTATTGTCACGCAAAGTGTACACCAGCCATTTTGGCATACCTCTAGCCTGCTCATTTTCAGCCCTTTCCTCATCAAGTACATCATGTACATCTGCATCAGTAATAGGCTGATCTGTAACATTTTCAAAAACCCCCATAGGCTGTACATTTGTCTCATTGGAAGTTACATTCGTATTTCCAGCACTGAAAAGATGCAACAAAGTGTCATAAATGCCCTGTGAGCTTACATTACTGTCTCTTGTACATGACAGCAAGGGCTGAACAGAATCTTCCACAAACACTACATCCCGTGAAACCAGAATACGTTTTGTTTGCGGATGATACAACCTGTAACCTTTTATTTCAGCACTATAACCAACAAAAATACATTTGACAACCTTATCATCCAATGTTCTGCGCTGTGTTTGTGGCACCAAAGCATATGCCAAACAGCCAAA
This sequence comes from Adiantum capillus-veneris, assembly GCF_014529385.1. NCBI lineage: Eukaryota > Viridiplantae > Streptophyta > Polypodiopsida > Polypodiales > Pteridaceae > Adiantum > Adiantum capillus-veneris. The sequence continues at coordinate 155,224,259 of NC_140934.1, forward strand.
AACACGCATGTGCTCAATAGAAGGATTTCGATTATGCCATGCTTCATATGGAGTAATAAACTGCAAAGCTTTTGTAGGACACATGTTAAGTACATAAGTGGCACACATGATGGCCTCAAGCCAAAAAGAATGCGGCAAAGCTTGACTTTTGACCATACATCGTGCCATTTCCGTAAGTGACCTGTTTTTCCTCTCAGCAACACCATTTTGTTGAGGTGTATAAGGCACTGTACATTGGTGTTTTATCCCACGACTAGCCAGAAATGCATTAAATTCATGAGACATATACTCCCCCCCTCGATCGGAACGGAGGGTGCCCATAGTACATTTCAGGACATTTTCAGCCATAGCCAGAAATTGTTTGAAGCACATAAAAACTTTGGACTTCGCTTTAAGCGGAAATACCCATGCATGCCTGGAGTAAACATCAATGAAAGTCATGAAGTATAGGTAATTGCCCAAGGACGGAGTTTGCATGGGCCCACCAACATCACTATGCACAAGGTGCAACCTGCACGTGGCCCGAAATGAACCATACTTTGGAAACTTAGAACGCTTCATCTTACCCAAAATACAGCCTTCACAAACATGTTTGACAGGTGCTTCAAGAGGCGGCAAAGAAGCAACCATATCAGATTTTGCAAACACAGCAAACTGGCAAAATTCAGATGACCAAAACGTGCATGCCAAAGTTTTGTATCTAAAATAGCCCTTGAATCTGCAACAGAATTTGCAAAATTTTGTCCACACTTTTCATACAAAGTGAGCTTATACAGCCCACGGCACAAAAGGCCCGATGCAACAATTCATCACCAAAACTGAGATCATGAAATGTACATCTGTCATCCACAAATTTGACTACGAGTCCAAGTCTAGCAAGTGCGGATACAGACAAGAGATTCTTCTTGATCCCAGGTACATAAAGTGCATCAACAAGTGTGAAAGATTTTCCATTAGCAGCAGTAAGCACAATCTTTCCAACTCTCTGAACCGGATAAGAGGCATTGTTGGCACAAGTGACTGAATTCCCATGAGGGACAGACTCGAGAGAGGTTAAAAAATTAACGATGTGAGGTAATGTGCTTTGTAGCACCACTGTCGAAATACCACACATGTGAATTTGCAGCAACTGACAAGCATGCATCATGGATAGCAGGATTGTAAGTGCACTCTGCGCTAAAAGCCCATTCTGCATCAACATCAGCATTACAGTCTCCTTTCATAGAAGACTCAACAATGGCTGCATTTGTAGTGGAACCAGCATTTGCAGTGGAACCACCCTCTTTCTTCTTAGCCTCTTTGGCCTTCAACTTAGGACACGAATTGATCAAGTGATCATTAGCTTTACAATAATGGCAACGCATCTTCTTTTTGCCCTTATCACCAGAATTTCCAGACGAATTGCTGCCAGCAAAAGCATTAGGAACATAATTTTTGCCACTTGCAGCAGAACCATAAGAAGTGGCTGCATTACTGTTACCACCCTTTCTTTAAGAAGCAATAAAATCATGTTCAACTGCACGCTGCCTAGTCCTGTTTTTTCTAGAAAGTGACTCTTGCAACAGCAATGTGCATAATGCATCAAACTTGACAACTTCATGATTTCCTTGGGTCATAAGTCTCCAAGTACTAGCAAAAGTCTGGTAAGAATCTGGTAAGGCATCAAGAACAGTCTGCACTAGGGAACTGTCTGAAATGACTTCACCTGCAGAAATGAGTTGCTCATTGATATCCTTGACACTAGCAAGGAAAGTGTCCATATCATCTTCCTCATGCATAATCTTCGACTCCGGCTCTTTACGAAGGAAAGCAATTTTAGCCTCATTGCGACTTGCATGAAGACTAGCCAAAATAGCCCAAGCCTGTTTTGTAGATTTTGCTGAACGGATGTGAGGAACAATGGTGCGCTTCACAGACAACGCAATCAATGCATGAGCCTGCACATCCTTAACATCCCAACCAGCTTATTCTGTCGTAGGCAAAACAACTCTAACAACAACAATCCTTGCAGCAAGACCTGCAACATCCTCAACATCGCCTACATCCTCAGAACCAGGACGTACATCAATGCCCTGCACAAGGTTTCAAACGCCCTTTGAAACAAGAACATGTTGCATCATATAAGCCCACATACGGTAGTTGTCCCCATCCAACCTGTCCTCAACAGCAAACATCTTGAACACATCTGTGTTGTTGTTGTCAACCATGGTAAATGCTGCACCTGATGCAAAAACTGCCCAAAAATAGGAGAAACGGAGCGGGAACAACACGTGCTATATAGAACAAACCGTAGAAGACTATAAGGCATCTGTTATGCAAAAAACGACACTGACAGAAATTCTGCACAAAATGACGAAATAGCCTGTGCAGTACTGCCTGTAGTGGAAACAGAGACTGAAATGATCCCAAATTAAAAATCTGAGCAGACTGAGCTCTATGAGTTCTCCCGAAATATTTGTCGACCCGCGAACGCTCGCCAAAGCTCACTAAAATCGGAGAAAGGGAGCAAGCGTGTACTAGAGCAGCTGGCGACTAAGCCCGGGAGGACGCAACCTGCTCTGATACCAATTGTTGGAATTAGGGTTGCAAAGAGACACACACAGCTTGGAGAAGACGAAGGAAGCTCAAGGCACACAATAGAGAGTGTGTTACTTAGTGTGCAATGGAAAGATAGATAGCCCTAGAGTGATGGGCGTATATACAATGCACGGGGGAAAAAACCTCCTAAAGAGGGAAAAAATGCCCCGGCGGTCCTAGTGTGTTCACACACATCACTACACATGTATATGGTAACAGCAAAATGAATCGTGCCTCTTTCTCGAAGGATGGTTCTATTCATGCTAAAAAAAAATTATAGCTTGTAAACAGTGATATATGTGGTCTTGTGAAGACTCCATCTTTTGGAAAGTATGTATATTTTGTTACCTTCATAGATGATGCTCCTCGCCATACTTGGGTGTATCCATTGAAAGCAAAGAATGAAGTTTTTGCATGCTTTAAAAGCTTTGTGACTATGGTTGAAAACTTCAGTGGCAACAAACTTATTACTTTTCGCATAGATCGTGGTGGGGAATATATGTCGCATGAGTTTAATGTTTTTCTTCGTGACAAAGGTATTATGCATCAATGTAGTGTGCCATATACACCTCAGAAAAATGGTGTTGCTGAGCGTAAGAATCATACTCTCTTGGAAATGGCACATTGTATGGTTAAAGGAAAGCATCTTCCTGAGAAGTTTTGGATGAAAGCACTCATCCAAAGAACTCATGTGTGCAAACTATGTTTTTAATAGATGTCCCACTAAATCTTTGAGAGTTGTTACACCTTATGAGGCTTGGAATGGTCGAAAGCCAATGGTGAGCCATATGCATGTGTTTGATTGTTTGGCATATGCTCTTGTTCCTTCACAACAATGTCGCAAACTGCAAGACAAGGCTATAAAATGTATCTTTGTGGGCTACGGTGCTGAAAGTAAAGGTTATCGTTTGTATCATCCATTAACGGACAAGATTGTTGTAAGTGTGATGTGGTATCTACTGAAAATTCAGCCCATCCCTTGCTTGAATGTAAAACGCAGCCAACTATTGGGTCACAAGATATATTTGATACACTTATGCCTTTGTTTCAAAGTGGTACAGGGGATAATGACCATGTAGAGCAGCCAAATGAGGTTCAAAGAGCTGAAAATTTGCATCCAAACATGGCTGAAAATCAGCATGAAGTTCAGCCCATTGATGATGTACAAGTTGATCATGAATTACATAAGGAACGCACTTCTATCAGGGATGCACAAGCAATGCCAAGATGGCTGAAGCAAACTTTACAAGATAGTAGGTTGAGTGCTCCTTTGTATGGTAGATCAAGATCATCTACTTGCCATGTATGGAGTGATTTTGTGGATGTAGCTCTCATTGCAACAACATGTAATGAAGAACCACTATCTTTTGAAGATGCATCTGAAAATGAGGAGTGGATGGCTAATATGCAATCCGAATTGGATTTGATTTCCAAGAATGGTACTTGGGAGTTATGTGGCTTACCTAAAGGTAAGCATGCAATCGGTACTAAGTGGGTTTACAAAGTTAAGCGAAAGTCTAATGGTAGTATTGAATGCTACAAAGCGAGACTTGTTGCAAAAGGTTATACTCAACAATATGGTATTGACTATGAGGAGACTTTTGCGCCTACTTCACGCATGACTACCATTCGTACTGTGGTTGCATTGGCTACTCATCGTGGTTGGAAAGTGCATCAATCGGATGTGATAACTGCATTTTTGAATGGTGACTTACATGAAGAGGTTTATGTCAAACAACCTCCTGGTTTTTCCATTAAAGGTCAGGAGCATAAAGTATGTTGCTTATGAAAGGCTTTGTATGGACTTAAGCAAGAATCAGTGCATGGTATGAGAAGATGCATCGGCACTTGATTGCTCTTGGTTTCCAATGTAGCTTGATTGAGAACACACTTTATGTACGCAAAGATGCGAATGACTTGATTGTGCTTGCTCTTTATGTTGATGACATGCTTTTGACTGGGTCATGTGAGCTGAAAATTGAGGAACTGAAGGCTGATTTGCAACAAGCTGTTGAGATCAAAAATCTTGGTCATTTGAGCTATTATCTTGGTATCCAGTTTGTTTCCGTTGAGGGGGGTATTATCATGCATCAAGAAAAGTACATTGAGAAGCTGCTTCATCATTTTGGTTTTGAGGATTGCAAGTCCATTTCAACTCCTGTTGAGACAGGATTCAGGTTCTCAATTGAGGATTGTGATGATGCATTTGACACTTCTCTCTACCAACAAGCTGTGGGATGCTTAATTTATGTATGCAACACTCGGCCATACATACAATATGTTGTTTCCTAGTTGAGCAGGTTTATGCATAGCCCCGGCACTAAGCATTGGCAAGATGTGAAGCGTGTCTTTAGATACCTCAAAGGCAATATGAACTTTGGTCTCTTCTATGGTAGAGATAATCAGCCATGCTTGCATGCATTTACAGATAGTGATTGGGCTGGTTATTATGATACACGAGTGTCCACTAGTGGCAATTGCTTTCTTCTTGGTGGATCATGCATATCATGGTTGAGTAAGAAGCAGCCAACTGTGGCCACATCCAGTTGTGAGGCTGAGTACAAGGCAGCATTCACGGCTACGGTGGAGTGTGCATGGCTCAGACGTCTCTTGATGGATCTATGAATGAAGCCACATGAGTCTACGACCATTTTAGCTAACAGTCAGAGTGCATTGGCAGTTGCAAGGAATCCAGTGTTTCATGCTCACACAAAACACATTGAGGTGCATTATCAGTATGTCAGAGAGCGGCTACATGCAGGAATATTGATGTGGCCTATGTACCTACACAAGACAATGTGGCAGACTTGTTCACCAAAGCTCTTCCAAGGGAAAATTTTGAAGCTTTTTGCAAAGCTTTAGGCTTGTTACCATGTGGGGGTTGATCTGTCACCTCCCTGTACATGTTCACATCATTCACTCCAGGGGGAATTGTTACACTCAAGTGTCCCTCAGGTAGTTTTAATGTGAACCGTTTTCCTATACACGGGCACTTTTTACTCTATTGCTGGCTAGAGGTTTTTTCCCCATATACACACTATACGCATGTGTGGTGGTACGTTGTACGTAGGGAGACTCTTATCTTTCTCTCATACTCACACTTTAACTCTTCATAACAAAGTGAGGGAGCTTCAAGCTATCAAGCTTCTTGTTGTGTGTGTGTATTGACGGGTATGTGTGTGCACGTCTATAGCTTCCCTCACTCCCTTCTTCACCCAACACAATCATAGTCTTACGGGGTCCACTTGATGAGTATAGTTCTTGATCATGATAACTTGCAATGTTGTATTTTTAAAGAACCTCTAGCTGACATATTTAAGAATACCAAAAGGGTTTTCTTAAATAAACCATCTGATGCAAGTAGAATTTAATATGAATTTATAAAAAAGGGACACTAAAGTGTCGTGTATTGGTGCCAAACTAGTGTCAAACAAAAACAAGGAGAATCGGTGAGATATTGTGTAAGTAGAATGAGACAATACATTGGTAGATGTGAGAGTTGAAAATTCTAGCCAAGGAAAGACTATCTCACTATTTCTTAAAGCTCTAAACAATAAAGAGTTGCATGCTATGCTTTACAGCAAAAAACACACAACCTGGGAAGCATGTATTCTTGATACAATAGACTTATGAGACAACTACAAAAACTTCAATGAAGAAATCAATGTGAGGAGAGACACTCAAAGAGAGAGGACTATGTCTACCAAGCCAACACAAGTAGGACAAACGATGGAATCTTCTCCAAATTACATAGAAGAAATGCTCAGGTGGATGAATGAAATGATGAGCAACACACAAATAATGCTGGTGAGAGGCCTAGGACAAGGTCCACAATAAGGGAAATCCTTGGGACCTACAAGATCACCTAAATAGTATTCTATCAAGGGTAAGTGGACAAACCATTAGATAAATGAATTCTATTACCAACAACCAAAGTATGACATGAATGTTTAGCACTACCAATGATATTACAAGGATACCCCTATGTATAGGTATCCACCTAACATGGCCTAGCGGCAAACATTACCCATGTATATGGAGAGACCACAATCCGTACTTAGTCAACAAGTCTCACTACCAAGAAACAATGCAATACAAGTTTGGTACATGCATCTAGAAGGACAAGTGGATGACCAAGCCTTAGTACTAGTAATTCCATACAATGAAGCTAGTTCCTCTATCATTGTAGTAGAGGAAGATTGTTATAACCAACCACCTCCTTCCCTCATAGAATATTCTTATCATACACCTCCAGGCTCAATACTTATGTATTTCATTGCAAACCAAGGGGATAGTCCATTCATGATGAAACCTATGCCTCAATGGAGAATGAAAAAAATTCAAAATTATTTACCAATGATCATTGGAAAAATGATTTTCCAAAACCTAATAAAAATGCCAAGACAATTGAGTCTTATTGCATGCTAGGGTCATTAACATGAGGATTGTCCTAGGAGCGCAATAAAATGGGGAGATAGAAGTAAACATAGTTTATGTATTTCTTATTAGTTCCCTTGATAGTGAACCAACAATTCCAATCAAAGAAGTTACCAGGGCACAAGACAAAAATTATAACGAAATAGGGTGAATGAGTCAAAAAGCCACAAAAGTTTCTTTCAAGGTTCCAAAAGAAGGAAATGTCAACATTATGATCTTAGGAAACAGAAACAAAGGAGGGAAATTGAGGAAAAAGCAGAAAAATTGTTTCACCAAAAAACAAAATCAAAGCACTTGTGGATAAAATCTATAAACCCATAAATGCTTCCTTGGAAGCCTTCCAAGCAGGATTGAAACTGGATCAAACCATGGAAACCAAATGAAAAAATTATTCCACTCCTAATATGGAATCAACAAAACTGGAAGCCTATCAAAATCTCATAGAAATCACACAGACAATACTTGAAGCACAAAAACCAAAATTTGAAATCATTAAAAATCCCACAAAAGCAAAAATGAAATCGGGACCATTTGAGATCAAAGACACTAAAGAACCAAGGGAATCTTCAGTTCAAGATGAGAAACCTTAAATCACAATGTTAGATAGTGAAGAATGGTTAGAGGCAATTCCCCTAGTGGAGGAAGATTGGCCTAAACACCTATGGGAGAAAGTGAGAGAGGCTAAGAATAAAACGAGACTTTGAAATCAGCTCCAATTGAAGAAGTATGGCTAGACCAACCAACCACTAATAGAATTGGACAAGTAATCTTTCTGTGGAGACTGGGAATCAGAATAGTCAAGTCTTTCTAAAGCAAAAATCCCAAAAACTCTACCCTCATACCTAGGTAAAAATGAAGAGCAATCTTTGGCGTGTAAGACCACAAAGTTGAGTTGTGCGAAGGAAATCTTATAGGTGGAAAATATTCAATTGATAATGGAAACACCCATCAAATGTACCATTACATTGGGTGAATTGATGAAGATTTGATCGTACTTATGGGAAGACTTGCAAAACACATTGAAATAAGTGGGAATCATTGGTTTAACAATTTTAGGTTAACAACAATGAAAAAGATCAAAAAGTTTAAAGGAGAATAATTTTAGGATAAAATTTTTAAATCAATTCCGATAAACAATGTAGTAGATTATTGCAAAGTAAATGAAGGAAATACAATACTTTCTATCGAGTATAATGAGGTCACAACCATGGAAGTATTGGATAATGGGTGTAGCATTGCCATATCCATGAAAGCTTGGTCTCCCAAGTGGTATCTGCATCAATAGAACTACTATCATTCATTTCTACCTCCTCTTCTATCTTGAGATTTGGAATCTTGTCAAGGTTTATTATTTTGGCCTCATCTACAAATCTCACCTTCCGATCTCTATCACACATTAAGGGAGCTTGACCAACCATACGTAGACTTTCCCGTGCATCCTTTACCCGATCAGGACCTACACTTCCTCCACAATTGGAGCCCCTCTAACTGGCATTGTGGGTATAGAAATCACTCCATCCCTCTGCAACCATAGAACCCTTGGTTCCTCTCTCACCGGCATACTTTCTTGCATCAACTTTGGCTTTATCTCCATTGCATAAACTTGCTTTGGTACTACCTGACTTGGAAAACCCCTCCTAGCTTGGTGTTTCTTCAAGATCTTCTTAGTTTGTCTTCTCGCTAAAGGCACTGCCACTTCATATATGTAACATTATAGGTTCATCCATCTTTATTTTGTCTCAAACCTCCTCATGTAGGCAATCCATGAACATGCTCAACTTTAGAAAATCAACATTATTTGCAGTAGTTACCTCTATAAGACGTCCCCAAAGGGCTTCAAAATACCACTTGAATGCTTGAAATCACCTTCCAAGATTTTTTTCAACCCGTCTAGCTATGCATCCACCAAATTTTTTCTCCAAAAGGCCTCTTCCGAGGCCACCTAGTATGTCTTCCCTTCTTCATGCAGCCCGTCGTACCATCTCCTTGCTTTACCACGAGCCAGAAGTGGGAAAACATGCACCGCACCTTCATCTCTTGACAAGCTTCTCTCTAATAGAAATAGACCAAAATCATGGGGCCAAGTTTTTGCATCTTCAACCCCAGTGAAAATTGAAAAAACTGACCACATCCTCCTCAACAGCACCTGCTCTTCAAAAACCACACCTTTGACATCTCCAAAACCATTTCTTCATCTTCAGATAGGAGAAATCAGTGTGCCCCTGTGTGGGGGCACCATAAGATGGAGAGGGAGAATGAGGAAACAAACCCAATAAACAACACAAGGCCTCTCTATAGCTCAAGGCATTCACAACACCCGTGTCCTCTTAGAAACACCTTTAAAACAACCAACTCATACTAGCAAACCACTATTTCCACAGAAATTAGCACACACATGCTCACTAAGGTCACCAAGATGCACTCACACATGACCAATTTCCATCTTGACCCTCTTAACACACACACCAATGCTCTAACTCACTCTCCACACATATAGGAGGGTAAAAGCATGTTAGCATGACATGATTTTTGCACTAGTTAGCATATCTGAAAAAACTTGGATGCATCGAAATTTTTTCACAAATAATATGAGAATTTGTTAGATTTTGTACATTTGGACTCCTTGTTTTTGGAGGTTTCTTATAATATATCATGAGTCACAGATCTTAGAGGTCTAGCTTGTGTTATTGTACTAGTTAGCCTCTTTCAAAATTGTGCTAATTAACAATGTCCGAGACAGCTTAAAGCATGTCAGGTTAACATGCTTTCACCTAGGAGCTGCAAATTTGGGTGGGCATGCACCTCTACGTTACCGACACTGTGGACACAAGACGAGAGCTAGAGAAAGAGAAGGGGGGAAGGGGAGAATTGGAACCAAAATGGGACAATGCATTGCTTGAACTTGATAAAAAAAGGCTCTTTACAACATATTGAGTACCACTCTATGGATGGTTTGGCAAGAAAAAACACATCCATAAGGATTCTCTTTGCAAAACTCAATGGGAGCGATCTCTTGTTGGCTCCCCATGATGCACACTACCTCATGAAACTCTTGCAAGGCTAAGAAAACCCCCCATGGAATGCCTACAGAGGCGGTCAGCTTAGTCCATAACTAGCCATAACTTTTCCATTTGAGCTTGAATTGATGATCCAAAAATACTAACATGCACCACAGCTCAAGCACTTTGCATCTATCCACCAACATTAGCTCTTACCATCCATCTCCACTTGCCCTATCCCTCACAGATCTCCAAAGCATTCCATTGTTAGAATGCCATAACTTTCACATTCACCATGTAACTTCATTTGAGGAGCCATCATAGAACACTTCAAAGACCACATTCCAAGGCACCATTTGAACACTTTGAACACTTTACCCTGCTCTTGTGATTGGCCTTTTTGGAGCCCTCTTCGCCTAAGAAACCTCCTTAAGCATATATTTTTTGATCTCTTTGCCTACCCAGGATCTTTGCACATGCTCTAGCACTCTCTCTTGTACTTGTAGACATCCATAGCATTGCATTGTCCACTTATCAACACCGAATAGCTTTTGATGCACCATTGTGATATAAGGAGATTCTGATAAGTGAATCGCCAAGGTTTCATGCTCACTTGAGCATTCTCCAACACCAAGATAGTCATGCATTGTCCACATTAGAATTCCTCTAACGTATGCATTGTGTTTCCCTCCATGTCAGCTCATTTCCTTGAGTTCTATGCATGTCCATAATTGTTGTAACTCTTGAAGTAGGGGACAAAGATACACATCCATATTCTCTATTTTGTACCAACCCACTACAATCAAGCTTAGGCAAGACATTGATTGTTTTTTAATGGGTTTATGCCATCCATAGCAAAGCCAGGTCATAAATTCATTGAGTCTTGTAAAAAATTTAACTAGGTGTCATTGATGTGCTTCCAAACTAGACTATGTAGGAATCCTTAGCACACCATTTTAAGATTGATTCTCTTTATTTCATAATGCTAGAGTTGATATTGATATGCAATGGAAAAAGGGCTTGATGCGAGAAAAAACAAAAAGACCCTAGCACCTTTTATGGAACTTTTTTTCCTTGAAGAACTTTTTGATATCTGTCTCCTTCACACGCAGGATATTTATCCATGTCTACATAATTCCCTCAAAATAGAATGAAATCATTAGGGAAAGCATGAATGGAGTTATAGTCCATGCCAAAATTTTGTAGGACCTTTCATGCATAATCTCTCAAGGATAACATGGCATCACTAGCTGGAAATATGTATTCTTTAGGTAGCCTACATATAGAGAAGCATGTAGAAAATTTTCATTAGATAATTATAGGTTAACACAACATAAATAGTCACCTAAAAAGTTCTATGGCACTCATGTCACTCTATTCAAAATTTTCTTGCATGTTGAGAAGAACCAATAGTGTCTTCAAATTAGAAACTCTGTATCCTTCATAAATTGGTGTGTTAGCCTCACATTTCATACCATCATAAACAAGCCATTTCGAGTCCATAATTATTTCAATCATTTTGTCCATTTTTAGCTCATACATCCCTCATAAGAAATAGAATGGGGTCTAGGAGAGCCTCTTTATCCTTCATACATTGGTGTGTTAGCCTCACATTTCATATCATCATAAACAAGACATTCTGAGTCCATAATTATTTCAATCATTTTGTCTATTTTTAGCTCATACATCCCTCATAAGAAAGAGATTGGGGTCTAGGAGAGCCTCTTTAGTTGCTAGTTTAAGGTAATTAAACCTTTAGTATTAAGAAAGTGATCAAAGGAAAGCTTTTGAATTCAAACAAGAAAAATGGCTAGTCTATTTGAATATAAATTTTCTACCCAAAATTAAATTTAAAATCTAGTGGGTAAAACCATATTAGATAGCATACCTATTGGAAAGTCTTGGCATGTAGATCATAGATCTCTAATCTCCAATCAAATTGTAACTTTTATGTGGGTGTTATGGAAGGCCAAAAATCATATAAGTGTCCACCTCTTCTTTTGTGGGCAAGTGCATCCTTTGAGGTCACTCTTACACCTCTTACACACCCACCATTCTTACACACGTTGTGTGAACCTATTTGTCAAAATGTTAATCACCTCCACAATCTCATGGAAAATAAAAAGGCCCTCTTAGATCCCATCCTCTTCCTAATCTGGTTGGAATGATGCTCTATGCTTTCACCCTCCGATCTTGATGACACTTCACACATAGCCATGTTTTTTGGTTGAGTGGATTGCATATGAACATGCCTTGTATGTTGTAGTATTGCTACATGATTTCAATCATTTGAGTCCTAAAGAATTGAGAACTTACAATTTTCAGTACAAGAGGGTAAGTCTAGTAAGTGAGAAGGATGCAATCGCACATATTGATGAATTGTAATTGGCAATGATTTGATCTATAATTGATGGATCAAATTCACTATATTTGTGAGAATTTTTCTATGCAACACACCATGTTTGATGCTCAATCCATTTGCAATGACTACAAGGGCACTAGGAAACTCGATCGAATGGTCCCCAGAGAGAGAGAGAGAGAGAGAGAGAGAGAGAGAGAGAGAGAGAGAGAGAGAGAGTAGCCGGCTAACACATGCTACATCGGTTCTGCATCAAGCGAGAGATATGCTATGGTTGTCTATAATATTTTCAACTCACTTTGTATAAGTCTTGGACTCATTGGGAGTTCCAAAGTTGTATATGCTAGCTAGAGGGCTCAAACTTAAACCCATAGTAGAAGGGATTGTGGTGAAAGCCTTTAAAAGGAAGCCTTTATGCAAGGAGGCTTCATTCTTGAGGATCCACTTTTGAGAGCTCTCTCTCTCTCTCTCTCTCTCTCTCTCTCTCTCTCTCTCTCTCTCTCTCGTGTTTATTCTATGGATGGAATAGCTTTGATCTTAATGCCCATGTTTAAGAGGCTAGTACTAATCCATTGTAATTAGAGAAGATTGATTAATCTAATCCCTATTTTACTCATTAGTCTTATCGTCTCTACATTTCATTATGTCATGAAGTAGTATTACACTCTCATTATTCTAGATTTGAGAGAGGTATGTACTTCTTGCTTTGATCTTAACTCTCTTCTTCCATAAGTATTTCAATTAGTTGATTACTTCTCTAATTCTCTTGGTTGGTGTAGTGTGTGTGCACTCTTGGTCATGTCATTAGAGTTTGTGCCTAATCGTGTGCTTAAGTGTGTGAAGGTTTAAGAGCCTTGAGCTCAATACCACTTGTGTGTGATGTGATTAGAGTCCCTTGGTTGGCATGTGATGATTGGGAAATCCAACGTCAAAGCAATTAGTGTGTGCTTTGTTCATGGATGCTTGTGTTGACTGTGTTCTTGTGACTCCATAAGATTGGCAAGTCGGACTTTGGTGGAGTCGATGTGTGTAGGATTTGATTGATTAGTGACTAGAGTATGGTTAGAGTTAGTCTTTTCATGGTTAATATCTACTTACATTGGTGAGGTATTCTCTTGAATCCTCTCTTTCTATTCATCCGATGCTCGTGCTTCCATGCCCTAGCCGGGTTTTCGATCCATGGATTGATAATTTTTTGTGGGTTGTGATTAGGTCGTTGCTACAACGCCTCTCCCAACATTTGGCGCCATTGTTTGGGATCGATGACCTAAGCTAGTGAGTATAAGATGTTTTGAATAGAGTAATTCCACTACTAATTTCATTGGTTTTTGAGCGTGTGTAACTCAATTTTGGTTTGATTTGATGATGGTGTGCAAAGAAATTGAAGTTAAGTGTTGAGTTATGAATACCCCAAACCCCCAATTCCACCCCAAATTTCACTAATTTCATACTAACCCTTGCTAATTTTTCTTCATTTCCATTCTAATTGTACTAATCTCATGCTAATTTTTACTAATTTTTAACTAACTTTACTAACCTAACCACTAACATTTGTAGTGTAATGTATGTTTAATCCCCTTATAAGACGTGGAATCATCACTCTAATCAAGTTAATTGTGTTAATTTATGCCTAATTTGATGATTTGAGTTTGATTTTTGGCCTACAATGGTCAATTTTGGAGCCGATTTGATGGTGCACACACTTGTGTGTGTAATGATACATCTTCGCATGGAGCAAAGGAATAGCTTGGAGTGTAATTACAATGTAAGTGCACTCACTTGCTCATGTCAATTCGTGATTGATTAATGTGGCTCAATGTGTACTAATTATTTGCTAAAATCTAGGTGTGTAAATCAATTGACCTACACTTTGCACCTAATTTGATTCACTTGGAATGAAATTGATGGTCAAATTTGGACTTATGAACTTTGTGTGTGTCAAGGTAATGCTCAATTCTCATCAAGAATTCATGTGTGTATGTAAAAATCATTGTGTGTGTAATTCACCAAAGAGGGAAAAAACTGTCAAAAAATTCAAGTGTGTGTGCACCTAATCTTGAGTGTGTGCATTCATAAAAATTGATGGAATTGATGATACATGAGTGTGCAATCATGTAATTGATATGTATGCTAGGTTATTCAATCATTGGATAACCCTAAATGCCAAAAAATTGGGCAAAGATTGAGTGTGTGTGCCCATCCAAAACCACTTGATTTTCTACGATTGATGGTCAATTAAGGCACCTAAATGATTTTTTATTGTGAAATGCTCATAAAAAGTGTGTGCAATAATTAGGTGTAAGCTTAAATGTATTGCCAATTGAGCCAAATTTGAACTTTTATGCTTGATTTTTGAGTGTGTGCATTGCTTGATTGGATCAAAATCGTGTAAAATTTTTAGAAATTGAGCATGTATACATTCATTTATGCTTGATCGAGTGTAAAATTTTATCATTGCAATGAGAAATAGGTTTCATAAAATTTCGGCCTAAATTTGTGTGTGTATGCCAATCAATGACGTGTTCAATCTGATGTATGAATTAATAATTGGTATTTTTACCAGTTATGGTGATGAATTGGCCAAATAATTGATGGGTGTATCACAAATTGGTTTGAGAATTGAGATAGATTACTCAATTGGTACTCAATTGTGTAAATTTTTAGTGCATTGCCATGCTAATGATGAATCAATTTGATGAATATGGAAAAAATGCACTAGTGTGTGTGTGCCTACTCAATGACATTTGATATCCAAATTGGGGATGAATGATTGGTCTTAGCTTTCAATTATGATGATTAAAAGACCTAAAAACATGGTGACTCAATTGGTCAACCATTGGGGATGATTTGGTAAAGATTACCATTGCCGTGTATGCCAACATGATTGAAAGTGGTAAGGTTTTTGTTAATGCATGCATTTTCAAGTGTGTATAGACTTACAAACCAAATCCAATTGGATTTGAGTGATTGAGATTTGAGAAATAAGCAATAGAAGGTTGAAATTCCAATCCATTGCAATGTGTGTGATGGAGAAATCATCAAATTGAAGCAATACAAAAGAGATGTTGAATGGTGATGTGCATTAAATGTTGGACCTAATTTTTTGATATGTGTAAAATTTGAGATCAATTGCACCTTGCTTTGGAACCTAAGCTAATTGTAACTTGAGCTTGGCATTGTGAACATTTTGCACTCATTTCCATGCGTGTAGACATACAAGCTTAATGACTTTTTGATCGGCTTTGGGAATTGGAATTGAGCAATAAAATACTCAAGGGTGGAATTGAGCATTGTGTGCATGCCTAGATTGAATTAAAAGCCTTGATTTGTCAATGACAATATAATGGTATGATTTTGGAGGGGGAGAATGATGAACTTGCCCCATCATTAGGAAGTTAGCTAGATGAGAGCATATGCTTCTTCTGAAGAGAATCTTTGTACACCTTACTAAATGCTTGGGTACTTCATAATTGACCACTTTAGATGCAGGGAATGTAAGATTATCTTCATTCTCATGTCAATCACCATTCTATGGCCTACCATGGGAACAAGCCCCAAGGGGCCACACACACACACACACAAAGTGCCCCCTTATTTGTGATTTTGGCTTGACTCATCCACATGCACATATTCCCCCATTTGTCGCCACTCGCACACACACAATTTCTTCAGGCCGCTACACGAAAACTCTCAGTCACACAAACATATAGGCTTGTAGCTGCTCATAAACACCTCTCACACACACCCATGATGCTCTGCAAGTGCTGCCGAGTATGGCTCTCTCTCACACACACACACATGTGTTCATAGCCCAGATTTGGCGCTAACAAAATCACCAAACTCACACACACACACACACACACACAAAATCACCAAACACACACACACACACCTCCTTCAATGCTCGCATCTGCTCTAGCAGCCTTGGCTAAATCGGCTTCACTGAGTACTAGTTCTTTTTCAGCTTGCTATTGATCCGGAGCCAACCCCACCCACTGTGCTCATGCTTAGTTGCTCGCAGTACCCACACACACACACACACACACACACACACACACACACACCCCCCCCCCCCCCCCCCCAAGTTGCCTCCTACAAATCCAACTGTCAACACACACACCCCCTTGCTCAAGATTCTCTCTCTCTCTCTCTCTCTCTCTCTCTCTCTCTCTCTCTCTCTCTCTCTCTCTCTCTCTCTCTCTCTCTCTCTCTATGGCGACCCACATTCAAAGTAGGCCACGCTGCCCGCAACTGTAGCCCTCGCAATCAGGAAACTTTTTCCAAGAATATTAAGAAAAAAAATAAATAAAAACATTCTCTTATACTAAGCGGTGTTCCCACTCAATCACTTCTCAGTCTTGAAAAGAAACGTGTTCCTCCATGAATCTATTGAGAGGAGTGAGAGTAATTACCAATATGCAAAATTCAGCTATTCAAAAGAGAAAACGTTTCCTTGGAGTGAAACTCGAAGAAGAAGAAGAAAAAAGAAAACAAAAAAGAATTTGGTTGCATTACCTAAGAATTAACTTCAAGGGAATTGTATTGGCACGCCCGGCATATTGACCGTGAGCCAATCCTTTTGCAATAACCATTGTTGACATGACATCTGTGATTTTCATGTGAAATTTTTTGAGCTCACGACTTACATTGGATGAGTTGATCCTCGGTTGGGACTTTGTGCTTAAACTTAGCATTGCTTTTGCATTTTAGTGCTTGATTTTAATGTAAAATCATTGCATAGCACTAAATTGGGCTTTTTGAATGGCCATGAGATAACATTGAATATGATTTTTAGTGCTTGTATTGTGTTGACCATATGAATGTATAGCATTAATGATTGAGTTATTTTGAAGGGATATGGCAAGGTTGAACTTTCAAATGATCCAAGATGGGGTCGTCATTGCAAAATATTGCAAAACTTGGCTATTTAGAGCCATTCCAATTCTTTGGATTAAAAGTTGTATACATGCTAGCTCATAGCTTGGTCACAAAGTTATATTTTTTCATTTTGAGCTAGTGTTTAACCAACTTTTTTGAGAGCTTTCAAGTACAAAATTTGGCTATTGAGAGCCATTCATTTTTGTTTCATCAAGTTGTAGTCATCTCTAGCTCGTAGATTGCTCTAAAATCATAAAATTCATGTGAGCTAGTTGTTAGCCAACTTTTTTTGAAAGCTTTAAAAATGTAAAATTTGGCTTTCAAGAGCCACTTCATTTCATCAAAGTTGCATTATTTCTAGCTTTTGGCTTGTTTTAAATTCCATATTTCATTGAGCATCATTTTATCTCTCATTGTTGATGTGTATGTATAAATTTTCTACAAAGAGCATCATGTGCATAACCAAAGGCACTTTTTTCCCTTTGGCAAATTCAGGTATGCAAGACCCTAGCTTTAGTTTTTCATTAATGTTGTTTTTTTGGGTATGTTTTTGTCTTTCAATAAAAGGCCTTTGGAGCTTGTGTTTACACTTATCTTCAAGAAGCTTGGATTGTGAATAAAAGGATCAAGAGACTTCTCTACAAAGGGGATGCTTGCTCAAGGATGTTCAAAAGAGCATGAATAGGTGCAATCCTTCCATGCTTTTGCTCTTTTGTTCATCTCTCCATTCTCTATTCTTGGCTTAAGTAAATTTTTGCTTCTAAGCTATGGTTATTTCATGTTCAAAAGCTAGGCATCCTAAGTGTCAACACTTTGATTTGTGAATATTAACTCATCAAAAAATTAGGTTTTATGTGTGCTAATTATAGCTAATTGGCCTTGACCTTAGGTTAATGTAGGTTCGTTTCTCATTGGTCCTAGACTCTTAGTGATAGTCTTAATACTCCATTCATTTTTAACATGACCTAGCACTACAAGAGGTACTTCACATTAGCGACGCTCGCAGTGCGACACTCAAAAGTGAAAATCCACGGCGTCGCTATCATCATCGTTATTTTATTTGTTACATAGCGACGCCCATAGCGACACCGATAGGGGTAAAAAATAAACCGAGAGCGCCCAAAAACTTAGATCCCGGATATGAGTTTTCGACGCTCAAGCAAAGATGTAACCCGCGCTCTCCCTCTCTCTCTCTCTTTCTCCCCCCCCCCAACACACACACACACACACATACACACACACACACACGAGGAGAGGAAGGAGAGCCAAGTATGCTCCTTCCCTCTCCTCTCTCTCATGTTCCCTTACTCTCTTTCTCTCTCTCTCCCCCTCTCTCTCTCTCTCTCTCTCACACACACACACACACACACATTGTGTCTTTGAGAGAGAGAAAGAGAGAGAGCACATGCATAAACAAAAAACACATACATACACACATGCATAAACAAAGAATGCATACACACACTTTGAGAGAGGAAAAGAGAGAGAGAGAGAGAGAGAGAGAGAGAGAGAGAGAGCGAGCGAGAGAGGAGAAAACAAAGGGAAAGAGAAAGAGGGAGAAAGAGAGAGAGAATAAAAAACCAAAGAGAGAGAGAGAGGGAGAAGACGAAAGAGAGACGTAAGGGGAGAGAGATTAGGATAAGATTTAAATTAGATTAGGTTAGATTACATTTAGATTTATGTTTATGTTGAGTTTAAGATTATGTTAGATTTAAATTTACATCAGATTAAGATTAGGTTAGATTTAAAATTAGGGTAGTAAGATTAGCTAGCTATATTAGTTTAAGTTAGATTACATTTAGGTTTAGGATTTAAGATTGTATTAGATTTAGGTATATGTTGAGTTTAATGTTAGATTAGATTTAGATTTAAAATTAAGACAAGATTAAAATTAACTAGATTAAATTTAGATTTAAGCTAGATCGCATCTAAGCTTAGGTTAGATTTAAGATTAGATTAGATTTAGGTTTATTTTGAGTTTAAGATTAGATTAGATTTAGATTTATGTTCGATTTAAGTTTAGATTAGATTTAGATTAGATTTTAGTGCATGTCAATGAAGGCGTGCTTTGTGCAAAGAGCAAACACTAGTTACACAACAATATGTATATTCCCATTAGAATCTGACACCTATTAACTCACACACTAACCATATTCAATTATGTGTAAATCACCACATGTTCAATTAGGTTAGATTTAAGATTAAATTTTGGATTGAGTTTTTATATTAGAGTCTACCTTCGGGATTACGATAAAAAAATTAGAGTTAGACGAACGGTGATCCCTCTCTTTCTCTCTACGGATGTGACCTTAAGTTGGAAAGCTTTCAACGGCATGATACTCAGATTGGAGGCCAACATGTAATGTGCTAAGTAATCCCTCGAACAAAGATCTACTGTGAAGAGATGTTAAGATGCTCTGAATTTCTATAGCTAGAGAAGAGGCAAAGGGGTTTTTCCCACTTCTACATGCACTATCATGTAGACATAGGTGTGTAGATTTCTTGTACCCACAAATATAGGCATTGACCAATAAAGACGAGATTATAACCCGGTGGTTCTGATCTCCGTGCACCTCTAGACCGAGGTGTGTGGCGATTGGACATGACTAGAGAATGTGAGGTAGTTTACAGTGTGAACAGAGAGAGAGAGAGAGAGAGAGAGAGAAAAGACGGAGGATACCAATAGAAGATTAAATTTATGTCCAGGTTATAAGGTTTTTACCTTCATTATGAGTAGTGACGAGGATGTGGGGCTGTCCAACCGAACTACCTATCTCTTAACAAGGATCTTATGTCCTTGTAATCAATGCAAGCATATTGTGCGACGGACAAGATGCGTTTCTTTTTAGCATGTTCGTGAATTTGGCGAGTCGATCCATCTATTATAGATCAAGTTGTTGCCAATTATAAGGCTGAAAGCAAAGGATGGTGGCACAAAAAAAGGACCAATTTTTTTTCCACCTGTTTGGTCCTTTGGAGGGAAAGTTTTGAGGCCCAAAAGTTTTGGAATTTGTATTTTTTAGCTATAATTGTATCTCAAAAATACAAGTCGTGCAGTTTCACAATGGGCCAGCCCGTGTGAGAGTAGTGGTGTAATTAGTAAATTTAGTGGTCCGAACTGCGTCCGTTTGAACTGAGCGCTTTCTGCCAGCGCTTAGTCTCTCTCTCTCCCCCCTCAGACTCATAGCAGAGCTCCTCTCTCTCTCTCTCTCTCTCAGCATTGTAGCAGAGCTGCTATCGTGTGAGTTCTCCCACCATGAGGACCCCAAAGGCCAAGGGAGCTGCTACCAGCAGAGCATCACCTTCAACATGCAAACAAAAAGGGAAGGCCAAGGAGGGAATGCGCACCCATGGGAGAAGCAACAGCAAAGGTTCTTCCACCCCCGCCTCTCAACAAACAGAGCTAGAGAACAAAAGCAGTCCCAACACAAGAGCTAGTGCAAAACAGTTCAAGGCTTTTGAAACCGACTCTGAACGGACCTCACACCGTGTCGATGAGGATGAATCAAAATCTTCCAACAAGTCAATACGTGGTAAGCTATTCACTGGAATCAGGCTTGTGTTAATTAGTTGGTGTAAAATTTTAAATTTAAATGTTCAGTGTAAAATTTGATACCTTGGATTATCGCATTTGTAATTCATATGCATATGAGAGAAAAATTAGAAAATTGACTTGGACCATGCTAATTATCCAGCTTGCTCTATAGTATTAAGTGTATTTTTCTAGGATATTCTAGAAAAGTGGTTGTGGAGCTTCAATGTTTGTGGATAGAAAGGTTTAGCTGAGACAATGTACATGATTCTATAGTTTCCCTGCTTTATGTTAGAGCTTTGTATATCATATGCTAAGGATTAAAACTGAAGTTATTGCAGACTATTGTTGAAGTTTCGTGGAAATAGAGTATGGATAAATCATATTGTAAACACATTAGTTATTAGTTATTAAATGTGTAGTAACAAATGTGGTACTTTGGATTTGTTTCACAATAATTTCTAATTTGTTTGACATTTCAGGTAAGAATAAAATGGAGGAGTACCCTCAACAAACCAAGTTCTCTTATATAGCAGAGGACTTGCATGAGGAGTATGGCCTTTGTCTAGAAGGCAAACTCCCTAAGGACCTAACTGATGAGGACTTTCGATCCAAGCAGTGGTTATCTGTTTTCAAGTACAAGTTCCAAAAGAACAGCAAAATTTATTTAAATCATTTGTAGCCACATCTGGTGGATGACTGCAGATTTCTATTCTCCAAAGTTTATCAGGGACCCCTTCATGCGGTGAACTGACCACCAAATTTGCTAAGGGTTATGCGTTCGAGAAATGTGATGCAACGAGGAAAGACCCAACAGGGCATAGAATAGCATGGGCCTGGTTTGGGAAAGGAGTGTTGTAGATGATATCATTTAGGACTGGTGGTCTTGACCGTAAAGTTGAGACAGGAGGAAGCAAAATGCTTCCTCCCCTGGAACTGTCCCGCAGTTAGTTAAGAAGGCCCGCATGACTCAAAGTGGCAACAACATCTGTACATAACCAGGGCAAGGTGTCAGAGGGGCAGTGGCTGACTACCTACCTGACTTAGAGGCATTTCTCCAAAGACTCCAAAAGCAGGTGTCACATACAGGGTCATCAAAACTAATAGACCTGAAGGCCTCTATTCAAGCAAACAAGGACCAGCTACTGGTATATGAGGGTAAAGAGGGCGTGGCAAAAAGTTTGATGGAAAATATTGATACCCTGGAGGCGCGCATCGGTGTGATGCGGCAACAAATACCTATCCCTGATGAAGAGATCAGAGAGGTGGAGGTTGAGATGGGAGCAAGTCGGTGCTTGTTACGATGGCACAGGGTTTCCGAAAATATCAAGAAGCTCCAAGCTGAGGTTGAACAGCGGGAGGTATTGTATTTCTGGCTTATTACATTGTGTAAGACTGTTGAAAGTTTTTATTCTGCACAAGGTTTGGTGATTTGGCATGTTTCACTTCTTGACTGGTTTATTTGCTGACATTTTTATGGGTTTTAGTACTATCTTGGACTGGTTTGGTACTCTCTCTAACTGTTTTGGTACTTTTATTTAACACTAAGGGCAGTGCTGGAACTTTCCTTAGTACTTTATGTTGCTGCTTCATTTCATTTGGTACTCATTTGAGCTACTTGGTACTATATTGGTACTTCCTTGTTTCTAATTTTTGAGTCTTACACTGTACTATTTGTTTTGTTTTGGATTCTATAATGGCACAATCCATGGTACTTTTGGTGCTTTTCTGATCATTTGTTCTTTTTCAATTCTATTTTGGGACTGCTATGGTACATGCTGCTTAGTGATTTGGTATCTTCTTTAAATGTCTTGGTACTTTCCATTTTTTTTTGAAAGTGGTTTGCTTATTTTGGTATCTTCTTTAAATGTCTTAGTACTTTCCATTTTTTTTAAAAAGTGGTTCGCTTATTTTTGGACTGTTTTGGTACTGTTTAAATTGATTTGGGTATTTAATCGAACACCAATTGCTATGTTCTTACTTCCCTTGTAACCTTTTGGTGCTTAGTTATTTTAATTGGTTCTCTCTTAGATCATTATGGTATTGGCTTGAGAATTTTTGGTACTCATATAGTTTACAGGTATTGTCTTGGGTGCTATGTGGCTCAATCTTTGGTACTCTGGGTGCTTTTCTGTTCATTGGGTACTCTTATTACTTATTTTGGAACTTTCTAGTTACAGTCTTATACTGTAATTTTGAGTTTGACTTGGGTACTTTTGGTGCTTGATACTGCTTTGGTACTCTTGAAACATTTGGTACTTCCACCTATTTTGGTACTTTTGGTACTTCCCTTGTAACCTTTCGTGCTTCTTTATTGTATTTGGTTCTCTTTTGACCATTTTGGTACTGCCTTGAGAATTTTTGGTACTCATATAGTCTACAGATTTGCCTGGGGTGCTATGTGGCACAATCTTTGGTACGTACTCTGGGTGCTTATCTGTTCATTGGGTAGTCTGATTACTTATTTTGGTACTTTCTAGTTACAGTCTTATACTGTAATGGTGAGTATGACTTGGGTACTTTTGGTGCTTGATACTGATTTGGTATTGTTGAAACATTTGGTACTTCAACCTATTTTGGTATTGTTGGTACTTTCCTTGTAACCTTTTGTGCTTATTTATTTTATTTGGTTCTCTTTGACCATTTTGGCACTACCTTGAGAATTTTGGTACTCATATAGTTTACAGATTTACCTTGGGTGCTATGTGGCACAATCCTTGGTAATCTGGGTATTTATCTGCTCTTTGGGTAGTCTGATTACTTATTTTGGTACTTTCTAGTTACTGTCTTATACTGTAATGTTGAGTATGACTTGGGTACTTCTGGTGCTTGAAACTGCTTTGGTACTGTTGAAACTTTTGGTACTTTAGGTACTTTTGGTATTTCTAGTACCTTGATACTACATTGGTATTTTCTTCTAACAATGTTTTATTTGCTAATTGTTTGATTTGGTACTGTCTTGGTTCTATTTTGTAACTGTTGCAATAATATTTTGGTACTGCATGTGTTATTCCTTGCTAGCATTCAATTTTGATACTGTTTTGGTGCCTGTTGGGTACTGTTTTGTTCTATTTTGGTACTCTTTCAATAATTTTTTGCTATTGCATGTGTTCTTCCATGCATCTTGGTTGTTTTGGTAAGTAAATTACGAGAGCATTTTGTTTTGCAGAGAGAGAATGCCAGGCTCTACAACGAGTCCCTGGAAACCCAAGACCAGTACGAATTTGTAAGCAAGATCTCTGCTGATGTGAAGAGAGGGATGACTCACACGTTGACTCCAAGGCCTCATGTTGTGGACTCTGAAAACACAATACATGTGTTTGGTTCTTGTGTTGCCTATGGGGAGTCTTTGGAGGCTGCTTACGTGGTTGGTACCTTCATGCTTCCCTGCAGGCATCAATACCATCCACTATGTTTTGTAGGTGTATTGAGAATGGAAGATACGTGCGTGAAGGCACTTTGCAACATTGCAATCCCTTCGGAGGCAAAGGCCTCGATTTCAGGGAGATCGTTATTGAAGAGTAAGTGGGGTGTTTGTGTTGGACACTACATGCTTATAATATCAGTTGAATTTATGATCTAATCTTCTCTTTCATCTTTGTGTATATGTAGGGAGAGGATCTTTTGGTGCGGACACCCATGACAACACCAACACCCTTGTGGATCGGAAGGATCTTCCTGGATACGGCAACTCAGATGCCAGTCACATGTTCCAGGAAGATCCTTATAAGTCAATGCATGAAGTACTACATGACATTGGTGCCAACACGATGGAAGGCAAAAAGGGTGAGCCTGCTCTAGACTCCAATTTGGAGGAAGATAACACTAAAGCCGAAGCGCAAGAAAGCCAGCAAGGCCCTAATGACAGCACAGTGGAAGGGAAAGGGTCTGAGGCTCGTGTGGGCTCTGGTATGGCAGAAGCTAAACTGAAAACTAAAGTGTAGGAGAAGGATAAACAGGAAAGCGAACCGATTGAGGAAGTTGATGACATAGAGATAGAGCTAGGCAAGAAGAACAACGCAAAAATTTAGGCTGATGAGGAGGTGGCAGTGGAAGTTCCCTCAGCGACCGAGTGTTTGGATGCAACTCCAAAGTATGTAGAGGAGAAGGCAGGCAGAAAGACGAGGCAGCAGGCAAAGAGTGAGGCGGAACTTGTTGATAGTGCGAAGGAGGTGGAACCTGCCGAGGGTGCGAAGGAGGCTGCGAGAGAGTATGGCACAGAGGAGGCAGCTTATTTTGCGGAGGAGAAGAAAGCCATGGAGGAGGCTAAAGGTGCGGGGCAGGCGACAACCTTAGAAACAGGTTATAACATTGACTATGCCACACTCTCCGAACTCTTCCTTATGAAATGTAAAAAGCGGCCCAAAGGTCGTGGTCTCAAGCCGCGAACCTCTAAGAATTATCTATTTAACTGCATTTTGTACTTGCTTCTGGCTTATCATGAAATACGGTCCCATTTTGCGTTTGTCAATGTTTGGTCTCATGTCGGTCAGATGTTAATATGTCCATTCCTTGTTATGTCATGCTGTCAAAAATTGGTAAACTTTAATGGTGCTAAATGTCCACACTTTCTATTGCTGGGTGTTCCTTTACTCATTTTGCTTAGTGGTACTTCAGTGAGGGACAAGTGGTGGCTGAATGAAAGCGATCGGATACATCAATGCCGTTGGACGTAAAGGCGAGCACTAAGTGCCTTGTCATTCTAGATATGAATGGAGTTCTGTTGAAGGATTGTCATGAAGAACCCGAAGATTTGTGAAAAATCCCATTTCTAGAGGGATGTAGGCCCCGATGCGTGCAGGTCTCCCGGCAAAAATACTGCGTGGTCAGACCTGATGTGGAGGATTTTATCCTTAGCCTGAGGAGGCGATGCGACGTGATGCTTTGGTCCTGCAGCAGCTAAAGACACAATCTGATGACCATACTGCATGCTTGCTTCCCTAAGTTGATGAAGATGCAAAGTCTCTTTTTAGGTATGAATCCCTTAACTTCCAAACTGGTTTGGTTGATTTTGGTACCGTATCTACCTTTGATACTGATTTGTACATATTCTGGTACTATTGGTTCTTTTTGTACTATTTGGTACTATCGTGTATAGGATTTGGTACTGTTTGTACAAATTGATACTGTCCACACAATTTTGGTAATGTTAGCACAATTTGGTACTGTTTGCACAATTGGGTACTATTTGTTTCTTTTTGTTCTTTTTGGTTATTTTTATTCATTTTGTTCCTTTGGTACATTTGGTACTTTTGGTACTGTTTGCACAACTTGATACTGTCCATACCACCTGGTACTATTTGCACAGCTTACTTTGGTAATTTGGTACTTTGGTACTTTGGTACTTTTATGTACAGAACTTGCTGTTTTTCTTTTTTTGGTGATTTAAGTCCTTTGGTACTTTGGTACTGCTATGTACAGAACTTGCTGTTTTCCAAACTGTGCTGATTTAAGTCCTTTGGTACTTTGGTGCTGATATGTGTAGAACTTGCTGTTTTTCTTTTTTTTGGTGATTTGAGTCCTTTGGTACTTTGGTAATGTTATGTACAGAACTTGCTATTTTTCAGACTTTGGTGATTAAGTCCTTTGGTACTCTTGGTACTTTGGTACTTTGGTGCTTTGGTACTGTTATGTACAGAACTTGTTGCTGGTTTTCAGACTTTGGTACTCTGAACTGTATACCTGCTCTAACAACTTAGTTTACTTGACACAGATATTTTTGACAAGTCCCATTGTGAAAAATGGGCTTCCTCTATGAAGGATATGGCAGACCTTTTGGGGCATTTCGACGACAAGCCTATTTTCCTGAAGCTCCTGTGAACAGTTTGGCGCAAGCATCCTCAATTTAATGAAGGTAGCACGCTCCTTGTGGACGACACAAGATACAAATCATTGAAGAACGATTATGAGTCGTGCTGCTGCATTCGGACATATGAGCCAAAATATTACGATCCGAACAAGCCGAAGTATCTCATGGATGTCATTCTGCCATGGATCACAGGATGGCTCGATGAGAAGTTCCCCACCGCTTATAGCTGTCGCACACCCCTGTTTGATGTAGAGGACGACATCTCCCTGTATGTTGCTGACTACTTTGTATCTTTGGAAGGGTACTCGTACCGGTTTGACCCCCCTAATGTGTAAAAGATTCTGTAAAAGACTGGCATTTTCGTGTAATAAGAAATTATTGCTGGGCATGAACCTTCGTCTGCAAAATTTTTACACATGCACTTAATTCTTCTGCACATGATCTTTTTCTTGCCACTTCTTTGGTAATTTTTCTGTTGATATTTGCATGTGAAGCCTGAATCAGCAGAAATGTCAAATAACCCACGAGCATTGATTACTCCTTACCACTTTAATTTCTGTCCCATTGATAACTTAACCCGGATTCTGGCACCTTCCTAAGATATTTTCAACCATATTAAGGTATCCTGCTATCAAACAAGGATTAGGCAGTCTGGCTATCAAATTTGGTACTACAAGAGTCAGCTAAAAACAAATTAGCAAGTATACACTATTGATCACAAGTAAGATTCTATTCAAGAGAATTACAACTATTGCTGCCGGTGGCTAGACTTGTAGTTGGGGTTTACGCTGTATGGCTCCCCTCGTGGTCACTCCCTTCGTCATATGGCATATTGTTGTAGATATTTTCCTATATCTCTGAGGATAGTTTAAAATGGTTATGCAGGCTCAATTTGACCTCCATGGGGAACCGTATGGCTCTAACAAGATGGGAGTAGATCATTACCGATGGTTTCTCATTCAATAGGGTATAAGTATCAACTTTGCCCTCAACCAGGGCATAGTATAAACCCTCAACCAGAATTCCACCCTTTACGATCTTGTTATGCCAAAGGTCCTTCAGTACTCTTGGTTCCTGGTACATGGTTTTGGTGCACTTTAGAAGGTAGAACTCCTCTTTCTCCTTGGCTGCTTTCACTGCAAAGTTATCCCCAATGGACAATAATTGACTCAGCACCTTAGGGTCTCCTTCATACATAGGCATGGTTAAATCCACACTCACTTGGAAGGAAAGCAGATCATTGTAGTTCTCCTCATCATCCTCATCCTCATCACTACCTACTTGTACAGACTCTGTCAATGGCTCAATGGAGATATATTTCCATTCTTCAGTGCACTGTTTATTATTGCATCTCCTCCATGGCCCATGCACACAAGGATCACAAAAGCAAGACAGCGCCCAAAAACGCACATCACATGGATTGTGTGTTGAATAGCCGTCAACACAATGGAATGAGTGAGACCCTGCAATTGGTTTGCAGTCCCATAGTGGAGAATGCAACACATCATTCGATGAAACCAACCAGAAGACCCTTCTTGTGCTGGCACCCCCACCTTCCCTCGCTGTGTTAAACCTCGCATTTAGAAAATTGACCACATCAGCCGCACACTTCATGGGCCAGCCATCGAGCTTTAGCTCCTCATGCGTCAAAGTTCTCTTGATAACATCACCTGCACCATCATGCTCTCCTTTTCCATGTCTTGAAGTGGAGAAGTTGTGCATCATATGCAATCCTGTCAAAACTGATAATACCTGGCTACAAAATAGTATGGTCGTCGTGCCTTGAGCTCTGAAGCGGCACCATCTGACCAAACCCAATGATAACGGAAACATTTTCCTTGTTGTTTCATCCAACTGTCATGCAAGAGAAAACAATGCTGAACAAAGAGCGTGTCATGGAGCTTATCATCTGATATGTAAAAGTGCAGAGTCTTCTCAATGGCTCCTACTGAATTTCTGATATAAGAGATGTGCACCAGTATTGTGACCTGTGTTGACCACCAATGCATGGACTGAATCTCATTCTGCACTTTAAAGCTGTAATGCTCTGCAAAATCAACAACAGAAACCACAACGTCGCTTGGAAACTTTAGCAAGCAGTCTTTAAATTGCTGGGCCTGCCACCTAAAAACAAAGTTGTGCTTGACAAAGCTTTTCAGATGATCTGAAAAAAGATGAATGAAAGTTGCACTTTTCATCCTTTCCACGACTAACTCCTTTCTCTTCTTCTCGTTTCCTTCAGCATTAACCTGTCCAATACCCACATCCTTAAATATCTTAACAATCACCTCCCTGCTATCTGCTGCAATCTCGTCTGGGCAGAATGACAACTTCCTTACACCACATCTAGGGCACTCTCCCAGCAAGCATCTCTGTGCATGATATTCATGATCCTTAGGGTGATGGCACAATATGAAAACCTGCAAGATACTTATGTGTTGAAAAACTGCCTGGTTTGCAAAACACTCACCTACTTCACACTGTGTACCACAAATGGAGCATGTACATGATGTTCCTTTGCGTGATGCCCAAACTTGTTCTAGCGCATTTGATTGAAAGCATCCCTGAAGTATACCATTTGGATATGGTAAATACAGCAGCAAGTATAGCGCTCCTTTAATTTTCGGACAAAGAATGGCTTGAGTGTCTCAAAGGACCTAAGTGACAACTCCACCGCAGGATACGTGCTTTTGAATCTTCTGTAGAGCTCCACCTATATACAAAATTTGATCCACATTAGAGCTCAGAATATTACTATAAAACAGCAAAGCACCAAAGTAGTTTATAGTACCAAAATTAACAATGTAAAACCACCAACTCATTCTAAAATACCAAATTTGGCATTGTATTGCTAGATTTCAGGCTATAGTACCAAATTAAGTGAAGAAAAGCACCAAACTGGATTGATAATACCAAACTGGATTCATAGTACCAAAGTGGGTACATTTCTGTACATTGCATAGAACCAGCCTGTATTCATAGGACCAAGCAGGGTCCATAGTACCAAATTATGTACATTGCATAGTACCAACCGAATCCATAGTACAAAACAGGGTCCCTACTACCAAATTTTGTACATTGCATAGTACCAGCCTGAATTCAGAGTACCAAATAGGATCCCTAGTACCAAGTTTTGTACATTGCATGGTACTAGCCTGAGTTCATAGTACCAAGCAGGATCTCTAGTACCAAATTCTGTACGTTGCATGGTACCAGCCTGAATTCATAGTACCAAACAGGATCCCTAATACCAAATTCTGTACATTGCATGGTACCAGCCTGAATTCACAGTACCAAACATGATCCCCATTACCAAATTCTTTAAATTGCATGGTACCAGCCTAAATTCATAGTACCCAAAAGGATCATTAGTACCAAATACTGTACATTACATAGTACTAGCTTGAATTCATAGTACCAAAAAGGATCCCTAGTACCAAATCCTGTACATTGTATAGTACTAGCTTGAATTCATAGTACCAAAAAGGATCCCTAGTACCAAATCCTGTACATTGCATAGTACTAGCTTGAATTCATAGTACCAAAAAGGATCCCTAGTACCAAATCCTTTACATTGCATAGTACCAGCCTGAATTCATAGTATCAAACAGTATCCCTAGTACCAAATTCTGTACATTTCATAGTACTAGCCTAAATTCACAGTATCAAATAGGATTCCTAGTGCCAAAGTGGGTACATGTCTGTACCTTGCATAGTACCAATTTGGAAACCTAGTACCAATTTGGAAACCTAGTACCAATTTGGGTACTTTTTTGTATACTACAAAGCTACAAAATGGATCCATAGTTCCAAAATAACAAATTTCCAGATACAAAAAAGTACCTAATTGGGACTGTGCATCTTTACTTTGGAGCATTTCTACCAAACAATGGTACTATGCATCTGTTTGGTACTATTCAGAATCTAGAGAAGCTTCAAATTGGGCACTACTGAGGTAGGAATTGGTACCAGAATGATACCAGGTTTGGCATGCTGGGAATTGGTCAAATTTTGGCATGCTGGAAATGGTACTATGGAGCTAAGTATTTGTACAATGATTGTTGGCTAACAAGTTGTGGTATTTTGTGTTAATCCAAGAGTAAAAAGGTGAGCAAGGATTACAGTGTGGGCAACACATATTACCTGAGAATCATCTAGAAGATGTATGGGATGTTTGATGACACATTTTGCCTTGATCCTGTGCTTACACATATCCTTTTTTTTAGGAGAAACCCTTGTCTCGGATCTCCAGAAAGCGGCCACAAAATCTCTAGTTTCGATTGTGATACTTGTATGCAGAGGCAATTGTCTGTGTGACAAGCACTAAGTGGCAACACTTCATCCTCATCTTTCATTCCCAGTCGACTACTTGCTACCGCTATATTACGCCGATGAACACCCAAGGCAGCAGCAATTTTGGACTGGTTCATAGTGATTATGCTCTGATCACCATTGTTCAGTATCATCGTCAAAGAGGTTCTCTTCACAAAAAGCTCAGTTGAAGAGTGGGGCACTTTCAGCTCATTCAATGTGTTGCGAACGCTGGAAAGAAGACTCGATTGCACATCCAAACTCCTCAACTTGGAAATGGCTAATGATGCATGAGCTGGTCTAGAATTTCTTGTTGTTCTAGTGTTGTTAGTCCTTGGGTCTGTCGACGCCAACATCTAGCCATGGCTTTGCATATATTGTTCCTTGATCTGGTTGTAGCAAGTTCAGCTCTCTTCGCAGGGTTGCACTCCTTGTGTCGTTGCTCACGCTTCTTTTGTGCCCAATAGTCCCGCAAAAATACTTGGTTGCTGACAGGTTCATGAGTGCTGGTGGTTTCCATCATAGCACCCTCTATAGATGCAGGTACCCCTGACTTGAGATAGGTCAAGGAATCACGCTCAGTATCCATCGTCATCTCTGAAGATATGGTACTGGCCTGAGCTGCCATGGCTGTATGGTGGGAGAGAGAGAGAGAGAGAGAGAGAGAGAGAGAGAGAGAGAGAGAGAGAGAGAGAGAGAGAGAGAGAGAGAGAGAGAGAGAGAGAGAGAGAGAGAGAGAGAGAGGGTGGGCGGGAAGGGTGGGTGCTCCACAGAGAACAAAACAGAGAATGTGTGTGTGAGTGTGTGTGTGTGTGTGTGTGTGTGTGTGTGTGTGTGTGTGTGTGTGTGTGTGTGTGTGTGTGTGTGTGTGTGTGTGTGTGTGTGTGTGTGTGTGTGTGTGTGTGTGTGTGTGTGTGTGAGAGAGAGAGAGAGAGAGAGCTAGCCAACCGAATCTCCTTCCCCACTTCTTGCACCCACGTCGTTTATCTGTTATAACCCGTTTCGGGAAAAAAGAATAAAGTAGAGTAAATTATAAAGCCTCCAAGAAATTGATTTTATTTTTTCTCCTTTTTGTTCAATTTTGCATCTTTTACTTGGGTCTGATTCTCCTTACCACACCCACCAAGCCTAGGTGGTGTCACGGACAACCAATTTTGTACCACCATCCCTTGCTTTCAGCCATAACTTGTCGGACACAACACCATGGTGTAAAGGTCGACATTTTAGGGTGGAACAAATTGACAAAAAGCATTTTACTCAAGATTGTGGAATCAGGAAAATTTCGAATAGTTTAGTTGACAACGGTCCTCTGATGCAGATCCTGTGGTGGTAGAACTCACTTACTTTGGCACTCTTCAAGAGATTTTGAGGATCGATTATAGAGGATTTTTTGTCGACTTGTTCGACGTGCAATGGTTCAAGATAAACATGGAGGGTCGCAACACTATTGTGCGCAGAGGAGTGTTTGGTTTCCTTGAAGTGGATTCAACTAAAAAATGGACTGACCTAAGAGACAGTTTTGTACTACCCGAGCATTGTGAACAAGTAAGTTATGTGCTTGGAAGCTATCCAATTTTAGAAGTTATGTGCTTGGAAGCTCTCATGTAAGCTATGTGGCTCTAGCAGGTGATATTTCATCCTACAAAGTCTGCATCAAACTGATGGTACGTCATAGAGGTAGCCCCTCATAGTGCACAGACGTATGAGGGCTACCATGTGCCAATCACAATGGCATCAATGGAGGAGATTGGAGTAGATGCTCAGTCAGAAGTCGCTGAGGTGGTGCCAGACGAGCATCAAGCTGCTACTCTCTATGGGGTGCATGCAGAGAATCTACAAAATGAAACGGAGGAAATCTCCCTAAACGGAGATCTCTATATAGATATAGGGAGTTATGTTGAGCTATGTGAGGATGAGAGAGAGACCTTTTAAAGCCATAAACATTGTATTCGAACAATTTTGCTCCGTTTTATAATTATTGATGATTGCAAATTCCATCAAGTCCAAACCTTGTTCTTTCTTTTACTCATTCAAAACTTTATAGGTGGTTATTTGGGCTATGGGCTTTCAGGTTGTAAGTGTTTATCTCCCCAAGTCTCATTTGAATCATCATCTTTAAAAATTGGCTATATGTCCATATCTACAAGCATTGTATATTCTTCCTCTCTCTTTTTATGCTTGTATCTACCTTATGGATTGTCAAATAGACAAAACAATGTAACAATACTCCAAATAGATCATCCATGAGGGAGATACAAGCATCAAAGAGAGAGCAAGAGCACACAATGCTCATAGATAACAACATATAATTCATTATCCCAAAAATTCAAAGTTTTCATATAAAAAATGGAGTTTATACCTTAATTCATTATCCAAAAACTTGAAAGGTTTTCACAAAAAAATGGACTATACCCTTATTAAGGTTTAAAGATGATGATTTGACTCAGACTTGGGGTGAATTGGGACTAGATGTCACATCTCGGTAATAAACACTTACAATCTAAAAGCTCATGGCCCCAATTACCACCTATAGAATTTGAATGAATAAAATAAAGTACCCGGTTTGGACTTGATAGAATCCCGGATAGAATTTGAAAATCGTCTGCTTCTCTCTTTATAGCTCACGTAACAATGTAACTCTCTCACAATGATTTTGTGAACTTTTTGTTGCTAATCAACTCAAAAATCAATATTTAAGCATAAAAACTGCATTTTAGTCATAAGAGGGATATTAGGGCGTCAAGGCTAAGCTTCTAGGTGTATTCTAAATAAAAAATGACTAGGTCAAATGTATCCTATAGATAATAATTGTTTTTGCTACAAGTGGTGAAAAGGGGATCAGAGACCCTAGGCAATCAACATTTCACAGGTCCACATGCAACGTTGGTCAAACATCTTTCATAGAACACATCATCTAGCTCTAGATACATGCAATGCTTCATATCTTGTGCAGAAGCTCGATCCAAACCACCACACCCTGCAAACCAGTCCAGAACATAGTCATGAGGCTCAATAAATGGTGCCAGCAACCACCTGACCATATAAAAAGTAAATTAGAAACCTAATGCAAACACATATATACCATAACATTCACTAGTATCATACTTTGGACTAGTCTTACCAAAAGAACAAAGAAGACCGCTCTACCCCGTCTCTAAAAATAACACCATCAATCTCAATGGGGAAGACTACATCCCCGGGGGATTCACTCAATATACAAAACGGGAGGCCACCTGCGAGCGGACAACTTTGATAAAACCCCTATATACGACTCAGATTAGGGAATATGACCCCCTTTCTACGCTTATACGACAATCAATGAAGAAAACTATCTTACATATAATTAGGTCTCACATGATCTAATGGAGTAAAACGAGTCAAAGAGTGTGTAGCATATTGGCTAGCAATGTAGTAAGGAACCACTTGTGTTGATAACTAGACGTACCCTCAATGTGTCTTTGTTTGACTTTTAAACTATGTGCCCGATCAACTTGCAATCTGGCTACTCTCCAATTCTGACCCATCCAAAGTTGGTGTAAATCAACCTTTGACCTACTCCAAATCACCCCTTATCTAGCTACCGGCTTGATGCAAAATTTGATGTGTGACATGATTAAAAACTTCCCCTAAATTCATCCCAGTTCTAGTGCACATTGGTGAGCAATCGTTACAAGTAATCAACCCCGGGCAGGTCCCCCCCTTCCCCCCCCCCCCCCACCCACATAAATATGATACCCCCCTCCCTTATTTTTTTATCTTGGAAGATAATTATTGGGGCCTGCCTCTAACTTATACGCTTATGTAACTTGTAAAAAAACCCCCCTCCCCTGCACTTACGTGGTGCAGTAATTTTTCCATTGTGAATCCACCGGGACTACATCATCTATCATATAGCTACAATCTGCTGGAAACAATCTCTCGGCATTCTTCTCCCTTGCCTCTCTATCATAGTGTGGCACAGGATGGCCAATACGATACCAAAGACACATGGTAAGATCAAGTACTTGCATAAATAAATAACTCAAAAAATGAATGTGATAGCTACAATGTTTTTAGTTAGGAAATTGAACTATGAAACTAAGTTTGTTATCTCACCACCTCTCTAGTGAGTGGATACCGATATGCCTTCTTATTACACATGAGGGTCCATGTACGTAAGAGCACAAGTACTACCCTAGTTGGGTGAAAGCATGGGTTGGTGGTGCCAAAATAGTGTCCTTGACACCTCTTGTGAGGCACTATTGGATGGTGTTTTGTTGGCAGTTTTCAAAAGCCAAAAGATAAATATTTAATATTTCTAAAGGCGTTGTGCCAACAACTTTAACGGTTCTTGATTTAGTCGAATGCAAGACTCTCTACCTACCCTTTTAGTAGTCTACGAGATCTCTCTCTCTCTCTCTCTCTCTCTCTCTTGCAAGAAGAAGGAAAATTGTAACAGGAACTTGTGGAGAATTGTCATAAGGTGTGGAGACTAAAGGTCCAGGAAATCGGGATGGAGATGTTGCAGCAGGAGATTGGCCAATAGGATGTGTCTGAGCAGCAGCCTCCAATCCATTGTCACCTTTTGTGGAATGTCGATTTCAGCAACTTGGGAGAGCACGTTCTGCACCAGCAACAACCTCCACACAATTTCCATGTTGGATGGCCGGCCATTCCTTGTGGTGTCGGATGTTTTGAAGAGAGGATTGTGCAAAACGAGCCACCTCCAAGTACACTGCAGGGCTCTGAGTACTTTCAGCAGCATGCACAATACAATCCACTTCATGATGACATGACTCACAATTACCACAGGGATGACTCAGTCACAATTCGCCATGAAGGTAACCATCGGATGCGAGAATATTGGTCTATGATGAAAAGAGAGAGCCGTAGGAGACAACGAGAAAGTGATGCATCATGTTCAAGGTCAACAGAAGATGTGAATCAGGTTTGCATGAAAGTCTCAAAATGCTGGCAGGAAGCAACAAAAGGCATGACTTGCGATGCTAAGAAAACCGCCTTTCAATGTCTTCTAGGACTGCCAGCTTTTAGACGTTTGCATCATGCATCTGAGAAGTCAATACTATCCAATATTCGAGGCACAATTACTAAAGTCAAAGCATCCATGTCTGAAGAGGAGCTGAAGATTAAAAGAGATGTTTGCATGATGTTGGTGAATAGTGAAGGAGATCCATCAAGGTCTATTAGCAACTCCAAGATGGCTAGATTTACTGGATTGCATCGGCAAAACTTTGCAGCAGCCAATTCAAGGTTAAAACAGGCTGAGGTTCGCGCATTTCCTTTGCAATTATGTAGTTGTCAAGTACCTCAAAGTTCCACCATCACACAAGCGACAAAAGACCTTGTTTTTTCCTTTTGGCAGACAGAGACAAGAGTGTCGCCAAACAAAAAAGATGTGTGTCGAAAACGATTGGACAGAAAATCTTACATAAAGCATCCAATACATTTGCTTGATGATTCACAGGTATGCTCCTAAAGTTTCATAGGTATGAACTTTGGATGTAGAGAAAAGTCATAGAGTTCCTTTCAAAGGTACTCATGGAAGTACCATGATGGTATAAAAGGCTCTTTAGGTACTCTGGATCTTTGAAAGAGTCTAGAATACCTCGCAAAGGTAGTCTTGAAAGTACCATGCGAGTCTAAATGGGTCCTCTAGGTACTTTGGAGGTAGAAAAAGTTCATAGAGTTCCTTTCAAAGGTAGTCATGGAAGTACCATGACAGTAAAGAGGCTCTTTAGGTACTCTGGACCTTTGAAAGAGTCTTGAAAGAGGCTCTTTAGGTACTATGGACCTTTCAAAGGTAGTTATTTACCATGAGAGTGAAGAGGTTCTCTAGGAACTTTGGAGGCAGAGAAAAGTCACATAGTTCCTTTCAATGGTAGTCATGGAAGTACCATGATAGTATAAGGGCTCTTTAGGTACTCTGGATCTTTGAAAGACTCTAGAATACCTCGCAAAGTTAGTCTTGAAAGTACCATGTGAGTTTAAATGGGTTCTCTATGTTAGGAAATAAGACGTAGCTAAATAGATAATTGAGTAGATTACTTAATGGAGAGAGACAGATTTATATACATGAGATTATAGAGTAGAGAGAGAGAGAGAGAGACTACACACGATATATGTGGTTCACCCAATGTGGGCTACGTCCACGGGAAAGCAGCCACTCAATGACTTTAGTACTTCAAAACAAGAAGTAGTTTACAAAGGGATTATACCCTTAATGGAGCTCCCACCTTGCTTCACTCTCACCACCTCACACTCACCTTGTTGCATCAACTTCACACTATGAAATGTGTGTAGAAATGGCCTCCTTTTATAGGTTTTAAAGTTGCCCCTGATTCTTGTCCGTGAAAATTTTGGTTTCCGGTGAGTGATTTTCCTTCACGCACGATGGCTTCTCCTCATAATGGGGGCCTTACAAATGTGCGCTTTTACCACAGAAAATTACAAGGGTAAATCAGGCTCCATACTTAACAATCTCCCACTTGGAGACTGATCTCCAAACCAAACCTGTGACTGCTTTCCATTCTGGCTTCTTATCCTTGAATGCCGATTGAAGATGAGCAAAAGCTCAACTTCTCCTTGTTGACCACCTTTGTAAACATGTCTGTAGGATTTTCACTTGTATGCACCTTTCCTAGCTTTAGTTGTCCCTCTTCCAAAAGAGTGCGTATGAAGTGATATCTCACCTCAATGTGCTTTGTCCTTGAATGAAAGGCTGAGTTCTTCGCAAGATGGATAGCGCTTTGGCTATCACTGTACAAGACACAATTGTCTTGTTTGAATCCAAGCTCTTCTAAGAATCTGTGAAGCCACAAAATTTCTTTGCTTGCCTCCGTCATTGCTACATACTCTGCTTCCGTGGTAGAAAGTGAAACCACTTTCTGCAGCTTTGAAGTCCAGCTTACTGCTGTGCCTCCAACCGTGAACACATAGCCAGTAGTGCTCCTTCGAGTATCTTTGTCACCTGCCATATCTGCATCAGCATACCCTTCTAGAAAAATATCAGTTCCTCCAAAATACAAAGCATTTGTTGTTGTCCCTTTTAGATACCTAAGTATCCACTTCACAGCTTGCCAATGCTCTTTACCTGGGTTGTCCATGAACCTACTCACAACTCCCACTGCATGTGCAATGTCTGGCCTTGTCCAGACCATAGCATACATTAGAGAACCTACCGCTGCAGCATATGGAACTTTAGACATATAGGCTATCTCCTCTTGTGTCTTTGGACACATTTTGTTCGTTAGTTTAAAATGACCAGCCAAAGGTGTAGAAACTGGTTTTGCATTTTGCATTGCAAACCTTTCTAGTACCTTCTTGATGTAATCTTCTTGAGATAGCTTTATTGTCTTCTTCGTCCTGTCCCTTGATATTTTCATGCCAAGTATCCTCTTTGCAACACCTAAATCTTTCATTGAAAAAGATTTGGACAGCTCCTCTTTTAGGTCTTTGATGTCCTGCATGTTAGCGCTTGCAATCAACATGTCATCAACATACAACATTAGGATGATGAATTTCCCATCTCCCAAATTCTACGTGTAGACGCAGTGATCCGAGCTGCATCTTGTGAATCCATGATCCAACATCCATCGATCAAACTTCAAGTACCATTGTCTTGATGCTTTCTTTAAACCATACAAGCTCTTCTTTAATCTGCAAACCATTTTCTCCTTACCTTTTACTTCATACCCCTTTGGTTGAAGCATGTAGATTTCCTCCTCTAAGTCACCGTGAGGGAATGCTTATTTACATCCATTTGCTCGAGATTTAGATCATGAGCAGCCACAAGGCTTAAGAAAAGCCTAATTGAGTTCATTTTTACAACAGGAGAAAATATTTCATTGAAGTCAATACCTTTCTTTTGAGAAAAACCTTTTACCACAAGCCTAGACTTGTACCTTTTCTTCCCACCTTCTTCTTCCTTTAGCTTGTACACCCATTTGTTTTGAAGTGCCCGCTTACCTTTAGGCAACTCAACCAACTCCCATGTTTGGTTGCGATGTAGTGAGTCCATCTCCACTTGCATGCTCTTCGTCCATTCTTCTTTGGATTCATGTTGCATAGCTTCTTCATATGATTCCGGCTCTCCAGAATCTGAGATCAAGAGATGGTTGAA
The DNA here is from genome assembly GCF_014529385.1 of Adiantum capillus-veneris. Taxonomy (NCBI): domain Eukaryota; kingdom Viridiplantae; phylum Streptophyta; class Polypodiopsida; order Polypodiales; family Pteridaceae; genus Adiantum; species Adiantum capillus-veneris. The sequence goes on from NC_140934.1 coordinate 155,263,280, forward strand.
GGAAGGAACAAACCTTTCTGGAGGTCTACTTGTTCTTGTAGATCTTCGGGGAATAGGTTGAGGCTCCTCATTTGGTTGACGTTGTTGCACATTGTCACCGTTTGCAGTCCTTGAGTCTTCACCGTCCTCAAGCTCCATGTACTCATCACCTGTTTCTTTTGTTTGTTTTCTTTCCAAGTAATCTTTGTACATATTTTGTTCGTTAAAAATTACATCCCTACTCCTTAAGATTTTACCATCTTCAGGATTCCATAGGTGATACCCAAAGTCTCCTTCTCCATAGCCAATGAAGAAACACTTTTTGGACTTTGCATCTAACTTTGATCTTAGGCTTTTATCTATGTGCATGAAAGCCTCACACCCAAACACTTTGAGAAATGCATAATTCACCGGTTTACCTGTCCATGCCTCTTCTGGAACTCCCCCATCCAATGCCGTTGAGGGTGACCGATTGATTAAGTACACAGACGTACTTATAGCTTCCGCCCAAAGCTCAAGCGATAGGCCTGCATGTAGCCGCATGCTTCTTGCTCGTTCCATGATTGTCCTGTTCATCCTTTTCGAAATCCCATTTTGTTGAGGTGTCCTTGGGGTTGTCCTTTGCCTCCGAATGCCATTGCTAGCACAAAAGCTTTCAAAAGCTTGGCTGCAATATTCGCCTCCATTGTCGGATCTGAGGCATTTAACCTTGGTACCTGTTTCATTCTCCACAAAGGCTTTCCACCTTTGAAATATGGAAAATACATCGGATTTATTCTTCATGACATAAATCCATGTTTTTCTAGTCGCATCGTCTATGAATGTTACATAGTACAATGAGTCACCAAGTGATGGTGTACTTGCAGGACCCCAAACATCAGAATAAACCAACTCAAGTTTTTTATTTTTTCTTTCATTTCCTGATTTTTGAAATTTTACCCTCTTTTGTTTACCATAAACACAATCTTCACAGAACTCTAAGTCCACTTCTTTCAAACCTGGTAGAAGCTTCTTTGTTTGAAGGATTTGCATTCCTTTGGCACTCATATGCCCAAGTCGGTAGTGCCACACCGCACTGTCAACTTCTGTAGTGGTTGCACAAGCTGAAGGTTGCGTGCTAACAGTACACAAGTAAAGTGTACCGACTTTTTCACCCTTGGCAACCACCAAAGATCCCTTTGAGATCTTCCACCGTTTGTTTCCGAATGCAATGTTGTGACCTTCATCGTCCAATTGTCCTGAGAGATCAAATTTTTGCGAAGAGAAGGAACATGCCTAACATCTTTAAGCTTCCATTCATTTCCGTTAGCAGTTTTGACAGAAACTGTACCTTTGCCGACAATCTCACAAGCTTCATCATCTCCCAAGTATACATACCCAAAATTACCTTTGGTGTAGTCTTGGAAATGTTGCTTGTGTGGTGTCGCATGGAATGAAGCCCCGGAATCTACTATCCAGGAATTAGACACATTGTCTAATGAGAGAATTAGAGCATCTTGCTCTACTTTACCTGCCACATTGGCCTCCGATGCTGGCTTGTTGTCTTGAGACTCTGTCTCCTTCTTCTTCTTGGACCAGCAATCCTTCTTGACATGGCCCTTCTTGCCGCAGTTCCAACATTCAAGAACTGACTTTGTGCGTGACTTGCTCCACCTTGAGCGATCACGACCCTTTTGGTTTTTGAACCTCTCCTTAAGCCTTCCTCTTGTTTCCACTGATAGTGCAGCACTTGATGATTCTCTTGTGCTTCTCCTTCGCATTTCCTCGCTTAGGAGAACACCCACAACATCATCAAACTTAAGAGTATTTTTGCCAGAGATAGAATTACTTACAACCATCACAAGGCTGTCCCAACTATCCGGTAGAGATGATAGTATAAGGAGAGCTCGCACTTCATCATCGAAATTGATTTTCACTGATCGAAGTTGACTTATGTTTGTGTTAAAGTCATTTAGGTGTTCTGCAACTGAACCATTCTCTGCCATCTTTAGATTGAACAAGCGCTTCATAAGAAATACCTTATTGGATGCCGATGGTTTCTCGTAGAAGTCGTCAAGTGACTTCATCAAGTCCTCCGTGGTCTTCATCTCCGAAACATTGAAGGCCACCGTTGACGCCAAGCTTAACCGGATTGTTCCCAGCGGCTTTTGATCAAGGACAATCCATGCTTCATCTGCCATTGTTGCGGGCTTCTTCGCAAGACCGCCTAGTGGCAAATAGAGGCCCTTCTGGTAGAGATAGTCTTCAATCTTCATCTTCCAATGTTGGTAGTTTGTGCCGTTGAACTTCTCAATCTTGAGCTTCCCTTCCTCCGCCATAACTCCCACTCAATTCCAGGAATCCTTTCCTTGAGATAATTTAGCTAGGAGCAAACCTTGCTCTGATACCAGTTGCTAGGAAATAAGACGTAGCTAAATAGATAATTGAGTAGATTACTTAATGGAGAGAGACAGATTTATATACACGAGATTATAGAGTAGAGAGAGAGAGAGAGAGTACACACGATATACGTGGTTCACCCAATGTGGGCTACGTCCACGGGAAAGCAGCCACTCAATGGCTTTAGTACTTCAAAACAAGAGTAGTTTACAAAGGGATTATACCCTTAATGGAGCTCCCGCCTTGCTTCACTCTCACCACCTCACACTCACCTTGTTGCATCAACTTCACACTATGAAATGTGTGTAGAAATGGCATCCTTTTATAGGCCAAAAGGGCTGCCCTCTCTTATGAGAGACAGCCATGTGTAGCCGCCCTTGTGCGAATAAGTCCAAATCGGACCCTCCAATCCGCCCATGTGTGGCCGCCCTTGAGAAGACAAGTTGCTTTTGAATTCGGCCACCGGCCACTGGCCATTGACTTCCGACCACCGGCCACCGGCCATTGACTTCCGACCACCGGCCATCGGCCATTGACTACCGGCCACCGGCCAACCGACCGGTTGTTTTCCGACCACTTTCCGGCCGCCGTCCGGTCATAATGTTCCGGCGAAAAAGAATATTCCGGCGAAAAAAATGTCTCGGGGGCCTCCACCCCCGAGGCCTTTAAAGTTGCCCCTGATTCTTGTCCGTGAAAATTTTGGTTTCCGGTGAGTGATTTTCCTTCACGCACGATGGCTTCTCCTCATAATGGGGGACTTACAAATGTGCGCTTTTACCACAGAAAATTACAAGGGTAAATCGGGCTCCATACTTAACACTCTAGGTACTTTGGAGGTAGAAAAAGTTCATAGAGTTCCTTTCAAAGGTAGTCATGGAAGTACCATGACAGTAAAGAGGATCTTTAGGTACTCTGGATCTCTGAAAGAGTCTAAAATACCTCACAATGGTAGTCTTGAGAGTACCATAGAGTTCATTTCAAAGGTAGTCATGGAAGTACCATGATAGTAAAGAGGTGCTCTAGGTACTTTGGAGGTAGAAAAAATCATTGAATACCTCACAGAGCTTTTACTTTGATGGGTTTTACTTTGAAAAAATTCTGAGCCTCTGATGGGTTTTATTTTTTCTTGCACAAGGTGAGCTTTACATGAGGTTCCAAATGCAATATCCACACATCAAGATCTCACTCAGATGTTTTGAGGGATTGAAACCTTGGTTTGTTCGTAAGTTGAAGGACCGTTACACGTGCTGCTGTATTGCTCATATTCAGATGATATATCTCAAGGAAGCATTCAACCACATGAGACACAGTAAGACAGGCATGCACGGCGATGGGTGTGGTTGCATGTGTGCTAAATGCTTGCCAAAAGAGGCTCCAAGTAAGTGTGAAGCTGCCACGTACACATACACCAGTGTAAGCGCATTGACTGAAAGTGTGTTATGTGAAAAACCAATGGACTCCGCATTTCATAAGTTGACTTGCTTGAAGGGAGAATGTCCTCAATGTGGGTCGAAGACATTATTGCTTTGTCCAAACGAAACACTTGAAAGTGCAGCCCAAATTTCTGTTAAGGTGCTTGAAGACGTTGCCTCAACCCATTCTCAAGGCAAGAAGCGCAAGGATCTTCTGGTGAAGAAAATGGAATGCAAGGATTTCACAACTTTTCTTAAAAAGCATCTGACCACTTACATCCGACACAATTTTATTGCTCGGTGGCAATCGCAGCAATTCAAAGATTGCATTCATAGGTTTCCTAGAGATGTAGTGGTCTCTGTTATTGACTTTGCGGAAAATTACTCATTTAAGGAGAAAAATGAAATCTAGTCAATGCATTGGTACTCTTCACAAGTCACCATCTTGGTGCACATTACATACATTCGAGACGAGAAAGACCAGGTGTTAAAATATACACATTTTTACATTTCTGATGACAAAGATCATGACACGCTTTTTGTGCAACATTGCTTGCAACCGCATAGTGTTTGGCTTCAAAATCATGGATTCAACTTCTTGAAGCGGCATTGGGTGTGGTCAGATGGATGTGCTGCTCAATTCAAGTCATCTAGACCGTTCTTCTTCGTGTCAAGGTACGCCAGGTTTTATTCCACCTCTGATGAAAAGTTTCCAGAAATTTGTTTCTGCCCAGCATTGAAGGTGGGTCATTGTTTTAGGTACTATGGTTTGACTGGCATTGAAATGTTGTGGAGTTTCTTTGCCTCGGGCCACGGCAAAGGGGAGCATGATGGGGCAGGGGCAGTTGTTAAGAGGGCTTTAACACATGAGCAGTTAAAGGCTGATGCATGGCACATGAAGTGTGCCAAGGATGTTGTTGGCTTCTTGAAGCATAAATTTAATGATGAAAGTGGTCACACAGGGGTGAATAGGATTTTTTGGGAGGTCCAAGCAACTGAGGTGCCAAGGGAGAAGAATTGGAATTGCAAGCGAGTTGAAGGCTCACGATCAATACACTGTGTCAATGGATACTCCAAGAGCAACAAGTGTGCACTCCGTTCCAGACTTCTCGCTTGTTTTTGTGAATTTTGTATGTCCCAGCGTTGGAGGCGATGCTTGAACAACACACATGTTGAGTTCTGGGAGTATCTAACCCTTGAGGCATTGGATGGTGACAATGCAGAAAGTGAATATTTTAACGATGACGAAGGATCAAAATCTGCCGATGTATGGTGGGCACCATGACGCAATTAGTGATGCTCTATGCATCGGTGATGCCTTTGCCACCAATGCCAATGAAGATGGAGCTGACTTCTACCTTTTGAGGTGCTCACAGGAGAAATACAAAACAGCAAGAGCCTTGAGTGATTCCTGGGGAAACATACTTTCTGCAGGGAGCTATTTGGTTGAGGGGTACTATTACGAGCTAGTGGAAGGTGCCGAGCATATCTATTACATGCCTGCTAGTCAACCAAAAGTGCTTCTTGCATCACACTTGGTTAGATCGATTAAGATACCCTTGGAACCCTTAGAAGGAGAGCCACATAAGTTCAAACTCGTTGCAGAAGTATATGAAAATGTGTACAATAGTATGCCAATAGTGATATAGGTTGTTGCCCACGTAACTTGTAGAACTACCAGTAATTAGCTTCAAAGTACCATGCAACTATTCCACAGGTGGTTTTTGTAGGAGCCTATCGTAGGAGTCAAAACCTCTTGCAGGCCAGTCCAAACAAGTACTTGTAAACTCTTTTGTCTACTTGAGTAATAAAAATAGCATTTCAATTCTGGAACACAAAGTACATGTCTGTCAGCCTAAAGTACCTTACAGGTAGTTCACAAGCACTTCTAAAAGTTTATCTACCGGCCCAAAGTACCTTTAATGTAGTCCTCAAGTGGTTTCTGTATGTTAAGATATGTAAGTAACAAGCACTTGTAAAACCTTTTGTATGCCATCCCAAAGTACATTATAGGTTCTTTACAGGTCTGACAACCAAAAGTATCTTACAGGTAGTTCACAGGTGGAAATTGTAGTAAACTATGTAGGAAACAAGGACTTGTAAAAGTTGTTGTATGCCAGTCCAAAGTACCTTATAGGTTCTTTACATGTTAGACAACCAAAAGTACCTTACAGGTAGTTCACAGGTGGAAACTATCTTAAACTATGTAGGAAACAAGGACTTGTAAAAGTTGTATGCCAGCCCAAAGTACCTTATAGGTTCTTTACATGACTGACAACCAAAAGTACCTTACAGGTAGTTCACAGGTGGAAACTATCTTAAACTATGTAGGAAACAAGGACTTGTAAAAGTTGTATGCCAGCCCAAAGTACCTTATAGGTTCTTTACAGGTATGACAACCAAAAGTACCTTACAAGTAGTTCACAGGTGGAAACTGTATTAAACTATGTAGGAAACAAGGACTTGTAAAAGTTGTTGTATGCCAGGCCAAAGTACCTTATAGGTAGTCCCTGGGTGGTTTCTATACACAACAAGTTTTGGTATGCCAACCCAAAGTACCTTACGTTGTAACTGTTTTAAATTGGGAAACAATAACAGAATCAGAAAAATAACACTTCAATGCTTGGACACTTAAACAGTCTTAAACTACTTGAATCAGTAAAATAACACTTCAATGTTGGGACACAAAGACAACGCATCCAACCAGTTGTAATATATTACATCTTCAACAATTTGACATCAAGTCATTACATCAGTTATAATGGCAATCAAAATGAAGCCAAAAAATTGGTTTCCACATGGAAAGTAGCATATAAATATACAAGGTTCTGGCACGGGTTTAGTTTAGTTACAAAAGGTACATAGAGGATCTGTCATCCTAAAAAAATCAAGGGACGTCATCGTCGCTTGCACTCTATGGGCATGAGCTATGGCCCACATAAGTACGCATCATACGATGTCTTTTGAAACCTTTTTTCAATTGCTGTGAATACATACTTGTCGTCATCAATAGGTTTTGGTTTGTTGAATGTGTCCGCCAAGGCACGACGATCTGTAGCATGCTGCCACCCTTCTAGCCAGGCCTTTACATCTTTTGACAAGTATTGGATGGAGCGGTGCTCAATACCAGGCACTATGATGTAAGTACCACAGGGATTATAATGAAATTTATAGGAACTGTTGTCAATTAAAAGGACATTGCTGGTATCATACCGCTGCAGTTTCGCCAAAAAATTCTGCAATACCTTGAAAAATGCTAGCCTTCCACCACCAAAACAGTAACTACCCACATCACATAACTGTTGTCCAGTCCATCCACTAATATAACTGTGAACCTGGGGAAAACATCTTCGAATTCTTGAGCCCACTCTGCTGAGCATTGCACTGCTCCATATGTAGACATTTGCCCATGTCACAGCCCATGCAATAAAATCCTGTGCATCTTTTGGAACAAACAGGTACCTGCCATCTGCCTCTGCATGCTTGACAAATGATGTAGCTTCAATATCGGGGACAGACGAAGGGTCATGCTTATTAGGTGTACGTGTAAGACAAAGTACACCATTAAGATCTAATATGAGGGCTGATCGGGTTGGATCATCATATGGCAAGGAGGAGATAACTGGGGGAATGTACTTTGGGGGATCTCTGATGATGATGATTTCCTCTACGGGCAGCTTGAGGGTCCCCTTTTCCTTTGGACACTCTGTAAAAGACAGCATTCAACATTGAAAAATAAACACGAGGCAATATTTGACATAAAAGCGACAAAAACATAGAGGCCGACAAAAACATAGACATTGTGCTTATGAAACATAAAAGCGACAAAAACATAGAGGCCGACAAAAAAGTTTCTTTTGCATTCAAAATCAAGAATCACAGATTCTTGTATTACAAGTGAAGAGTCACAATTTCTTGCAAACTCGAGGCTTGGGGGGGTGGGAAACACTAGAAGGATTGCGGAGGGGAGTACTCTTTCTGGAAGTCTTCTTCACGGCAGGAGGTGATCTGGGTGCTTCCCTCTCTCCCATATCTCCATCTGCATGATGAGCATGGTGCTTTGAACGTGTGGACTCCGAAGGTCTATTCTTTTTGGAAGATCCACCTATGTCATAAAACAACACATCAGCCCCATGCAGACATTGCATAGAAGTTGACAAGTCCAATACCATTACCACTTACCATCACTGTTTTTCTTGCGCTTCTTTGACACCTTCACCATGTCACTTAGAAAGATGGGAGAATCTGGATTCTCATCACCAGCTACCATGCGCTGCACTGCATCCACTCCCTCTTGCGCTATTGCCTCCGCATCGTCAACCGTTGCATCTTCCTTTGGACTGCTTTCGCTTGGTTGTGGCTCAATTGCTGTTGTGCTTGCAGGGGGGTCTACCTTCACAACTGGAGTGCCCTCACTGGAGTACACACTATGGGCTTCAGGAGTAGCTTGTAGCACAACCTTTGGCACGTCATCCTGTTTCGGCGCCACACAAGGAATATGGCCAGAACCTGCAAGCACATCAGTGAAGTTCAGGCTTGTGCAATCAGCAGATACTTCAAGGCAACCTGAACTGTTCTTGGATTTATATGATATTGGAAGCAACGGTAACCAACCTGTATGCAGGAGCATTGATTTAAGTGAATCTAGAATACTACTCTTGCAAGAGGCGTCGGCACATACCGTCTTTGATCCAACTCAGGCAGCAAAACACAGAGCATGGTATGCATGACCACATGCTAGCGTGTATACACAAACCACATGGGAAGCCATGAATGCAAGACCACATGCAACACATAGTCCTGGAACAGAGAATGTAGCCTGCAAGTGGCTCAAGTGTTGGCCAACTGTCGGAAGCAGTAACATTGTGTCACCAGCCTTCACCTGCTCCAACATGCTCTCAGAAAGTTGATTTGTTGCACACACATACTCACTGATGCTTCCAAGTCAGTCACTTCTTTCTGCATGACAAATGAAGAACAAAAGGCCCACAGGGATTAGATATGAGAACCACCATTACAACACAAAGTACGATGACAAGTACCTTTGACAGAAAAAACTACCATAAAAAAGTACTTTGGACACTCCAAAAAACCGCCAAGGCAATTAAAAATACCATGGCAAGTAGAAAAGTACCTTGGACACTACCACCATAACAGAAAACTGCCATTCCATTAAAAACATCAAGGCAAAAGCTACTACCATAACATGAAAGACTATCATGATAAAAAAGCCACCATGACCAAAAACAAATTACAATGACAAGTTTCTTGGACACTACACACTAATAAGCAATGACCGTACAACCACCTTAATAGTAAAAACTACCTTTACAAGTACCTTGGGCACAACCACAATAGCAACAAAATTCCTTAAAGAAACAATCAACCATAGCAAAAAAAAAACCATGAAAACGTAACTTGGGCACTGCCACCATAACAGAGATGGCTTTCCAAAAAACCTCTAAGGTAATGACATATACCATGGATAGTAGAAAAGTACCTTGAGCACTACAACAATAGCAAAAGAAAAGTACCATAGCAGGAAATACTGCCATGAAAAAAACACCACCATGATCAAACGAAGTACCATGACAGGCATTTTGGCCATTACATGATACCTGGAAAAATAGCCATGACCCCTGCACCTGTCATGGTAGAAAAAACTACCATGACACGTACCACAATAATAGACAAACTTCCATGGAAAAAACAAATACTCATAGCAAAAAAAACCACCATGGAAAAGTACTTGGTCAATGTCACCATAACAAAAAGAATGTAAAAAGAAACTACCATGCCAAGTAACTTGGGCACTATTACCATGATAGAATCCCACAATAGAAAAAACTACCATGTCAGGTATGTTGGGCACTTAGCACCATAACAGAAATAACTGGCATGACAAAAACAACCATCTAAATAGAAAAGAGTACCATGTCAAGTACCTAGGGCATTACCACATAAATAGAAATAACTGGCATGGCAAACAAACCACCTAAATAGAAGAGAGTACCATGTCAAGTACCTAGGGCATTACCACATAAACAAAAATCCTGCCTTGACTTGGTCGACACATACCTGGAGACGATCCACCTCATCTCTTATGTTCGAGCTGCTTGCATCGGCCCCAAGAGCTGTGAGTGCACTAGTTAGAGCAGCCATCTTGCCTTCAATCACCAAAAAATCAGGGTCAGTATCGACAACTCCCTTCATGCTGGACCACAATCTCTGGAGCTCTTGCAATTGCCCCTGAAGCACTGCCGCGGCTGAAGATGTCCCTTGTATCTTCCACATATTTTGGTTCATGTCTTGTAGCTCTACTCTCACATTATCCAATGTTGTGTTCAAAACCTTTAATGCATCCCTTTTTGCATCCAGAATCTGCTCCACCTATGCATTTACTTGCTGTCTTATAAAGGAGGCACTAACTAGAGAAGTGCTGCCAGATAAGAGAGCATTTTGCCCACTTTTATAACTTGCCCCGACATTGTCAAGACGAAGGGGCTGAAGTGATGTCCCCTCATTATTCTCCAGCCAAATCTTTACTTTCTTGTCAATGCCACCCGGAAGCTTCTTGCAATGGTCCAAAACCTGTTCACCAAAAGCAACCCATGCAACCTTTCGACCTGCAGGATCTTGCCGAGCAGCTGGGCATTGCTCGTACACAAACAACGTTGCAAACTTGTGTGTGATCTCTTTGTTGGCTGGCATGCTTTGGTAGACTTTGTGAAACAGTAACCTGCATTCGTCTACAAACTCAGGTCGCATCATATGCAAAAAGATTTTAGAGCCCTTCTCCCTTTTCTTCATGAAGACCGACAACCAATCCTGATCTGTGACATCAACCTCACTGAGGTGCTGGTAGAGCTTGCTCTCCAAGCTTAAGCCATACTCCTCATGCAACTCCTCTCGTGTGTAGCAAAATCGAGTTTGCTTAGGGTATTGAATCCTCCAGGAAGATCTTGCTACAAACCACATTTGACATAGTAAACAAACATTGAAAAGAACATTTCTACAATTGAAGAGACAGAGTTGATATGTACCAATTCTTTTTTCGCCGATAGTTTCAGACTTCATGCCCAATGTTGTGGAGCTCCTAGGCTTGCTACTGGATGAAAGCATGCTAGCTGAACCACCATCAGCTGCTGCCATGGTGCACTTTCGTGGTGGAGTCTTCATATTACTGTACAAACAAAAAAACACAATCCATGATTCACAATGTCCTCAAACAAACACATTGCTCAGCTACAACGAGAGAGAGAGAGAGAGAGGGGGGGGGGGGGGGGGGGGGGGATTACAGTACCGGGTGAAGATTGAGGTCGCACAGAGAGGGTAGGCATCTGCACTTGTTCCTTGCTCTGTTCACGCAGGGTGCATGAAGATGCAGTAGCGCGTGGGTAGCTTCCTGCTGTGTAGAATGGCATACAAGAGAAGTCACAGTCACCTTCTACTCGTAAACAATGTTCAAAAAATGATGGCATTCTTGAAGTGGCGGAATTTTCCATTTCTTGCAATTTTCCATGTCCCCGATAAATTATTTGAAGGGAACAAATAAAACTTGAGAAGTACTTCAAAAACCACCTAGAAAAGCCCTTAAAACTGACCACCATTTCATGCTTTCACCCAGTTGCATATGCAATAAAATCTCCAATATGCTCGGCCATGCACATGGTGACTAAAAACCCCTCATCGGCCAAAAACTCACGAGCAACATTCATGCACCCTGTCACTAGACCCCTGGAAAATGTGTTCCACTTGGGAACACTTATGTCCTCTACAAAAGTGAATGATGACATGTAATCATATAACCATAGTTAGCTATAGGTACTAGTCTAAACAAAAGTTACTTACCCAATGGGATTGGTCCTAGACCATCCACAAGAAAACTTGTAGGAAAATATGCAAAGATAAGCCTACTGTGGGACGCGTGTCTAACCTCACTCCTATCTTATTGCAGACATAGTGAGAACCACGAATAAATTGTCAATACATGGGACGAAGCTGACTCCACTAGTGCATAAAGGCTACAAGAGGTTGTCAATCTCTTGGAAAACAACAAACAACTCGCATCTAACTTCCTCATGTATATCTAACACGGGCATGGGAGATCGGATCAAAGGCTCTCATCACTTTTGGGCCCCAACATTAGGCGCGCGCTGTAGATATTGTCGCAAAAGTAAACTCGGGTACCCGAGTTTACTTTTGCGAGCTCTGATACTTTTGCACGTCAAAACTCCATGGAAACGTGTACATTCCACAATGACGTGCGCGGGCGTGGTGGATAGGCCACATGGCCCTCAAACCCTAGGTTGTGGGTTCAATCCCGTGGGGCGGGGGGGGAGGGGCGAAGTAAACTCGGGTACCCGAGTTTACATTGTACCCGAGTTTACATTTTTCTCGAGTTTACATTGTCCACGGAGGCCCGGGATCTACGGTCCTCAATCATCCCACCGTAGATCCCATCTCCTCCCATGCCCGTGAGATATAGGCCAGGATCTAACTTAAGACATTAGGAAAATATGAACCCTGTAGGGGCCCTTTGGGATTAAGGTTAATTAGAGGCCAGCCAATGAGAAGAGGGTGGTGGATACACTCTATGCCCTCAAAAATGTAGGGGGACAAAGTAGTCTTACACTTCTTAAATGGGCTTTTACCTAGTGAGAAGATGGGGGGGGGGGGGGGGGGGGAGGCTGGGTGGGCCATATGGAACCTCCAACTTCCCTCCTTTTTGATCCGGTTCTGAAAAAATCCCAAAAATTTGAAATTTTTCAAAAATTTCAAAACTCAAATTTCATCTTCTTAAAACCCCCCTAAATCTATTTTATGGTCAAAAAAACATTTTTTGACCTCAAAAAGTCAAAACGTGCACCCAAAAGCCCTAAAATTCTTTTTTTTTTTTACTTTTGAAAATTCTTTTTTTGCTATTCAGAGCCGCCCCCCAAAAGTAGTTCTTAGACAAAAAGTTATTTTCTCTCTCTAGAACCCCTTTTCCAACCCCTCCTTGGTTGCAACCATCACACTCATCCTCTACTCCAACACACTCTCTCTCTACACCATCTCCATTGCTGCAGCAAGGAAGCTCCTCTCTCCTCCCCTACCACCTTCCATTGCCACACCAAGCAAGGGTTATCCACCTTCTCCTCCCATTGCCACAAGGGTTAACCACCTTCTCATATCACTTTATCCCACCTACAACAAGCAAGGTCCTGCTCCTCCTCCTAGTTTTCAAGTTTGCTCAACCATGGCCAACTCTACTTCACAAAGGCGGCCAAAGGATGAGGTCACAGCACTTGCATGCCACAACACTAGAGGTGTAGATGATGAGTGGGTGCCACAAGAGTTCACCAAAGGTGCTTGGGTATACATGCAACCATCTGCTATCGGCCCTCATCGTGTGCGGAATCGTGCAAACTTGGATCTTCATTGGAAAGGAAAGCTCCTTGGCTTCAAGAATCGTAAAGACAAGGGGACCGTAGCCATTGTGCAACATGATTTCTCAATGTCAACCATGCATTTGCAACAACCACCTCGATTTCCAACACATTGTAAGTACATGTTTTGAGAATACAAAGCTAGGTGTGAAATCACAGTGTTATGTTATTATGGATTCATACTTAAGATTTATCATGCATTTATAGTCATATTTCCATCCACGTTGGTGGAGGAGCAGCCACTACATAGTCTCTCCGGCACATTCAATGCTATACACGCGGATATTGGAGCAACAATGTTCCCACATCTTTGCCCAACCAAACTGGTTCAAAGAAGGATTTTCTTCTATTCTCACTCCTATATTGTCCCTACTTCTACACAAGCGTTTGGAACACTTGAGCCCATCAAAGTAACTTCCTTATTAAGTATGGAGTGGCCGGTGCCAGATTTTTGGTTGGTAGCATCTTTAAGCAAAAGATGATAATAGATGTCTAAAATTCTTTGAAATACTCTAAAGTTTCTAGGTCTGTGGGCTTGAGTTGGTGTTTGCCTATTCATTGTTTTGTGCACATTTTTAAAGAGTTTGGATTTGTGGAGACTACCACAATGCTTGTATGTAAAGATGTGCATTATGAGGAATTAGGAAGGCTTTTAGAAGAGGACTGGGGTTTTGTGGAGGGCATGCACAACGGGGACCGGTACCGTTGTAAGGTTGGAGCTTCAGGTATTGGAATGCGCTATTTGAAATGCCGCACCTCCTTGTACATACGATTTCACTATGATCGTTGGATGTGCAAGCTTGGAGTGTGGACTCCCTTACAGAGTGTAGACGATGCTATTGCAAGCTTTGACATTGCAGTGAAGATGCCCAACGATGCTTTGGAGGCAGTCCAAGTGAACAAGCATTGGACTCTCAGTAATGTGCGAGAACATTTGGTTATTATGGGTTTTGAGGCCCTTCAACAAGCACAATTTCATTTACAAGGTCACAAGGTGAGAATCCTTTCACCACAGTTTCAATACATCATGGTTTGTCGATCATTGGATGCTTATTGTAATGAATGTTCGCAGATTGGGAAGAGAATGAAAGACAAATTGAAGGTCAAGGAGGACTGGGGGATGGATGGAACTATGCTATCGATCTTATAACTTTGTAACTCTGCAATTTTCAAAATGATCCCCGATGTAATCAACATGATTTGCTTCAGCAAATCATGCCTTTGAATATAATTTTTCGCATTGAGATGAGAAATCATTTTTTGGTGAAAGTGACTTTTTTTTAATGTCTTTAAAAAAGGGTCCATTATAAAAGGGGGGCCACCTAACTCATTCACTATTTTCACTTTTGCAACTCTTGAGCTCCTCCACTCTCTATCTACACCCCAGGCTAGACATGGATGCTTCCACAGCCTCTGCATCTGCAGCCACATCCACCCCTTTCTCACGCTTCATCCTCTTCCTCGAGGACACCAAATACAAAGGGAAGTTGGTCCTCCACACCTTTTTTACTCGTCTCCCTGACCTTGACGCCACAATTGCCCTTCACATGGATGCATTTGTCAAGATTTTTGCGTTCATGGAGGAGCACATCATAAAATATTTTGTATCTATCCCCCCACATGCAGGGATCTGGGTGCCTTGCAATCTTTTGTGCTATATACACAAAGGTGATCGCCCATTCTCCAAGCGGTTGCAATGATTCCAAGAAATTGGAACCGATGCAGGCCATTACTTGGACAAGAAAGCCCCAGGGGTGTCAGCGCTCAAGAAGCGCAAGTTGGGGGTGGAGTACCTTTCTCGGCTCGCAACATTTATCTTCTTGGTGAGCGAGGAACCTGATTTGGAGGAGCTCAGCTTACCACACCTTCAGGTTGGGTCCTTTATCGAGGACACCAAGGAGCAGTAGGTTATCCCCATGAACCCTGCACAGCGGAAGGAAAGACACTTTGGCTCGAGTACCCCAGGGGCCTTGAGGAAGTGGTTGAGAAATCCATAGTTGTGGCTAGCCCTAGTGACCACCTAGTGCCACTACAACTGACGGATGTGGCTATCCCAGAGGTAGAAATCAGCCGCTTCTCCTCAATGGTAGTGGATGGGGAGGAGTACGTGTTTCTGCATGATTTGGAGAAATCATTTGGCCTGCGCATGGATGAATGCTTGAGTGTGCTATGCAACAGCACCAAATGTCCCTTAGACAATACGCCAGATGCCCTAGAAAGCAAGATCTTGCCAGTTGGGGACTCTGTTGCTGACACTATTGCATTTGTATGTGCGGAGGTCCTGGCAGCAGAGTAGTTGCACGTGGCTGAGGAAGAATTCCAAGCCACGCAAGCCAAGGTTGAGGCTGCTAGGATGCCTATGCCATTATGCAACCTCCCATCTGATGATCCAAAGCTCGTATTTGTGGTGCATGGGAGCATTGACTTGGATGCAAAGGGCAACATGGAGGAGGACCACAAGAAGCACGAGGTAAACTGTATCCTAATTTTCATGTTACTATTTTATCCTTCATTGTATTTTTTCTCAACCTTCATCGGTTTATGACAGGATGTCGTGGAGGTTGATGATTTTGTTGCAAGGACGGGTGGCAAGCGGACGGGCTTTGGACCTCAAGCTTCCCTTGCGCATTACCTAGGACAACTCCCCCCTGGCAATGTGGCCATTATCCATAATGAATTTACTCCCCAAGCCCATTTTATGACTTGGTCGTTGAAGGCTTTGAGCAAGTTTTTGTGTTTGAGCACCATTCCTCAAACTGCGCATCAAGTGTTCCTAGTGTGTAGATCCCTTGTATGCACAGTGTTTGACACTGGCTTTCGTGGTAAAGTGCTTGCCCAGATAGGGATACATGCTTCCATTGGCTCAACTGACCCAAAGGACATAGCGCAGTCCTTCTTGACTGGGGAGTTTCCTTACGTGCAAAATAGGTACCAAGAAATGGTTAAGAAAATTATGAACTCCTCAGATACATGATGTAAAATCACCGTTTTGGAAGTAATAAAAAATATTTGGAATTGTCTCTCTATCTTGCAAATTCTTTTGATGTGATTTGTCAATCTTGAAAATTGTTTCAATTGGTGATATGAAAATTGTTTTGATTGGTGACTTTGTAATTTCAAGTTATGTATGTAATTTCAGTCAATTTCAATAAATTTAGGTATTTTAAGTTCCCTGGGGGGTAGGTAAGCCTACCAAGGGCAAAAAAAAGCCTAGCCACAAGGGCGCGCAAATGATGGGCCACTTGTGGGCCCTTGTGGCCAGGCTTTTTTTTGCCCCTGGTAGGCTTATCTACCCCCTAGGATACTTACAAAACACAAATTTATTGAAATCAATTGGTTTTGCATCATTAATTTAGATGCACCCTTTTTATGGCAATTTCAGCATATGTTCACACTCAAGGACACTAGAAAAGGTGAAATCAATTATGAATTTAAGTTTCCAGCACACTATCACCTGCTTTAGCTCTACCTAGTACACCCCTGCACCAAAAAGCCCAATTACATTGGACATTTGAAAATCCAAATTAATGTTGCATAGACACTTGGTTTCACAATATGTTAACTTTTTGATATCCTATAGGGAATTCAAAGCTTGAAATAACCAAAAAAGGGTGGCCACAAGGATCCATCTAAAATAATGTTGCAAAACCAATAGGTTTTAGTAAATTTGTGCTTTTTAAGTACCCTTGGGGGTAGATAAGCCTACCAGGGGCAAAACAAAGCCTGGCCACAAGGGCGCGCAAATGGCCCATCCAAAACTGATGGATGGGCCATTTGCGCACCCTTGTGGGGCTAGGCTTTTTTTTGCCCCTGGTAGGCTTATCTACCCCCCAGGGTACTTAAAATACCTAAATATATTGAAATTACATACAGAACTTGAAATTACAAAGTCATTTCATTACAAAGATAATAGACACAGTAGACACAATTGTTGATCATATTGTCATTGGAAAGTCAAATCATTACAAAGATAAGGATGTGCAATACAAAAAGAGGGGTAACTTTGGCTAATGCTCGAAGTCTCGTCACAATCGACGTGCAAGCTGCATATCTTTTGGTTGTATTGTCACTCGCTTTGCATGAATGGCGCATAGGTTGGTATCTTCCAACACCGAAATGATGTGGGCCTCTGCAGCTTCTTGAATAGCCTCTAGCGCTATTGCTTGCATTCTATATTGATTTCCATAGCTTTGAAGCACCTCCTTCACTGTGCAAGCAAAGGGGGCGCATCGAATCAAAAGCTCCGTAGTCTTCTGGTAGTGGCGGATTTCTGCAAATGCCCTTGCTATTTTTCGGCGCCGCTGCGGTTGTCTTGGGGGCACTTGCACATTTGCTGGCGGGCGGCGTTTAGGCTTCTTGAAAAACTTAGACTTGCGCCCGTTTACATG
Source organism: Adiantum capillus-veneris (assembly GCF_014529385.1). Lineage (NCBI taxonomy): Eukaryota > Viridiplantae > Streptophyta > Polypodiopsida > Polypodiales > Pteridaceae > Adiantum > Adiantum capillus-veneris. The sequence continues at coordinate 155,280,869 of NC_140934.1, forward strand.
CTTAGGGGATGGTTCTGCAGCCTCTTCTGATTCTTCCTCTTCGCTTGGCTGCCGATCTTGTTGTGTGGGGAGAGCTCCCTAGCCTCGAGGCAATATCTTCCCCCCAACGGCCACCCAATGTGTGCGCGGTATTTTATCTCGTAGCCATGGTGGCTCACTCTCTGATTCAGTGTCTGTATGGACCACCCGAGTCCTGGATGGTCCTGCTTGTGATTGGTGGCGCGACGGCTACTCCCTATCGGACTCTGTTGTTTGCTGGCCATGTTCCTCTCTTCAGTGCTGGGCACGTTGCTTCATTCTCTTTCTAGGTGTTATATCTTGAGGAGGTGGAGATTCAACAGTCCTCGATGACTCTCGGGCCCTACCACCATGCCCACTGCCAGAAGAGTTCTTGGAACGGCCAGGTTTTCGTGGCCGTTTTCTTGTGCCTTTAAACCATGGCGGCTTCTCACATCCTTGGAGGGTGTTTTTGTTAGCAGGCGGATGAGTCTTTCGCGGTTTGTTTGGTGTGCGCCATTTCCTTGGTAAGAGCTCACCTGTTCTTAAGAAATGAGTGGTTTATGAGAGCATGCAATATTTATAAGGACCCATTTAAAAAGGGCCCTGTTCACACTAATTTAAAAAAAAACTATTATTTTTTAAATAAAAATGTTGCTAAGAGTTGGACCCTGCGTTCATGTTTAGTGACTCGCGCAGTATCCACTTTGATCCTTGTCGCACTCTGCATCGCCGCCATGCAGCATGCTTGGTGGGACCTTACGACATTTTCCACTTGTTGCTATGCTCTTGGCGACTCCATTTTCGCACTTCAATAGCAATCTTGGATTGTCGCGCACGCTCCATTGTGAGCTTACGAGCAATGTTGTGCGAAAAAACCAATTGAACATCTCCTCCAAATAATTGGATTGCACCATTCCACCACCATGTCGAGTATTTTTAAAGTACACTCCCCTTGCTCGATAATGGGACTTCTCTATGCCTTGAGTGCTAAAAATTTCAAGCGATCCATACTTGTGCATAAAAAATGCGCCATGCGCAAACAAGATATGTTGTTCACATGAGTAAACGATCCACATTATTTAATAAAAACAATCCATTGTAATAAATACACCATGTAAAATGACTTACCATGTAATGTGTGATGTTATTTTCACCCCAAGAAAGGGTGAAGACCTTGGTAAAATCCACCAAGGCTTCTTGAAATGATTGGCGTTGTTCTTCTGTTGTGTTGTTAAGGCCCATAAGCTTGACCATTTTATCAAAATGTGCACAAACTTTCTTGCGCTTGTTTGCAAGCTCGCCATTTGAATCATTGTCAGTAATAGCTTTGCATAACTCCTTCCAAAGCTCCCAAAGGTTACCTGCCTGCTGGTTGGAGCTGTTTTGAGCATCATATCACTTGGCTTTCCTTGGGAAACTTTCTTCAAAAAGTGTCTAGCTTTTTGTCCACTCATTGATACTTGTTGAGCAATTTCATGGGCCTCCCCTGTGTTCTTTGCAGCAACGATAGACACATTTCCACCGTGACAGCCAATGGCATTCAAGAGTACCTCCACTCTTTCGATCGCTTCCTGGGACTTTTCCAACGGTTTCATTGTGAAAGCATAGTCAATGTGGAGCTTCAATAGCCTATCAAAAATGCGCATGAATGTGTGTAATGTACAAAAATGTACATTCGATAGAGGAAATGGAAAGATTGGATTCCAAGCGTGGTCCTTTTGATCACGGTCTGGGGCATTGACCATGGGACATCTCAAAATAGACGCTTCCCATTCTCTACCTTCATCTTCGACATCATGACAATCTAACCCTTGTTCTCCATGTCCTTGCCATGGAAGCATGGAACCGATCTTTGCAGTGCTCTTATGTGATTTTTGTCCATTAGGTTTGTACCCTTGACTGCAAAATGGACAAGGCATGAGAGAAGAAGCCCCTTTTTTGCAGCCAAGCAAACACTTTATGGTCTTCAAATCCCCACCTAAGTGCCACTCCACATCATAACTACCAAAACCCTCAATCTCCAACTTCTGACCTGCAATTTGGGAGTGTATTACTTCTGTGATCCATGGAGTTCTCTCAAAAATCCATGAAAGTACTCCATTGGTCTCTTTGGGCACCTCAATAGCACCCAACCACCAAATGTCTTTCTCTGATTGCACGCTAAAAGATGAGTTGGGAGATGGCTCGACTGAATCCCTTCACTTGGTTTGCAGAAGGGCCTCGTTCATTAGAGTGACACTTAGCCTCTCTAACCTTCAGCCTTTCACTATTTGACACTCATCGAGTTTCAGCACAAAAGCGACTTTTGTGCCAAGCACTACAAAATAAATAGTGCCAAGACCTTAAACTTCAGAGTCTATGATAAGAATAATACCAAAGAAAAAAGTAAAGTGTGTCACCTTGTTGGAGGCTCGCCATAGCATAGGCAATCTCCCACAAATCTATCAATCCAGAGAGAGAGAGAGCATGACCCAGCTAGGGCTTGGAGGCATCACACAAAGAATGTGCGAGAGCGTCATCGGATGCAAAGATTGAGAGGATTCAAGAGCGTGCATCCTCCAATGCAAATAGAAATCATCCCAAATCAACTAATGCTAATCGCACATCACGCATCAATTCAAGCAATCATCTACACACATCAAGCAACGAAGTGAAACACACTAATCTTGGAATCTCTCAAGCACAACTCTAATTACATGCATTGACGATTAAGCACACAAGATCTCATTCACGTCGTCCACCCCAACCATGCCCATCATGGTGTCCAAATCAAGTCACACATAATTAAATTAAGCTCAAGGCTTCTTAAACCTACACACACACAAGCACACCATTAGAGGACAACTCTAATCCCTCAATCACGAGTACACCCACTGCGCTTAATCGAGAGAGTTAGATAAGGAATCCACTAATCAGAGTAGCTTAGCATAAGTAAGAGTTATATTAGAGAAGATCAACACTTCAAAACAATGAAGGAAAGTAGATAAACATGATTGACAACATAATGACTAGATTAATTAAGAGAGGATTACACTAATTACATGTGATTAGCACTAGCCTTCTAAGCATGGACATTAAGCTCAAAGGCTAGGCCATCAAGAGCTCCTCTAGGGAGAGAGTTCTCAAAAGGACCACTCAAGAATGACCTCTCACTAAGCATAGGGCTCTTTTATAGTTTTGGGTCTCAAACCCTTCAACTATGGGATAAAGTGAGCTCTCTAGCCTAGACTCATACAATTTGGAACTCCTAAATGAGCCCAAGCCCTATACAATGAAAAGTAAATATTGTGTACATCCATAACATATCCACAACTTGGTGCATAATTGGTGCAACCGTTAGCCGCTGCTAACACACCTTCTTTAGGTAACTCGTAAAATCTAAGCATGGCTTCTTGAAGCCTTCTAAGATCCACAAAAATATTGTTCCACATTGTGTAAGGAAAGCCCTTCTCCGAAGGTCTTATGGATTATTTCTTACCTTTTCCCCTTTTCTTTGTTGTGCACGAAGCATAAAGGGAAGTTGGCATTGTGTCCTCAATGTGTAGGTATGTCCCAATGTGGGAGAACACATCTTCGTTTGTGGCCTTCTTTGCGAGCTTGACCTTGTGAGGAACGGGAAATAGGTTTTCCACAATGCCATGTTCTTTGAGGGCATCCTTTAGGAGTTGGAAAATAGCTTGATAGGCTTTGGTGTTGATTCCAGCCTCATCATAAGCTTGTTGCACGTCATCATCACTAACCACATTTCTTAATTTAGGCATAAGGTCCTTGGTGACTGCATCCTTAATGTACTTACCTCCAGGTGATTGTAAGATAGAAATCACATCTTGGGTATTGAGACAACTAGTGAGAAGGTTGACTCGATCATATTGGCTTGTTCCACCGCATGCCTCCTGGATGAAGTTTCTAGCAACAAATAAACATAAATGTTAGAAATTAGTGTGAAGTAAGAATGCATCATGCAAGTAAGGACCAAATCACCTTGTGGCTGTAACTTGCCGTTTGCGTGCTCCTCCCGAATTTGCAAGAGTTTCAATAGATGAATACGTGCGTTTACGTTCCCTTGCACCAAGGGGTGTTTCTTTCAAGTATGTGATGGTGTTGATAAGCTTCTGGATGTGGGGCTCCTTTTCTTGCATTTGTTGTTCAAGAGTTTTAACCACCCTCTCCGAAGAGGCAACACTCTCTTGTAATGCCGTCGTCTTGAGGTGAAGAGCTTGACATTCGTGCATCCACATATGCAAAAAAGTACCCGCACCCATACACAACCGCTTGCAATAGCCTAACAAGCCTGCTTCTCCCCTCCCAAGAAATTGAAGAAATGTGGAAAGGCTATTAAATGGTGGATGGAAGCAGCTTATAGGATCGTAAGGGTACAAATGGCCATCCACTCAAATGCCAACATTGGTCTCACAAGCGGTGCGACGTTCCTGTGATGACCTTTGATCACCCTCACTAGCGGTCTTCGGTGCAAATGTCGTGGGTAAGAGAATATGTATGCTTTTGGTGTGCGGAGTACGTGGTGGTGGAAGCAAACCATTTGTGATGTCCATGAGCACCATGGAAGCTATTGCGTGAGGAAGAAAATGATGAAAACATAGAGGGAGAAGGGTAGAGAGGTTGAGGAAGATGGGAGGAGAGAAGAAGGGAGGGGGGGGAGGGAGAGATTGGGGAGGAGGAGGAAGGTAGGGGCAGGGAGGGAGAGGAGAGGGAGAGGGAGAGAGGAGGAGAGAACAAAATGTTTATTACTTTTTGGGGGAAAAGATTTTTGAAAAAATGGACTTTCTAAGCTTGTGGGTTAAAAAATGGGTCAAAAAATGATTTTTGGATATGTATATATGTTGGGAGGGAGTTTTAAGTAAAAAAACAAGTAAAAATGATTTTTTTTAAAAAAATTCAAATTTTGACTCTTAGTGACCCACGTTTTTGCTGATGTGGACACACCCCTATGCTTCCTTCACTCTAAAAAAAGCTAGAGAGAGAAAGTAACCCTTTAGGTCCACATCCTACGTTTGTATTAAAAAAAGGCTAGAAAAGCCTACTCAAAACTACCTTCTTCAATGCCCTTGTCCCCTAAACCCCACACAACATTAGCCTTAATCCCTAAAAATTAGGATTCCTTACAAGGCCCATGCAAGGTTCATATTTCTCCTAATGATACACTCAAGTGACTGAAATTACCAAAAGCCAATCGCTCATCGGCAAACAAATCACATCTGTTATAGCATCAAATGACATCAAAACATAACTTCTAAGACATGTTTATAAGACCTAAGCACACATGCTTATGGTCTTAAATCCCATTTTAGGTCAAGTGCAAAAATTGTGATTACTAACAACAGTGGATTTTTGACCTAGTCATTTTCGACTCAGAACATATCTAAATGTATAGCAATGATGCCCCAATATCCCGCCTATGCTTAGTTTTTTATTTTGAAGTGTAAATTCTTACTTATGATGAAATTAGACCGCAGGTCAGCGATGCCACAAGCTACGAAATACCATGAAATGCTTACGTCAATGCATAGAGCTCTTACCTGCAGCAACGCAACAGACACGACTGCAATGTGACAACCGGAGAGGGAGTAGGAAGCGTGAGAAGGAGATAAGTGAGCATCGTTAGCTCACGCTATGTATTTCATTATCCAAAACTTAAAAATAACTTACAAAAATTGTCTTTTATACCTTAGCCAAGGTTTTTGGTGGTCAACATTAATAATCTGGGAGCTCTAACTAAAGATAGGTAAAGACAGCTTGATACAATCTAGAAGCTTGTAGCCCCGGCTCATCAATTATAAAGATTATCCAAAAAATAAGAGTTACAATATTCTCGATTCATCAAAATAATAAATTTTTTTACAATGAGAGCTCCGAAAAACGGTATCCGAGTTAGCTTGCTGCTAACATTTCCCTCTCTTTGCCTGTGTCATCCCTTGACATAGCTTGGGTTGAAATAATCTTCGAGTTGACGGGCTGGCGAGGCGGTATTTAAGTGTATGTAAAGCCTTTTCATATCTGATCTTTCGTTCTTTGTCTGGAACCTGCGAAAATTTCATAGTGACTCTGTTCTTTAGCTCGACGACGGCGTAGCTTGTAGAGTGCGCAGGTGATGGAGAAGGTAGGAAAGAAGACTAGGCACACACACTAACACACATCGAGACACACACACACACACACACACACACAATTGTTATCCTGCAATAGTCATTCAACGTGTTGTTCTCACTCTTCTTGCTGAACTATTATCCAAAGTATATTTACAACATAGTATAGTCAGTGTCCGGCCGCCCATAGCACAATTGCCATATTCTTTAACATCATATTCTTTAACACTCCCCCTCAAGCTCAGAATGAGCTTGCATATGATGGATTCCCAATGCTTCATGAAAGTAGCAAAACTTCTCCTTTCCAAGAGCTTTTGTAAATATATCCGCAACTTGATTATTTGTCTTCGCATACACCAAATCAGTCTCACCTGCCAAAACTTTTTCTCTAATGAAGTGATAATGTACTTCAATGTGTTTGGTGCGAGCATGGTAAACTGGATTCTTTGCCAACATGATGTTGCTAATATTGTCCCAATAGATAATGACACTGTCAAGATTGTCAAAACCAAAGTCTACCATAAGTACTCTCAGCCATGACTCTTCACATGGTGCCAAAGCTGCTCCACGATATTCAGCTTCCGTACTTGATAATGCTACAGTTAATTGCTTCTTGCTACTCCAACTTATCATACATTGCCAATGGAAAATGCATAACCACTTGTAGATCTTCTATCCATAAAATCTCCTGCCCAATCTGCATCTGTGTAACCATAAAGACAAAGCTTCCCATTCTTTTCATAAAACATTCCATAACTGACAGTGACTTTCACATATCTCATAATCCATCTCACTGCATCAAGATGACTTTTACATGGCTTTTGCATGAATTGACTCACAACACCCACTGCATAACTCAAATTTGGCCTTGTTATTGTCCAGTAAATAAGACTTCCAACCATCTTGCGATACATAGTGACATCCTCAATGTAATGTTCATGATCAATCAACTTCACATTTTGATCAAGAGGTGTATCAACCGGTTTGCACGTTGTCATTCCATACTTCTCAAGCATATCCAACGCGTATTGTCTTTGTATCATCCAAATTCCTGATAAAGTGTCAACAATTTCAATTCCCAAAAAATATATCAACTCACCAAGGTCCTTCATGTTGAATTCTCTCAACAAACTCTTCTTGACATGCAAAATTTGCTCATCATGACTTCCAGTGAGAATCAAGTCATCAACATAGATAACAATAACGACGATTTCTCCATCAACATGCTTCAGAAACAATGAGTGATCAGTAGTAGACTGTTTAAATCCAATCTTCTTCAAGAATTTGGTTCTGTTTTCACACCAAGCTCTAGATGCTTGCTTTAAACCATACAATGCTTTCTTCAACTTACACACATAATATGGAAACTCTGGATGTTGATAACCCTCTGACTATATTATATATAGTTCTTCTTCCAAGTCACCATTCAAGCATGCATTATCGACATCCATTTACCGTAACTTCCAACCAAACATACTTGCCATTGCTATCACCAATCTGATTGTTGTCATCTTTGCAACTGAACTAAATGTCTCATCATAATCAAGACCTTTTGTTTGTGCATAACCTTTAGCAACAAGCCTTGCTTTGTATCTTTCCACACTACCATCTGACTTGCACTTGACTTTGTATACCCATTTTGAACCAATTTCTTTCATTCCACTTAACAAGAAAATCAAATCCCAAGTGTCATTCTTCACAAGAGCATCCATCTCATAGCTGACTCCCATTCTGATTTTCCAATTGCCTCTTGAAAACCTGTAGGCTCTTCATGTTGCACATGTGAAACCATGTATGCATAATGTGTACGCATGTAACCGTTGTATGTCAATCTATCAACTGGATAACACACCCTCTTTGATCTTCTCAACTATGGTGCACTCTTCTCTTCAACTCTTGCATATGGGGGTACATATTTCTCAGCATCCTTACTGCCAGGTGTCCTCAAATGTGGTAAACCATGCTCTTCATCAAAGCTTTCATCTCCAGAACTCTCCTCAACCACTTTCTTCTTGCCTTTCTCGTCTTGCTTCTTATCTCGCAAACGACCGCTCCATGGGTTGACACTTCCTGTACTCTCCTCTGGTCTTGGCTTATCAACAACATGATGCACATTCTCTTGCTCTTCATAATCATCTTCTATCATCACTGGCTTTGGTTTATACCATGGTCATGCTCACAAAATCTGACATCTCTACTGACATAAACTTGTCTTGTCATAGGATCATAGCACTTGTAACCTTTCTTTTCAACTGGATAGCCCAAGAATATACACTTCACTGCCTTTGGATCCATATTCTTTCTTGATTTATTTGGTACATGAACATAGCAAACACATTTAAGAACTTTCATGTAGGAAACTGTTGGCTTGATCCCATAAAGTCTCTCATAAGGTTAAATTTCATGAATGGCATTTGTTGGTGTTTGATTCATAATGTGTACTGCTGTATGAACTGCTTCAGCCCAATATGTTAATGGCATATTCATCTCATTCATCATGGCTCTTGCAATCTCTGCTATGACTACTCTTTTTCTCAACAACTCTATTTTGTTGTGGTGTGTATCTGCAAGTAATATATCTTCTTATGCCTTGTTCACGTAAGTAATCATCAAAACTATGTGACATGTACTCTCCCCCTCCATCTGTACGTAGGCATTTAATTTTACAACCATTCTCTTTCTCAACCATAACTTTGAACTCCAAGAATACCTCGAACGCCTCTAACTTTGCCTTTAGAAAGTAAACCCATGTCATTCTGCTGTAATCATCTGTGAATGTGATAAAACATCGACAACCATTTGGCGTAGCATGATCACAAGGTCCCCAAATATCTGAATGAACTTTGGCTAATTCTCCCCCTCTTTGGAAATGGTAAACGAGATTGCTTTTCAAATTGACAAGTTTCACAAACATGATCAAAATTCAATCTGCCAAACTTTGGTAATCCACGTACAATTTGATTTGATTGCATATGTTTTAGTCTTCTAAAATTGACATGACCAATCCTCTTATGCCATAACTTTGCCCAATCATCTTGAGTGGCTGATTTGTTTGCATACATACCACTGTGTAAACATGGATCTCCAGCTTCCAATGAAAACAAGCGACCTTTCTTTCTTGCACGTGCCAATATCTTGCCTGGTTTACCTTTGTGAAACTCCTCTATGAAGCAGCCATAACGATTAAAATGGACTTGCAACCCTTGATCTGTCATTTGTCCAACTAATGCTAAATTCTTTATGATTGAAGGCACATATAGAACATCTCCCAATGTGTTGTATGTCCCATCTTTTTCTAGCAATGGAATGGAACCAACATGCGTAATCCTATGCATAGTATCATCACCTGTAGAGACAAACTCATCCTCTTCTAACTTCTCTTTTCTGTCAAACCATTCACCATGATATGTCATATGATTTGTGGCACCACTATCTAAATACCAATCATCTGTATGATGTGGCTCCACCATGCTTCCAACAACATGCTCCATAGGAAATAAATGTCCACTCGATCTATTGTCATATATATTTTGATCATGAGGATTGTATCCAACAAAGTTTCCTCCATGTTTGCCATCACCTCGGCCTCTTCCACCACGATCACGATTTTGATTTAGCCTTGTGTAACATTATCTTTCAAAGTGACCATAAATGCCACATATATTACAGTATCCATCTCTTTGAGGATGTACAAATTGTCCACCTCCACGTCCACGAGGTTGGGCTCTCTCCCTACCTCTATGGATGTAATCATTGTAGCTTTGACTTTGTTGGTTTTGCCATTGACCTCTTCCAGCATTGTTTCCACAACCATAGTTTCCTCTTCCACCTCTATTGTTTCCACAACCTTTAGAGTAAAAAACTTGATTTCTGGAATTGTTTTTTGATGTAGAAGGACCTGACTTGCCTAACTTCACCTCTTCTTGCACAAAGGTTTACTAACTCTTCAACATCAGGCATGTGTCCTCGAACAGATATAGATGTATCCAATGACTTGTATTCCGGTCCCAAACCATTCAATGTCACTGAAACTAAGTCATCATCTGGAACTGCAACATTAATGCTTGCAAGATCTTCCTGTATTTGCTTTATCTCTATCACATAATCTGATATGGATCTATTTCCTCGCCATACACAATGTAACCTTTGCTTCAAGTGAATTTTTTGTGGTTCTGTATTGGAGTTGTTCATGCTTGCTAGTATCTCCCATGCTTCCTTTGGAGATTGAGCCTTCTTCACATGTGGTATAAAAAAGTCACTAATGCGTAGTGAAATCCAGTGCATCACTTTCCTTGAATTCTCTATCCACTTCTTGTAAGATTCTACTCCTGCTTGCCATGTTTTATGTGCTTCAACATTCTCTTTGTTTGGTTCCAAACCAACCTCGGGACACTCTTATTCACCTGTAATGTAGTCCCATAAACCTTTGCCCATTATAAAGTTCTCCATCCTGTAAGACCATATGATGTAGTTCTCTCTGGTTATCTTCTCTCCAACAATCTGTGTGACTTGAGTTGAACTTTCTGCCATCTTCACTCTCTCAATTGCTTCCAAAGGATTTTGACAAAATTTCGACAGAGTTCCGTTTGTATTTGGACAATATCTCAAGTGACAATATCAACCAAAGTACTCATAAACACTGATAGAAAATCTCTCACCACCAAGGGAAAATCCACTGACTCACTTTGCCACAGACTGACTCAATACTATGCATAAATACTCTAAAACAATGTCCACATGGACCCGTATGCAAATGCAATACATACGCTGTCATGTACCACATATCCATACATCCACCTTCATCCCATAGTCATAAACGACATATGAGGTCTTTAGCAGGGCCAGTCGGGGGTTCGCTCCAATACCTAATCCACCTTGCCAAGGTACCAAAGCTCCCAAGGCAAGGCTTCAAAAACCTCACTCGACCCTCACAAAGGCTGCAGTTTTCCAAAATACATTAACCACATATCCATACATAACCACAAAGTACTCAATCTGACAATATAACCGCCTCAACTTCTTCCCACAACCTTTCTCACATAGGTGGCTATCCATAACGGACCCACAACATCCAAACATAATCTTCGATAACACAATATCATGATGCAAAAGCTCTATGTTTCTCTCCAAAACCTATGTAAATGCTGAATTCTTCACCTGTAACCTGTAAATCTACTGTCGAGTGCAAAACTAGAAATCTCCTATGCCTGTGTGAGCTAGCTGTTTGCTGCAGAAAATTTTTGCTGTAGATTTTGGAAAATTTGAGTATGTCAATGCATTCGGAATGCCCAAAAACATAAAGATAGACTCCTGGATCACTATATTCCGAGTTTGGGTGAGAGAGTTGTGACCAGAAAACCTCTCTTTTTTGTTGTTTTTCATAGCTGCAGAAATCTGTGTATTGACTGTAGCTCCTTAAACTGAGCTCTGATACCACTTTGTAGAGTATGCAGGTGATGGAGAAGGTAGGAAAGAAGACTACGCACACACACTAACACACATCGAGACACACACACACACACAATCGTTACCCTGCGCAGCAGCCATTCAACATGATGTTCTCACTCTTCTTGATTTTGAACTATTATCCAAAATATATTTACAACATAGTATAGTCAGTGTCCGGATGCCCATAGCACAACAACCATATTCTTTAACATCATATTCTTTAACATAGCCTACAAATCTAGAAGTCAGGTTGTTGATCATTGGCCCAAAAATCTTTGTACGCCAAGTGAAGAACCCTGTGTAGAACGCTTCCTCAAATGCCAACATATTATGAGATGGCAAGAACATGCAACGGGCGTAGAAGCCATAGAGGACTTCTTCGAAAGGTTGGCCGCTTAGGTCGTAGAATAGATTCTTATTGCCCTCAAGTAAGGACATCCACGATGCTCCTGCTTGCTCTGGCTCGTGAAAAAATTCAAAGCATGTGAGCAGCATTCGACAAATTGTAGAGCATAGCACATGAAAGATCAGGGAGACTTTTGAAGAATGCCATGGCGCCCATTAGGTTTTTCACCATGTATTCCTCTGTCGGCGTTCCCTTCTCTGGAGCTGGCAGTCTCGGATAATTTAGCCATGTAGGCCACTGCTTTGTCATTGCATCGTGTGCTTACCATGTTCGTACTCTTGGTACATGACAAAAAGTTGGGTCTTTTTGAAGTGCCGCAGGTGCTCTTGTGAACAGAATCAAGTATCTAGGATTTTTTTTCAGCCAGCTCTTTCTCCACTTGGGGTGGACTTCATCTGCACCTTCTGCTTGCATGTCTTTATATAGTTGTTACTTGACCGGCATTAATGTAAGGTCTCTGCGTTGTGATTGCTATAGCTTTAGATCTATCTCGAGATCTTTATTCTTTTTTTCTAGTGCTTTATACACTTTGTCCGTACCTTTGATCTAGGCAACTGTGGGATTTTCTCTTATCTGTGGCAAGAAGGTTGCCTAATCGTTGATCCTTTGCTTTGAGTATTGTAAGGAAGCGTTTGCTACTTCTAATTGTACTTGGAGTTTTTGAACTGACAGAGTTGTAGTTAAGAATTTGTTGGTAACTTATGTCAGTTGTTCGTCTTTGGTCTTGTAGGCATCTGTTAACTTCATGAGAAGTTCGCCTAGCTCTTCCATTTTCTTTTGCTGCTTTTCTCGGGCTAGCTGGTGTTGTTCAACTTCAGATTTCAACTCTTGGAATTGTTTCTGCAGATCAATGATGACATTTAATATGTCCTCTAGCTCTCCTTGAAGAGCGTCTATCACCATTTCTAACTCTCTAGTCTTAGCACTGTGGCTAAGTGCTGTTGATTCCATTTTTTCTATCATTTCTTGCATCTGCTTTGCATATCCATTAACTTGGAGAATTACCTCATCATTGGTCTGCTAGTCTTCAGTTCTTGTGAGCTACCTAGATGTTTTGGTAGTCTCTTGTGATTCCTTTGGTGGGGCTATGGCGGCTGTTTGTGGTAGCGGTCGGGTTTGTTCCTCCCCTTGAGGTTCTGCTTTTGCCTCTACTTCTTTATCTTCTTGAGGCTTCGTGGATGCCTCGGCCGTTTCCTGTTGGGTGGTGGTAGACGGTGTGGTTTCTGATTCTTGTGCCTTTGTTTGCTCAAACCTTGCCAACCTTCTCTAGTTCAGGAATTGTTGCCCTTTCCAACTCTGGTTCTTTTTCTTTAGCTTGCTCGGAAGTAGTTGTTGCCTGTTGTGTAGATCCTGCTTCCTCTTGTGGTTCAGGATCCTTTTCCTTGGTTTTCTCGCTATCTATGGGTCTATCTATCAATGATGGTGGAGGGCTTGGCATGGGGTGGTCGTGTTGTTTCTTAGCAGGTGATGATGGTCTGGGAGACATCTCACTTTGTTTGTGTTGGGCCTCACCTTGTTTTTCTCGCTCGGACGCATCTTCTCTAGCTTTTCTCTCATCTTCTTGGGCTTCTTTTAGCTTTAATGCTTCCCCTTCCTAGTACATTCTTTCCAAAAAATTCTTTGGGTCTTCTGCTTCTTTCCATGCAGGGTTCTTTGTTCTCGGCCCCTTTAGCTCTTTTGGTACCCACTTTCTAGGGTCCTCACTTGCAACTTGGCGGCTTCTTTTGTAGGTTTCTTTTTCCCTTTCAAACCTCGCCTTTTTCTGTTGAGGCTCTTCTTGATATGCGGCCACTACCTTCTTCTTCATCTCCTCTCGTCTGACTCTCTTCTCCTCATTGTCTGAGCTTCCACTGCTATGTGCTTCATGAGAGCTTTCTTCAGAATCCTCAGCAGATTTGTAAGCTCTTTTTGTGGACCTTGTGGCTCAAGGGGATGACTGTGCTGATATTAATCCATGTGTTTTGATCTGGGGCAGGTGGAAAATTGTCTGCCATGCTGATAGCATGGTATGCTATTCTTGTGAGTACTTCAGGTGCTCCCAGATAGGTTATCTTGCCCTTTTTCTTGGTACCCTTCAGCATGGATAACACATACTGTGCGTGGTCTATGGGTTGCGTGGTTGTCGACTTTAACACTAGTGTAAATGTAGTTGCAACTGCATGATTGTATGTTGTGTACTTTGGCGGTCTCTTTTCTAGGAAGTGGAAGTGCTGATGATATAATCTTGCTGATTCTTCCACTTGCTTCTGAATGAGATCAGCAAAGGTTGTCGCAACGGTTTCCTTGGTGAAGGTACCTGCTGTCTTTCGGTCTCTAGCTCTCGTGGTCATCCCTTCTGTCGGCAATTTGAGAGCTTCGACCACTATTTCTTTCGTAATTACCACTTCTACCTTGCGTCCTTGCTGGTCAGTAATCTGGGCTATTCCATCTTCCTTGACTGTGGATAGGAGCTCACAGGCTTTCTGAAAATCTACTCCACATGACTCTTGATCGTAGAACTCTCTGAGTCCAAGCCTTCTGTTAGCTTCTTTTGTCTCGGGCTTTGCTGCAACATTGTAGACCTATTTTGGCAAAAGCTGTAGTTCTACCTAATTTCCTTCTTCACTTTTGAATCTACTTGTGAAAATCGTTGTGTTGTTCTCCTCAAGTTTTTCTTTCGACAGATAGGTTGCTTTGGCTGTCTTTACTGAACTGGGGTCCAGTTGGTATGGTGGCAGCTGTTGCAGCTTCTCCTTTTGCGAGACCCTCTTCTTGGCCTTTTCCGTAGCTTGCATGGCTCCTGTTAAGTGAATAGAGTGCTAAAGTTAGAAAATTTTTGCAGATTCGCTTTGAAATGCCCTTATGTCTATATTGCTGACAGTTTGAGTCCAATTTGCTTCAAATCAATTTTTGAACATGCATAGACGCATAAAAACATGTAAAGATCAAATTCTTGAAGTTCAAGCAAAAATTTACAACAAAAGTAAATAATCGCGATTATTTACAGCTAACAATTTTTTCAACTTTTTGCAATTTTGGCATCATGGACTTGAAATATATATCAAATAGATACTCTGAGTGAAATATGGGCTCATTTGATTGCACAGGGTTTTATTATTAGTTTTTTGAAAAAATTTCAAAGAAAATAACAAAATATGCTGAAAAAGCAAAGTGAAAATCCAACAATTAAGAAAATCCATTAAAAAAACATAGCTTTATTGTTTTTTGTTGGATTTCTCTATTTTTAAGTCTCAATATCAAGAAAAATGATGAAAAACAACCAAAACATGGACTATTTTTTTATGATTGTCTGATAGTATATACACTATTTCCACTCATCGGGGAGATATTATCAGTTAAATTTCCCATGTTGATGATTTATAAGGGAATTATTAGATAATTTTGTAAAAAATCACACGTCAACATCAAACTTTTTTCCTCCCTCTTCAAACATTGCCCTTAATTAATTAGTTTCCTTCCACCCCTCCTAGATGGCGTACACTGGGACGACTGTGTGCATGGGTTGAACAATCGTGTCTATGCATAGCCTTGGTTGGCTCTACCATGCTTTGAAGATCAATAGAGTTCAAACCATTATACTGTGCAAGAGTTGGGTCTTGAGTAATTAACTCAAGGGTTTCTGATGTTGAGGTTTTCTGATGCTTTCTTCCAAAAAGAAAATCTTGTAGCTTGACCATCAGGATGCTTTGGCACACTGATTTCCTTAGCTGTTGGTGTCACTAGTGATTGTTGTCGATCTTTTAGCCACCATTGATTGTTAGGAAATATGACGTAGCTAAGTAGATAATTGAGTAGATTACTTAATGGAGAGAGATAATTTTTATACACAAGAGATTATAGAGTAGAGAGAGAGAGAGAGAATACACACGATACACGTGGTTCACCCAATGTGGGCTACATTTACGAGAAAGTAGCCACTCAATGGCTTTAGTACTTCAAAACAAGAAGTAAGTTACAAAGGGATTATACCCTTTTGGAGCTCCTGCCTTGCTTCACTCTCACCACCTCACATCCACCTTATTGCATCAACTTCACACTACCAAGTGTGTGTAGCAATGGCCTTCTTTTATAGGCCAAAAGGGCTACCCTCTCTCATGAGAGGCAGCCATGTGTAGCCACCCTTGTGTAGATAAGTCCAAATTGGACCCTCCAATCCACCCATGTGTGGCCGCCCTTGAGAAGACAGGTCCGCTTTGAATTTGGCCACCGGCCATTGGCCATTGACTTCCGACCACCGGCCATCGGCCATTGACTACCGGTAACCGGGCACCGACAATTGACTACCGGCAACTGGCCAAGCGGCTAACTGACCGGTCGTTTTTCGACCACTTTTCGATCGCCGTCCAACCATAATATTCCGATGAAAATGAATATTCTGGCACCGTGAAAATTTTGATTTTCGGCAAGTGATTTTATTTCTTGGCGAGTTACGATGGCTTCTCCTCATAATGGGGTCCTTACAAATGTGCTTTTTTAACACAAAAAATTACAAGGGGTAAATCAGGCTCCATACTTAACAATCTCCCACTTGGAAACTGATCTCCAAACCAAACCTGTGACTACTTTCCATCCTGGCTTCTTATCCTTGAATGCCGATTGAAGATGAACAAAATCTCAACTTCTCCTTGTTGACCACCTTTGTAAACATGTCTGCAGGATTTTCACTTGTATGCACCTTTCCTAGCTTTAGTTGTCCCTCTTCCAAAAGAGTGCATATGAACTGATATCTCACCTCAATGTGCTTTGTCCTTGAATGAAAGGCTGAGTTATTTGCAAGATGGATAGAACTTTGGCTATCACTGTACAAGAAACAATTGTTTTGTTTGAATCCAAGCTCTTCTAAAAATATGTGAAGCCACAGAATTTCTTTGCTTGCCTCCGTCATTGCTACATACTTTGCTTCCGTGGGAGAAAGTGAGACCACTTTCTGCAACTTTGAAGCCCAACTTGCTGTTGTGCCTCCAACTGTGAAGACATAGCCAGTAGTGCTCCTTCGAGTATCTTTGTCACCTGCCATATCTGTATCAGCATACCCTTCTAGAAAATATCAGTTCCTCCAAAATACAAAGCATTTGTTGTTGTCCCTTTTAGATACCTAAGTATCCACTTCACAGCTTGCCAATGCTTTTTACCTGGGTTGTCCATGAATCTACTTACAACTCCTACTGCATGTGCAATGTCTGGCCTTGTCTAGACCACATACATAAGAGAACCTACCGTTGCAGCATATGGGACTTTAGACATATAGCCTATCTCCTCTTGTGTCTTTGGACACATATCCTTGGTTAGTTTAAAGTGACCAACCAAAGGTGTAGAAACCATTTTTTCATTTTGTATTGCAAACCTTTCTAGTACCTTCTTGATGTAATCCTCTTGAGATAGCTTTATTGTCTCCTTCGTCCTTTCCCTTGATATCTTAATACCCTCTTTGCAACACCTAAATCTTTCACTGCAAAAGATTTAGACAGTTCTTCTTTTAGGTCTTTGATGTCCTGCATGTTAGCACTTGCATTCAGCATGTCATCAACATACAACATTAGGATGATGAACTTCCCATCTCCCAAATTCTTCATGTAGATGCAGTGATCCGAGTTACATCTTGTGAATCCATGATCCAACATCCATCGATCGAATTTCAAGTACCATTGTCTTAATGCTTGCTTTAAACCATACAAGCTCTTCTTTAATCTGCAAACCATTTTCTCCTTACCTTTTACTTCATACCTCTTTGGTTGAAGCATGTAAATTTCCTCCTCTAAGTCACCGTGAGGGAATACCGTAGTCACGAGCAGCCACAAGGCTTAAGACAAGCTTAATTGAGTTCATTTTTACAACAGGAGAAAATATTTTATTAAAGTCAATACCTTTCTTTTGAGAAAACCCTTTTACCACAAGCCTAAACTTATACCTTTTCTTCCCACCTTCTTCTTCCTTTAGCTTATACACCCATTTGTTCTAAAGTACCCGTTTACCTTTAGGCAACTCAATCAACTCCCATGTTTGGTTGTGATGTAATGAGTCCATCTCCACTTGCATGCTCTTCATCCATTCTTCTTTGAATTTGTGTTGCATAGCTTCTTCGTATGATTTTGGATCTCCAGAATCTAAGATCAAGAGATGGTTGAAGGAAGGAAAAACCCTTTCTAGAGGTCTACTTGCTCTTGTAGATCTTCGAGGAATAGGTTGAGGCTCCTCATTTGGTTGACGTTGTTGCACATTGTCACCGTTTGTAGTCCTTGAGTCTTCACCTTCCTCAAGCTCCATGTACTTGTCACCTGTTTCTTTTGTTTTTTTTTTTCCCAAGTAATCTTTGTACATATTTTGTTCGTTAAAAATTACATCCCTACTCCTTAAGATTTTACCATCTTCACAATTCCATAGGCGATACCCAAAGTCACCTTCTCCATAGCCAATGAAGAAACACTTTTTGGACTTTGCATCTAGCTTTGATCTTACGCTTCTATCTATGTGCATGAAAGCCTCATACCCAAACACTTTGAGAAATGTATAATTCACCGGTTTACCTGTTCATGCCTCTTCTGGAACTCCCCCATCCAATGCTATTGAGGGTGACCAATTGATTAAGTACACAGACGTACTTACAGCTTCCGTCCAAAGCTTAAGCGGTAGGCCTGCATGTAGCCGCATGCTTCGTGCTCGCTCCATGATTGTTTTGTTCATCCTTTCAAAAATGCCATTTTGTTGATGTGTCCTTGGGGTTGTTCTTTGCCTCCGAATGCCATTGCTAGCACAAAAGCTTAGCTACAATATTCACCTCCATTGTTGGATCTAAGGCATATTAACCTTAGTACCTATTTCATTCTCCATAAAGTTTTTCTATCTTTGAAATATGGAAAACACATAGGATTTATTCTTCATTACATAAACCCATGTTTTCCTCGTCGTATCATCTATGAATGTTACATATAGTACAATGAGCCACCAAGTGATGGTGTACTTGCAGGACTCCAAACGTCAGAATGAACCAACTCAAGTTTTTTGTTTTTCTTTCATTTCCAAATTTTTGAAATTTTACCCTCTTTTGTTTACCATAAACACAATCTTCATAGAACTCTAAGTCTACTTCTTTCAAACCTAGTAGAAGCTTCTTTGTTTGAAGGACTTGCATTCCTTTGTCACTCATATTCCCAAGCCGGTAGTGCCACACCGCTCTGTCGACTTCTATAGTTGTTGCACAAGCTGAAGATTGCATGCTAGTAGTACACAAGTAAAGTCTATTAACCTTTTCTCCCTTGGCAACCACCAAAGATCCCTTTGAGATCTTCCACCATTTGCTTCCAAATGCAATGTTGTGACCTTCATCGTCCAATTGTCCTATAGAGATCAATTTTTTGTGAAGAGAAGGAACATGCCTACAATATTTAAGCTTCCATTCATTTTCATTAGCAGTTTTGACACAAACTGTACCTTTGCCGACAATTTCACAAGCTTCATCATCTCCGAAGTATACATACCCAAAATTACCTTTGGTGTAATCTTAGAAATGTTGCTTGTGTGGTGTCGCATGGAATGAAGCTCTGGAATCTACTATCGAGTAATTAGACACATTGTCTAATGAGAGAATTAGAGCATCTTGCTCTACTTTACCTGCCACCACATTGGCCTCTGATGTTGGCTTGTTGTCTTGAGACTCCGATTCCTTATTATTCTTGGATCAACAATCCTTCTTGACATGGCCCTTCTTACCGCAGTTCCAACATTCAAGAACTGACTTTGTGCGTGACTTGCTCCGTCTTGAGTGATCACGACCCTTTTGGTTTTTGAACCTCTCCTTAGGCCTTCCTCTTGTTTCCACTGATAGTGCAGCACTTGATGATTCTCATGTGCTTCTCCTTCACATTTCCTTGCTTAGGAGAACACCCACAACAACATCAAACTTAAGAGTATTTGTGCCAGAAATAGAATTACTTACATCCATCACAAGGTTGTCCCAACTATATGGTAGAGATGATAGTATAAGGAGAGCTCGCACTTCATCATCGAAATTTATTTTCACTGATCTAAGTTGACTTATGTTGGTGTTAAAGTCATTTAGGTGTTTTGTAATTGAACCATTCTCTGCCATCTTTAGATTGAACAAGCGCTTCATGAGAAATACCTTATTAGATGCCGATGGTTTCTCGTAGAAGTCGTCAAGTGACTTTATTAAGTCCTGCGTGGTCTTCATCTCCAAAACGTTAAAGGTCACCGTTGATGCCAAGCTTAACCAGATTGTTCCCAGTGCCTTTCAATCAAGGACAATCCATGTTTCATCTTTTGCGGGCTTCTTTGCAAGACTGTCTAGTGGCAAATAGAGGTTCCAATGTTGGTAGTTTTTGCCATTGGACTTCTCAATCTTGAGCTTCCTTTCCTCCGTCATTACTCTCACTCAATTCAAGGAATACTTTCCTTGAGATAATTTAGCTACGAGCAAACCTTTCTCTGATACCAATTGTTAGGAAATATGTTTGAGGATAGATCAAAGGGGCGCCCACCTGATCAGACACGTAGCTGGACACCATATTTGTAGTCTATTAATTGTTCGAGCTAGTGTAGTGATACTCTATGTAAATCCTAATTCTAGAGTAGCATGTCAATTCCCCGAGTTGTAATGATGTCATGATAATTGTAAAGATCCGTGTGAGCCGGCCACTGGCCATTTAGAATGCCCTAGGTATAAAGGTCAATAACTTTAATGTGAAAGGAGGCTTATCTTTAGAGAATAAGAAGGATCTCTAAAAAGGTACGCTTAAGCTATGAGCTGCTCCAACTTGTAATCATCGTAGTTAATGAAGGGGTAACCCGTTTTTGATTCCGAAACTTGCATTGTGTTCCTCTTTCTTTGCTCTTTCAATTAAGTGTAAGCATTTTCAGTTTTGTTGTGGTTCGCACTACACATCTGTTAGCCTTAATTACATATTTGAGTGTTTAAATCACTGTTTTTAGTCGTTTTGACCATAGGAGAGTGTTCTTGGACCATAGGGCAACCTTTTTGGATAGTTCTATTGCAGTTTTCAGGACCTTTTTCATGATGGATCGTGATTTTGGTACCTTGTTGGATTGTGACCACACTTGCTAGGATAGTGTCCCTAGATGTCCTAGACCTCCTCCTAAAGTTTCATTGCATTTTGAGTCCATTCAAGTGCCGAAATGGTGTGATGACCTAGAGCTGTGAGAAAGGACATAGGCAGATTTCCCTGATCATTGTGTGTAAACAAGGTCATGTGCAAGCTATATACCAATTTTCATCAAATTCTGAGGTTGAGGCATTGCGATCCATGTTCAACCACATCTAGACTTGTCCTCTTAGGAGTTTGTTCCTGACTATGTTCACACGCTAAATCTGAAATCTTTTTGGATTTGGACTTGTTTTGACAAGCCAAATGGTCAATACTAGGTCTGCACAGCGGTTTTCTGTCTGTCACCTATTTTGCTCCCTTTTGACCCAAATTTGCTCAAATTTTTCCAAAATTGGACTTAGGGATATGTTTTCTTATGTATGCACTATTGATCTGGAAAGTTTCAACTCAAGCTATCACTATGGGAACATGGATCGCGATCCATGTTTGGAGCCCAAATTGACTTCTCTTGGTACCATCAGATTCAGCATGATTAGTAGATCCTATGATATCAAATTTTTTGAAAATTGACTTCTGGATTGAATGTTAAGTCAATTCTGGCATTTTGTCAGAGTACTTGGCAATCCAAGGCTTTTGGTTTGGTTTTTGATATCCAAATTCACTTTTGAAAAGACCACTAGACTCATTGTGATGGGCTCTAGCTATGGTGCAAATATGGTATCAGTCTGTGACAAAGGAACATGGATCGCGATCCATGTACCTATGTATCAGATTGGACCAGCAATCCTTCTTGACGTGGCCCTTATTACCGTACTTCCAGCATTCAAGAATTTACTTTGTAGGTGACTTGCTTCGCCTTGAAAGATAATGACTTCTTTGATTCTTGAATCTCTTCTGTCAGGACAAGGGCAAGGCCATACTAGGCAGTGTGAAAAGGGAGTCCAACTAGGGCAAAGGGCTAGGAGCTTGCTATATAGTGGGAGGTTGGGAGGTGGACTCCAAGGCACTAGTTCCCCTAGTCTTACATTAGTCTTTTCCCTACTGCAGAAAATCAGCAATTCGATAAAGCTTCTCAAAGGGATTCATTAGCGACGATATTTCTCAAATTAATTGCGGTTGAAAGCAATACCAATCACACTCGATTCGGCTACGACGTGTTCAAATAGAGTACCTGCACGGCTGGAATTTCAGATCGATTTCAACTTGTGCACTTGACGTAATTAGCATGGCGAATTAACCTTGGCGGTGCCAATTACAACTACGGGATTAATTTTCCTCAACTCAAGGTATTTTTTCTTCTGCTCCTTCCACTGTACGGTGTTGCCATGGATTCAGATATCAATATGACTTTTCATTTTGAGCATCAACCGCCTAATCCTGTCCGTGATGGCTCGCGGCGGGATGCTCTCACGGAGAGTGCCCGCGACGCTACGACGGGTGACGACGCTTATGAACTGCTTGATATTCAATAATTTTGTGCACTTCAGACACGCAAATCAGTCATGGAAGGAAATTTTGCATCTTTAAATGAAAACGTCACTTAATTATTTACATTAGTAATACAATTAATGCAACAACAGTCCAAGGGTCCTGCTGACACGCACATGCATGAGCACATTGCTACACAGGGTCAAGGCCCTTCTGATCATGGACAAGGTCCATCTGGCGATGCTTTGTACACTCTCATTGCAAAAGAGGTGGATGAGTTGTTGAAAAACGCCAAACCACTGACTTTTAAGGGAGAAGACCGAGATCGCAATAAGGATGCAGTGAATATCTTTCTCAGCAAGTGGGATGGAATTCACCCCTTACGGCGTACTCCGGACGTAGTCAGAGCACTCCAAACAAGTTTAACTCTGGAAGGAAAGGCCTACAAATGGTGGATGTCTCTCAAGGAGAAGAATAACATACCACAGAGTTGGGCAGCTTTTGAAACTATGTTTCGCAAAGAATTCTTGCCAACAAACGAGGCAGATCGGAATTGGACGGCTTGGGACACGTGTTCTATGTGCCAATACCCATCATTACTTGAATATATATATCACTATCGGGATGTTATCCTCAAGTTGGAAGGCCTAGACACCTTTCAGCAAGTACGTGGGTTTATCCGTGGTCTGACACCAGAGCTTAAGAAGCATATCAAGACTCAAGGCCCTAAAACACTTGAGGAAGCCATAGTGAAAGCACATATTCACGATGATCCAAATGAAAATAAATCACATCATAATCATGTGCCTGCTAATACACATGGTAATACACGCACACAGTACGGGCATAATAAAAGGAAATTTATAGTAGCCAATTCGGAAGCATCTAAAAGACCCAAGGGGTCCATAGGTCCTCTCTCTCCTGAGGACTTTGATAAAGCTAAGAAAAAGAAATTATGTTTCCAATGCTTGAGAAGCGGTCATGGCAAAAAGTATTGTCCCAAGGGGAAATCTGTTGCTCATGGCAAGGAGAAAGTAGTGCACACAGTGCAACTGCTTCCTCTTGAGTCTTCCTCACGATTCTCTACAGTGGAAGTAACACACACCGAGGTGTGCATGAATGTTGTCTCACAGCTTCCATGTGGCAACAGACCTTCGGACCACATGAGTTAGTACATATGCATGGATCTCTGCAAGGGCACAAGGTGCGCATCTTGGTAGATGACGGTGCTATTCACAATTTTATCAATTATGGATTGGTGAAAAAACTCAAATTGCCTCAAACTCCGAGTACCCACCGCTACAAGGTAGCAATGATGAATGGACATGATGCTGAAATCTGGGATACTCAAGTCCGAGTTGTTCCATTGGAAGTACAAGGCTACTCCACATCCTTGGATTTTTAGATTATGAACATCGAGAGGGCAGACGTTGTCCTTGGTAGGGAATGGTTGCATAGCCTAGGACCATCACGGAAGCGTAGCTATGAGCACAATAGCTTG
Organism: Adiantum capillus-veneris; assembly: GCF_014529385.1. Lineage (NCBI taxonomy): Eukaryota > Viridiplantae > Streptophyta > Polypodiopsida > Polypodiales > Pteridaceae > Adiantum > Adiantum capillus-veneris. The sequence goes on from NC_140934.1 coordinate 155,304,836, forward strand.
ATGTTTGAATCCCATGGCGAACATGTGTTGTTATTAGGAGAGAAGGATGTACCTTCTTCACCATTGATATGTACAGTTGAGCTTATGCACCTCGTTTTTATAATGAAATAGATCAAGTTTTTTTGTGTTACTCATTGTCTCATTTTCTCTCTAACATTGAATCTGTTGAACATTCCTCAACGCCGCATTCTTCTCTCTCATCTCTTCCACCAATGGCTACTTCCCAACAAGCAAAAGTTGCTAGTGAGTTAAAAATTTTATTAAAGGAATTTCACGATGTTTTTCCTAATGATTTGCCACCAGGATTACTGCCGACACGATCAGTGCAACATAGCATCGATGTGGTTGCAGGCAGTAAACCTGTCAGTAAACCACCCTACCGCATGAGTTTCTCTAAAGCGGCTGAGGTGGAACGTTAGCTTGCTGACTACCTTAGCAGAGGGTTTATCCAGCCTAGTTCTTCACCATGGGCTTCGCCTATTCTTTTAGTGAAGAAAAAAGACGGCAGTATACGCATGTGCGTAGACTATTGTGTCTTAAATGTGGTTACTGTTAAGAACAAGTATCCATTGCCACACGTGGATGAGTTGTTTGACAAACTCACTCATGCTCGTATTTTTACGAAAATAGACTTGCGGTCAAGATATCACCAAGTATGTATGTGACTTGCTGATATACCCAAAACTTCATTCCGAACAAGGTTTGGACACTATGAGTTTTTGGTTATGCCTTTTGGGTTAACCAATGCACCTGCAACATTCATGACACTTATGGATAGTGTCTTGAAGCCGTACTTGGGCAAATTTGTCATCGTTTTCTCGATGACATTCTAGTATATAGTGCTTCTGAAGAAGAACACTTACAACATCTAAGGTAGGTGTTCGAATTGTTACGAACAAATAAATTATATGCCAAAGAATCTAAGTGTGATTTTTTGAAAGAAGAAATTTACTATCTTGGGCATGTTATTTCAGCTACGGGCCTACATCTATACTCTTTATAAAGCAGCTTAAAATTTTCAAGGAAGGAGAGACCCTCCACATGTCACACTTTGCTTCATTTCAAAGAGAACCTTTTAAAAAAATTAATTTGAAATCCAAAAGTGAATGGTAGTACTAAGATGGTAGAAAATGAAAAGGCTTCTCAGTCCTACCAATGTAAAGTCAAAGGAACTTCTATATCTATAATCTTTATAATGGAGCTTAAAATTTTTGAGCAAGGAGAACACATCCACATGTCACACTCTGCTGCATTTCAAAGGAAACCTTAAGAAATGCAAAAATGAAAGGTAGAAAATGACAAGACTTCTCAGTCCTAAAAATGTAAAGTATAAAACTTAGTACTTTGTCTATATTTATAATAGTTTTAGTTCTTGGGAAGGCCATGGAATTTCACTTAGGCATTGACTACTTTTGCTTTTTAAAGCCATTTGAAGGGTGGGTCTACTTTGCATTTTAAAGGAACTTCCTTCTATGTGTCATGTAAGGCTATGGTCATGCGAAGCTTAGTGGTTTGTTACAACAGTCGAAAATTTTTATTAGCGTGTAGACTTTCATCGGCTTACTATGCCTAAAAGAGCATAATTTTCAAACTACATCGGTTTCTTGCCGATCAATCCTCTTTTTTCCTCTCTATTGTTTGTGTCTCAATCTCCCTCACTACTTGTTGCTACCCGTGACGTTTTGGATTGTCGAGCCTGTCTTAGTTAAAATTTTCGAGGCTTATAGACAACTAAGCTTTGTGTGGCCATGTCCTAATGAACCTCCCTTTGTAGGATTGCACAATCCTTCCATGTCATAAATGATCCCTCTCTAGCCTTACTGCTCAAAGCTCAATAGTTGCACGCATGTATCCGTGTTTTGTTTGTGTGTGTGTGTGTGTGTGTGTGTGTGTGTGTGTGTGTGTGTGTGTGTGTGTGTGAGAGAGAGAGAGAGAGAGAGAGAGAGAGAGAGAGAGACCCGTTGCCTTTTTGTGTGTGTGTGTGTGTGTGTGTGTGAGAGAGAGAGAGAGAGAGAGAGAGAGACAGAGTTGACATGCCATTTCGTTGAGGTGTTGGAGCGTTGCAAGAAGGCCTTCCACATTTGCATTGCAATACTGAAGTGCAGCGAGCTCAATGATTCAACAATAGGAGTCGAATGATTTTTTGTGGATGTCCTGCACGCATTTTGTGTGTGTGTATATGAGAGAGAGAGAGAGAGAGAGAGAGAGAGAGAGAGAGAATGCAACATTATTGATTGCAAGATTTTGTGCTGAGAAATAGAGAATGGTCCATGTGATTCATCGTGTGTGTGTGTGTGTGTGTGTGTGTGTGTGTGTGTGTGTGTGTGAGAGAGAGAGAGAGAGAGAGAGAGGGGCTATCACACCAGCATGAGAGAGAGGGGGAGGGAGAATAAGCATTGGTCTTACAATTAGCAATCAACAAAGCGACGATCAACAGAATCCACAATCAAGAATCATGAATCAACATTGACATCTACAAAATAGAGAAGTAACGTAATTGAAAAATTTTGATCTGACAAGTCCAAGGCAGAAGGCGTGTAAGCCCAAGGCAAGAGCGGACCTCAACAGATAGCAAAGGCGGACAACAAGAGGCAACTCTGAAAAATCTTGGCTATTTTTGAGGTCTTTATGCTAGATTTCTTGCTCTTGCCTTGGATTGACTCAAAATTCAAAGGTGAATCTCAAAAGTCATAGGTGGGATTGCATAAGCTTAGGTTTTTGCAAGTGCTTAAAGACAAATTAGGTTTTTTGAAGCAAATCTCAAAAATTTGTAAGGGGGGTTGCACTAAATCAAGGTGACGCACAATACTTTCTCCCAAAAAACTCAAAAAGCTTACATATGAGAAATTTTAGGGGCAACTTTATTATATTTGAAGGCTATTACACTCAATTTCTTTACTTTGTAGGTTTTCTCACCTTCAAATCTAAAATTTAGAGATAAATTTCAAGATCTGTAGGTGGGATTACACTAAAGCGAGGACTTTTCAATCATTCAGCTATACTATGTTTTTTCCAAAAACTTTACAAGCAAATTTACCATATTTTATGGCTATTGCACTAACCTTCTTTGTAACTTCTCTAAACTTTAATTTAGGTTCTTTGAACTTTGGAGATATTCTCACCTTGAATTTAAAATTTAAAGTTGTGATGTTACTTTGTTAGCCTTTTTGCATCGGTGGCTTTTTTGGAGCATGGGGATGTTGTATATTTTATGTTTCTAATTCATTACAACTCACTCTGACAAGTGATAAGTGAGTGCTGGTAAAAAAATGTTTTTAAGAAAATTAGAGGTAATTTGTAGGTGGGATTATACTAAACCTATGTTTTTTCCTCCAATTGTTGTGGGTGTCCTAACCTTCAAATTATATCTTACGAGTGTGTGGCCCATCCTATGGATGGACACATAGACACACACACACACACACACACAGAGACCCTTTTCGTTGCGCCCGATCCACTCTCTTTCTTGCTTTGTCTTGGTCTCCAACTCTCATCCCCTCGAAGCCCTTTCCTTATGTCACGTGGGAGGGGCCTCCAAGGTGTATTAGATATAGTCAAGGAATTTGTAGGTGGGATGACACTGAACCTAGGTTTTTCTCAAGCACTTGCGTACGCCATAGTTTTTTGCTATTATTCAATAGTCCATTATCTATAATCTTTATAATGGAGCTTGAAAAATTAGAGGAAGGTGAGGGTCTCCACGTCACCTTTTGGTTGATTTGCACGGCATGTTGAATCAACACCAAAATTGAGTTGTTGAGTCCCTATTGGTTGTCCTCCTTGCTATAGACACATTAAAGAGCCTTCAAAAATTACATGAAGTACTCCAAGTTCAATGCAAATTAATTCTTTCCCACACGGTGATGGTCATAGACACACACAGTGCACACACGTATGCGTACACACACACGCAAGCTGTGAGGCGTACAATTTTGGGTACTATAGTTTGCACGTTGTTGAAAAATGGTGGATTTGCACAATCTCTCTCTCTCTCTCTCTCTCTCTCTCTCTCTCTCACACACACACACACACACACACACACACACACACAAGTTAACACGATGTCAGGTGCACGATTTTGACTATTTCAAATTTGTAGGTGGGATTACACTAAACCTAGGTTTTTCTCAAGCCCTTGCATACACAATAATTTTTTGCTATTATTCAATAGTCCATTATCTATACTCTTTATAATGGAGCTTGAAAAATTAGACGAAGGTGAGGATCTCCACATGCCGCTTTCTGGTTGATTTGCACGGCATATTGGATCAACACCGAAATTGAGTTGTTAAGTCCCTGTTGGTTGTCCTCCTTTTTATAGACACATTAAAGAGCCTTCAAAACTTACATGAAATACTCCAAATTCAATGCAAATCAATTCTTTTCCAATGGCTTGAAATAGTCAAAATTGTACACCTGACATTGTGTTAACATGTGTGTGTATATGTGTGTGTGTGTGTGTGTGTGTGTGTGTGTGTGTGTGTGTGTGTGTGTGTGTGTGTGTGTGTGTGTGTGTGTGTGTGAGAGAGAGAGAGAGAGAGTGAAAATCCACCATTTTTCAACAACGTGAAAACTATAGTACCCAAAATTGTATGCCTGACAACTTGCGTGTGTGTACGCGTGTGCATGTGCGTGTGCGTGTGTGTGTGTGTGCGCCACCATCACCGTGTGTGTCAGATACACACACACACACACACACACACAGCACTCTGCCACTAGCAACTAGACAAAGAAAGAGAAAGAATGAGGTGGGTCACCAAAATTAGAACCAAGACCTTGATTAGGGTAGCTGCTGGTGATCACATATAGGTACGATAGGCCAAGCGGTGGTGTTGCGATATTTAGCAACAATAACTTGGTTGTGAAGCAGAGTTGAATAGGGGAGAGGCATTGCTTTCTTGTGGGGAACGCTTGGTAGTAGCAAATGGGTGCTCAAGGCAATGGGTGTCCATGGGTTTGCTCAAGACACTGAGTGTTTGGGCTGAGGAAAAAGAGTTGATGGCTTAGGTGGGAGCACCTGCAGCCATGACTCGACATACTATATGTGTGTGTGTGTCACCATCACCGTGTGGGAAAGAATTGATTTGCATTGAATTTGGAGTACTTCATGTAATTTGGTTTTTCTCAAGCCCTTGCATACACAATAATTTTTTGCTATTATTCAATAGTCCATTATCTATACTCTTTATAATGGAGCTTGAAAAATTAGACGAAGGTGAGGGTCTCCACATGTCGCTTTCTGGTTGATTTCACGGCATGTTGGATCAACAACGAAATTGAGTTGTTAAGTCCCTGCTGGTTGTCCTTCTTTCTATAGACACATTAAAGAGCCTTCAAAACTTACATGAAGTACTCCAAATTCAATGCAAATCAATTCTTTCCCAATGGCTTGAAATAGTCAAAATTGTACACATGACATTGTGTTAACCTGTGTGTGTGTGTGTGTGTGAGAGAGAGAGTGAGAGAGAGAGAGAGAGAGAGAGTGAAAATCCACCATTTTTCAACAACGTGCAAACTATAGTACCCAAAATTGTATGCCTGACAACTTGCATGTGTGTGTACGCGTGTGCGTGTGTGTGTGTGTGTGCCACCATCACGTGTGTGTCAGATACACACACACACACACACACACACACACACAGCACTCTGCCACTAGCAACTAGACAAAGAAAGAGAAAGAATGAGGTGGGTCACCAAAATTAGAACCAAGACCTTGATTAGGGTAGCTCCCGGAGATCACATATAGGTACGATAGGCCAAGTAGTGGTGTTGTGATATTTAGCAGCAGAGTTGAATAGGGGAGAGGCACTGCTTTCTTGTGGGGAACGCTTGGTAGTAGCAAATGGGTGCTCAAGGCAATGGGTGTCCATGGGTTTGCTCAAGACACTGAGTGTTTGGACTGAGAAAAAAGAGTTGATGGCTTAGGTGGGAGCACCTGCAGCCATGACTCGACATACTATGTGTGTGTGTGTGTGTGTGTGTGTGTGTGTGTGAGAGAGAGAGAGAGAGAGAGAGAGAGAGAGAGGAACTTTCCTTGGTAACCTAGTAGCCCTTCAAAAGTGACCCCAAAGCGTGGCACCAACCAAAACTTATCTTGCTTTACCAATAGAGGGTCATGAAAAGCATGTTTATTGGCAAGTCATGGTTTTGATAGCATGGCACAACAAAATCAAGCTGGTAGAAATATGATACATTGTTGTTGGTTGATTAGCAAGGAGGTATGGGCACTTTGAATTTATTAGAATTTGTGCGAAGAATGAGTCGCTCACAACCATTTGACTAAAAATACTCCATGTGCTCATTAAGAGAGAGAGAGAGAGAGAGAGAGAGAGAGAGAAAGCTATCCAGTCCTCAAATCAAAAGAATTGAGAAAGGGAGAAAAGGTGGAAAAAGAGATAGCAGAGATCTACTCGATGAATCTTGATCTCAAGATCTAATATGAGAGAGAGAGAGAGAGAGAGAGAGAGAGAGAGAAGGCATAGCTATGCATTGTTATCTTGCTAGAGTGATTCCAAGGACTATAGTTTCATTCTCCTCACACGTGGGCGAGCACACACACACACACATACCTACCTATATATGTCCCCATGTGTGTGTGTGTGTGTGTGTGTGTGTGTGTGTGTGTGTGAGAGAGAGAGAGAGAGAGAGAGAGAGAGATCTTCAATTTCCGTGATTTTCTTGGCCGCAGCAACGCGCGGGTCACATACTAGTCTATATCTTAAATATTTTAAAGAAGGAAAAGGCCTCCATGTGTCACTCATTGGTTCACTTCAAATGTTTTTACAAAACATCTAATCTAAAGTGCAAAAGTGAAGGGGTAAAACTGGCTGGAATGACCATTTGACAATGAAAAGTCAAAAGAATTTTATTTTTTTTTCTTTTGCCAAAAGGCTTTTCACTTACAC